>NW_028327171.1:129761563-130386563 GCF_987537825.1 Furipterus horrens | reverse complement strand
ATATACCAGAATTAGATTAAACATCTTGTAATGAAAAAGAGCCATTTTCAAAATACATTACATGGAAGTTAAAACTGTGTCTTGATAAATAGGCAGTAATTGGGATGGCCCCTGATTTTTAGCAGCTTTCCCTTCATTACACTCTGAGTGATGCAGGTTTACTACTCTCCCTCAATTTATTTGGAGATTTTATGAAAACACACAAGTTGTTGACATTTTGGACACTACTAATGATGAAAAGTTATTGTCCTTTATGCCACGTTGAAGAGAACAGAAATTACAGCGTCTGAGGAAGTTCTGGCAATAGCAGCATAGTGTCCAATGCAGCTGCATATTCCAATAAAGGAGCAGAGTTCTGGGGTGTCTGGTCTGTGCTAGGTGAGTGCCCAAGTCCAAAACATCTTACTACTTAGGTAGAACTTTTGGCTGCTGGGACAACTTTCCCAGTGGGGTATTGGTTAGGACTGCTTCCTACTGAGGGCTGCAGGGTCCAGAGCAAGAGTTGCTAGTGAGGTTGGAAGGTAGCCAGTCTAGGATGCAGCTCCACTGTGCTGTCAAGGACCAGTAGCTTACCTCTCTGTTTAACTGTTCTTACATTTGTATAATAGATATATATCCTATTGGGGAGGAAGGGAAGGGTAAAAGGCAAAAACATGAGTGCCAGCTGAAGTAAAGGAACTTTTTCAGAGGAATCATCTAACAATTACTATTTGTATCCCATTGGTTAGAATTGTGTGACATGCCCAGCCATCCATTTCATTGGCTAGAACTCTCATGTGGCCACCTGTACATCTCATTGGCTAGGACTGTGTCACATGGCCGGCCAGCCATCTCATTGGCTAGGATTATGCCACATGGTCACCTACATATCTAATTGGATAGAACTGTATTACATGGGCCCCCATGCCTGCTAGGGGGTTGAGAGAATAGTTTTTTTGTTGTTGTTGCCTCTTTGTTTGTTTTTGCTAGGAACATCAGTGCCTCCCAGTCCCCCTGTATCTTAAATCAGGATTTTGTTAGTGGGACAAAGGAAGAGATATGGGGTAGGCAGCTATCAGATTTTTGCACAAGGTGAGAACCTTTCCATTTCCTTCCCAAAGGTCGGTTAGAAATCTATATCTAATTAAAGCATCTGCCTAAATGAAGGGCAGATACATGGTATAAGCTCCAGGCTATGTAATACACAAAGTCCTTTGGTGTCGTAAAATGCCAATGAATGGGAATAAGCAGTAGGAAAATTTCATGCAACTCTGAATATTTTTTAAAAGTCATAGAGTGAAATGCAAGGGAAAAAAAATACAACATTTACACATATTTAGAAGAAATTAGTTGGAAATACTTTTTAATTAAATTAATCTAGCACATGGTTCATGCTAAAATTGTGCCTAGCATCATGCTGTTGATTTGTGAGACAATGGTGTCTATTATTTCTTCCCTTTAGATGGTCATATTTTGATTAATGGTATAGAACTAATAAATGAAAAGTTAAGTAATAGCCAATAAAACAACTTACCAATGAAAGAATGAGAGGTTACTGGGCCCGAGTGGTCTTGGAAGGCCTCATGGAGGTGTGCCTGAAACCTTGGAAAGGCAGTTGGATTTGGGCAGCTGGAGAGGACGGTGCAGGATGCACAGGGTCAATGCTGTCCTAGCCCGGGATGACCTGTTTTGGGTGAGAGATTGTGAGAAAATCATCTTAAATGTAAGGTGTGCAAAAATTTAGTTGCCTACACATTACTATCCCCCCCCCCCCCCCGGGGCTGTAGTGGTCATCTTAGGACCATGAGGTTAACTTGAAACTGGAAACTGTAAGATAAAGATTACAGAGCAAAAAGGTACACAGTGCCTGGGTTCTTGCTGACCATGGAGCTACTATACCAATTCTGAATTTCTTTTAGGGGACTGAGAAAATAAACTTTTATAATAAGTCACTGTTATATGGGAGCCCTTTTATATGCAGGAGCATCTAATTGAAATATAGGTTAGAAAATTAGCTTCAAAGAATAGGGTCAGGCCAATTTAAGGATAAAATAAGGCACTACAAGTTTTTGAATATCATCTGTTTGCAGGACACTGAGCTATATGATTTACATGTGGACATCTCTGAAGTTGCTCCTTCTCTTTTCTCTCCATTATGTCTTCAGTTATTGCTGGTGTGAGGCATAGCCAGAGTTTATGAAATTGGCATGTTAGTGTCTGCAGTAAGAGGATCCACATGACAACCCAACCTGGAGCTGTCAGTTGTGATAGTCCTATGTCTGCCATGGACCTTGTGGTAGGCAGCCATTCTCCTGCTATTCCCTGATGCCAACGTAAACATGTCAGAAGATTTCAGTGGTTCTCTAGTCAAGGGTTCAGATGATGTTTAAAAAAGCATGATGGGGAGTGAGGGATATTTAAAGTTTAGCATTGCACCCTAGTCCCCAAATCTTCCCGCCTAACCACCTTGCCCAGAACAGAGAAGCAGGACCTAACTGCTTTAGGGGATCCAGTGTAGATGCTCTTTAGGCCTCTCACAACCTTCCAGGAGTATCCTATGTATCTTCCTAATGATCCTTCTTCCTTCCCAGGTCAGTTGAGTCCTCCAGAAAGCAGATGCTGAAGACTGAGTTAGGAGCTCAAGAGATTTGGGGACAGGGTTGGGGGAGGTGGGGGTAATAGATGTGAAAGATGAAAGTGGGAAGAAGAGCAGGATTGTGCTGAGTGAGCTTCAGGCTGTGATGCAGATCTTAGTAATCTTGACCAACCCAACAGAGGGCTTAGAACTGAGATGTCCACTGTGGGGAGAGGGGGCCCTGCTTTGGGTGGGAATGGTCACGTTCCCTTTCTGTTGTTAGTGACTGGCTGGTAGATGCCTAGGAAGATTGTGGTTTCAGCAAAAGAGCTGAGACAGAGCCTGAAGGTGCTAATAGCTGGAGGTCATCAGCCAAGTGCTCTTCTCACAGTTGCAGAGTAATTTTTGGAAGAAGACCTTGTGGCGCCTCCATGGCTGTCACAGCCCTAACATTCCTCTGTATTTCACTCTCTCTTACTGCTGAGGCATTTCTCCTCTGTGGTTTCTGCTGCCATGTGGTACCTACAGTGAAGCACTCTTTTAGGGTCTCCCAGCTTGGGGGCTGGGAAAGAGGAGGATGAGCTCTGATCCTCTTGGGGGTGGGGATGGCCAAAAAGAGAACTTCCCTACTGACTGCAGCTTGTTCTAAACTAAAATGTTAAAATGCAGCCCTGACTAATGTAGCTCATCAGTTTAGGTGTCATCCTGCAGACAGAAAGATCACCGGTTCAATT
The DNA here is from genome assembly GCF_987537825.1 of Furipterus horrens. Classification (NCBI taxonomy): domain Eukaryota; kingdom Metazoa; phylum Chordata; class Mammalia; order Chiroptera; family Furipteridae; genus Furipterus; species Furipterus horrens. The sequence continues at coordinate 130,383,275 of NW_028327171.1, read as the reverse complement.
CCTGGTCAAGGCACATTCCTGGGTTGTGGGCCAGGTCCTTCTTTGGTGGCACGTGAGAGGTTGCCGATCGATGTTTCTCTTGCACATCAAAGTTTCTCTTCCTCTCTTTCTCACTCCCTTCCCCTCTCTTTAAAAATAATTAAATAAAATCTTTAAAAAAATAAAATGTTAAAATGCAGCAAACCTCATAGTTCAAAGATGACTATCCTCCACAGACCGCCTAGTCACATTGTTTTTTTTTTCTCATTTTATTCTCGTAATATTTTTTAAAATTTTATTTTTCAATTATAGTTGACATTTGATATTATTTTACATTAGTTTCAGGTGTATAGCATAGTGGTTAGACTTTACAAAGTGATTCCCCAATAATTCAAGTACCCACCTGGCACCGTTCATAGTTATTACAATATTGTTGACTATATTCCCTGTGCTGTACTTTATATCCCCGTGACTATTTTGTAACTGCCAATTTGCATGTCTTAATCCCATCACCTTTTTCACCTGGTCCCCCAAACTTCCTCTCCTCTGGCAACCATCAGTCTGTTCTCTGTATCTATGAGTCTGTTTCTGTTTTGTTTGTTCTTTAGATTTCACATATAAGTGAATCCTATGGTATTTGTGTTTTTCTGTCTGAGTTATTTCACTCAGCACAATACCCTCTAAGTTCATCCTTGTTGTCACTTATGACCTACTTAAATAGTTTTAATACCATTTCCTAAGAACTGTAATCCAGGCTATGTTGTGCATAGAATGCATCTGCTTCCTTCCCAAAGCACCTTGTGTTCTCTGGACTGCAACGGGAGCTGGGTCCATTCCAGATGACCTTCCTTGTGGAGAAGGAGGAGGAGGCTCTACTCAAGTCCACTCTGACACTCCAGAGTGACCCCATTGCATTCTCGTGGTCACCTTGCTTCATGTTACATTCCTCACTTAACACTGAGGCAGCTGAGATCCATGTGTTTAGGTGACTGGAATAGAGGGAACCAGGATCTGGACATAGACCCACCTGGCAGCACAGTCCACTCACTTTCTTTTCTTTTCCTGTCTTTTGTTCTCTTTCCTTTTTTTCCACTCACTTTCTGATGGTCCACCATCAATAGGAGAGTGTGGGCTTTGTAGGGCCATCCATTCATTTGCTTAGCACAGAATTTTTATGGTACTAGGAGCCACTGGTCCCTGCTTCCAGGCAGCTTATGTTTGGTGGAGACACAGACACTAGTTTCACTTGTTATATTAGCTAATGTGGACTAAGCATTGCCAGACATAGCCTGAGCCATTCTCCTAAGTTATCTTCTTACCACATCCTCTGAGAAAGTAGGGATATTTTACATCTTCACTTTGCTGCTGCTGAAGCTGAGGTTTCAGTAACATTAAGCAAATTGCTCAGGATCACACAGGAGGTAAGTGACAAAGTGGGGATTAATCTCAGGCAGTGTGATGCCAGGGCTCCTGTACGTAATTGCTAGGCTACATGACTGCTCCCAAGGACATGAAGATGCATGGAAGGTAGTGCAAGACAATGTGCTGCTGGGGCACGATGCCACCAAATGCAACAGAAAGGACAGCATGGTGGGTCCACGCCCGACTGCCAATGCCAGTCCCTAAGACAGAACGTTGCTGAGTTCAGGATAGTCATGAGACATGCAAGACATGAAGCTGGAATGATCAAGGAGTTTCCCCTGAGATTGATTTGTAAAAACAATGTTCAGTTAAAAAGATTAAAGACTGCATTGAAATATTATTCCAAGTCTATAAAGTACAGCCACTGGGTTATGGACATCATGAACACAGAACTATTATTTCAAATCCAGAAGATGAGAAACAGGTGGTCCCTCTGATTTTAGAACTTTAAAAAGGGGGACATATTGATTCCCACAGCTGGTGTGTGTGAGCGCTGGGAGCTTTCTGTGTACCAGGAAGAGCCGGCACTGACCCTCTCTCAAGCCACATCTGAGGGAAGCTGTGGTTTTCCAAGTTTATGCAGATAAATGTGTAGCTTTTGTTCAGATGACCTTTTATGGGAAAACTGGATGCATAAGACAAATCTAAGAGGAGCTGCTGTGGGGAGGGGAGGGTCTCCCAGCTTTTGCCTCTCTGAGGCAGGACTGAAAACCACAGGGAGAATTCAGGTTCCATGTCTGCGTGCAAGCAAAATTTCTTAATCTTAGGATATAATAACACTTTGGGGGCAGCAGGAAGCTTGAGAACCTTTAGCAGTCAGCAAGCAACAAGATAGAGAGTAATAGATATGGAAATGTGAAAGTTAAGAGGAGGGCATTGTCCAAGAGTCTGTTCTTGCAAGCCTGGGAGAAGGCCCAGGCAATGCTATCCTGGGTGTGGCCAACCTCGTGGATGGAATTGGGAGGAGAGATAACAGTGAGGCAGTAGATTTAGAGACATACATCTGGTTCCTTGGGGTATTTGTGTGGGGAATCAGAGGGAAAGTCCCTGTTATCAATTCAGCTTGAAATTGTGCAATGCTGGTGATTTGTGGGGGCAGGATGTTACAATACAAGCATGTGGTCTGAGATGCGCTATCAAATCATATCCAGTCATAAATTAGGATATGGCTGGGGATAAGGTTTTTATCCAATTATAAGATTTGTGATGTTTATTTTTAATGTTTAGAGTTGGAACTCAGAGAAATACAAACTACATTTGGGCTGACTTTTATTAGCTTTCAGTAGCTTTCAAACAATATTTTGCAGTTGTTTCCAAATATTTCTTAACAACAAAACTCTGTCTTCAAATTATGTCTTATTTAGGATTCCATGGTAATGAATAATCAATGCAGTAGTTTATCAGCATAAACTTATTCTGTAAGTCCAAATGTATAATAGGTATTTCATACAAAGTTTATTGGGGAAAATGGGTCTGTTTTGATGCTTCATAATATTTGAATTAGAACTTAATGTCACAATATTTTATCAGTTTCAGTATCTAATTCATTACAGATGTTTTTTCCTTGTTACCACAGATTTGAGGAAACGGTGGTTTACACACATAAAGGGCAGTAAAAATTGTGTTTTTAATAGCTTGCTGTAAATTCTGAGAATATTATTTAATCAGCCAAAGGTAACAGAATATATTTTATCCTAAGTTTTACTTCAAAATATGTTTTATTGGCACACAAGTCAGTACACCAGTTGTTTCCCATGAGCTAATATGCTAAAATTAAAGTTTAAAAATTCATTCTTTCATAAGTTATGATTGAGGTACCCAGTACTATTTCTTTCTTCTGAATGATTTCTCTGTCTTAAATTCCACCTGCTCCTGGGAACTTCCAGAATCTCCTGGGACAGCCTATGTGTCACCAGTGATTGATTTCACTGGTTTTCAATCTGTGTTTCACATAACCATGAATCTGATTTTAAAATATGCTACCCATTTCAAAGTGAGATCTTAAAAAGTACATACATCTGACTCTACTGGAGATGTCTGATGCACTGACTGTACTGTCTGCAGCCCAGCTTCTTTGGACAAACTGCATGAAGCATCTTCTGCCACTTTAATGGAAGAGTCTCGTCGTCGGCAGCCGTCCGTCTCGAGAGACGATGGTGTAGCTTCTTAAGTGTCTATCTGCACCGCCGAGAATGGCTGTGCAGTCCGACTCGGGAGTGACACGGCATCTGTCTCCTCCCGTGTTGAATTGACATCTTGCGATGACGCTGGAGTGTCCTCTCCAGTGGAGCTGAAGCTACAGAGCCTGGGCAGGGTGATATGGAGGGTCTGCTGTTGCCCATGCAGCAGACCCCCCCCTCTCTTCGCAGCTGAAGGATCCAAGGGAAAGACGGAGTCGATACAGCTTGGCTTCAGGTGCGCCGCAGGAGTTGCCGGTGTTGACTACAACGTCAAACCGCCTTAGGGACTCCGGCTCCGGATTTTCTGTCGGGGTTTACTCCCTTAGCCTTTCCCCAGAAGAGGTATGCCGCAAGGCAGCAGAGGTTTTTTGGAGTCAGAGTTTTCCTTCTCTGATGTACCCTGACTGGAAGATCGAACCAGCGACACTTAGCTCGCAGGCCGACGCTCAATCCACTGAGCTAAACCAGCCAGGGCAATAATGGAAGAGTATACTGAGATTAATCGAGGAAAATTCTATGTAACAGGGATTTCTGTCTTTGAAATGTCCATTTTACTCCTTTTTCTTAAAATGGGATCCCACAACAATGTACACAGCTAGAAGACATTTCTCAGACTTCTTTGCAATACGATATGACCACATGGCCTAGTTTTAGTTAATGAGATATAAACAGAATGTTATATGGCACTTACAGGGCTTATTTCATAGGACATTTAGGTCTAGGATATTCTCCTTTTGTGTTTCCATACCTTCCCCTTCCTTTGTCCTGGAATGTGATTGTAAAGGCTGGAGCTCCAGCAGCCACCTCAGAACATGAGGTAATCTTGAGGATGGCAGCTTAATAACAGTGCAGAATGATAGAAATAACCTGAGGTCCTTGATTATTGTGGAACCATCACATTATCTCTGGAGTGCTTACCTCTGAACTTTTCCACTTCTGTTTATTTCAGTTGTGCTTATATAAAGTCAAATCTAATTCTGACTGATGCTATCAGAAAGCCTAACCTAGAAAGAACTATGTATCTTAAAATTGGTAGATGTAACACTTTATATCCTTGTGATTACACATAATAAACACCCATATTATGTTGGATTAAGCAGTAAAGTATTTATTAATTTTATATAATAGGAAGTCAGAAGGTGGATGTCTACAAAGGGTTCAACATGGTCCATGGTAACCTCATCATGGACTCAGGCTCTCGCCATTCTTCTGCTCTTCCAATCTCTGCATTTAGGAACTGTCTTCCCTCCCAATCTCAAAATATCCACACGTAATCACACTCAAGGGATGCAGCAAAGCAGCTGTTCTATTTTTGATCATTTCTATTTTTTGAAAATCAAGGAATACACATTTCCAATGTCATCTCAAGCAAACTTCCTCTTATTAGCCAGACCTGGACATCTTGCCCACCACTAAATTGCTCACTAATAAAGAAATGGTTACCATGATTGAGTTATGAACAAACACAAGTTATCCCTTGAAATTGTGTACTTTGCAACCTAAACAAAATTGAAATTCTGTAAACTAGGGAAGAAGGAGTAAATGGCTTGATAGGTATTGTAATAGACTGTCCTATGAGATTTTAAAAGTAGCATTTGAACACACATGTCGCTAAAGAGCAGTGACTCTAAATAGAGCCTACCGGTATGCAGGGCCTCCTGGGACTGCCTCTACAATAGAGGTGAGTTAACTCCCAGGCAGGCTTAGGGGAAGCCAGAGAACTCTAATAGGCAGGACTTTCCTAGGAAACTGTGGTGAGTAAAGAGCCCCTACACTCAAGTTTCCTGCTTTGGGAGTAGAGTGAAGCCAAAGCTGACCTGCTCTGCAAAATCCACGTCCATCAGCTTAATTTGATGTGGCTGGGAAATGAGGATGACTGTATTAACAAAATGTCCACAAAACTTAAAAGGTTAAAATATTAAATAGCTTTTTCCTAAAATGCATATTATTCTACCTTCTTAAAGTATATGTAATATTCAAAAATTGTTTTTGGAAGATCAGGCTCATCTTTGAGGATATCAATTTATTTTATTTTATTTTTGTTCTTTATGCTATTTACAGTTGTTCCAGTTTTTCTCCCCTTCCTCTCCCTCACCCAGCCCCATGCTCTCCCCTCCCTAATCAATACTCATATTATTGTCTGTGTCTATGGGTTGTGCATAAATATTCTTTGGTTAATCCCCTCACCACCTTTCATTCTGTTCCCCAACCCCCACCAGCCTTTTTTCTGGCAGCTGTTAGTCTGTTGTATGTATCTGATACTATTTTGCTCATTAGCTTATTGTGTTCATTATATGTTACATATAAGTGAGATCATATGGTATTTTTCTTTCACTAACTGGCTTAATTTTCTCCAGATCCATCCATGTTGTTGCAAAATGTGATTTTCTTCTTTTTTACTGCTGTGTAACATTCCATCGTGTAAAGGTAGTACAGCTTTTTTCATCCACTCATCTACTGATGGGCACTTAGGCTGTTTCCAAATGTTGGCTATTGCAACTTGCATTACTATAAACCTAAGGGTGCCTATATTTTTGTATTGATGTTTCAGGATCCTTGGGGTATATTCCTAGAAGTGGAATCACTGGGTCAAAAGGGAGTTCCATTTTTAATATTTTAAGGGTATTCCATATTGTTTTCCACAGTGTCTGCACCAGTCTGCATTCCCACCAACAGTGTACTAGGGTTCCCTTTTCTCCACATCCTCACTAGCACTTGTTTTTGTTGATTTATTGATGTTAGCGATTCTGATATGAGATGGTATCTCATTGAGGTTTTAATTTACATTTCTCTGATGATTACTGATGTTGAGCATGTTTTTTATATATCTACGGGCCCTCTGTATGTCCTCGTTGGAGAACAATATCAATGTTTAATAAATCTGTTGAGATAAAATTTACATACCATAAAGTTAATCTGTTTAAGTGCACAATTCAATGATGTTTACTAGAATCATGTAACCAACTCCACTATCTAATTTTTGAAAATTTTCATTAGTCCAAAAAGAAATCCCATGCTTATTAGCAGTCAATCTCTATTACTGTTCTCCTGTAATCTTCCTTCCACCCACCATCCCCAGCCCTAGGCAACTGCTAACCTGCTATTTGTCCCTGTGTATTTGCCTAATTCTGAGTGTTCCTTATAAAGCAGGCAATCACAAAAATAAGTGGTCTTTTGTGTGTGACTTCATTCACTTCACATGATGTTTTTGGAGTTCATCCACATTGTAGCATGTATCAGTATTTTATTTCATTGCCTAATAATATTCCATTATATGGCTATACCACATTTTATTTACCCATTCATCCTTTGATAGACATTTGGGTTGTTTTTATTTTTTTCCTATTATGCGTGATGTTGCCATGAACATTTGTGTACATGGTTTTGTGTGAACATAAGTTTTCATTTTTAAGAGCATCAATTTTATAATATTTTGCGGAAGAGGACAATGTCAAATAATAGTAGGCATAAGTGCTTATGAACGTAAGGTATATTTTGGCATCTCTCCCATGTTACATATTTGTGTGGCAATAGTGATACTGTCAAGAGCCCTTGAGAACAGTTTGGAGGAGGTAGAATTCCATTGAGGGGAGGTGGGGAAGAAGAGGTGTGTGTGTGTGTGTGTACATGTACATGCACATGTGTCTTATTTTAAGCCATGGTATCACTTAATAATCAGTCTTTATTTTCCCATTGACTTTGTCAGTTGACATAGTGTAAACTCAGTTTAGCAACCAATCATTGAGCCCTGACAATCTACAAGGCATTTCTGTGGCTACCAAAGATTTCTTTTATTTCTATAAACTTCTAACTGTTCTCTGGCAGATGACCCTGCTAGTAAATGAATACTTGGTTAGTAAAAGTGTGGGTGTATGCAGAAACACTCCAGAAGGTATTTATGAAGTACTGAATTTTTGTGTAGGTTTGGATACGTGTGTGCAAAGAGGTAAAAACTAGTTAGTGAGTTACCTCTGTGGCTAGACAAGTGATTTTTCAACCTGGCTCCATATTAAAATCATAAGGAAGAACTCTTAAAAATATTCTAGTCCCACTTCTGGCCAAGATGGAAGGATAGACATGCTACATCTCCCTCCACAACTAAGAAGGAACACAACTACCTCAAAACTAGAAACAACCAGAAGTTCCAGAAAATCAAATTGCATGGAAGTCCAACAAACAAAGATATAAAGAAAAATACTCATCCAGACAGGTAGGAGGGGCGCAGCTGGGGAGGAGAGGACATGATGTGGTGGTGGCAGCAGCAGCAGGCCCGCAGAAAGCACAGTTACACCTTTTAAAAAGTCAGGAGGGACACCTAGGGAGCATTCCCAGCTCCTCACCAGACTGCACAGTTCACGGTCCCAGCACTAGGGAAAATCAAGCTTCATTGCTTTTGACTGTGCAAACCAGTGGGGGTTGGGGTGGAGGCAGAAACTGCCAGTCTTTCAGCAGAGACCACTTGTTTAAAGGGCCCCCACAGTCCTAGAACATTTGCAGATCCATCCACTCTGGGAAGGAGAGCCAGGGCAGCAGCTAGAGCGGTGCCAGCTCCATATAGAAGTGGGAGCAGTGCCTGGAAAAGGGGTGAGTGTTGGGCAAGAGGCATTGTTCTTTCTCAGACCCTTTTCTCAAATATAGCATCACAAAGTGGTGAAACAGGTCGCCCTGTACTGATGAATCCCTAAGGCTCTGCCCCTTACAATGTAACAGGAATGACAGCTCTACCTAAGACACAGAGGCAAATACACACAGGAGACTTCTGGCCAAGATGGAGGCATAGACTGACACGCTCCATCTCCCTCCACAACTAAGAAAGAATACAACTACCGCAAAACCATAGATAACCAGAAGTTCCAGAAAATAAATGGAAATCCAGTGTATGAAGTTATAAAGAAGTGGTGCTCATCTGGATGGATAAAAGGGTTGAAGCCGGGGCAGAGAGGTCAAGCTGTGCTGGCAGCGACAGCTGTGGTGATGGCGGCGGGATGGCAGTAAGCACAGACACCTGGGTTTAAGGGGAGGTGAGAAGAGCCTGGGGAGCACCCCTGGCTGAAGACCAGACCCATCAGCTTGTGATTCCAATGCTGGGGAAGGCAGACCCCCATTGCCTTGGACTGTGAGACCCGGAGGGCATGGGGATGGAGGAGGAGTCTCTTGGTCTCTCAATGGAAAGTGAATGGCAGGACTCTATCTTGGACTCCCACCCCCACAGAAAGTGCCACAGTGTGGTGAGAAGGGTCACCTGGTAGTGACAAGTGCATGGGGATCTGCCCCCTATAGCGTAGAAGGTGTGACAGCCCCACCCAGGAAGCAAAGGTAAATACAATATTGTCAGGATGGCAAAGATCATGATAGAGATCTCAGTGATGCAGCTGACCAGCCAACAAATATCTAATCTAACTAAGCAGCAAATAGGAAATCTTTCTGAGGCACAGTTTAGAGCTTTGGTTGTAAGAATGCTTACAGACTGAACAGCAGATCTTAAACAAGATAGGAAAGGAATGAAAGCTAGTACTGCTGAAATGAATGAAAACACATATGAAACTAGTGGTGAGGGGAAGAAAACCAGGGATCAAATCAACAAATCAGAACTTAGGGAAGGAACAGTCAACCAGTGCAGAAAGAGGAAACAAAAAGTAAGGAAAGTGAGGAGAGGATTATAAACCTCTGGGACAGCTATAAGCAAATGAACATTTGAATAATAGGATTTCCAGAAGGTGAAGAAGAAGAACTAGAAATTGAAAAATTATGTGAAAAAATAATGAAGCAGAACTTCCGTAACTTGGGGAAGGAAATAGACTTACAGGTCCAGGAAGCACAGAGAATTCCAAAAACACTGGACCCAGGGAGAACCACACCAAGACACATTATAATTAAAATGTCAAAAATTAAGGGTAAAGAGAGAATTTTAAAAGCAACAAGAGAGAAGAGAATTACGTACAAAGATGTCCCAATAAGACTATGAGCTGATTTCTAAAAAAGGAACTCTGCAGGCCAGAAGGGACTGGCAAGAAATATTCAAAGTAATGAAAAGCAAAAACCTACAACCATGATTACTCTATCTAGCGAAGCTGTCATTCAGAATAGAAGGGCAGAGAAAGTGTTTCCAGGACAAAGTAAAACTGAAGGAGTTCATCAGATTCAAACCACTGTTATATGAAATGTTAAAGGGACTTGTTTAGGAGAAAGAGTACCAAAACTATGAACATTAAAATAAAAACTGTGTCACGACAACCAACAACAGAAGCTAGGGAATCAAAACAAAGGCAAACTTAGTAGGCAACGAGAGTGGGATAAGAATTATAGCTATGGGGAACATTTTGGGGGGATGTCAGCAGGGAGGGGGAAGAGGAAAGGGAGGAGGGAGATCGTACAGGAATTAAGAAGCATAGTAGGAGAGAGTGGAGTAGACAGGAAGATGTTGAGAAGAACTATATGCACAACCAATGGGCATGGACTAAGAGGGGGGCCAACTGGAGAGAGGGGGGTCACTGGGAGGAGGGGAACAAAGCGAAAAGAAATTGCAACAACTGTAATAGCATAATCAATAAAGCATATTAAAAAGATATTCTATTCCCATTGTTATAGATATTAATGTAATTGATCTTGGGTGGAGATGGAGGCATTAATTGTATTAAAAATCTCCAAATAATTCTAAGATACATCCTGACTTAAGAACCAGTAATGCCAGCATAATGGGATATGCACATTTCATGCATTATCCTCAATCTTCTCCATAATCTGTGTGATGGATGTCAGTATATCCTATTACATATTTTAAACACAGTTCTTGAGCATTTATTATATGCTAAGGACTTTTAAATACTTTACATGCATCAACTTATTTAATAATTCTAATAGTCCTTCCAAATAGCTGCTGTTATAGCCTACATTTTATAGATGAAGAGCTGAGTCTCACAATGGTGAAGCAACTTGCTCAACATTGTGTAATTAATAAATGGAGGAGGAGGAATTAGAATGGGAATTTACAGTCTTAACCCTCATGCTCTATTGCAGAGGAGAAAATAACATTCAAAGACCTGTTGTAGGAAAATAAGTTATTCACAAGGCTAGTTTGGAAACCAGGTCTTCTGACTTCAAATAAAAGCATTACTGCTACTACTACTAGTTACAATAGTAATAATATAAAAATCATAACAATAAAATTATCATTTGTATTATTTCACTAGCATTATTTAGAATTTACATTATCCACACACTGGGCAAAGAACCTTACTTCATTTAATTCTTGTACCAGTTCACTGAAGTAGCTCCTATTATCTCCAGTGTTTTGTTTGGATCAGATAATTGAAGCTTAGAAGGGCCAGTGATGGTATCTGAAGGGATTTAAACCAAGGTCTAGTGGACTATAAACCTTCTCTATTTCTGTGGCACTCTAGGTACATAAACATGAGGGTAAACACCTGAATAGTGATATTGCCTTTAGCCCTTCTAGTGACCCCTTTGTAGGAGCAATCAAATTCCAAATTAAAAAAATAGTGTCACTAAGAAAACTTCTATTTGAATAAGTGGTTCTGGATTGGCCTTATGTGGAAAAAAAAGGATAAAAGGATTCATGAAAAAGTGAAAGAAGTTATAGAGATTTAGTCAATGCTTTGCGGGGGGGCAGGGATAAATTTCCCTCGTGTGTGTTGTATGAAACATGTCCTAAGCTTGGGTACATTGTATAGGTAGGACAAATTCTAGGAGGGAGGAGGCACATGAAGGGGGAGGAGGAAGAGGTGGTCTGACCAGGAAAATGAAGAAAGACTGATGCAATTTGTAGAACTGATTCCTATTCCTGGTGCAGGGAAAACTGATTGGTAATTCATATAGAAGAAGGCATGGCAGTTAATGTAGAAGAAGTCATGGTAATTAATATAAAAGAAGGCATGCAACTTTATAGGATGAGGGTGCAAAATTAGTTTCATCTTTGGAAATAGGCAGACTGGATGTCTTAAAGTGATGCAGAAATGAGAGGAACAAAGGGAAGGATGACTTCTCTTCATAGCTCAAGATGATGAAAATCCAAATACTTATAAAGAGGAACTGGGAGTCATATCTTTGGTATTTCAGGGACAAGAAAAACTGGGGAAAATTGATTAAACTGAAGATTCATGGACATTTCTTGGCAGTATTCTGGACAAAGGACATGCTAAAAAGGCTACAGGGTACAAGGCTTAGGTTAAACTATAGTGGAATAGACATTGGGAAGTTGTGTCATTGACTCAGATTGTTGCTGTTGAAGGATAAGCTGGACCTTACATGGCATGTGACTCTAATGGCTATGGTCAAAGGGCTCCTGAGAACTCTCAGCCTCCAGTGGGTGACTAGGGACCATGTGGTATTCCTGACCACTTCTGAGTTTGGGCGTTTTTGGCAGCAGTGTCGAATTCCATGGACTTCCATGCAGAGGTGATGAATTTATTGAACAAATGTGTTCTATCTAGAGAACAGCTCAGTTCATAGTCTGTCTCGCACAGCCTCTGAAAGCCAGTGTTGTTATTTCTCCCTGGTCTGTGTGTGTGTGTGTGTGCGCGCGCACGCGTGCGCACACGTGTGACGGACGTTTTAGGTGGGAGCTGGAGGCAGGGAAAAGGGTAAGGTCAATATTTATGAGTGAGTTTTTAAGATTTTATTTTATTTGTATTTCATTTCCATGATCAACATATGCCTTCTGGTGTTTAAAGCCCCATGATTTTGCATTTATAAGTGACTAGAAACAAAACCTTATTATAGGAAATTGAATTCTCTTGCTTTAGCTTATTTTTCATTTTTGACTTTATAAAAATGGAAAAAAATTCTATTACCAGCAAGAAGGCTTTCACTTAGAGTGTTATTAAAACAAATACCCCAAATGCCTGTGAGATAGATTGGACTTTTTCTGTAAAATTGCAAATATATTCACCACAGTGCCTGAGCTTTCTGCACACCTTTCTCTAGCCCCAGCCCATATAATACATGCATTTTCTCTTCTCCTCCAGCTGCAGTTTCTTTCTTGATTTCTTCCATCTTTTAATTCCTTCCTGTCAGAATGAGAAGCTTCAGCTCTTTACACATGACTGAACTTAGCCTGGAACTTGTTCATGTTTCACTGGGGGCAATCTTATACTGGGCCATCAGTTCTAATTATTTAAACCACATGACTAATCTATGGAAAATCCCCAGGTTTTATCCATTTCCAGACATTCTGGCATCTTTGCAATGAAGCTGTAATTTTTCCAAAAAGCTGAGTTAAGTTTTTGTTGTTGTTGTTGTTAATTTATACCATTCGCAGATCCTGTGCTGGTGAATCCTGTTGCATTTGCCAAATACATGACCTCTTTTCCCAGTGTGTAGTGTGAGTTAGGACATTGGTGTTGCCTGAGTGTTGAATGGGGAGCAGCGGCATTTATCGAACACCCACTGTGCACCTAATACTGACACTGGCAGCTGCAAGCAAGTGGGAAAGAAAGCAGTGACATTGTATTTGCTCTCAAGGAGCTCTCTCTGTAATGGGGAAATGGGGTGAAAGACGAACATTGATGAAAACAATTAAGAAAAGAGAAAAGAATAAAATACCAGTGACTTCAAGTGCCCCAACTTGGTCCAGCTGCCCCTGGATGAGACCCCCAGGAACTGAGTCTGAGCAAGAGAACAGGGAGAAGCCAGGTGGAGAGCCACATCTTAGGGGCCCGCTCAGTAAATTTCAGTTATTCAGTGGCCTTTGGAATTTCTGCCATTTCTAGGTCTTTATACTATTTAAACATTTTATCACTTTTTCTAGAAGTTAAATTCATTTATTAAAAAAAAGATGTTGAAAATTAAAGGGGAAATGAATGTGAATATCAATATCATAGCTGTAAATAGATAATAAAAGGGCATATAGACCTTTGTATCCATTGTATAAATACAATGAAAACAAGATGGTATTATTAGCTTTTAGCTGGTTATTGGTGTTGATGGAAGCCCTGAGCTGGAGACTGGCTGTCTTGTTACAAAGCGAGACTGAAACTGTGAGGGAGGTGGTCTAGGCATGCAGCATGGAGCTGAGACTGCTTCTGCGATGGAAGAAGGACTTGAAAGAGACGTGAAAGGGAAATGATGCCCCGATGTTCTCACTGTGATGCAATGTTATTTTTTCCTCAGATGTGTTTACAACCTAAAGGAACCTGGGGTCGGGCCTGGGAGGGGCCTAACTTTGGAAAGCCCCTAGGGGGGAGCACTCCAGGGAACCAGTTGCCATTAGGAGGCTGTTGCTGCTGAGGGTTGCTGGGTACAGTGTCCAAAGTGGTTCACTTGTAGTTTAGGCAAAACCATTGCCCATGCATGAATTCTGCGGGTGGATTCAGGATTTAGGGTGGCAGGGCAATTCAGGGGTCATATGCTGCTCTGGTCCACACTGACATATCTCTCCATAGAAAGGTGCCAGTGGGCCATGTGGAGGGGATTCAACCTGGAGAGAGGAAAGAGGTAGAGATTATGGGCTGTACCAGTATTGGAAGTTTGCTCAGAGCATATCCCATCCTGGGGACCACACCAGCTAACCACCCTTGAGTTTCCTCTATTGTGGGCTTCTGCCCATCTGCCCATCGCTTTCATACCTGGGTTGCCTGCACTGCCTATAATTTGGACTTTTGTCTCTGAGTGCCACTTTTTGAATAACTCCTGGTTGCTTGCTATGCTGCCCACATAACACATGTGACTAGATGGTTGTTAAGATTATCGTAGATGAAGAAAAAATGTTTAAAAAAAAAAAGAATAAAACACCATTGCAACATTGACAGTAAGACCTTCAGAAGAAGGTGCTGAAAGGGTGCTGCCTTCAGGGGCTGGTTCCACCCCCAAACAACTAGCATTAACACCATACCCCCAACACCTAAGCTACCGGAGTTCCCTGTGGCTATGTGGCTACATCTGGCCCCATTACTGCAGCTTGTCTACTACAGGAGGGAAGTACAGAAGCCAGAACTGATTAGCAGCAAGAGAGAAAGGAGAAGGAAAGCCTGGCAGTTGAGGCTGCCTTTCCGCATCTTTGAACTGGGCTTATGAGTAATTTTAAGCCCTATTGAGTGATAGAAATGTGGTATCTGTCCTCCCAGACATCCTGGATAGGACAGAGCCTTTTGTAAAAGCATGGCTTGAGAGTCTGTGGGCCGCACCGTCAGGGTACACTGTTCAGGCACATGGGGTGTACACCCGCCCACGTATGCTTTCCCTTCTGTCTGCCCTACTATGTCCCAGGTCTACTTGTGCACCCATTTCTTTCTGATTGCACTGCACTGAGAAACTTGAGTCAATGCTTGTCTTTAGGCTGTGGAATCTCGGAAGTTGTTTTCATGTCTTTGTATTCCCACACCTATTACCGTGTTTAGTGCACCGTAGAAATCGCAATCAGTATTTTTTCTTTTTGTCATGTAAAGACATCATCTTTAATTCCTTATCTTTAACCTCTCGATTAGGTTCATTTTAACTCTTTAAGATGATTATGTTAGTAAATTCAGAATCTCCTTTAGCTAGTTTAAGCAGAAAATGTACACATGAAATAAATTAGTTCGAGTGTTCACAGAATCTGTGGAAGGGCCAGCCAGAGGCTTGGAGACCACTTAATCTGGAGCAATACTCAAGCCCCCCAACCCCATGAGTCTGGTCAGTAAAGACCCCACTTTTTCCACCATTGAGTACAGATACCTCGGTCACCAGCCTGATTCTGGATGCTGAACAAGGGCCTGTGCCAATGTTGTCACTTGGAAGAGCATTCCTTCGGTTCTGCCTTCTTAGCCTTTCTTTCCATGGACATCACTTGTGAGTGTATCTGAATTTTGAAGTCCAAGGCTGGGAAAGATATGTGTCTAGTTTGCACTGTGGGAACTAGGGCTCATAATTAAGCACATTTTCCAAGTATAGGAACACTGTTTAAATGATAATGGAAGCCATGAAGCCTGATAAATACTAAACAATAAATACATATTAAAACTGAAATAAAACGTTTCATTTATTTTTTCAAATACAGTGAAACCTTTGTCTTACATTCATGCCAATTTGGCTGGAGGATCTACATATTGGGAGATTCCTGGAGCTGCTAGAGTGACTGAAATTTCAAAAGCATCTGCTGGATATTTTAGGGGAGAGTGATCAGAAGGACTATTCAGTTTCCACAGTGGTAATCAACAGATATTTATTAAGCACCCACTATGTGTCAGGGTTAGCTTTGGACGGATTTCCATCAGCTTGTTTAAATTGTGTGCCCCACGCTAATGATTTTCCACACCATAAATGAACAAACGTTAAAACCCAAGAGAAATTACAAGGGGTTTTCATCTGTGTTGCACTGTGATGTGGAAGCTTGTCCCTTTGTTATGTGACAAGTCAACTGGAAAATTGCTCCAGGCTGACCTGTCTTAGGAAATGTTTGAATTTACATAAGTTCTGGAAAAATGTTCTTGCAAGCTGTCTCCTTCTTTGTGGCAGTTTTGGAGTTCTTGAATCACATACAGACAAAATGAAGCCTTTTCCAGGCATTAGTTCTGTTAGAGATGGTTTTGCTTCTATGGGCTCACACAGTTTTGCCCACCACGGACACCAGAATATCAGATAGTCATCTCTGATACCCCAAGCCTAGGAACTGGTATGTAACAATGCATGTGGGATTCTGTAAATGAGGTTTGTGATAATGACAAAGTAATTTCTTGAGAGTGATTGAAACCAAAATCTGAAATGATAATAACTGTTTCACCAGTTATGCAATGTGGTGGAGGAGGGGAGAGGTACACATAACCCAGAATCTTCCTTTAGTTTATAAAATCATTCATCTATACCCCCATCCCTTATCAAAATGTAATATCCCAACACTAGGACAAAAGACATGATATCATTGCCAGGAGTCTCAGAAACTATGCAGCATGATAATAAATGGAAACAGTTATATAAATTATGAAACTTGCTTTTTGGTTCTATTTTTATTATTTTTTTTTAGGGACATAGGAAATCTTTCAAATGTTTCACCATGGTAGAAGCAAGAAGCAGGATAAATCATGTTACCCATATTATAGAAGGAATCCACCACTGCCATTTCTGTTTCCGTTTCTTCACTTGCAAACCCTCTACCATGGTGAGGAAGGGGGTTGCATACCTGTATTTACTATAGTAGCTTAAACTTAAATGATTATACAAAACAAGCCTATGAACATCACACTGTTAAGTTAAGAAAAATGTAAGGTACCCAGGCAAGGTACCTGTCGGCTGGGAAGCTGCCAGTCTATCTGCTGCTTCAGCTTTGCCTTGTCATCCTCCTTAGAAAACCCCAGGCTCTCACCTGGTTCTTTGTGCTTTCACTTACACCTTGAAAGGCAATTCCTGTCATGTTCCTGTCTTGTTCCCTTCTGTCTGGCTTGTATCCTGTATGGCGTTCAAATTTCTCAAGGCTCAGGGAATGCACCTCATTTTTAGCAGTATGGAACGTGGGTCCTATGTCTGGTGCGACTGCTTTGGCAAGAGCTCTCTGTCTGTTCCAGGCCACTTGCCAGCCCAGATGTCTGCAGTTAGAGCTGCCAGACCCCAGGCCCCCCTCCGCTACGGAATATTGGTCTGGTATCTAGTCTTTGTCCTTGCAATTCTTGCACAGTCGAATTAATGCCTAGTTGGTTCTGGTAGTAGATTAATGCATGTGATGGGGGTATTGTCTCAGGATGTAGGTTGTGACAAATCAAGGACAGTCTTGAGTGCTTATTCAAGTGTAGGGTTCACCGTGGGGATCCCAGGGAGTGACTGATTTCTGAGCAAGATAAGAACAAGATCCCAGCTGCACTTCAGGAAGTGATGTTAAAACTTTTTCTAGGATAAATAGGACAGGACGTTATGGTAAAAATGCAGATGAAATACAGTTGACCCTTGGACAATGGGGTGGGGGGCAGGTTAGGGGCGCCAACCCCCGCGGGGTTGAAAGTCCAGTGAAACTTTTTTGACGATACTATACTACAATAGGACCTTCGCATCCACTGATTCAACCAACTGCAGATAAAAAACAGTACTTGGTAATTCGCTGTTGGGAATCCGCGGTTTCGAATGCGAAAACACTGTTTTCAATCTGCAGTTGATTGAATCTGCGAATGCGAAAGCGAAAGCTGCGGAAACGAAGGACCGACTCTTTACTGAAAAGAAGTCCATGTATAAGTGGCCCTGCGCACTTCAAGCCTGCGTTGTTCATGTATAAGCTGTATAATAAAGACCTGAACTCGAGTGTGCGTTGCAGGAGTGGAGGCGGAAGAAGACCAGACAGAGCCAGATACGGTGTTGTTTCCACCAGAGTGACTAGGTAAGGTTGAATTACGGGATATGCTGGTTGGCAGGTGGGGTGGGGGGAGAGAATGTGTGTCCTTCTTGACATGGTAGCTTCGAGTAG
Organism: Furipterus horrens; assembly: GCF_987537825.1. NCBI lineage: Eukaryota > Metazoa > Chordata > Mammalia > Chiroptera > Furipteridae > Furipterus > Furipterus horrens. The sequence continues at coordinate 130,365,314 of NW_028327171.1, read as the reverse complement.
AAAGTGGTCATCTGTGAGAAGTAATCCAGTCATTGAGATGAAGGTGTGGAGCTAGGGGGATGGGTCAGTGAGCCAGGCTTGTCCTGGCATTGTGACACTGTCCAGGTGCTCTGGGTGGAAAGGCCTTTGCATTCCATGTAGACCTAAACTTGAGCTTCAAGACCGCCTCAGGGGCTCTGGAGCCTGACAGGCAGCATATAGTCAAAGGAGTGTAGGCAGGAGAACTAAGTTGAAATCTAGCTCAGCTGTTTATGAACTGCTTGACCCGGAGCAGGTTGTTTAACATCTGTGAGCCCGAGTCTCCTCATGTGTAGAATGAGATTAATAATAATGCTCCCTAGCATGATTATGAGGCTTAGTGGTACTTGATTTTAGTGCTTCCGGTGTTATCTGACACAAAATAGGTTTGTAGTAAATTGTAGCTATTATTCGTATTACTAGACTTTGGTGTTCACAAATGATTACAATATTTTGTGAAATGCTGTGAATTTTAAGTCATTGGATGAGTCACCTTGTGTTTTTACAGTGTTGTTTTTCACTTACATTTGCTTTATTAAAAGCATAATTTAATAATTAAAAAACTTAAAATTAAAATTGCATATTTTAAATGTGTACAACATGATATACATAGTGAAATGATTATTGCAGTCAAGCTAATTAATGTATTTATTTCCTCACTATTACCTTGTTTTTGTAGTTAGAACACCTGAAATTTACTCTTAGCAAATTTCCAGTATGTAATATACAATTATTAACTATAATCATTATGGTATATATTAGATCTCTAGAACTTATTCTATGTAACTGCAACGTGTAGCCTTTGACTAACACCTCCTCATTTCCACCCCCTCTCCCCCGATCCTGGCCCCTGGTAACCACCCTTCTATTATCTGCTTCTGTGAATTCAACTCTTTAATATTCCACTTACAAGTGAGATCGTGCAGTGTTTTTCCTTCTTCGCTGTGAGGCTCTCATGACTTGGAAGGGTAGGAAGTATTAACATGTTTTATGGATGAGGGTCCTGGGGCCAAAGTGGGTGAGACGTGCAGTAACACCTTGGGCCCAGGCCTGCCTGCCCTTCACACCCACAAACAAAACAGAAATCTGCAGTTGTGGGAGAAATATGCTGAATCTCACCAGATTCTCAGATCAACCCTCTTTCTGTTTTGCATTGCAAAATATCTCTGGGAACACAAATTAATTATGCCTTAAGTAACCACCTGGGTGTGATTGCTTACTCTCCCTGCTGGAGAGAAACAAGAGCCCACCCTCAGTCCCCAGCTTTTATCTTTCTGTGCAGTTGATTTGTGCAAATCCCAGACTGGATTTGCAGATTGGAATCCTTGTTCTCTGTAGTCCAGGATTCCACTTCCAACCCTGTCACCATCTGATCAGACTGTATTGAAATGGGTGGGGGATGGGGCAGCCGGCAGTGGAACCTTTGCATGAGTAATCTTTCTGGGCCTTAACTTGCAGAAGGCCAGGCTGTCTCTGCCATGTGTACAAGCACACAGGTCAGTGGGGCAGGTCAAAGGAGAGGGTCCAGGAACCTGGGAACAAAGACCTGTCCCTCACTGTCATCCATTGTCCCCAGTGGAAGCCATCCATCATGCTGCTTCCCTCCACAGCTGGATGGGCCAGCTGCCTCCCCACAGGATCTTTTCTTTCTCTGGTCTTCCCCAGGAGCACTTGATGGCTGTCTTTTCAAAGCTATTTCCTCTTAAGACTTCTTATGCACAACATTTTGAATGCTGTGAGGCCAGCTCCATTCTGGACTCTTTTGAAGTTTTTTCATTGTGGTGGGTGGAGGAATGCAAACGAGGGATCATGGCTGATCCCTCAGAAGTTGTCCACAGCAAAATGAGGGGCTTTGAAGTCAGGTTTTTGAGTGCAAAGACATGTCATGCTTTTGAATGACCCTTGTCTTCATTAAGAAGGAAGAATGAACAGTACGTATCAGGCAGCCTGTTGCTTGCATGGATCAAGTGGTTCTGTCGTTTTTTCCATCAAATGTGACGATATGAGCACTTGGTTCCCAGTGAATCTGTAGGGAAATTGTTATTGCATGCACCCATCACCTGGCCCTTGTTAAAATATCATTGCAGAACTTTTCCAAGAGCTGTGAGTGAAGTCTGGTTATGATTCAGTCATGATGGAAACACACTGCATGTGTGTTGCAGGGTAACATTAGATTTAGTGAATCAAATGAACAGTTAACTTAGATTTAATGGGACTGTAATTGTACAGTGAATTTGAAATGCCCTTTCGCCCATTGCCTCAGGGTTTTATTGAAATACATGCCTGTCATTATGTCTCGATATTTTAGAAACAATTATATCAAATCTAATGAGAAAGAACCCAGTAAGAACATCCAATTACCTCTCAAGGGTGCCAGGTTTTCCATTTCAGCTTTCTGGTTTTTACTGACCTTGACATTTTTCTCCTAATTGTGATATAAAGATAATAAATTTGGTTGGCATAATTAATTATTATTCTCCTCACACAGTTTTTTAATAAGGACCCCAAATTATTCCGTCTACATTTTTCTTCCTCACTCAGCTTGATATTACATTTGTTTTCCCCTTATTCCACCAAAGCTGGTGAAAATGTGAAACAATATACTTATGGTCCCCAGGGATAAATTTTTCCTTTAGTCTAACTTGAGAAATAGTTTGAGTGCCTACAACATACTAGGCTTTATGATAGGTTCTGGGACATAAAAGTGAATTCACACATTGTCCTTGTCAACAAGCTTTTCTATTTTTTGTCTTCCCTCTCTTTCTCTTTCATTATCCATGGTAGTTACTGTCATCTTCATCATCTATTCAATATGTACTCTATAGGAGCCATTGTATTAATTTTTTAAAACATGTCTCATCTCAGTGACATCTCTTAAACCCCTGTGGTTAGGTGCCATTATTATTCCCATTCTGCAGATGAAGAAGTCAAAACTTGGAGAAATTAAATACCTCAGCAGTGGAGCTGGGGTTGAAGCTGAGGTCTGGTTGGAGCTTCCACTCTTAGAACCTCAGATGTGTGACTCCTCATGTCACTCTCAACATTTGGAACAACTGTCCAGGACCTGCAGAGTAGGATGAAGCTCCTAGGGTGCTCCATAATAGAGCCCCAGTTAACTTTTAAAGTTCTGGCTCCACTTCTGTGCTCTGTGAGTTAATTTAGCAGGTGGGACTATTCAACTTTTCCTTTCACCTGCTCTCCGGGCCTTTGTGCACCGGGCACCCTTTGTTGGGAATGCCTGCAGGCCTGTCCTTCTTTTCTTCATCTGTCAGAACCCTTCTCACCCTTCAAGGTGCCTCTAATGCCCCATCTCTCTGAAGCTCTCTCTCACCTTTTGAGTAAGAATCAATCACACTGTTCTCCATGAATGCAAATATTGTTCCTTCTTTTTCAGTCAGTAGACCATTCTGCCTTGTTTACTGTTCACCTTCACCCTCAATATCTTCCACCACTCCACATGGTTCTTGAATGGATCTTGCCCATCTTGGTAGCTCCATGACACCCAACACAGTGTCTTATGAGTCCTGAAAAGTATTTGCTGAATTAAATATTTAGCTACAAGAGATGGATGGCACAATTAAAGATGCTATATATAGGAGAAAATGTGTTCCATAATTATAAGATATAGTTTCTGAAATTCTCCAAGAGATTTTTATCAGAATAGGGTTATTCATGGAGGGCTCAGAATGTTTTTTGCTTTTTATGAACTAGATAACTACTAAAATTCTAAATAAAATAATCATAGGAATGATAAAGACTTTTTTTTTAATCCCTGAGGCTACTCAGAAAGGAAAATTTTAAATAAACAAAACTAACATAAACATGAAATAAGCAACTAAAGGTAAGGCCTTATACTGAATGACCTTTGGATCTAAAGTAATGGAAAGGTATCAGCCTGGATCTGTAAATTTAATTTTGTTGTTTGTAGGTCTAGGTTATATATACAGGGGTGGGCAAGAGCAGGTTTGCAGTTGTTCATATGAAAAAATAAATAAATCATTATACAAGAAGCAACTATAAACCTACTTCTCCCCACTGATTTATATATATATACATATATGTATATATATGTATGTATGTGTGTATACTGCTATATATGTATACATAACAGTGTATATGTACACATATATGCACACACATATCATCATGTATATCACATATGATAAGTATCACAGGTCTTCAGGGTTAGTTAATTCTCTTCTGTGCCATATGCCTTTTGTGCTGTGTCTCTTGATGCATCTACTATATACAAATTATTAATCTTATTAAATGACAAGCTTGCTGAATGGTTGCTCAGTGGATACATATTCAAAAAAAGAGTCATTTGAATTGAAGTGAGATTTGAATCCATTTCAGTAAATAAAGTTACATATGAGCTGAAATAGTATAGTATTGACCATAAACGAAAATAGACATTTAGCTCTAAGGTTTTACCTAGACTGTCTTAATGTTTGGAAAGTAATGATTAGCTAACATAGCTTGTGTGCATGCCATGCACAAGGTTCTGTTCTAAGTCCTTTTGTTATCATCCTCTTTTACGTATGAGAAAATTGAGGCATAGAATTTAAGTAGCTTAGTCATGATTACATATCTAGTAATGGGGGTATTTCTACTGGAGTCCAATTTTAAGTAATGCCTGAGATAGTAATCTTACCCTGCATGTGCTTATGACTTAATTCTTTGTAAGTGTGTTAACACATTCTCTTATATTATTCTTATTTGCTGGTAGCTTTTCTCTAACAACTACACTTTTTCCTGGAGGAACAAAAATAAATAAGTTGTCAGCTCATCTCAAAGACCTCAGAGTTTAGTGGGAATGACTTCAGAGTACTGGTGACCTGGCTTCTTGTTCTGACATAGTTAATAAAATGTGACATTATACAAGCTATTTAATCTCTCTGGGATGAACTGGATGGTAAGGTTAAAATTAAATGGTCATCCAAATAGCTTTAGTGTGTTCTAGATCTCACAAGGTGAGAGAGTCAGACTAAGCCCAGGAGTTGAATAGTTTATTTATGTAGGGGTGCTCTCTAAAAGCCGACACTGGTCTTTTTTAGTTTTATATGGAATATGGGAAGGAGTTTTTAGTTATTTTTTGATTTAAAACTTAATACAGTTTACATCTAAAATGAATCTTGTTCTCTTGATTGTGCATTGTACAGCTTCAGGGGGTGCCATCACATCAACTGTGATAGAAATGACACCCTTGGAATTATGAAATGTAGTGTCTCAGTTCTTGGCAACTCAATTCTACATAAAAGTAGCCCCTATGATATTATTGTTTTATTTTTGTGTTAGGAAAAAACTCCATATTGTAGAATAACAAATTAATATAATCGCATTGTATCAGAAGGTCTGTGTGGTGCAATGGATGAAGATTTTAGATCCTCTAGAGATCTCTTGTATCTCTTGATCCAGACTCATTTACCTTGTGTAGATTCTAAAACCCCTCATGTGGTCAACAGGAGACCAGTGTTGCCTCTTTTTCATCAGTATAAGAAAGAAAGCAGAATTGAGCCAATGATGCCATTGCATTAGAAACATAAAACTGGGAGCAGATGATGAGGGAATAAAATATGTTTATTAGGCTCAAGATCAGGATCAAGGGATGAAGGGAGAGGCAGAGATGGGCGAGGCATGAAGATAGAGTCCAGTGATGAAGAACATTTGGTAGATTCATCCTGTGAGTGGGAAGAAACAGAGCAGAGAATCGGGACTTATATATATTTTTAGCAGATTAGTTTTTCAGGCCCTGACTAAACTTCCCAAGAGGCCATTATCTTTCTCTTAAAATTCATGCAGCCACCTTTTTGGTAGTGGTCAGTGTGAGGGGCCTGAAAAGTGGCTGCATCCCACTTATCCCAGAGGTGTTAGCATTTTCACTATAGGCCTGGGGATGATAGCAGGATGATTAAGTGAATTTTAAATGATGGTTAAGAGAGGTGTTTTGGGAAAGGGACACTTCCTGGAATGCTTCAAATCAGGTGACTCCCTGCATGTGCTTGTGAAGCCTCCCACAGTCCAAGAAAGGGATAAAACACAAGGACTCCTCCACACACTTGGTACCCAAAGGAAAATGTTTACCCTGAACTAAGAACAATTTTTCTTTCCACTTAATAATAGAGTATGCATAGTTTATGTATTATTGAGTTCTTTTGTGTCACCTTTTAAAAATTTGTTTTCATAATTAAAATTTTTATTAAATTTATTGGGTGCATTGGCTAATAAAATTATATAGGTTTGAAGTGTGTAGTTTTTTAATATATCATCTGTGTATTGCATTGTGTGTCCACCACCTATCATTTAGATATTATCACTTATTACTTAGAGTCCTGAGGAGAGGCCAAAAAATTTTTTTCCTGTCTCTCCTGTACTGCCTTCATGGCTCTATATCATTTAAAATGAAAACACCTAATTAGTTACTCAATTCAACATAATTGTTTATATCACTCACCTACGTAGTTACAGAGTATTCTGGTTCCCAGAAAAATGACATCAATTAGGAATTACCAAAGTTCTTTACAATTCTGAAGTCCCAGGTAACCCTTCTCTCCCTACTCTCTCTCTCCCTCCCTGTTTCTCTCTCTCACTGACAAATATATAACATACACACTTCTCACACCTATGGCTCTCATTATATCCACTGCCTTCTGGTATAGTTTTTAAATAAATGCTTATGTTATATTCATTATTTATGTTTAAAAGTGATAACAGCGAGAAAAATAAAAGATTCTTGCTTTTGAGGAAATGCACACAGGGTTAGAATAAAATCCCCTGAAGGACCTTTGGTGTTTTATATGCATGAAATGCTCAGTTCTGCTGTGTTCAGTTCTGATGTACTTAGAACGCATGGCTAATTATTGTTCAAGAAGGGATTAGAACCACAGCTTTTCTATCACAGGCAGCCTTTGGTAGGATGCCCTTTTTTATTTTTTATTTTATTTTATTTTATTTTTTAAGTATATTTTATTGATTATATTGTTACAATAGTTTCAATATTTTCCCCTTTCCTACCCTTCACCCAGCACCCACCCTCCCCCAGCAATCCCCCCCAAAATCCATGCCCATGGTTCGTACATACAAGCTCTCCCGCTTCACCCTTTCATATATTCTTCTTCTTCTTTTAATAAATAAGTGATTAATTATTTTAATAATAAAAAATAACAATCCCTCCCTCTAGATATTAAGACCCTTTATAATCTTATAAAGGACAATGGGCGAAGGTCTCAAGCTCCTCTAGCTGCTTCAAGCTGGACATGTTCGTCGTCCTACCTACCCTTGGGTCCAGAAATCCCTAATAAGAGTGGGGGTGTGGAGGGGAGGGTGGCCTTCCCACATGGGGAAGGATCGTGCAGACTCCAGGTCAGTTGGCTGTCCCCGGACAACGGCATGCTTGGTTTAACAGGCTGGCAGGTAGGATGCCCTTTTGCATTCATCTATCAGTCACCCCCTTTACCTTTCTAGTACTTACTGGCAGGATTTTGTGGTCCTCAAGTGCCCCAGCAGCCCACACTGTGGTACCCTTTCTCTACCCTCTCTTCTTGCACTGTGGGTAACGCTCCATACTCTGGAGTTTTCTCCATTGGCATAACCCTGTATTATAATAAAAATAAATAAATATTTGGTCCTTCTCTTTGGTTCCTTATCACAGAGCTTCTAAAACACTTAGAATCTCCTAAGTGATAAGAGCATCTTTTGTGTTCTAATAAGATGATTTCTAACAGGAGGCAGGGGAGTCGGGGGATCAGGAGGTGAGAGTAAGGGACTAGATAACTTCAGGATGGGGGTTGCTTGACAGAAAGTACCAAGCTGTGATCAGAAGGTTGGAACTTCCAGCCCATTCCTGGACCTCCAGCAAGAGGAGAGGGGCTGTAGATTCTCTATCACCAATGCAATGATTTAATTAATCATGCCTATATGAAGAAACTTCTCTAAACAATAGGGAGCTTCCAAGTATTTGTACATATCCACATGCTGGGAGTTGTGTACTCTGACTCCAGTGCGACAGAGGCTCTTGCACTTGGAACCCTTATTGACCTCATAAGGCAGAAGTGTGGGCAGCCTGGACACCCCATTTGTGTCTGAGGTATGACCTGGAGGAAGTCTTATGGGACTGAGTTCTTTACCTGCGTAGATCTGTGCTAAGTCTGGATGTCAGCATTGAACTAAAGTGTTACCTGAAAAAACTACATAGACCCTGATCTCTGTTAGGACCACTTAAATTTGTATTGAAATAACCAACGTCTTAATATGAAACTACTTTTTGTAGGTAATATATTGGCATTTTACCAGGACTTACAACACCTTACTTCAAAAGGGTTTTCAGTAATGGTATGTCTGCAGTGGGGGAATTCAGAAATCATACCACACTGGCAATGGATATACTATTTTGAAACAGTGGCATCAATGAGGAAATATTTTCATCCCCTGATAAAAAATGATATGAGTGGCAAGAGTGTCTATAGTGTATTTAGATACAGAGTAATAGTGATCATGATCATGATAAACCTTTAATATTTAATGACTTCTGTGGCCTTTTCCAAAATTCCCTATCATGGTCAAAACACTGTGAACAGACGTGCAATTATCCTTTTAGTCTGAAGGATGGATGGTGCATTATTTGCAGTGATTAAGGGGCCTTGTGTTGAGATAATGGAGCCACAAGCTGATGGGTTCAGATCACTCATCACCACAAAGCAGAGAACCGTATGGCAGAGTTGTTGAAATCTATGATAGACTTTGTGTGGGCAAGAAGTAACTATTATTGTATTGCAGTGTTGAGATTGTGGGTTGTTATTTATTGCAGGATTGTCTAGCATGTTCCCTTTAAGAGTCATCTTCCTCCCAGGAAGCACAAAATTAAACCTCTTTTCTCTGTGCATAAAGATTGTTCTTATATATTCTCAAGTAGGGGTATAAAGTTCCCTTTCCCCCAGGAGGAGGAGTACTCATTTTCAGGCCAGGCAGGTACCCAAGGTAAAAGGCTGAGCTCTGTACATGCAGCTTCTGGGCTTTAACCTGTCTACCCAAGAATTTACTCTGCCTCTACAAGGTACATCAAGAATGTTATTCTGATAGGTGGGCCTCCACATGTGACCTGAGGCCCAGGGAAAAGAGCTTCCCTATCATACTTCCCAGTCTTTTTCCTCTCCTCCAACACTGAGGTAAACTTTAAAACCTGTGATCCATCAGGGGGATGCAGCCCCCTTAGGGAAGGAGATCAGTATCTCTCAGGGCAGGTCTGTCCTCATCTCCCTGAGACTGATTTCCTCAAATAAAAATCCAGTATTTATCTTCCTGAGAACACTGCTGGGCACTGCAGAGCACTTGGCTCCTGAAACTCTGAAATGGGTTAGGACAGCAGATATGAAATTCATCCGTAATCTTTGAATTTACAGCTACAGTTTTAGAATGAAGGATGGTCATGGAATATGGGGAAAACCCCTGGAGGATGAGCAAGACAATTCAATGATATTTAGGAGTAAAGTATTAGAGCTTCTCTTAATTGATTTTTATAAAAAAATAGGAGAAAGAAATTAATGTTTACTAATATATGGCACATGGATGTGTAGATTGGACTATGTATCAATAGGTCCTCTGCCTCCTGAGCCAGGCAAGGTGTTGAATGAAGAAGGGTGTTTTGAAGCTGAGAGAGTTTGTCAGTAGCGCCCCTTCTTGGGTTCAGCGTGCCACATTGCATGTGCTTGGTTAGCTACAGTTACATATTATGTTATTTCCTTGTAACTAAACTAATCTTCACCGAATGGACAAATGCCTTGCAATGAGCTCTGCAAAACAATCAAATAAAATGAAAAAACATATGAACACATTCTAGATCCAAGATGGTAAAAGCAAGCCTAATCAGGTCACAAGAAAGTGAAATAGCTGATACTTCTAGGATGAATGCTTCAGTAACATTGCGAAGTAAAAGCAGCCATAATCTTGTAAGATTTGTTAAGGAATGGGCCAAAGCATTAAAAATCATAAACAAAACTAGTTGACAGAATGAATTTACATTCGGGTTTAGTAAAGAAACCCTAACACCAAATATATACTTTTCCTTGAGTTATTAACTATTGGTAGTATGAAACAATCATAATTATTAAAATATATAAGTTAATGCTTTTACATTTTTGTTATAATTATCTATTTGGTATATGTATATATTAATACAGTAGTACATGTATCTAATTTACATATTAACATTTTTCAAACATAAAATTGTTTGAATGTTTCTCTCTCTCCATGTACATTCAACATTTTACTGAGGAAGTAGACAATCATATCAGAACAGACTTGGAGATGACTTCTTACAGAAGTCTGCAGCTTATTGCAGACTGGCCTAAAGCTCAGCAGAAAGGAATTCTGAAACCAGATGGGAAACCCTGTTCTCACCCATGAGGGTATAGGATCAATGAGGGCATCACAGGGCCAAAACAGAGGTCAAATTAAATTGGGAAGTCCCCTTTATATTTTCCAAGAAGCTAAAGATTGATCATACACATATTTATTTAGTGTAGAACTCAGATCTTTAAAACATTGATATGTAATGATAATCCTTAAGAGAATAATATTCAGTATTTCCCCTAATGATTACAGAATCCTGTGTGCCTGTGCATGTGTGCACATGTGTGTGTGTGTGTGTGTGTAGCATCTCCAAGGACTATTACTTCTTAGAACACACTTTTGTTTCATTAAAAAAAAAATCCTTACCTGAGAATCAGTTGGTTGCCTCCCCTATATGCCCCAACCAGGGATTGAACCTACAACCTAGGTATGTGCCCTGACCAGGAATTAAACCCACAACCTTTTGGCGTATGGCACAATGCTCCAACCAACTGAGCCACCCAGCCAGGGTTAGAACACAGTTTTGAGAAAACACTGAGATACACAATTATTTCTCTTCTTACATTTAATTTGCAAATGATATCAATAGGCCCTTCAAGAAAATGGCATTTTGTCATGAGCCTTTCCCTTTTTAAAGATCAGACATTTTTAAAATTAGAGAAAGTTCTATCTAAAGCTGTTTGCATAAGTTTTAGGCAAGAAAGTCCTAACGAAGTATTTAGGAGGGGCAGTTTGTATTTAAGCCCAGGTGTTTTGTATAAGTTTTAAGGGAGAGTTAGTTTTCAATCATATGATTTGAAAGGACTGGTTGCTCACTTATGTATGGGTGGTGGGTCCCATGAAAGACAACCACTGTTGATAATGGCCATGACTAAAGTACATTCCAGTTAGCTCCTGTAGTAGGCAGAAAAATGGCCCCTCAAAGATGTCTACTTCCCAATTCCCAAAACCTGTGAATATTATTTTACATAGCAAAAAGTACTTTCCAGGTGTGATTAAGTCAATACTTTGAGATGGAATTACCCTGGATTTTCTGAGTGCATGTGTATCTGATGTGGTTACCCACGTAAGCACAGGGGTCCTTAAAAGGGAAAAAGGAGGAAAATGTAACCACAGGATCCTTACAACTGGAAGGAGGCAAAAGGAGAGAGACAGAAGATGTGACATGGAAGAGAGAGCCAGCATTGGTGGCTCTAAAGGTGTAAAGCAGCCACAGACCAAGGAATGTAGATGGCCTCTAGATTCTGGAAAAGACAAGGAAATAGATCCCTCTCTAGGGCATTAAGAAAGGAACTCAGCCCTACTAACACCTTGACTTTAGTCTAGTGAGAAGCATGATGGACAGACATCTAGCCTACAAAACTGCAAAATAGCACATCTGTGTTATTTTAAGCCACTGAGTTTGTGGTACTTTGTTATGGCAGCAATAGGAAGCTAATACAGCCCTATAAAAATACCTCTCTGTCTTGCTCGCCTTCTTTCTCTTTCTCTGGGGTAGCCCAAACATGCCTTTGCTCCGATAACATTGGCATCTGCTGAAGAAATTCCTGATCTCTCTTGACCAGGATGCTTCTCTTCTGGAGATGCCAGTGCTGAGATTCTGCTTTGACCGGGAAGAGGGGTCCTCCATGCTCCTCACCACAAAATTCAAGGAAGAAAGAAGGCAGCCTTAAGACTTGTTTAATTTTTCTACTTTTGTTTGGAAAATTTTTTCCATTTGCAAAGAGTAGAAGAAAAATTAATTTTTAACCAGACTAAAACTGAGTCTGAATAATTATCCTCGGGGTTGGTCTATCTGTATTATCAATCTGCATAAATTAACATTTTCCCTACTCTCAACTTCCTGAAGTTTAATCATTCAGTAGTACATGTGTCTGGTTGTGTCCATTTGCCAGATAATCATGTCAAACCACTCCTTATATCTCAAGACTCCACTGACACACCCTTAAAGGGACTTGTACAGTCCACTTACATACTTGAAATGCTTTATTCAGAATGTATTTTCTTATTCTAGGTTAAGGAATTACCCTATTCTTCATGGTAACTTTTGTTAGAGGTAATAGATGCAGTTAGTGCAACAGAAACTACAATAGCCTTTCAAAAATTATGCACCTGAAAATCTTATTAAGATCAGTAGTTTAATAGTCAATTACAATTTTTATAACTGCTCAAAATGTAAATGTGTGTTGCTGTCCACATTGTTTTCTTAGCTGAACCATGAACTTTTTATATATTGTAGTTTGAATTGATCATTCATAAAAAACCTTAAGAATTGAAAACATTTTCAGATATATGGGATTGATGTTATTGGCTTTTTCTTTCTGATTATGTTTATATAAATTAAAATATTGTTCTCATATTTTAAAGATTAAGTGTGTGGAAATTAAATTAGTTCAGTCCCGGTGTATTTGGAGAAAAATATTTTGAAAGTTTCTAGACTATGGCAGTATAATACTTTTACTCCAACTCCTTCTTCTTTGAACTATTAATATCTTTCTGCTATCCAATTATGCATCACAACTTTGAACAGTTCAGAGTAAGTATCTACCATGCCACAAAGTGCTTATAATTATGCCTTGAGCTGACACCTGTGACAAACACTATATTACAACAATGTCACAAAAAGCTTTTTATGTGACACAGCTAGCATTTGTATCATAAAGGTAAATAGACTGCATTGTTGTTTTTGAGTGAAAGCTTGTCTCTGAGCCTGATGCTATGTACTAAATAATGATGATAACAATGTGCCTACTGACATTGTAGACCAAACTACAAATATCTTGTTACAGTATTTTCTTTTCTGACATGCATACAAATGGGAGAGATATTGGTTCATTCTGATCATTTGCTTAGCATATACAATAGGGCCAAACCAATTTTCTTCTTGGAAATCTGCAGATGTTCGCATTGTATGAAGGAGTGTTTTACCAGGACAAACACAATTCTGATCAATAGAGTTTGATCAAGAGGACTTTATTTTGCCAGAAGTCATCGGTTCACAAAACCTCATGTTCTGGCCCGACTCATTTTAAATGCTAAAGCACCATAGAAAGGTTTCAAAAAAGTTCTTATAACTTGTGCTGTCCAAACTCCTGGCCAAATAGGTAGCTGGGAATATTTTGATGTGGAAGGAGCTGTTCCTGGAAATGCACCACCATCAGCTTCTTCCCCAGGAACAAAAACGAGTGTGGCATTTTCTCCTCCTGCATTAATCTTCTGCAAACATCCCAGCCTCCCATTTCAGACACAGTAGTTATCAATCATCTCCTTTGCTTTCAGACTGGGTAGTCCATGACTCCCCTTTCTACCTTCCAGTTTATTTAACCTCATCTCATCAAGTTCTTCTCTCTCCACTACTCTTGGGTTTTGAGGAATGATAATTGTACACCAGATAAGAAAAAGACACAAGCATCAGTGAGGATGTCAGATACCCCCATTTTTGTTAGTAAAGTAGGATTGGGGGTTGTGACTTTAAGACTGAACAACAAAAACCTCTTCTTCTTCATCTCTTCAAAGTGCAGGATTCTACCCTGCTAATTGGAGGGAAGAGCAGAGAGGGGAAGGAATATGGCCTTTGGGTTCACAGGTTTTAAGGGAGATAGCCAAAGAGCCTAAGACAAGCATAGATCAAGTGAAGGGGCTGAACAGAAAGAGCTTCTCTTGTAACCGGTTTGTTTAACTGTTATTTGAAATTGTTTATTCCTCAAAAAATTAAAAATAAAACTATCATACAATTCAACAAGTCAGCTTCTGGGTGCATAACTGAAGGGAACAGAATGACTGTGTTGAAGAGATATCTGTACCCACATGCTCATTATAGCCAAGACATGGAAATAAACTAAATGTCCATCATAGATGAAGGGGTAATGGAATAATATTCAGCCATAAAAAGAAGGAAATTCTGCCATTTGTGACAATGTGGTTGGACCCCAAGGACATTATGCTAAGTCCAGTGAGATACAGAAAGACGAACACTATAACCTTCCTTATAAGTGAAATTTCAAAACAAAACAGAAAACCAAATTCAGAAAAAAAGAGATCAGATTTCTTGTTCAGGAAACCTCCATCTTGGAGGTAGACACTATTTCTGTCCTTCCAAGTTCATTTTGCTATACAAATATTCTTGAAAATAAAAAATAGTCTGAGACAATAGCTGCTAGAAAATGTATAGAAACATCAGGAAGAATTGCCTTCCAACATAAGCAACAGGTAGGACAAATAAGATCTAACAAAGTGGTATATATTAATCCAACCATATTAATAATCACATTAAATGTGAGCAGATTAAACAGATCAGTTAAAAAACAGATTGTCAGATTGTATAGAAAACCAGTTATCAGATTGGATGGAAAAACAGATATTGTCAGATTGGATAGAAAATCAATACCCAACAATACTATCTACTAGAAAGCTACTTTAAGTATAAAGACATAGATAAGTTAAAAATAAAAGAGTAGAAACAAATATTCCATGCAAGTACCAACCATAAAAAAGTTGGAGTAGCAAAAAGTGGGACAACTGTAGTAAAAAAAACAATTAAAAAAAAACGTTGGAGTAGCTATATTAACCAACAAAGTAGGCTTTAGACAAGGGATGTAATCAGGTAAATGAGGGATATTGCAAAATGATAAAAAGGTTGACTCTATAAGAAGCCGATAATCATAAATGTGTATGCACTTAGCCCCCCATCTTTAAAATATATGAGGAAAAAACTGAACTGAAAGGAGAAAGTGACAAATTTTCAAATATAATTGGAGATTTCAGCACTGAGTATTTAATAGAGCAAGCAGGTAGAAAATCAGTGAAAATATGGAAGACTTAACACTATCAGCCATTTTGACCTATTGACATTTATAGAATTTTTCCCCCAACAACACTATACCACACATGCTTTTCAAGTGCACCAGTATAGACCATATTTGAGACCATAAAGCTAACCTTAACAAATTTAACGAGGATATAAATCATGTGAAGTATGGTCTTGGACTATTACAGAATTAAACTAGTAATAAGTAACAGAAATATATTGGGAAAATTCTAAAATATTTGGAAATTTAACACATTGATAAATAACAAATATGTTAAAGAGGAAGTTTAAAAATTTTTAAATAAAATGAAAATACAACATAAAAATTTGTGGAATGCAGCTGAACCAATAGAGGAAAACCTATAGCATTGTGTGCTTATAGTATTAGAAAAGAAAAAATGTGTCAAATTGGTAATTTAAGTTTCTACATTAAGAAATTAGAAAAAGAGAGCAAAATAACCCCAAAGCAAACAGAAGGAAGACTATAATAAATACAAGAAGAGAAAGCAATAAATTTGAAATTAGGTAAACAATAGGGAAAAATTCCTGAAGCCCAATGCTGGGAGAAAACAACAAAATAGAATTAATAAGCTTCAAGGCAGACTGACCAAGAAAAATAAAAAGAGAAAATATAAATTACATTAAAAAAATTTTCTGTATGTGCAAAATTATATCTAATGATAAGGTTTAAAAAGATATAGAACTATTCTCTAACCATAAAAGGTACTGTATTATGCACTTAGTAAATACTTCCTGAACTAAATTGAACTGGATGTCCCGTTAGCATGAAGCAGAAATTAAGATCAGGTTATAAATGGTTTGGTATTTGCCAAATATGTTGCCTAAAAGGTTAAGTACTATTTGTGAATTGAGGGTTTTTTGCCTATACTTTGGTTTGTAAAAGTCAATGTTTAGATGATTTAATATGATAATTTTAAAAAAAGATATTTCATAAAATATCATATATTTGAATTTTGATTTTGATTTTTTTACCAATAAAACTGGTAATGAGTTAATGTAGGGACTCTTAAAAATTAGTTGGGAGTCCACTTTAAGAAGTGAATTCTGGTGTATTGGGAACTTATTGCATTTGGTAAGCTTTGCCAAATATATCTTTGACCTGGGATTGGATGGGTGTCTATCTTGGATGAATATCTAAGGAAAGTTCAATTCCAATTCTATTTTATTACCTGGAATTTACATAGATAAATACCACATTTTCATATTATCGTTATACATTATAATTGCTTACATAATCACCATAATTTTGCCTGTATTCATTAGTTTACTCATCAAAGAAAAATTATTTGTAAGGTCTTCTGTTCCCAGTGTCTACTAGGTCCTCCTGTACAGAACAGGTGCTGGCAAATACAAAACCCTGGTCCTGCTTAGTGTTTTTTTGTATTGAGTTTTACTGCGAGAAGCACATGTTATTTTAACCTTTTCCTACTGTGTCCAGCCATGAAGAATTCTTTGAAGCTGGTCTGAACGTGTTTTGTTCTTCCCCTGTGGGGTCCCTTTCTCCCACAACTTCTGATCTCCTATCCCTTTGGGGTTGCTCTTGTGTGCATTTTTCTCTTCCTCTATTCACTCCCAAGCTTTATCATTTTACTTTTGACTTTGGCTTTATTCCTTCAAACTTTTTGCTTTCATTTGACAAGCCCTCCAGGGTTAAGAGCAAAAAAAAGCCAGGAAGGTAGTTATTGAAAATAGATGTTAAATTCCAGTATTGCTCTGCTAGATTAATTAGTGTTAAGATTTTGGGTGATGACCAAAACCCCTGTGTTTAGAAAAGAAATTACTTAAGCTATATATAATACTGTTTTGCTTTCAAAACATTTGTTCTTGCAATGGTGAGTGGAATTTTCCATATAGGGCCATATGCTTCTTTATCGGCAGTCTGTGAGTTAGATTAACTCGTTTTTAGTTAGTGCTAATACACCCTCTAGCTAGACAAACAAAAGTGTTTTGAGCCAGCTATAGTACTGGATCACTGTAAATCTGAAGGGCCATGTAAATTCAGCCCTAATGCGTTTCACTCTATTGTCTTTAGTAACACCAGCTTCACTGGGCGAGGGTTAAGTGCGTGGGAGGCTCCAGGCAGAGGGGAAGGAAAGGTGGTCAATATGAAGATGAAAGACGTCATGTGACATTATCCCAACACTTTTTAGAATTTCTGACATCACCTGAGACCCTAGATAAATGATTTTCAATATGTTTTATATCACAGCCCACACTCAGGAATGAAAACACACACATTCACAAGCAATATATGAAACACAATTCCACATAACGGTATCTTTCCCTGTGCCCAACCAATGCTGATATTTTCCATGTCTGTTGAAATGCTGGTTGCAAATGACTAAATTGATTTCATAAACCACTAATATGTGGCATATTTCAGTTTGTTTGACACTGCTGTAGAGATTGGGACCATTTATGCATTTCTGTGCATAAGTTCTTACATTTTATTATTTTCTAATAAACTTTTTTATTGTCTTCTTTTTCTCATCTCAAGCACTGGCCAGTACTGTTTGTCAAATGAATCATGACTTCTCATGACCCAGTTAAAGGCTTGGGGATGTAAATAAAGGGAAAATTGAAACTTTGAAAGTCCAGGGCTTAAATGTCAGGAAAGTAAACTCACAGACTAGACCTGTTGGGAACAAATGGGAGATTATGTGACAATGAGGAGGAAGGGATGAAAAAACTGTTAATCAAAGTCAGAATCTGAGAGTTTAATACAAAGCAAAGACTACATTCTGTTCAGTGAAGTTTATGAGTTTACAGAAAATAAATATTTAGATTTCATCTACTATAGGTACATTGTACAGAAAGAGCTATTGGCAGCCCATCCATCAGTGAGAGTGTAATGAACTCTAAGAATTTACGTAATTGAATCCACCCTGGAACAACAGTAGATGCTATTAAAGGTTAATGTCACTCCTGAGGAATAGTCTCACCCCTACCCCAACCAAAAAAAACCACGCAACTCTCTTTTACATAATAGAGGGATGTCTGACTCTATCTTTGGAGGCCTCAGCACTCTGCCTTCTGGAAAAAGAACTTTCTTTTACTCACGGAAAAGGCACCTATACCAAATGGTTCTCTACTATGGGTGGCACATAGAAACACAGGTGAGCTTTTTAAAAATACTGATTCAAGTGAGTCACCAGAAGGAGTATAGCTTAAAGGAAGAGAAACAAAGTGCTTGCAGGGCTCTGGTGAAAACAAACAACAAAATGGGAATCTGAACTGAGGACCCACAATATTGACTGTTGCACCCGACCCTTCTTCTCACCTTGCCCTCCCCAGCTGTTCTGAGAAACTTGGGAGACGGAGGGTCTTAGGACTTTTTAGCTGCAGCCCTGGGAAGCTCATCCTCAAAACTCTAAGTGTGGTCTTGACACCAACAGTGTTGGCACCCCCTGGGAGCTGTTTAGGAGGGGTGGCACCAATGACAGCAGCCTTGGATGTTGCTGAGGGAACAGTGTGAGGACTACTTTCCCTAAGGACATATTTCAGAATAGAAAGACTCAGGAAAGAGAGTTAGACAGTGCCTTTTCCTCATCCCTGTATAACTGAGGGAAAGAGGAAGTTATCCAATGTTTTGCTTTCTCAGATAAAACTCAGTATAAACACGACTGGTAGTGAAATTTCTAAATCACATGAAATGAAAAGTCAGAGGATTATTGGATTCCTGTAATACAGGCTTCATAAGGCCAGGGAACTTTGTCTATTTTATTCACTGCTTTATTTGCAATACCCATGTCATCTTCATATCTTCATTCCCTTCATACACATACAGACACATACTCTCACATATATACACACAGGCAAACTATATACCAGATTGCGTAGGAGAGGCTATGTTGTAGTAACAAATAGCACCCACTGCCTTCTCCTTCACACACAAGTTTAATGTAGGTTAGTAGAGGAGCTGTGCTCATGGTAGTTACCCAGGGACTCAGGCCAATGTAAGTTTCATCTCAATGTGGGCTGCCCAAGCACCATGGCAGAGGAAAATCATCTGCAAGGCTTTGCCCCAAAATTTGATAACACTTACACTCACATTTCTTTGGACAAAGCAAGCACATGGTCACACCAAACCTCAGAGAGGCCAGGGAAGTGAAACAATACCACATACGCAGGAGTAGAAGGAGACATATTTGGTGAACCACACTTAGGACTATCAGTACTAAACAGAACATATGAATCAAGTTCTACAGAAACACAGACATGTGAATAATTTTCTTAATTAAGGTAAACAAATGCAGCCTTCAAAACACTTTCAAATATGGACCTGTTCAAAGGAATTGGAATTTTACATAGACATATTAATTTTTAATACAAGATAATATTCTCAATATCAGAAATAGGTTATATGTTTTTCTGTTCTTTTTCTAATTTTATTCCCCTCTGCATGGAATGTTCCTCTTTTTCATTTCTTCAGGCATTTGATGGATTCTTGTGATATAATCACAGGAATGTGGGCTAGATCTTACGATGTTGGGTAGATTCATAGCTGATGAATGATTTGAAGTTGTTTGGATTATCTCTAGTAGTGTGCCAAAGTTTTATCTCCTTTTTAACAATTTTTATCATGGACCTGGATGAAGACATGGAAGGCATATATGTGTGTGTGTGTGTGTGTGTGTGTGTGTGTGTGTGTATTTTCAGGTGACATGAAATTGGGAGGGCCAAGTTTAATGCTGACAGAAAAAAATCAGAATCCAGAAGAATATTATACAAGGAAAATTGGAAAAACCACAGGATAAACTTAATAATAGGCAAATGAAATCCTTACTTTCAGATGAAGAAAATGACAATTGCATAAATACTTTATCTATTTACATATCACTTTATTCCAGTACAGATGCATGGTAACCTTTAATATATATGGAATAAAATAAGGTGACTTAAATTAAAAGTAGATGAGACAGAGTAAAGAAAACAAAAGTTGGTGCAAAGAAGAGCCAAGAAAGGAAGTAAAACTACCTATCATGATGATGTATGTAGGATGGAAAAGTGCATAAACATAAGATTGATAGACTGTTCAGAATGATTGTGGACAAAACAGAGTTCA
This sequence comes from Furipterus horrens, assembly GCF_987537825.1. Taxonomy (NCBI): domain Eukaryota; kingdom Metazoa; phylum Chordata; class Mammalia; order Chiroptera; family Furipteridae; genus Furipterus; species Furipterus horrens. The sequence continues at coordinate 130,345,056 of NW_028327171.1, read as the reverse complement.
ACATGGCTGAAGATGGAGTCAGGCAAGGGACGGCAAGAGGGAGTCAGCTTAGGATTCAGTTCTGATAAGTGGATCCTTGCAGCTGTATGATAAGAGGGCTTCTGAGCCTGGATCTAGCAGGAACTGATTTGGTCAAATAGCAGCCATTAGTGGAGATAGGGAGAGGCGGCATTTGTGCTGGGTATATGACAATCCCAGTCCAGATTCCTCCAGTTGGCACAGTCAGGAAAGCAGCTGTCAAAGCAAAATGGTCAGGAGTGAGGAACTTAGCTATTGGGATTTAGTTAAGTGGCAGGTATAGCATCAGACTCATTTAACAGCCATGCCAGCCCTCTCTTACTGTATGGAACCCTCTCTGGGACCCCTTTTATAGGACCTGTAGCTCACCTCTTAGATCTAGAAGGAGTTTGGTGGATACTAGAGAGAATTTGAATGGTTTGACTTGGAAAGGCAGACCCTATCATGCCAGTCGTCTACTTTGGAATTTCCTGCACTGTCAGAGAGTCCTTGTTGTGGTGCCTTCTGTTCCCATTCTCCATCCTGAAGCCTCTAGTCCCTCATCAGTGCTACCATGGTATTGCTCAAGACAGAGTGGAGGATGATCTCCTCTGAAAATTGCTAAGTCCAAGCTGCCTCCTTTCCACTGCCAACTGTTACCCCAGAGTTCAAAAGAGGGAGATACTTTCTGAACTGTGAGTTCTGAGGTAACCTTAACCAAGCTCTGGGAAGGTGGTTTTCTCCCGAAATGTGGAACTTGGGGAGAGATTTAAGTGGAGCAGATAGCATGGGATGAAGGTGTACCAATTAGCTCTTACTACATAATATGTCACCAAAATCCAGTGTCTTAAAACAAGAAATGTTTCTTATATCTCATGATTCTGTGGTCTGGATTCCCATTTCTTCTGGTCTTGCAATGCTCAGCTGATCTTGGAAGTCAGCTGGTGACTTGGCTGTGGCTAAGGGTTTAGGATGGACTCCCTCACATGTCTGGATGTGGGCTTGATCTCATTTTTGTGACACTTGGCTATGCAAGGTTCCCAAGAGCAGCAGGAGAGGGTTTTGGCCCATTGGCCAAAGTAAGTCACACATGGCTAAGCTCAAATTCAAAGAGTGAAAATATCAACTTTACCACTTGATTCAAGGGGGAAAGAATTGACTCCATCACTCCCACTGAGGAGGAGCCACTAAGTCACTTATCAAGGAGACATGTGTATGGAGATGGGAGGAGATGGCTTTGTGGCCATTTTTAAAATCTGCCACGGAATGGAACACCTGCTTATCCACACTGAGCAGCCAAATCAATCTTTGCAGATTGTCCAAGTATTTTAAAATTGGAACTGGAATCCCACTTTCCCATTGAAACACTTTCAAAGATTGTTAGGTTTCTTATGGAAGCGTTATTTCTGGAAAGATGACCGCCTAATGGAAGTCATGTTGGAAATTAGGTTTTGAGCATTCAACTTACAAAAGACATTTAAAAATACAATCCATTTGTAATTTGGGATCTGCCTGTGGCTGAAACAGGCTTGCAGAAATGAGCTAGTGCTTTCCTTAAAAAAAAAAAAAATCATTCTGTACTCTGACAGTAAGCATTCCTTTCAGAGGTGGATACAGATGATAACCTCCTGATTTGAGTTTGAAGTTTGCACTATTTCATTTTTGGTTGGTTATAGTTAGAACTGCTATTTTCATTGTAAAGCCAAATTATTATTTATACTTCTCTTGGATCATTCTTTATATACCATTAGTAATGACATGCAAAGCACGAGGGACTGAATATTTACATCCAAAGTTGTGAAGTGAATATTCTCTCTTTGGCAGATACAATTGCTCAGGGCTGTAAGATCCAGTAATAAAGAACCATATGTCATTTCTGGATTGTAAGTTGCTACAGCAATGGCTTTCGAGCAGTTGAAGTTCTAAATCCCTTGATTCTCACTCTGAGTGTGGCTGGGGGTTGGTTAGGTACTGCCTGTTAAAGAATCCTGGAAAATGATGAAGAAACATAATTTTGTTTTTCCCTAATGACTAACTCCTCGCAGTTCTTATAAATGGAGTACTGTTATAACCTACAACATCGCAGGATTCAGGGTTCAATGCAAAAAGTACTTCTTAGGCATTTAGGGATATTCTTGACTTGAGATCATCCTGGTGATCTGTGGAGCCAAAGGCATGTTCCTTGGCCTCAGTCAGTTTATAATACTAATTAGGGTGTAAGAAAGGAGCATATGTAATTGTAACTGCAGACAGAATGTGCTGAGTCCCAAGAAGAATGCAAAGAAGGGGATATGAAGTTCAAGGGGCAAAAGGGAAAAATATTATTCAACTTATATTCATAGTACTTATCACATGGCATTTAATCTTTAATTTTCTTGTCCTGTTGAAGACAGAGCTGAGGATCTCTGAGGTTTACCATCTCCAGTGCCTGCTACCCAGTAGAACAGATGTTGATAAATGCTTGCAAAATGAATAAATGAAAGAATGCATTGACTCACTTGACAGGAGGAAGAAAAATTGTGGATGTGGTAAAATTTGCACGTGCTTAGGATTGACAGACACCAATGGCTTTTGAGGAGAAAGCATTTGCAATGGAGGGCACAGACTGAGGAAAGATTTGGAACTGGGGAAGTGCAAGACATTTAGGAGAAAAAAAATACAGTTTGGCTGCAGTGTGGAGGACACATTTAGATTCATAGTTTCTAAGATAAAGCTAAGATGGTCATCAATCCATGGGAAGTGCCTCTATGCTCCTCCCCTCCCTTCCTTAAGGGATAAACTTCAACCCATCCATTCTATTCTTTATTTCAAGTTCAGATTTGGACAGATTAAGGCAGACCAGTGACAGGATGAAGAGCCAGCAGTGACGTTAAGGGTACCTGAGGTCTCAGATAGTGACTACCATCATTATAATAATAATGACAATAACGGCTTCAAACTCATGAGCTCACAGTAGTTGCCAGGCACCATGCAGCTAGTTCATACGACCGTATCATTTGATCCTTCCAACAGCCCTCATTGTTGATTTGACAAAGAAGACAACACATTCTACATGGAGATATATGGATATATAAAGTAGTCACGTTAAAAAAAAGCCTAATTCAATCTTTCATTTTTAGCCCCCAATAACTTAAATATATTATTTGTCCTTAACTAAATTCATATTGATTTCATGTGCTACTTTTTATGATAAGAGAGACAGTTGAGCATAGTGGTAAGAAAACATGGATTCTGTCTGTAGTTATACCACCTACATTAAAATTCTGACTCTGGCACTTTCTGTTTCTATGACTATGGGCAAGAAATCTATCCTTTTTGTGTCTTAGTTTACTAATATATAAAATATGAATGATAATAATAGTGTTGTTATGAGAAGTTAATGAACTGTTATTTGCAAAAGGCTTAGGAACACTTTATAATTGTTGGCTATTAGAACTGTTGCAATCTTCATTTTACAAATGCAAAACCAAGGCACAGAAAGGTTAAGAAACTTTCTCAGCATCACATGGTTAGCAAACAGTGGGACGCAACATCTTGACTCAGGCCCCCAGGAGTACGCCATGAAGGAGACAACCCTCTCAGGGGTCTTTCCCACCCTAATTGCACTTTCATAGTTGAATCCTTAGCATAGTTTCATCAGGCTGACCCAGGCAAACTTAAGCAAACTTTCCATTTCTTTTTGTTGGAAGGGTATTAAAGCTGACTGCTGCTACCAGGAAGGTCACCAACCTCTCTCTGGTCAGCAGAGTTCTGTTGACCACCTTCTCTGCACAAGGTATAGAAATCAGGGATTCAAAGAGGTACAAGGCAGCACTCTTAGCTCAGAAGAGCTTACAACCTATTGGAAATGGACACATGAAATATAATCACAAGAAAATCCCAGCATAAAGCATATTTTACTACTGTTTGCCACATACCATTGTCAGAGAAGAAGCCACCTCTATATTTCACAGTGGGCTGAGGTGATTGGGAATAGAGACTCTCTGAGGAGAAAGGAGTTACCTTAAGCCTTGGAGGATTCAGCCAAGAAGAGAAAATTATACCCCTGGGCACAGGTAGATTCAAGAGGGGTAGAGTGTATTTGTGTTACATAATGTTACATAAAAATATGTAGAAAGAATGAGGACAAGTGAGTAGATGGACAGATTGGGACAAGGAACAAAACCAAGAGGGCAGAGGGTAGCCTGAGGACCGATTATGTAATCTTGAAATGAGGTATGGAATTGAGACTGTTATTGTAGGTCTAAAATGATGTCTACTGCTTCATCTGGCACTTCAGAGCACAGGTACTTTAACATTTCAATTTTGCTTTATTCCCAAGTGGACGTAATTTTATATACATTAACTGAACCAGGAACTCTGTAATGTTTGGGGCAAAAGCACCCCCCTTTTTTAATCTCCCCAGTGTTCATTACCAAGGTGTTCTATCAATATAAAGTAAAGCATTTCTTTCATATGTGCATTTGGGTCTGCAGTCTCCTAAAGAAGAATAAAGGAACTCAACCCTAGTAGAATATCCTCTAATTATTATCTCTCTGTTTTGATCATAGGCTTCAAAGTAGGTGATTTTCCTTTTGGTCATTTATTGATTTCCTCTTTGAAAGCTTTTTATTTCCATATATTGTTATTTTGCACACGTCTTGCTAGATCTCTGTACTTGATTGCTATTATAAATTTTACTTTCTTCCCATATATGGTTCAAGCCAGTTTTGAGTTAAAACCTGTAAGTAAATAATATATAATTACATTATTGATCTCTTCCAGACATCTTTGCTGGATATGAAACTGCCTTTTCCTAAACTTACCATATTTGTAGGCTCAAAAATTAGCTCTAGCTTTCCTGAGCTTGCATTAATTTTTTTTCCAATGATGTTCCCTAGTGTGCTTTTCCAAAAATGCCTTTCCTATAATTTACTGAAAAGGGACAAAAGTAGAATGGAGGGAAGACATAGCAAATGACCATTGGGGAGGATAAGAAAAATGCTCCTTAAATATAGTTACTTCAAAGTATTAACTTTTTTCAAGTGCAACCATACTTATAAAAGTTTTTAAAAATTTTTGCTGCTTCAAAAAAAGTGGATAAGATTTCTATTTGAAATGGTTCTTGAAGATATAAAATAATTATATGTATTCTTATCATTACAGCAGCTTAAAACTTTATCACACTGGGTAAATCTGGTTAGCCTTTATTTTCTGGTTTCTTCCAGATGTAATTGGAATATAGGGCTTAGCAAATTATTTTGCTTACACAGCTAAAATAATGTCAAAAGAAGCCTCAATGCCTCTTTATAATGTCTTTAAATCCAGAGTACTTCTAAAGAGGTTTGTAAGAATGTCCCTGTTACTTTCTCACTTCCCTCCCTCCTCCCTCCCTCCCTCCTTCCCTCCCTCCTTCCCTTCCTTCCTTCTTTCCTTCCTTCCTTCCATCCATCCTTCCTTCCTTCCTTCCTTCCTTCCTTCCTTCCTTCCTTCCTTTCTTTTAAAAAAAATTCTCACCTCAGGATCTGTTTATTGATTTTAGAGAGATAGGAAGAGAGGGATGGTGGGAGGGAGGGAAGGAGGGAGAGAGGGAGGAAAAAAAGAGAAAGAGAGAGGGAGAGAGAGAAAAATATCGATCAGTTGCCTCCCACGCATGTCCCGGATGGGGATTGAACCTGCAACCTAGGTATGTGCCCTGACTGGGAATCGAACCTGCAACCTTTTGGTGTATGGGAGACATGCCAGCCAACCAAGCCAACTGGCCAGGGCATCCCTATTATTTTTACATTAGCAGCTTAATTCAAGGATGACAATGAAGAGAAAGAGGAATTAACATGAATTAAGGACTACTAATAAACCAGATATTTTTATATTTAATGATCTATGTACCCCTTACAAAGTCATATTATCATTCCTCCTTTGGAATGAAGTCTGAGGCTTATTCAAGGCAAGTCACCTACCCAAGATCACAGAGCTGATCAGAGGCTGACCTTAGATATGTCTGACTGTGAGGACTGTGATCTTTCCATTAGAACCTGTTTCGTCTGCCTGGATTGAAAGGGTTTCTTTTTTTTTTTTTTTTGTAAGAAAGAACTACATAATACAGAAATGGGTTGGTCAGCCTGAAAACAGCCTTGAGGAAAGCTCAGGTACAGAATTTCTTATTTTTCTCCTCCTCCTTCCCTTCATGGGTACCTCTAGGCCTGTCCTTTTCCCTCACCTAAGTCCTCGTCTCTGGGGAGGATTAACATGACAGTGAATAGCCAAGGCGAGTTCTGTAGGCAAGAAATGCCCATGAGACAGTCTTTAATTCCAAGATAACAAACACCAGTCTGTTTTTGAGGGCACTGATCCTTGACAAAAAGTCAGTTTGCACAGCATGTACTAATAAAACATGTTCCTGGATAAAACGACAACTTTAAGACATCTCTGTAAAACTGGTCTTCGGTATAGACCTATGTGGGGGATAAGAAGACCCCCCTGACAGGCAGGGAAATAAAGTGAAACCAGATAAAGCTGGGGCTCTGTGCACAAGTGCTCAATTCCTAAAGCCCAGGAGAGTATGTTGTCATGAGAAGCAGAATAGGCAGTGGTTAGCAATTAAAGTCCCTGGTTTGAATTACAGCTCTCCTATTTACATCATTGTGAGTGAAGACAAGTAACTGTTTCAGTTCTTCCATCTGTAAAATGAGAATAATAAAGTCGTCTAGCTTCATAGAACTATATACTATCTGAAGCACTTGGACCAAGTCCTGCTACATAGAAAACACTCAACATGGATTGGTTCTCAAACATGCCTTTGAATTTCCTCTTCAGTCAGTAAATGAAAAGCTGGAAGATACAAGGTCTCATTATGATTCTACATATGACAAAAATTAGGAAGGACCACTTATCAAAAGTACATTTCTAATTCCCCTAGCAATTATTTTACTCATCCTTCACTGTTTTGATGAATTCTTCAATGGTAAAGATAAAATGGAAGTTGGAATTATATGCAGGGTGGGGCAAAAGTAGGTTTATAGTTGTTTATATGGAAAACAATACACTAATTAATAAATAATAATAGAATAAACTCTGGGTTTTGTGTACTCACAACAGTAAACTTAGTTTTGGCCCATCCTGTAGTAGTTTGCAGCTGCCACCATCATGTGTTGTCTACCATCTGTGACTTACCAAAATATTGGTGAATTATTGATTCACCCCTCATCTTCTGACAGCTCTTTAAATATTAGTGTTTTAAAGTGCAGACAGTGACTATAATTCAAGGGTACAATACAATTCAGGGTATTTCTCTGCCTTTTCGATTTCTCTGTCTCTCTTCTCAGCTATAAATTGTTACTATTCACTGGATAAACATCTGAATTCCTTGGTGCTCAGCAGCCCGCTGGCTTCACTAAAAAGTTTTCTCATCCATCTCTGAATCTGAAGTCTGGTTTCTGAATGGCTAGCAAGACTGATTTTCCCTGGTGGGTGGAGTGGATATATTTCATCAATGCAAACCCCCACACAATAAAGGAATTCTTGGGTGGAATCATTTGCATAAAGTAAGCGAAACCCACCAATAACCCCATTTATTTTGTTATCAGAGAACCCTTTTTCACTTCAGTTCACACTGGACTGCAGTCTCACCAGCAGCCGATCTACTCTGAGATCAATGTCAGGATTTCACAGCCAGAGACTTTGACCTCAACCGGACTCGTGGGGGTAAGGAGGCCCCCATTAGTGGTACTGCATCATCTGGCACAGTCCAATGAACTGTTAGCATGAGTTTCCTGCTTGCTTCTTGGTGCTTAGCTTAGAGCTGACATATAGGGTAGTTTAAGGAAAACATTAGTAAAGGTGGGTTTAAATCTTGGTCTTGCTGTGACAATGTGAGCAAAATCTTCAACACCCCTGAGCCTCGGCTTATGAATCTGTAAAATGAAAATAAACCATTGACCTCATGGCACTTTGTGAGGATTAATAGAGACAATATAAGTCATGTCAAGCATTATACTTGCCACAAAGCAGGTGCTAGTCAAATGTTTTCTACTTTGTTTTTCTCCTTTCCTTCCTCTTCCCCCTTCCTTCTTTCCTCCTGTCCTCCCTTCTCTTACTGCCTCACATGTGATCTTTAGTTTGCCTGGGGCTTCTCCTGAGTCTAAGTTACAGCTTCTGCAGGTCATTGCCACTTTCACACACTTTCAGGGTCTGAGATACGGCTTCTGAAGCCTGAACATAGACTTAAGCTTCCCTGTCAGCCTTCAGCCTTCTTTTCTACCTATGGGACACTTCCTAGCAGAGATCAAGTCATTAGCCCCAGGTTCTTAGGTCTCATCTTTCTCTAAAACTTAAAGATCAATTTGGTTCACCCTGGGACTACTTTTGTCATCTTTTAGGTAAGATTGCCAACAAGCAGAGAAGTTAGACCTATACGGTAGATGCTCAATAAATACTTGCTAAAATGGATGCATGATGGCTAAGTTCCAGGAGCTCATGGAGTATGAGATACAGATTCTGAACATCAGGTATTTTGGGAATCATGTTAATGAAATATATTAACAAGCCTGGCTTCTGGAAAGACAGCTAGGTGTTGAGTTTAGAACTTGAGTTCTAGAATCATATTGGCTCTGCTCTCTGTCTATAACAAATTTCTTAATCTCTCTAAGCCTGAATTTTCCCATCTGTTAATGGGTGAAAGTAAGATGGTTTTGGAGGCAGGTAGTACAGAGTTGGTTGTACAGTAGGAGAAATAAAACAATGGCTAGTTCTGAGATGATCTGGAAAACGATTGTAGGATGAATTATGCCCACCACCTCATAATTCATGTATTGAAGTCCTAATTCCTTGTATCGCAGAAAGTGACTGTGTTAAGGTATAAAGTCTTTAAAGAGGTAATTGTGTTAAAACAAGGTCATTAGGGTGAGCCCTACTCCAATGTGACTTGTGTCAATGAGAAGAAGAGATCAGAACACAAACACACGCAGAGGAAAGACTGTGTGAGGGGACAGGGAAAAGACAGCCATCTGCAAGCCAAAGAGAGAGGCCTCAGAAGAAATCAGCGCTGCCAAAATCTTCCTCTTGGACAGCTAGCCTCCATAATTGTGAGGAAACGAATTTCTGTTGTTAAGCCACTTAGTCTGAGTACTTGGTTACGGCTGTCCTAGCACCACCCCGTGCCAGACTGTTTCCCACCCAACCTGGGATCCTGAGGAGAACCCTGCACTCTGCCTGGGCTCTACCAGTGAGAGTCTGACTTAATTTAACAAACCGAAAGTTTTGTTTTGGGCCCCTTATCAGCATCTTTAAACATCTTTGACTACTTTCTCATGGCTTGACCATCTGCCTTGTGGGAGTCTTCTGGTCTGCTGGAAACTGGGACCTTGTTCCATCTGTCTTTTTGGATTCTGACCTACTGCGTTGCTGACTGAGGTTTGTCACGTGAGCCCTGAACACTTCCCAGGCTTTGATGGCCCCAGTGCTTCCATCTTGCATGGTGGGTATAGTTAGTATACTGTGTCCAGGCCACCCATGGGCTCATGAGGAAGTTGAGGCCCAGTCAGGGTCAGATCCTGAAAAGTGGCACCTTAGGCATTTGGTGTGTTTCTCTTTAATGCCAAGACCTTCCCATTCCTACATAGAGCCTTCCTGGATGTGACCCTTGACTTTTCTATGACCTCTAGAACCTACCAGATCATTTAAATAGAAGGTCTGCATTCCCAGAGCATAGTTTCTTGCTTTGTGATCATGACCCACCAAATGCCCCTACATGGCCCCTTATTAATCAGCTATTGTCTAAGGAATTTGTTCTATTGACGCCTGTACCTCAGTGTGTGGATAAAGGACAGCATAAGCTGACAAGCTCTGTCAGGGAGTTAAAACAGAATCATATTGCTATTCCTTGGATAATGTGAGCTTCTTAAACCTGCCTCTTCTATGTAGTCAGATTACCAGGATACATGCTGAAGATTTATAAGTGGCAGAAAGGAATTTATGTTATGAGATCTAAGAATGCCTAGGTGATCTTGATAACTATACCATGTCTTGTGACAATTTTTAAGGTGGTGTCAGCATAACATTAATTCAGGTCCACTCTGAGCAGGGGCTCTGTGTAGCCATACAGGTTGTGAGTCTATGAACAGGCTCTCATCCTTTCTCCCAATATTCTCCTTTGCCTTCCTGCAAACAAAGCCTGTTCACTTACGGTGCTGGTTTTGGTCTCTGACCTGTTCAACAAATATACCCCAGCAACTTGCATGTACCCTTCTTTCTCTTGTACCATCTTGTTATGAACTATAGGTGATTTTATTGAGGTGAGGAAAACGCATCAGAATAGATTTGACAATGCTGTCTGGCTCACATATTCCATTGAGAGGCATCCTCAGGATGTCAAGATCCTCGTAGATATTCTGACTCTAAACCAGAGGTTCTTAAAGAGGCATGAAAATCAGGATTACTTGAGATACTTTTTCAATATATACTTTTCAGGGATTCTAAATCTGTAAACCAGTTTACATATGCTATTGAAAAATCTCAGCAAAATATTGGTAAAGAACCACTGAAAAGCAATTCTATTTATTTGTTATTTTATATACCTTTTATCTCCTCATTGTTTTATTTTTGAGACATATATGCATGTTTATGTGTATATGCACTGTCCCCCACCCCCCTGAAGCTAGTATCTGTTTAAACTGACATTTGTTTCAGAATGATTTAAATTGCAGTTTGGCTTGCAAATTTTTTGTGGTGATAATTATCCATTTTGACTTGGGGTGAATTTATTTGTGACTGGATCTTGTGGAGGCCACAAACTAATTATTACAATCAACCAAGAAAAATAAAGGGAATGAGGAAATGCCACAGTATTGACAATATTTATTGTAGCATATGGCTAATGTATAAAGAGGTAATAGAATGATGTTTCTCAGGGGATCATTCAAAAGCAAAATTACTTAAATTAACTTTTCAGGCAAACCGAATTATGCATTATAGCCCCTCCTGTAATGCTATACAAAGTCAATGTTTATGAAGAGTAGCATTGGGCTCTATAAATCAAGGCTTTCATAAGAACTGTTGTATCTGCAGGGATTTTTTTTCCCTTTGTATTTTGCCTTTTAGATGAATGAAGAATTTTCTCAGCAAATTATTAATTACTCCTGCTCGCCTGTAGAGTTGAGTTCACTGTAGTTATGTAGGAGTCAATGGTATTCAAACTGCAGCATTTGATGAAGTAATTGGCTGCTTCTGGGGCCTCTTTCAGCTGCCCTGGGCGTGCTTCACATGTAAACGACTGCCAAATGGATTCTTTCGACATTCCAGCCAATTAAAATACATTTAAAGTGCAGCTGGTGGAGAGGCAAGCGGGGCGATGGTGTGGAGAACTTCAGGGCAGAGAGACAAAAAACAAACTTTGTGGAACTCAGCTCCGGCAGCCCAGCCAGGCCTTTCGGGGGCAAAGGAGAAAGTCACAAAAAGCTATCGTTAGCTGCTGTCAAAATCAAAGATGACACTCTGAGCACCACCTTAAAAGACACAAAAGAGGAAAGCGTGTTTGTTAGGGTGTCAGTTTTCTCCCCTTGCCTCTTGAAACTCTGTGTGTTGGCTGGTTGCCCAAAGTGGTACTGCATACAAATATTGACAGAACACAGCGGTGTTTGTTAAACCCGGCCTGGGGAAGCCAGTGATTAAAACTTTTGAAGGAAGATCTGAAAACCCAGGAATTCTCCTCAATAGATTAGAACATTGACCGAATGAAAGAGAAAGCACTGAGTGGGCTAAAGTGAAACACTCACCGTCCCTGTCTGCTATGCCTTTTCGGTAAGGACAGAATTTTCTCTTCTCTTCCTTTTTTTTTGAATGTTTGTTGGTGTGGAGGAAAGAGTGTCCAAGGTGCTAAGCGATCTGCTCCTGAGCTCTGATGTGCAGAGCACAGGGTTTGCCTGCGGTTTTTCTGGAGGACGTGAGGGGATTGCACTGTGTAAGTAGATACAAGCATTACCCAGCACGCAGAGTCTGCCAGTGCTTTTCCAGAATTCAAGACAATCCGTTTTTAAATGTTTGCCTCTGCTGATCTGTCCTGATGTTTGCTGTCTATGTCCAGGTGTCCCGAGATTGATGGCAAATAGATTCAACCTTTGTACCAGTAGTAATGAGGTACATGCATCTTTAATTTTTATTTTCATTTTAAATGTTGTCTGGTTCATTCTGCTGCCAGCCCCACACCTATGCATGCGAAAAGGTTTTCTTCCTCCTGGATTAATATTCAACCAAACACAAGGATTCTCTTTTACTAAAGCACATCCAAATTGTTTGAAAAGGCCTTGCTTTGTCTTGACTTTCATTGGAGAAGCTGCTAAGTGGGGACTTTGTTCTCAATCACCGTTTTCTTATACTTTAAGGAGGCAGCTGCGGTGGTACTATCTCTGTGGTGCTGCAAGCTCAATAAATACCCAGCTCTTTGGGTCCTACTCAGATGCCTCTCTGAGAAAGTTCCCGAGAAAGCTGAGTAAGAGTATAGCTGAGCAAAGGGATTAATTCCTACCCATCAGTTTATCAATGAAGACACACAAAGTGCCTGATTGTTTCCTGTCTTAGCTTGTCATGGTAGGTCCTTTTTGGCTTCAGTTTTGTTCATTGCAAACAAAGAATCTTGCACATTTCATGGTGAAGGATCACATTGCAGTGTCCTGAGCTCAGTTAAATGCACTTTATTAATCTTTAATGTGCCAGTAGCTCTGAGGCTATGCCAAGCTGAGACTTTCCAAAACTCTTCAAGCTACCTGCTGCCAAGATAAACAGTGGTGGGCCCAGAAGGGATATTTTAAGGAAACTTGCAACAGCAAAGTTTTACCTATTAAGTTTGTCATGAGTCAATGAAAGAAATCTTAAATAAAAAAGATTTCAGAAAGAACTGCTTCAGCTCTATACCCTCTGTGTGAGAGAGACCTACTGGTGGGAGTCCATCTTCCCCCACACGCAGTGGTCTATGCTCCATGTAGGGAAGAGAATAAGGCTTTCCACTGTATGGGTATTGGGTTGCGTTTATGAAATGGGTGCTGTGTGAATGGAGACATGTGTGAATGCCGAAAGCTTTCCTGCCTGTGGCGGTATCTGAGCCCAGAGAAAAACAAGGCTACACATGTGGTGGGCTGCTTGTCCAATACAACCATTTCAGGCATTCCAAAAGAGCCAGAGATGGGCGACGGTCACAGAAATCCGTTTGGAGAGAAATGTCATTTTGTACAGAAGAAAAATGGGGTGGTGTACCTCAGGACTTTGGGCACTGGCGGTGACTTAATGACTTGGAGAACAATGTGAACCTATGTTGGATTGACCAGATCCTGGAGCATGTAAGGCTATGGCCTCTTGGATTGCTCGTCAGGCTAACTGAGTATAAATGGTGTCATCCACATTTCTTGGGCATGCAGATAGTAGACCAAAGGACCCTACCTTAAACATAAGTCCCATAAACAGAGATTTCATCTGTTCGGTGGCTATGAGGAGAGCACTGAATTGGAGCTGGGAGGAGCTCCAAGTTCCTTTCTAATTAGAGTCAGTGATGCAAAGACTGTACAAATACATGCAGGCAGTGGTGAGAAAGGATGAAGAATGGAGGATAGCCTTAGCTAAGTAGGGAATTTTATTACTTTTAGAGTCAAGCCATTCTCATTCCTGTGACCTAGAACAAGGGTTGATAATCTATGCAGCACAGGCTAAAATCTGCCCACTGCATGTTTTTATAAATAAAATTTTATTGGAACACGTTATTTACATATAGTCTATATCTGCTTTTGTGCTACCACAGCAGGTTTGAGTAGTTGTGGCAGAGGACCTACAGCCCCACAAAGCCTGAAGCATTTATTATACTATCTGGCTCTTTACAGAAAAAGTTTGACAAGGAGAACAATACTTCCCAAACTCTCTGGTGAAGGCACAATTTTGTTTTGTTTATTTATCTATCTATATTTTAATTTTATTTTTTGATCCTCACCTAAGGACATTTTTTCATTGCTTTTAGAGAGAGAGGAAGGGAGAGAGAAACATTGATTGGTTCCATCCTGTATGCGCCTGGACTGAGGATCAAACCCACAACTTAGAAATGTGCCTTGACTAGGAATCGCACCTACAACCCCTTGGTTATCGGATGACACTCCAACCAACTGAGCCACTCTGGACAGGGCTCATTTCTGTTTTTTAAAAAGTTTCCCAGTTTGTTATGGACTGATAGTTTTATTAAATATGGTAAAAATGTTTGCCTGCTGTGGTGATGTCAAATCGCTACAAAATTTCTAAGAATTTGCTCTTAAATTTTGTATTCATCTCATCATGGATCCTCAATAAACAGCAGACTCTTGCCAGTCCATGGACCACGCTTTGAGCAGCTTTTGCCCCAGCTTAGTTTCTTAGCATCATTTTGTGCCATTTGTCCCAAATCTCCAATTATGCTGCTGTTTTTTCAGAGGATTGAGTACAGTAAACTCTTTTCCAAATTTGGGTATGCTACTGATGTTTGCCTGACCTGGAAATCTCTTGCTCTAAATCTTTCCCTGGCTCCTCTTTTCTTTTAGGTCTCTGCTCAATTCACTGTCAAAGAGACGTTTTGACCACTCCATCTGAAAAATTTTCCCTCATCTTACATCACTTTTTCTTTATAGCACTTATTACTGTCAATACTCGTCTTGTTTATTTGTGTGTCTTCCTGTGTATTATTTGTTTCCCTGTATTGGTCTGGATTTAGTAACAGATAACATAATTTATTTCAGATGGTTTAAGCAGAAAGGGATTTCACACGGGTATTAGGTGGCATCATACAATGTTTAAGAAGTAGGAGAGCAGGCAGAACGTCTGAGAAAATGATCAGAACAGCACAACAAATTACTACTATATCTCTGTCATTATACAAAGCTAGGAATCAGAATGCTGATACCACCACTGCTGGCTAGCTCTATGATCACACTGCCTCTTCTGTCATCTCCATCAAAATGAGCATCTCTGTTTCATGAAATGCATGAGGCTAGGATACTGGGAAGACTACCTCTAGGTGACAGTCTCATTTTTTTCCCCCAGCTCTTCTTTATTGATTATATTGTTACAATAGTTCCAATTTTCTCCCCTTTACTCCCCTCCACCCAGCATCTCCCTCCCCCAGCAATACCCCCCCCCCAAGTCCATACCCATGGTTCGTAAAAAATAACTATCCCTCCCTCTCAGATATTAAGACCCTTTGTAATCTTGTAGAGGACAATGGGCGAAGGTCTCAAGCTCCTCTAGCTGCTTCAAGCTGGACATGGTCATCGTCCTACCTACCCTTGGGTCCAGAAAACCCTAATAATAGTGGGGGTGTGGAGGGGAGGGTGGCCTTCCCACATGGGGAAGGATCGTGCAGACTCCAGGTCAGTTGGCTGTCTCCGGACAACGGCGTGCTTGGTTTAACAGGCTGGCATCCTTGTTGTGTTCTGGGGGCAACAGATTTGGCGAAAAGGGTTAAAAGACATCATTCAATCCATAACTACTAGATGACAAAAGGCAGGGATTAATTTTTCAATGTTCCACATTAGGGGAAAGGAAAAAAAAAAAAAAAAAGGGCCTTCTTTGGAGGAAGGTGTGCTAGGCACATCTCGCCTGTCCAAAACCCTTTTGCCCATTATATTTAGTTTGGGCTGAGGGAAATAGTTTATGTTTCCCCCCTCTCAGACCTCTGGGCCTTTTCTCTCCAAGCCATTAGGATAGAAAAGAGAAACCAGTTTTAAAGTGAAGCCCACAGACCACCCCATTCTTCACCAACTCAGCCATTTAGTTCCGCCAAACCGTTGAGTCTCAGGAGGCAGCACTGCAGAGAGGATTAAGTGAGGCTTATGCATACAGACAATCACTCAGGTAATGCAGTCATAGGCTTATGCCCTTTGAAAACAGAAAACACATGTTAATTTATGTAACATAACCAACAAACAAGTCGCTAAATCTGTAAGACTGTCTTATTGGGAAGACATCCAGTTGCAAGGCACTTGACATTCTACTTGCCTGCAACTTGAATCTCTTTGGTGATATCACAGACATGGTTTAATTTTCAAGTGAAAACATATTTTAAATGAGAAGAAACTTTTAAGACGGTTAGCTGCCCTACTTTACAGTCTACTACTGATCATTGTGATTTTCCTTGAGTAGTGATTTTTCTCCCTAAGATTACCCTCCTTGTCTTTAAAGGGACTACATTAAGTCCATTTTTAATTTATCCTGTTCATTTGCATAAACATAACAAGAGCAGCAAATGATCACTTATGATCTTTAGTTCTGCTTTGCTGGAACTTACCCAAGGAACATTTAGGGTGACCCTCAGTCTGCTCTTCAGGGCACAGAAGCTGGGCCACATTCCTGGCATTCATCCTTGCCTGTACACACCTGTCCTTTCCAAGTCTTTCTGGCTTTTTATTGTGCCTTAAGGTCCCTTCTAGCCATCTTTCAGGAAAACAACCTTCGTTCCTTCCCTGGAGAGATTGCTGCGGACCACACAACCAACCATGGTAGCAGGCCTTTTATCTCGCAGGCTTTTATTACCTTTGAAAGTCATTCCCAGTTCCTCAGGGCTTTTTGGTAACAACCTGAGCCCAAGTATGTCTCCTTTAGGCTTGACATTCCAGTCAAAGACTTGGTAAAAAAAAAAGGAACCTCTATTAACAACTGGTCTTATTAGTTCTATGCAAAGAAACTTAAGTCATTACTTACTTGTTTAGAATGCCAAACTCTGGAGAGATCAAATAGGGAGAAAATATAACAACGTGAAGGAAAATCTTTGTCCTAATATTCACTGAACTGGCATTTCCATTCTTCATATTTTCATTTTTACCCCCACTAAAAAAATTTTTTTGTTTGTTTTTCCATTACAGTTGTCTCACTTTTTTCCCCCTCTTGCTTCCCTGCACCCTGCCCCTCCCTTCCCCCACATTTAGTCCCCACTCAGTTGTCCATGTCCGTGTGTCATTTATACATGTTCTTTGGCTTGACACTTCCCCTTCTTACCCCCTTCCTCCTCCCCCCCTCCCCCCTTGTTACTGTTAGTCTACTTCTTGTTTACATAGCTCTGGTTCAATTTTGCTCATTTGTTTGTGTTGTTCATTAGTTTCCTGTAATAGGTGATAGTATAAGGTATTTTTCTTTCGTTGCCTGACTTATTTCGCTAAGCATAATTCTCTCTAGTTCCATCCATGTTGTTGCAAATGGTAGAAGTTCCTTCTTCCTTTCTGCTACATAGAACTCCATTGTGTAAATGTACCACAGTTTTTTGATCCACTCATCTACAGATGGGCACTTAGGCTGTTTCAGCACTTGGCTATTGTAAATAGTGCTGCTATGAACATTGGAGTGCACAGGTTCTTTTGAATTGGTGTTTCAGGATTTTTCGGATATACTCCTAGCAATGGAATTGCTGGTTCAAAAGGCAGTTCCATTTTTAGTTTTTTGAGGAAATTCCAAACTGTTTTCCATAGTGGCTGCACCAGTCTGCATTCCCACCAACAGTGCAGTAGGGTTCCCGTTTCTCCACATCCTCGCCAGGACTTGTTGCTTGTTGATTTGTTGATGATGGCCATTCTGACTGGTGTGAGGTGGTATCTCATTGTGGTTTTTATTTGCATCTCTCTGATGGCTAGTGATGTTGAGCATACTTTCATATGTCTATGGGCCCTCTGTATGTCTTCTTTGGAGAAGTGTTCGTTCATGTCCTTTGCCCATTTTTTAATTGGGTTGTCTGTCTTCTTGGTGTTGAGTCGTATGAGTTCTTTATATATTTTGGAGATCAATCCCTTCTCTGAGATGTCATTGGCGAATATATTTTCCCATATGGTTGGTTTCCTTTTCATCTTGCTGATGTTTTCTTTAGCTGAGCAGAAACTTTTTAGTTTGATGTAGTCCCATTTGTTTATTCTTTCCTTTATTTCCCTTGCCTTAGGAGATATATCAGTGAAAATGTTGCTACGTGGGATATCTGAAATTTTCCTGCCTATTTTTTCCTCTAGGACTTTTATGGTATCATGGGTTACATTTAAGTCTTTGATCCATTTTGAGTTTATTCTGGTGTATGGTGTAAGTTAGTGGTCTAGTTTCATTTTTTTGCATGTCCCTGTCCAGTTCTCCCAACACCATTTGTTGAAGAAGCTCTTTTCACTCCATTTGATGTTCTTTCCCCCTTTGTCAAATATTAGTTGACCATATGAACCTGGGTTTATTTTCGGGCTCTCTATTCTGTTCCATTGATCTATATGTCTGTTTTTATGCCAGTACCAGACTGTTTTGATTACCGTGGCCTTGTAGTATAGTTTGATATCAGGTATTGTGATTCCTCCTACTGTGTTCTTTCTCAAAATTGCTGTGGCTATTCGGGCTCTTTTTTGGTTCCATATAAACTTTTGAAGTATTTGTTCTAGGTCTGTGAAATATGTTGCTGGTATTTTGATAGGGATTGCATTGAATCTATAAATTGCTTTGGGTAGTATGTACATTTTAATGATGTTGATTCTTCCCATCCATGAGCATGGTATATGCTTCCATTTATTTGTATCTTCTTTAATTTCTTTCTTCAGTGTTATGTAGTTTTCTGAGTACAGGTCTTTTACCTCCTTGATTAAGTTTATTCCTAGGTATTTTATTTTTCTTGTTGCTATGGTAAATTGAATTTTTCTTTCAGTTTCTATCTCTGAGTTTTTATTGTTGGTGTATAAACTTTACTTTCAGTCTGTGTAGATCTTTTGTTCTAAGGTGGGTCTCTTGTAGACAGCATATATGTGGGTCATTCTTTCTAATCCATTCAGCTACCCTATGTCTTTTAATTGGAACGTTTAATCCATTTACATTTAAGGTTATTACTGATAAGTACTTATTCATTGTCATTTTTCCCCTTTGTACTCGTGTTCCTCTCTGTCTCTCTCTGTTTCTTTATCTTCTTACAGCAGACCCTTTAGCATCTCTTGCATTGCTGGTTTGGTGGAGATGTATTCTTTTAGCCTTCTTTTGTCTTGGAAGCTCCTTATTTCACCCTCCATTTTGAATGAGAGCTTTGCTGGGTATAGTATTCTAGGTTGTAGGCCTTTGTTTTTCATTGCTTGGAATATTTTTTGCCATTCCCTTCTGGCTTGTAGTGTTTCTGCTGAGAAATCTGATGATAGCCTTATTGGAGCTCCCTTGTATGTTATTAGTTGTTTCTCTCTTGCTGCTTTTAGGATCCTCTCTTTGTCTTTGAATGTTGCCATTTTAATTATGATGTGTCTTGAGGTGGGCCTGTTGGGGTTCATCTTCATTGGGACCCTCTGTGCTTCCTGGACTTGCATGACTTTTTCTCTCTTCATGTGAGGGAAGTTTTCTGTCATTAGTTTTTCAAAGATGTTTTCTATCCCTTGCTCTTCTTCTTCTCCTTCTGGAATTCCTATGATACGGATATTATTATGTTTCATGTTGTCCTGCAGCTGTCTTAGAACCTCTTCAGTCTTGTTCAGTCTTTTTTCATTTTGTTGCATTGTCTGGGAGTTTTTGTGTACGTTGTCCTCCAGCTCGCTGATCCGATCTTCTGGTTCCTCTAGCCTGCTTTTAATTCCTTCTACTGTGTTCTTCAATTCAGAGATCGTATTCTTCATTTCCTCCTGGCTCTTATTGATAGCTTCTATGTCCTTTTTCATGCTCGTGTAATTCTCTGTGAGTTCCTTATAGTTTCTCTGGAGTTCCTTGTAGTTTCCTTGGAGTTCTTTGTAGTTTCCGCTGAGCTCATTGAGCTTCTCCATAATCCATGTTTTGAATTCCATATCTGATACTTCGCTCCCCTCTATTTCATTTAGCACTCTTTCTGCTGATTCTACCTTTCCTTTTGATGGGAGGTTGTTTCTCTCTCTCCCCATTTTTGTGACTCCTATTGTTTGTTGGTGCCTCTTAGAGTGATCTGCACTTCCTGGATCTGCCTCTGGTGGCATCAGGTCATGTACCGGTCTGGCCCTAGGCAGCCTGTTGGAGACTTCCAGGGATCTACTGCTGTTGTCTGTCTTCTTTAATTGTTAATCTATTCAATCTGTGATTAGCTGTCAGGCTTAAGGACCGTGAGTGTGGCAGCTTAATTCCTGTAGGCAGGGCTTTTGCTTCCCCTCAGGCTGACACCACTTGGAGGGGAATGGTCTACCCGCAGTACTGGGGATGAGTCAGCACTGGGACCCAGTTGGCTGCTCCTCCAGTTCTCCCCTCAAAGCCACCATGCCAAACTCTCCCCAAGTGTCTCCAGTCCTCTCTGCCTTCCCTCTGCTTGAGCCCAGGGTAAGTGGTGGCCAAAATATTTTCGTATGTGATCCACTTAAGTGCTCTTTTTCTCCAGCTGTTTCTCTCTGGCTAGCAAGAAACCCTGTGGCTTTTCGCTTTTCACAGCTGATACTATTTTACTTTCCACTCTGTTGCTGTAGGCTGGGAAGCCCAGCTGGGGGTTTAGACCCTTCCCTTCTCAGGGGGAATCCCCGGCTGCTGAGCTGTTTCTCAGTCCCTTCAGCTGCCACCCGTGTGAGCCCAGCCAGCCCTTCCACATCTCCGCACTCCCTCCCAGTCAAGTTGTGATGTAGCGGCCTTTTCTGTCTCTCCGTGGTTATAAGACTTCTTTCCAGCTAGTGTTCGGTTAGTTATTCCAGATGATTTCTCCAAAATTAAGTTGTAAATCCACACTGGTCATGGGAAGAGGTTAGTGTAGCTTCCACTTACTCCTCCGCCATCTTGGATCTCCTCGGAAAAACAATATTCGACAGTCTCATTTTTGAAACATACATTATTTTTCCAAATTGAAACATATTTATGTAGCTGCAGTTAGCTCAGCAATAAGAGCTTTTTGGTTACCACTAATATTATGATTTACTGAAGACTGGTTACAAGTCATACACTACGTTAAGTGCTATATATGCATTAACTCATTTAATCTGCAAAATATCTCAAGGAAGTATGGATTATTTCCATTTTTGGAGAGGAAGCAGAGGCTTTGAGCAACAAAGTAACTTTTTCACGTCACAGAGCTGGTTAAGTGTTGGATTAGATTTAATCTCATGATTTTCTGAAATCTGGTATTCCTTTAATCTCTAGTTATAACCCTGTCTATAATTTATCTTTCTGGCTGTTGTTTCTTCACCTAAGACTTTTCGCTTTTGTTTTCATTCTAGTGGCTGGTTAATCTACTGCATTATCTATTATATTTTGTGCCTTAGCAAGGTGATATCTAGTCATCAGGTCTGAGATACCAGTACAGGTTCCTGGCCATCATTGCTGAACATTGCTGAATATCATCAAAGAACTTGTGGGTCTATATACATGAGGGTATAGAAGGGGTAGATGAGAACTATATCTGCAGTGATTAAAGGCATCAAAAAATTCTTTCAGAATAAATATCCTAAAGGATAGACTATTTCTCCTATAATGGGAAGATCCCCCAACATCATGCTATATGTCTGATTAAAAATTTTAAGTTTTTGTGTTCTGTTTGGTTGCAATTCCACTTCACATTATTTTTATCAAACACAGCAATGTTTGGTAATAATTGTTACTTGTTATTTGATAAGATAAATAAAATAAGTTGAATATTATTTTTACATTAGGAATTTTAAATAACTCAAAGAAACCTCTGAAGAAATAAATTCTGGAATGGCATGGGTTCCCAACAAACGATACTTAACAATAATGTACATGATTAGATAAACCACCTAAAGTCCTAAATCTAGTGTCTATAAAAATGCTAAGGGAGCAGAGAAGAACTTCTGGAATGGTGAAGTAAAGACCTTTGGAAATCTGCTCTTCCATAAAACCAGGAGAACACTGATAAACAATGGTCAAAATCAAGAGTTAAAAAAAAATTTGGGCAAAGTCTTAGAATAATCTAAGGAACATTTATTCAGGGAAAAAGACCCGTGAATATCAGTAAGAACAGTGAGCTTTTTGTCATTTAACTTGCCCTATTTCCATTCCCCTTTCCATAGCTCTGAGAAACCCTTAAACACCAACAATTTTGCCATCAAGGTAGCTATGAAACCCAGCCACTGGAGGAGGCAAAACCTGTTTGGAGCTCTACAGAGAGCCTCATCCCCCCGGAACTGACTTGTCTGGTAAGTTCCTGGGAACTCCCACATGCCGGTTTTGTCTTTAATTGACTTTATTCGACTTTATTCAGAACTTAGTGCAAAGAACTTCTCTCCTGGGACTGGTCAGAAACAATTACAGCAATTGTTTAACATTGCAGCTGCCTGAGGCAGCAATAAAAGCTGGGGAAAACAGGATGCTAATCAAAAAAAAAAAAAAAAGAAAAAATTAAAACTGAGAAATGAGTTGTCCATTGGGGCTTTGAAAAGCTCACATATTTGTAGAAATGTGCATGGAAAAAATCATGCACATGTGCAGAAGGGTGCACTTTCTCAGGAAAAACCTGAGAAGAGAGTAATCTCTCACCTGTGGCTGGCCTTGAAGCTCTATACAAGCAAGGAATGAAGATTAAGAAGGAATTGTAAGCATCTGGCAAATTGGAGTTGTGCCCCACTATATACAGAAATCTCCTCAGCAAAGGCTGGAATATTTATTGGTTAAAGGCATTGAAAAAAATATCTGCCCAGCCATTAGCTGACCAATTAGCTAACCACACATGACAAAGATAATGGACTCTATCGAATAGGATCAGGAAAGTCACTAAACAGCAACAATAACAATAACAAACCATAGTAGGGGAGATCTAATTTCCAGAGTTGGTACATTATATTATTTTAAATGTCCATATATTTTTTTTAAATTATGAGACATGCAAAGAAAAAGAAATGTTTGTGCCATACACAGGGAGACAAAAATCAGTCAATAGAAATTATTCTTGAGGAAGCCCAGACATTGGACTTACTAGACAAAGACTTTGAATCAGTGACTATAAACATGCTCAAAAAATTAAATAAAATCATTTTTAAAGGAATAAAGGAAAATATGAAAACCATATCTGATTAAAAATATAAGTAAAGAGATAGCAATGTCTAAAATGAAACCAAATAGAAATTTTGGACCTGAAAAGTACCATAACTAAAATGAAAAATTCACTGGTGGAGTTCAACAGCAGGTTTGAATAAGCAGAAGAAAGAATCAGAAAAATTTGACAAAAACCAAATGAGATTATATAACCTAAAAAAAGAAGGAAAAACAGAATGAAGAAAATCTAGCAGAACCTCAGAGATCTGTGAGACACCATTGAGTGTATGAATATACATATAATGAGAGTCTGAGAAAGAGTGGAGAGACAGGAGCAGAAAAAATATTTAAAAAAATATAATGGCTGAAAAATTCACATATTCAATGAAAACCATGAATCTTCATATCTAAGAAGCGCAATGAATTTCAAGTCAGATGAAGAGATTTATTCTGAGATATGTTAAAATAAAATTGTCAATAGTCAAAGAGAGAATCTTCAAAGTAGCAAGAGATGTTCCTTGTTATGTAAATAAGTCTCACTAATATTAACAGCTAATTTCTTTTCAGAAACTATGGAGACCAGAAATCAGTAAGATGAAATATACAATGTACTGAAAGAAAAGGACTGTCAAACAAGAATTCTGCAGCCAGCAAAACTACTCTTTAAACATGAAGGGGAAATTTGGACATTGCCAGATAAACAAAAATTGAGAGAATTCACAATTAATAGAACTTTACTTCCTTAAATTACTAAACGGAGCACTTCAGGATGAAATGAAAGGGATCTAAACAGTAACTTGAATCCACAGAAAGAAATAAAGAGCACTCGTTAAAATATAAAACAGTATACATATATTTTTTTTATTATAACCCCCATTTTCTCCTCTTCCTGATTCAAAAAACATCTGCAAGACAAAGCCATGAGTATAAAACTATATTGATAAACTTTTAATGTATAAAAGTGTAATGTCTATAACAATAAGAAGACAAAGTAAAGTAGCTATATATAGGAGCAGTTTATGCATACTACTCAAATAAAATAGGTATTAATTCAATTAGATGGTTACATTAGATCACCTAGATGAAAAAGACAAATTCTTAGATACAGAATACTGAAACTGACTCAGAAACAAATGGAAAGTCTGAATGGACTTTTAGCAAGTACAAAGATTGAGTTAGTAATTAACAAACTTACTACTAAGAGAAGCCCAGGAAAGATAGCTACATGGTGAATTTTATCAAACATTAAAAGAATTAACACTAATTCTTCATAAACTCATCCAAAAAATAAAAGAGAAGGGAGCACTTCCCAGCTCAGTCTTGAAGGCCAGTATTGTTGAGGTACCAAAACCAGACAAACAAAAACTACAGACCAATATGTCATATAAATGTAGATGCTATAATCCTTAACAAAATACTAGCATACCAAATTCAACAACATAAAAGAAGTATTCACTATGACTAAGTGAGATTTGTCCCAGTAATTCAAGACTGGTTATGCATATGAAAAACAATTAATGTACCCTTGGCTGGTGTGGCTCCGTGGATGGAGTGCCGGCCTGTGAACCTAAATATCTCTAGTTTGATTCCCAGTCAGGGCACATGCCTGGGTTGCAGACCAAGTCCCAGTTGGGGGTGCGCAAGAGGCAACCACACATTGATGTTTCTCCCCCTCTCTTTCTCCCTCTTTTCCCTCTCTCTAAAAATAAGTAAATAAAATCTTAAAAAAAAACCAAAACATTAATGTAACAGAAAAACATGCTAATAGAATAAAGAACAAAAATCATGTGATCATCTGATTAGAGGCATAAAAAGCATTTGACAATATCTAACACCTTTTCATGATTTAAAAAACTCCCAACAAACTAAGAATAGAAGAGAACTGCCTCAGCCTTAAAGGGCATCTATTAAAAGTTACAGATAATTCTAGCTAGAGCAATTATACAAGAAAAAGAAATAAAAGGCACCTAGATTAGAAGTAAAACTGTCTTTTATTTGCTGACGACATGATTTTGTATATAGAAAATTCTAAGAAATACAATATAAAATATAATTAATAAACTCAGCAAAGTTACAGGACTCAAGATTAACATATAAAAATCAATTTTATGTCTATACAATACCAATGAACACTTAAAGAGTCAGATTAAGGAAAGCAATTTAATTTGTGATAGCATCATAAAGAACAAAATATTTAGGAAGAAATTTAACAATGGAAGTGCCAAACTTGTATACTGAAACTATTAAGTATTGATTAATGAAATTAAAGAAGATGTAGCTAAATGGAAAAATATGATATGTGCATGTACTGGAATACTTAATATTGTTAAGATGGCAGTACTCCCCGAACTGATCTAGAGGCTCAACACAATTGTTATGAAAATCCAAGCTACCTTTTTTTTAGAAACTCTCAGGTTGATACTAAGATTTATATGGAAATGAAAGTGACCCAGAATAGCCAAAACATTCTTGAAAAAGAGGGAGCAAATTTGTAACTCACAGTTCTTGATTTCCAAACCTCAAAGCAAATGTACTAAAAACAGTGTGTTACTAGCATAAGACTAGACATACGGATCAATGGAATTAAATTGAGAGTTCAGAAATAAACCCTTACATTTTTGGTCAATTGATTTTTGACCAGGATATCAAGTCAATTTAATGGGGAGAAAGAATAATCTTCAATAAATGGTGCTGGGTCAGGTGGATTTCCACATTAGGTAAAGGAATCAAGTTGGAACCCTAACTCACACCTAATGCAAAAATTAACTCAAAATCGATCATGTACCTAAATGTGAGAGCTAAAGCTGTACAATTCTTAGAAGAAAACATAGGAGTAAATCTTCATGATTTTGGATTAGGTAAAGGTTTCTCAGATATGATACAATAACACAAGAGAAAAATTAGGTAAATGGGACTTTATCAAAATTAAAAGCTTTTGTGCTTCACAGGATACCATCAAGAGAGTGAAAAGACAGCCCACATAATGGGAGGAAAATATTTGCAAATCATGTGTCTAATAAGGAACTTGTATCCCATACAATGGAATAGTATTCAACCAGAATATATGGAGAACTCTTACTACTCAATCATAAGAAGACAAACAACTGATTTTTAAAAATGGGCAAAGGATTCAAAGTCATTTCTTCTAATGAGATATAGAGAAATACCACTTTGTACCTACTAGGATGGCTATAATGAAAAAGAGAGCAATAGCAAATGTTCACAAGAATGTAGAGAAATTAGAACCCTGAAATATTGCTGATTGGAATGTAAAATGATACAGTCATTTTAGGAAAGATTTGGCCGTTCCTTAAAATGTTAAACACAGAGTTCCCATATGGTCTAGCAGTTCTCGTTGGCAGCCGTCCGTCTCGAGAGACGATGGTGTAGCTTCTTAAGAGTCTATCTGCACCGCCAAGAATGGCTGTGCAGTCCAACTCGGGAGTGACACGGTATCTGTCTCCTCCCGTGTTGAATCGACATCTTGCGATGACGCTGGAGTGTCCTCTCCAGTGAAGCTGAAGCTACAGAGCCTGGGCAGGGTGATATGGAGGGTCTGCTGTTGTCCATGCAGCAGACCCCCCCTCCCTTCGCAGCTGAAGGGTCCAAGGGAAAGACGGAGTCAATACAGCTTGGCTTCAGGTGCGCCGCAGGAGTTGCCGGTGTTGACTACAACGTCGAACCGCCTTAGGGACTCCGGCTCCGGATTTTCTGTCGGGGTTTACTCCCTTAGCCTTTCCCCTGAAGAGGTATGCCGCAAGGCAGCGGAGGTTTTTTGGAGTCAGAGTTTTCCTTCTCTGATGTGCCCTGACTGGAAGATCGAACCAGCGACACTTAGCTCGCAGGCCGACGCTCAATCCACTGAGCCAAACCAGCCAGGGCCTCTAGCAGTTCTACTCCTAGGTATATACCCAAGAATATTGTAAACATGTGTCTACACAAAAAAGTTGTACATGAATGTTCTTAGTGGCATTATGCATAGCTATCAAGGAATAGTTATTTATCAGCTGATGAATGAATAAAGAAAATACAGTATATCCATACAACTCAGTATTTCAAGTCATATAAAAGATTTAAGTACTGATGCACACTATAATAAGGATGAACCTTGAAGACATTATGCTAAATGAAAGAACACAGATACAGAAGGACACATATTATATCATTCCATTTATATGAAATGTCCACAATAGGCAAATATATAGAGACAGAAAGTAGATTAGTGGTTGCTTAGGGGCTAGGAAAAAGGGAGATTGGAAAGTGACTGTTAATGGATATAGTGTTTCTTTTTGGATTAATAAAATGTTCTGGAATTAGGTAATTGTGATGATTGCACAACAATTCTGAAGATACTAAAAACTACTAAACTGCACTTTCTGAAAAGATAGTTTTATTGTATGTGAATTACACCTCAATAAATCTGTTACTTAAAAAATGCTAAGGGGAGAAACCAGAGTAATTGGGAACCCCAGAGTTAAGTTCACCTTACCAATTTTTAGCGTGAGACAAGAGTGCAAATAAAGGTCCATCTACCACAAGTCAAATATTTTAAAATTGTAAATCAAGCAACCACAGTCTTAAATATGTTCTATTCTCCTGCTTTGACATATATACCTTTGTTTAGGAACAACTGCACAACTGGCTGTGGGAAGTCAGCAAGGGCTTCAGAAGAACAGTGATCTGATCATATAATCATGTGTTAAACAGGCTGTTGGCAGCCTGGTCAAGGTATGAGTAGAAGAGAGTCAGGGGGTTGCAGTTAGTAAGCTCTGGTGGCAGCCCTACCAGGAACTG
Source organism: Furipterus horrens (assembly GCF_987537825.1). Classification (NCBI taxonomy): domain Eukaryota; kingdom Metazoa; phylum Chordata; class Mammalia; order Chiroptera; family Furipteridae; genus Furipterus; species Furipterus horrens. The sequence continues at coordinate 130,317,369 of NW_028327171.1, read as the reverse complement.
AGGAGGACCCAGACCAGTGTCATGGGTATGGAGAGTGTGTGACAGATACAGCAGACCTTCTAAAAGCTGGATCAGCAGAGATGGATGTAGAAGGGGAAGAAAGAAGAGAAAAGAGAAAGTGGCCTTCTGACTTTCAGAGCTTCAGTGAGTCAAGCTGGTGACATCATTACCTATGAGATGAAAGCAGAAGCAGGTTTTTTTGATGGGAGTGGAAGAATCGTGAGAACTGGGGTTTGGATATGTGGGGCTGAACTACATGTGGACAACTGGTGGGAGTTGCCAGCTAACATTTAGAAGCACATGCTTGTAGTATAAAATGATTTAGAAGTCATCAGATACATCAGAATCCTGGAGAGAGGAAGAACTCACAAGAGACAAGTAAAGACTAAGAACCAAATGGAAGGATTCACCATGGGGCAGTACCATTAATAATTAGACTCTGAAGTGTTCCTATGAAAAACAAATGACAAATATAATACCATTTGCAAGAAACGTTCATGTTGTCTACTAGAGTCTCAATCACATGATAGACTTGAAGCTATAGGTTAGAAGATAGTGGCAATACTACGATCCATAACCGGTAATAGTTGGGAAGAGCAACCAAAGTCAGCTGAATCAAATGGAAAATCATGTAATTGGACTTTTAATTTATTTGTATATTATAGCTTTTATATAAAAATCTGTATAACTGAAAAAATATATGACCAGTGTAGCTTTAGTTGTTACGATTGCTTTTGTGTGATACCTCTGTTTGAGAGAAGAAAAACAGGCTGCTCATTTTTAATTGCCTTACCTGGATGATGTCGTCGTCGGCAGCCGTCCATCTCGAGAGACGATGGCGTAGCTTCTTGAGAGTCTATCTGCACCGCCGAGAATGGCTGTGCAGTCCGACTCGGGAGTGACAATCCCTGCCACACTTGTTACAGGTGAAGGCAGATGGCCGTTGTTGCTGCTGTTGACGCTGCTTCCGCCTCGATCTTTTCTGGACCGCCTCCTCATTGCGCGCAGCCTCTGCGCGTGACGTACCTTGCCTGACCGCAAGCCTCCAGGCTAGGCGGTCGTCTGCTTGACCTTCCCATGTGTTGAGATTGATGGAGCATTGTGTCATGTCCTTTTTGCAGATGTCTTTGAACCGCAGTTTTGGGCACCCTGTCATCCTCTGGCCTTCTGCTAGCTCGCCGTAGAGTAGGTCTTTGGGGATACGGCCTGCATCCATTCTTTTGACATGGCCGAGCCACCTGAGGCGTCTCTCGCTAAGAACTGCATGCAAACTGCTCATATTGGCTCGCTTCAGCACCTCGGTGTTGGGGACCTTATCCTGCCAGGCGACATGCAGGACGTGTCGCAGGCACCTCATGTGGAAGCTGTTGAATTTCCTTTCGTGCCTTGCGTAGGTGGTCCACGTCTCGCTGCCATAGAGGAGAGTGCTGAGTACGCAGGCTTGGTAGATGCGCAGTCTGGTTTTCTCAGTGAGGCTGGAATTGTTCCACGCTCGCCGGTTCAGTCTGGCCATAACTGTGGCTGCCCTGGCGATTCTCCGGTTGACCTCCAAGTCGACTGACAGAGAGCTCGAGATGGTGGACCCGAGGTAAGTGAAGTCGTTGACAACCTCCAGGGTGTACCCATCGATGGTGATGCATGGGGGAGTCCCCGTGCCTTGAGCCATAACATTCGTCTTCGTCAGGCTGATGGCTAGTCTGAACTCCTTGCATGCGTGGGAAAGGCAAGTGGCTAGCTGCTGGAGTCCCTCTTCGGAGTGTGATGTCAAAGCTGCGTCGTCGGCGAAGAGCATCTCACGGATGAGCACCTCTTTGACTTTGGTCTTGGCTCGTAGACGGGCCAGGTTGTAGAGCTTGCCATCGGATCTGGTGTGAATGAAGACACCCTCGCTGCAGTCCTTAAAGGCGTATTGGAGGAGCATGGAGAAGAAGATTCCGAACAGCGTAGGCGCGAGGACGCAGCCCTGCTTTACTCCGCTGCTGACTGGGAAGGCCTCAGAGGTTGCGCCGTTGTAGGACACCGTGCTGTGCATGTTGTCGTGAAAGGACATGACCACAGCAAGCAGATGTGGTGGACAGCCAATCTTCCGTAGCAAGCTGAAGAGACCGCTTCGACTGACCAGATCAAACGCCTTCGTAAGGTCGATAAAGGCGAGGTAGAGTGGTTTATGCTGCTCGTGACACTTCTCCTGCAGCTGGCGTAGGGAGAAGATCATGTCCACTGTTGAACGGCCAGCTCTGAAGCCACACTGGGACTCTGGGTAGACGCGGGAAGCAAGGGTCTGCAGGCGGGCAAGAGCGACCCAGGCGAATACTTTGCCGACGACGCTGAGGAGAGAGATGCCCCGGTAGTTGTTGCAGTCGCTGCGGTCTCCTTTGTTCTTGTACATGGTGATAATGTTGGCATCTCTCATATCCTGGGGGATGTAACCCTCCTTCCAGCAGCGACAGAGTAGATGGTGGAGCGGCTGTAGCAGGACTGGTTTCCCGCTCTTTAGGATTTCTGGAGGGATTCCGTCGCTTCCTGGTGCTTTCCCGCAAGCGAGGCGGTCGATGGCTTTGCTGAGCTCTGCCGCAGTAGGTGGGGTGTCTAGCTCCTCCATGACTGGTAGGTCTGGGATGGCGTTAAGAGCAGTGTCTGTTACGGTGTTCTTCGTTGCGTACAGCTCGAGGTAGTGCTCGGTCCACCGCCGCATTTGCTGTTCCTGGTCAGTGATGACCTCACCTGTCTTGGACTTAAGGGGGGCGATCTTGGAGGGGATTGGGCCTGTTGCCTTCTTGATACCCTCATACATTCCTCGTGCGTTGCCTATATCGGCGGCTTCCTGAATGCTTCTGCACAGGTTTAGCCAATAGGTGTTGGCACAGTGGCGGGCGGTCTTCTGGACTTTGTTCCTGGCAGCCCGTAGAGCTTGAAGTGTACTGGGAGTGGGCGTGACCTTGTAAGCCAGTAGGGCCTTCCTCTTAGCCTCGATCACGGGTTCCATTTCTTCCCAGCGAGCCTCGTACCAGTCAGCGTTCTTCCGCTCTTTCTTCCCATAAGCAATAATGGCGGAGTTGTATATGGCGTCGCGGAGACGTGGCCAATTGGATTCGATAATGTCATCTGCCGCCACTCCCTCACCGAGTGCATCTTCCATCTTGTTGATGAATTGTTGGGTCTTAACTGGGTTGCTGGCACAACTGGTGTTGATCCGTGGGCGACCCTTCATCTTGGAGTGGTGCAACCTCTTCGGCATTATGCGCACCTTGCTTACCACGAGGGCATGGTCCGTGTCGCAGTCTGCACTGTGGTAGCTGTGGGTGAGGAGGGTGCTGCCAATATCCGTTCTTCTGGTGATGACGAGGTCAAGCTGGTGTCAATGGCGGGAGCGGGGGTGCCTCCATGACACCTGGTGGATCTCTTTGCACTTGAAGAATGTGTTTGTCACGCACAGGCCGTGGTGACACGAAAGCTCAAGCAGTCGCTGACCATTCTCATTGATCTTTCCTCTCCCAAAGTTTCCAAGGCAGGTGGGCCAGGCCATGTGGTCGGCTCCTACTCTTGCGTTGAAGTCTCCAAGGAGATAGAGAGCGTTACTTCTGGGAATCTTGGATAACGCTTCGTCCAGTGCATGGTAGAACTGTTCTTTCTCTTCGATGGTGGCGCAGAGGGTTGGGGCGTACGCGCTAAGAATGCTGACTGGGCCGAAAGTTGTTGACAATCGGAGGGTAAGTAATCTCTCTGTGCCTCCTGTGGGTGGCTCTATGGAGTTAACAAGCGTGTTCTTCACAGCAAACCCAACACCGTGCTGTCTTGGTTGGTCCGGAGACTTCCCTTGCCAGTAGAAGGTGTAGTTGGTTTCTCTGATAGTTCCGTTGTCGGCCAACCGGGTCTCCTGTAGAGCCGCAATGTCGATGTTTAGTCGTGCCAGTTCCCTATCGATGACAGCGGTTTTCCTGGCACCCTTGATCCACGGAAGGTCTGCAGTAAGTCCGGGGCACATGGTCCTGATGTTCCAGCTAGCGAGGCGAAGAGCCGGAGGCTTCTTTCTTGTTGTTTGCTTGGAATTAACTGGTGCGGGTGTTTTGTGGCCCACTTTTCGAGAGGCGCCTCTCTGATCCCCACGCACCCAGTGGGGCAGGCGAGCCATGGTGAGACGGCACCTAATTGGCTGGGGCTGCCCAGCTTGAGGCGGGCAGTAGCTGTCCAGTGAGGTGCGATGACCTCTCCCACCGTCAGAGGAGACCCCTGGCGCTCGTTTCCTTCGCCAATCGGATGAGCTTATAACCGGTATCTGTCTCCTCCCGTGTTGAGTCGACATCTTGCGATGACGCTGGAGTGTCCTCTCCAGTGAAACTGAAGCTACAGAGCCTGGGCAGGGTGATATGGAGGGTCTGCTGTTGCCCATGCAGCAGACCCCCCTCTCTTCGCAGCTGAAGGGTCCAAGGGAAAGACAAAGTCAATACAGCTTGGCTTCAGGTGCGCCGCAGGAGTTGCCGGTGTTGACTACAATGTCAAACCGCCTTAGGGACTCCGGCTCCGGATTTTCTGTCGGGGTTTACTCCCTTAGCCTTTCCTCTGAAGAGGTATGCCGCAAGGCAGCGGAGGTTTTTTGGAGTCAGAGTTTTCCTTCTCTGATTTTAGAGATGTCCTTCCTCTGGATGATGATGTTGTTTAATATTGCTATAGAATTTCACACCTTGAAAGTACTTCAGAGCTATTAATTAGACATTCCCAGGATTTTTGCATTCTCACTACTCTGATTTAAATTCACAGGGAAAGTACTTATAAATAACTTGCCTTGTTTTGGTTATGGGAATAATGTATTTTTTTCTTTTTTTTTTTCATACTTTTATTACTCTTTGTCAATTACAGTTTTCCCATTTTTCCCCCATTGCTCGCCCCCACCCAGCCCACCCCTTCTCCCACAGTCATATCCTACCCCGTTGTCCATGTCCATGAGTCATTTTTACATGTTCTTTGACTAAACCCTTCCCTTCTTATCCTCCTGTCCCTTCTCCCTTCCCCCTGATAACTGTTATTCTGTTTCTTGTTCAATTTAGTTCATTTGTTTGTGTTGTTCCTTAGTCTCCTGTATTAGGTGATATCATATGGTATTTTTCTTTCATTGCCTGGCTTATTTCACTAAGCATAGTTCTCACTAGTTCCATCCATGTTGTTGCAAATGGCAGGAGTTCCTTCTTTCTTTCTGCTGCATGGTACTCCATTGTGTAAATGTACCACAGTTTTTAATGCACTCATCTACAGATGGGCACTTAGGCTGTTTCAAGCACTTAGCTATTGCAAACAGCACTGCTGGGAACATAGAGATGCACAGGTTCTTTTGAACTGGGGTTTCAGAATTCTTCTGGTATAGTCCTAGCAGTGGAATCACTGGTTCAAAAGGCAGTTCCATTTTTAGTTTTTTGAGGTAATTCCAAGTATTTTCCATAGTGGCTGCACCAATCTGCATTCCCACCAACAGTGCAGTAGGGTTCCCATTTCTCTACATCCTTGCCAGCACTTGTTTGTTGATTTGTTGATAATGGCCATTCTGACAGGCGTAAAGTGGTATTTCACTGTGGTTTTTATTTGCATCTCTCTGATGGCTAGTGATGTGTCTGTGGACCTTCTCTGTATCCTCCTTGGAGAAGTGTTTGTTCATGTCTTTTGCCCATTTTTTAATTAGGCTGTCTGTCTTCTTGGTGTTGAGATGTGTAAGTTCTTTATATATTTTGGAGATCAATCCCTTTTGCTGAGGTATCATTGGCAAATATGTTTTCCCATATGGTTGGTTTCCTTTTCATCTTGCTAATGTTTTCTTTTGCTGAGAAGAAACTCTTTAGTTTAATATAGTCCCATTTGTTTATTCTTTCCTTTATTTTCCTTGCCTTAGGAAATGTATAAGTGAAAATATTGCTACGTGGGATATCTGAAATTTTTCTGCCTATGTTTTCCTCTAGGACTTTTATGGTGTCACGGCTTACAGTTACCTCTTTGATCCATCTTGAGTTTATTCTGGTATGTGGTTTAAGTTGGTGGTCTAGTTTCATTTTTTTGCACGTCCCTGTCCAGTTCTCCCAGCACCATTTGTTGAAGAGGCTCTTCTCACTCCATTTTAAGTTACTTCCTCCTTTATCAAATATTAGTTGACTGTAGATTCCTGGATTTATTTCTGGGCTCTCTATTCTGTTCCACTGATCTATGTCTGTTCTTGTGGCAGTACCAGACTGTTTTGATCATAGTGGCTTAGTAGTAGAGTTTGATGTCTGGTATTGTGATTCCTCCTGCAGTGTTCTTCTGTCTCAAGATTGCTTTGGCTATTCAGGGTCTTTCTTGGTACCATATGAATTTTTGGAGTATTTGTTCTACGTCCGTGAAATATGTCATTGGTATTTCTTGTCTTTTCTTTTTTTTTTAGTGTATGAAATTTTCTTTTTATTTTTTAAATTTTATTTTTTGATTTTTCAATTACAGTTGTCCCATTTTCCCCCCATTACTCGCCCCCACGCAGCCCACCCCTACTCCCACAATCATATTCCTCCCTGTTGCCCATGTCCTTGAGTCCTCCATACACGTTACTTGACTAAACCTTTCCCTCACTTATCCCCCTTTTCTCCCTCCCCCTCCCCTCTATTGGCTGTTATTCTGCTCCTTGTCTTATTTAGTTAGTTTGTTTATGTTGTTCTTTAGTTTCCTGTATTAGGTGATATCATATGGTATTTTCTTTTTTTGCCTGGCTTGTTTCACTAAGCATAATTCTCTCTAGTTTCATCCATGTTGTTGCAAATGGCAGGAGTTCCTTCTTTCTCTCTGCTGCATAGTATTCCACTGTGTAAATGTACCACAGTTTTTTGATCCACTCATCTACAGGTGGACACTTAGGCTGTTTCCAGCACTTGGCTATTGTAAACAGTGCTGCTATGAACATAGGGGTGCATAATTTCTTTTGAATTAGGGTTTTAGGATTTTTCGGGTATAATCCTAGCAGTGGAATCACTGGTTCAAAAGGCAGTTCCATTTTTAGTTTTTTGAGGTAATTCTATACTGTTTTCCATAGTGGCTGCACTAGTCTGCATTCCCACCAACAGTGCAACAGGGTTCCCGTTTCTCCACATCCTCGCCAGCACTTGTTGTTTGTTAATTTGTTGATGATGGCCATTCTGACAGGTGTAAAGTGGTATCTCATTGTGGTTTTTATTTGCATCTCTATGATGGCTAGTAATGTTGAACATATTTTTAATGTGTCTATGGACCTTCTGTATGTCCTCTTCGGAGAAGTGTTTGTTCAGATTCTTTGCCCATTTTTTAATTGGGTTGTCTGTTTTCTTGATGTTGTGTCGTATCAGCTCTTTATATATATTTTGAGATCAGTCCCCTGTCTGAGATATCATTGGCAAATATGTTTTCCCATATGGTTGGTTTCCTTTTCATCTTGCTGATGTTTTCTTTTGCTGAGAAGAAACTCTTTAGTTTGATGCAGTCCCAATTGTTCATTTTTTTCTTTATTCCCCTTGCCTTTGGAGATGTATCTGTGAAAATATTGTTATGTGGGATATCTGAAATTTTTCTGCCTATGTTTTCCTCTAGGACTTTTGTGGTGTCATGACTTACAGTTAAGTCTTTGATCCATCTTGAGTTTATTCTGGTATGTGGTGTAAGTTGGTGGTCTAGTTTCATTGTTTTGCATGTCCCTGTCTAGTTCTCCCAGCACCATTTGTTAAAGAGGCTCTTCTCACTCCATTTTAAGTTCCTTCCTCCTTTATCAAATATTAGTTGACTGTAGATTTCTGGATTTATTTCTGGGCTCTCTATTCTGTTACACTGATCTATATGTCTATTCTTGTTGCAGTACCAGACTGTTTTGATCACAGTGGCTTTGTAGTAGAGATTGATGTCTGGTATTGTGATTCCTCCTGCAGTGTTCTTCTGTCTCAAGATTGCTTTGGCTATTCAGGGTCTTTCTTGGTACCATATGAATTTTTGGAGTATTTGTTCTACGTCCGTGAAATATGTCATTGGTATTTCTTGTCTTTTCTTTTTTTTTTAGTGTATGAAATTTTCTTTTTATTTTTTAAATTTTATTTTTTGATTTTTCAATTACAGTTGTCCCATTTTCCCCCCATTACTCGCCCCCACGCAGCCCACCCCTACTCCCACAATCATATTCCTCCCTGTTGCCCATGTCCTTGAGTCCTCCATACACGTTACTTGACTAAACCTTTCCCTCACTTATCCCCCTTTTCTCCCTCCCCCTCCCCTCTATTGGCTGTTATTCTGCTCCTTGTCTTATTTAGTTAGTTTGTTTATGTTGTTCTTTAGTTTCCTGTATTAGGTGATATCATATGGTATTTTCTTTTTTTGCCTGGCTTGTTTCACTAAGCATAATTCTCTCTAGTTTCATCCATGTTGTTGCAAATGGCAGGAGTTCCTTCTTTCTCTCTGCTGCATAGTATTCCACTGTGTAAATGTACCACAGTTTTTTGATCCACTCATCTACAGGTGGACACTTAGGCTGTTTCCAGCACTTGGCTATTGTAAACAGTGCTGCTATGAACATAGGGGTGCATAATTTCTTTTGAATTAGGGTTTTAGGATTTTTCGGGTATAATCCTAGCAGTGGAATCACTGGTTCAAAAGGCAGTTCCATTTTTAGTTTTTTGAGGTAATTCTATACTGTTTTCCATAGTGGCTGCACTAGTCTGCATTCCCACCAACAGTGCAACAGGGTTCCCGTTTCTCCACATCCTCGCCAGCACTTGTTGTTTGTTAATTTGTTGATGATGGCCATTCTGACAGGTGTAAAGTGGTATCTCATTGTGGTTTTTATTTGCATCTCTATGATGGCTAGTAATGTTGAACATATTTTTAATGTGTCTATGGACCTTCTGTATGTCCTCTTCGGAGAAGTGTTTGTTCAGATTCTTTGCCCATTTTTTAATTGGGTTGTCTGTTTTCTTGATGTTGTGTCGTATCAGCTCTTTATATATATTTTGAGATCAGTCCCCTGTCTGAGATATCATTGGCAAATATGTTTTCCCATATGGTTGGTTTCCTTTTCATCTTGCTGATGTTTTCTTTTGCTGAGAAGAAACTCTTTAGTTTGATGCAGTCCCAATTGTTCATTTTTTTCTTTATTCCCCTTGCCTTTGGAGATGTATCTGTGAAAATATTGTTATGTGGGATATCTGAAATTTTTCTGCCTATGTTTTCCTCTAGGACTTTTGTGGTGTCATGACTTACAGTTAAGTCTTTGATCCATCTTGAGTTTATTCTGGTATGTGGTGTAAGTTGGTGGTCTAGTTTCATTGTTTTGCATGTCCCTGTCTAGTTCTCCCAGCACCATTTGTTAAAGAGGCTCTTCTCACTCCATTTTAAGTTCCTTCCTCCTTTATCAAATATTAGTTGACTGTAGATTTCTGGATTTATTTCTGGGCTCTCTATTCTGTTACACTGATCTATATGTCTATTCTTGTTGCAGTACCAGACTGTTTTGATCACAGTGGCTTTGTAGTAGAGATTGATGTCTGGTATTGTGATTCCTCCTGCAGTGTTCTTCTGTCTCAAGATTGCTTTGGCTATTCAGGCTCCTTTTTGTTTCCATATGAATTTTTGGAATATTTGTTCTAGGTCTGTGAAATATGTCATTGGTATTTTAATAGGGATTGCATTGAATCTGTAAATTGCTTTGGGTAGTATGGCCATTTTGATGATGTTGATTCTTCCAATCCAAGAACATGGTATTTGCTTCCATTTATTTATATATTCCTTAATTTCTTTCTTCAATGTTACATAATTTTTCAGAGTACTGCTCTTCTATCTCTTTGGTTAAGTTTACTCCTAGGTACTTTATCTTTCTTGTTGCTATAGTAAATGATATTTTCCTTTTTGTTTCTGTCTCTGATATTTTATTGTTGGTGTACAGAAATGCCTTAGATTTCTGTATATTTATTTTGTACCCTGCTATTTTGACAAATTTACTTATTATATCGAGTAGTCTTTTAGTGGAGTTTATAGGGTTTTCTAGGTATACTATCATGTCATCTGCATATAATGATAGTTTTACTTCTTCTTTCTCAATTTGGAGGCCTTTTATTTCTTTTTCTTGTCTGATTGCTGTGGCTAGGACTTTTAACACTATGTTGAATAGGAGTGGAGAGAGTGGACAGCCTTGTCTAGTTCCAGATTTCAGGGGGAATGCTTTCACTTTTTGTACATTGAGTATGATGTTGGCTTCAGGTTTCTCATATATAGCCTTAATTGTGTTAAGGTATACTCCCTCTATTCCCATTTTGCTGAGTGTTTTTATCATAAATGGGTGTTGTACTTTATCAAATGGTTTTTCTGCATCTATTGATATGATCATGTGATTTTTGTCTTTCATTTTGTTTAGGTGATGTATTATATTTATTTATTGATTTGGGAATATTAAACCATCCTTGCATCTTTGGGATGAATCCCACTTGATCGTGTTGTATGATCTTTTTGATGTATTGCTGGATCCTGTTTGCCAATATTTTATTGAGGATTTTAACATCTATGTTCATCAATGATATTGGCATGTAGTTTTCTTTCTTTGTTGTGTCTTGACCTGGTTTTGAAATTAGGGTAATATTGGCTTCATAGAAAGATTTTGGGATTTTTCCATCTTCTTGGATTTTCGGAATAGTTTGAGGAGGGTAAGAGTTAGTTCTTCCCTAAATGTTTAGTAGAATTCACCCGTGAAGCCATCCGGTCCAGGGCTTTTGTGTGCCGGGAGACTTTTGATTACTGTTTCAATTTCCTTCTTTGTTATTGGTCTGTTGATACTTTCTACTTCTTCTTGATTCAGTTTTGGAAGGTTGTATGTTTCTAGAAATTTGTCCATTTCTTCTAGGTTGTCAGATTTCTTGCCATACATTTGTTTGTAGTATTTCTTACAATCGTTTGTATTTCTGTGGTATCAGTCATGATTTCTCCCCTTTCATTTCTGATTTTATTTGTTTTGGTCTTCTTTCTTTTTTTCCTTGATGAGCTTGGCCAGAGACTTGTGGATTTTGTTTATTTTTTCAAAGAACCAGCTCCTAGTTTTGTTGATCTTTTGAATTGTTGTGTTTGGTCTCTATGTCATTTAATTCTGCTCTGATCTTGATGATTTCCTTCCTTCTTGCCCCAGGCTTTGTTTGTTGTTGTTCTTCTAGTTCTTGTATCTGTAGGGTTAGATTTTTTATTTGAGATTCTTCTGTCTTTTTTAGATATGCCTGTATTGCTATGAACTTCCCTTTTAGGACTGCTTTTGCTGTGCCCCATAGGTTTTGGGCTGTTGTGTGTTCATTATCGTTAGTTTCCAGAAATTTCTTGATTTCTTCTTTGATGTCATTGTTAACCCATTCATTATTTAATAGCATGTTATTCATTCTCCATGAGTTTGGGTGTCTTTGATTTTTTTCTCTGAGGTTGATTTCTAGTTTCAAGGCATTGTGGTCTGAAGAGATGCTTGATATGATTTCAATTTTCTTGAATTTGTTGAGGCTTGTTTTGTGTCCTTTCATTTGGTCTATCTTTGAAAATGTCCCATGTGCATTTGAAAAGAATGTATATTTTTATTCTTTGGGGTTAAAAGTTGTATATATATCAGGTAAGTCCATGTGGTTTAGTGTGTTGTTCAATGCCTGTATATCCTTGGTGTTTCTTTGCTTCGAAGATCTGTCTATTGTTGATCATGGAGTGTCAAAGTGTCCTACTATGAGTGTGTTGTTGTTAATATTTTTCTTGTGGTCTTCTAGTAATCTGTTTATGTATGTGGGTGCTCCTATGTTGGGTGCATATATGTTTATCAGTGTTATACCTTCTTGATAGATTGTTCCCTTGAGTATTAAGAAATGTCCTTTTTTGTCTCTTTTTATTACCCTTGCTTTAAAATTCGTTTTGTTTGATATGAGGACTGCTACCCAAGCTTTTTTTTCGTGTCTGTTTGCTTGGAATACTTTTTTTTATCCCTTCACTTTCAATCTGTGTAAATCTTTTGTTTTGAGGTGTGTTTCTTGTGGGCAGCATATATGTAGGTCATGTTTTTGTATCCATTCTGCTACCCTATGTCTTTAATTCGAGCATTTAGTTCATTTACATTTAAGGTTATTATTGACGTGTATTTATTCATTTCCCTTTGTACCTGTGTTCCTCTCCCTCTCTTTTTCTCTTCTTTTTCTTAAAGCATTCTCTTTAGTATCTCTTTCAATGCTGGTTTTGTGGAGATGTATTTTTTTAGTCTCCCTTTGTCTGAGAAACTCCTTTTTTCGCCCTCCATTTTGAATGAGAGCCTTGCTGGGTAGAGTATTCTTGGTTGTAGGCCTTTGTTTTTCATTGCTTGAAATATATTTGACCATTCCCTTTTGGCTTGTAGTGTTTCTGTTGACAAATTGATTGATAGCCTTATCAGAGCTCCCTTGTATGTTATTTGCTGTTTTTCTGTTGCTGCTTTTAGGATTTTCACTTTGTCATTTAATGTTGCCATTTTAATTATGATGTGCCTTTTTGGGTTCATCTTCATTGGGATCCTCTGTGCTTCCTGGACTTGCATGACTTTTCTCTCATCAGGTTAGGAAAATTTTCTGTCATTACTTTTCCTATCAGGTTTTCTATCCCTTGCTCCTCCTTTCTCCTTCTTGTATTCCTATGATTCTAATGTTGTTTAGTCTCATCTTGTCCTGTAGTTCTTTATACTTTTTCCTTCTTTTTTAATCTTTTATCATTTTGTTGTATTGTCTGGCAATTTTTTTCTACATTGTCCTCTACCTCACTGATCTGATCCTCTGCTTCGTTTAGCCTGCTTTTATTGATTCTACTGTGTTCTTCAGTTCAGAAATTGTATTGTTAATTTCTTCTTGGTTCTCATTAATAGTTTCTATGTCCTTTTTTATGCTGGTGCAGTTCTCTGTAAGTTCCTTGTAGCTTCCCTGCAGTTCTTTATAGTTTCCTTGGAGTTCCTTGTAATTTCCCTGGAGTTTGTGATAGTTTTCTTTGAGATTGTTAAGTACATAGAGCTTCTTTACCTCCATTCTTTTGAATTTCATGTCTGATAGTTGGCTTATGTGTATTCCACTTATCTCTCTTTCTGGGGATTCCTTTTTTCCTTTCATTGAGAGGTTGTTACTATGTCTTCCTATGTTGAATTCTTCTTGTTTGTTTTTGTTTATTAGATTTGTGTGCTTTGATTTCCTGCCTTTGTGGTATGAGATTCTTTATAGGAGACAAGGGGAATTCAGTGGTGCAGTCTCTTTGATCTCCTGAGCTTGACGCTTTTGGGATGCCTGTTAGCCATTTGTTTATGCTGTTTGATTGTATTTCAGTTACTCTTTGGTGGATCCTTCCTTCTGGCTAATTGATCGAGGGTCACTCTGCCCATCTTGTCTTGAGTTCTTTTGTGGAGATGCTGTTAAAGCATAAACACACTGTCCTGGCAAGAAACCCACACCCTCAAAAATATCCCCCACCCACAATACAACTATCAGCAGCAAATAAGCCAGTATTAATATAAATGTAGAGAGGTTAAGACTATTATACTATAGGAGAAACAGGTAACAGTTGTTTTAAATGAAAGAAAGATGATTTTTGAGAGGGAAGATGATAGAATAATAATAGTAGCAAGTAGGGTCAAGGCTTTGCGAGGCAGTAAGTAATATTTACATTGTATGTTAAAAAAGAGAGGGAAGAATGCAGAATGAAGTGAGAAACTGGAAGTGTATACTATTAGGTTTAAATAGCAATTATATGCTATATATTTAGTGTGAAAGGGAGGCTAAATAAAACAAAGAAACAAAAATTAAAGAAGAAGGATGGGAGGGAGAGAAGGTAGGAAACAGATTAAAAAAAGAGTTTTTTTAAAAAAGTGAGAAAAAAATAAAATAAAATAAAAAGGAAGAGGAAAAAAAAAGAAGAGAAATAAGGAAGAAAACGAAAGAAAAAGAAAAAGAAAAGAAAATGAAAGTGAAAGTTTTTACTCAGTTCAGCCTTTGTGTTCAGTCTTCTTTTTCTGGATCCACAGCTGGTCAAAATTCCATGAGTTGCAAATCTTTCCTGGCTGGCTGGCTGTCAGGAGCTCTGGCTGGTTTCTGTGGCTGCTTTTCTCTCACTGTGGGCCTGCTGCAACTTTCTGCTTTGAGCCGCACTAAGTCGGATCTCTCCCCACTTGTCCTGTGGCACCCTCCAGCAATCCTCAGGCTTCTCTAGCAACCTCGTTCTGCTGGCAAGCCAGTGTGCATGTCCCTAGTCCCCGCCCAGCCTTGGGTCCTGTCTTCACTCCTCCTCCCAAGAAGTCTCTGTGCTCCAAGGCGCAGCACTGGGCTGCATCTCTCCCTGGCTGGCAGCGTCTCAGTGTTCGCTTGTGTGACTGCTTGCCTGCCTGGGATCCCCACTGAGTCTGCATTTCTGCCGCAACTCTCCCATATGGGACCCTCTCCAGGGCTTAGTTCCGCTCCTTTATTTTTAGTGGTGCCATGATGCACGCACCCAGGGTGCAGGCTTGCCTGCCCAGATTTGCCAGCCCAGTGGGTCCTAGACTCAGTTCGTACAGTTTCCCACAGTCCAGGCCGCTCGCTGTCCTCCCACACCTCCTGTTTCAAGGAAACCTTCCCATTGTCTCCCTCCGGGATTCCGCTGGTCCCAGTGCCTATGGCAAGCGGCAGTTTCCAAGCAGATCCCAGACAATGACCTGGTCTGCAGCTGCCCCTCTGGGGTGCGGTGCAGCAGTGGTGCCGGGCTGGGGGGCCCAGTGACTCCCCTTGAGAGCGTGGGCAAGCCTTGTGCCCTTTTCCACTCTGCTCCCACACTCCCTTCCCTGCTCGCGCTGTCTGAAATCCGCACTCACTCATCTCTGTGTTTGTACTCCAAGACTTTCAGCGATGGGAGGAAGAAGACAACACTGCTACCTACTCCACCGCCATCTTCCAGGCATCGTTCTGGAACAATGTTGGTCTGAGTTTGGTATTGCAAAGTTTCTTATTTGTTTATTTATTGAGTGAGGAAAATTTGCATGTTTTCACTGGCTTAGGCTTTGGTTTGAAACACCCTTCTGTACTTTGACAAATACAGGTCTATTGCTATTTCCTGTCAGCAAGGCCTAGATTCAGCAGTCACAGCTCTCACATCATCACCAGGAAGTGGCCCAACATTTTGGCTTTGTTCTTACTTCTTTGGTTTCATTGGATGTAGTATTTGTAAGAGACACAGAATAGGTATTTGCACAATAAATGATCATACTTAGTTGGTGAAATATGGGAAGTTGAATGTGTTAAGCAGATTTTTAATCTTCAATTATCAGCAGTCACATATTTTCAGTGAGCTATGAAGGAGCTAGGTTTGGGCCAAATTTGAAAGGAGATAAAGAATGCTTGCCTCCGCATTTCTGTTCTAACGAATGTTCAGATCCTCCTACTTTTTCCTGACTTCTAGAGATCCTGTAGCAGCATTGACTGTTGCCTCCCTCTGTGATTTATATGCCATGCTCTTTAATGTTTTTATCTGCATTCTGCTATAATACTGATTGCATGTGAAATGGGTTTCTTTGAGGTAGGCTATCTCAATTTGATGGTGGGAGTATAAATTGGCATAGCTTTTATGGAAAGATTTTAGCAATATTATTAGAGCACTTTAATCTATTCTATTTTAATCTATTTAATAGAAATAATATGTAATATGTATAAATATCTACTTATAGCAATATTTATTACTATGTTATTCTGTAATGCTAAATTTGGAAAACAGCTATAAATCAATAGAAGAATTTTCAAATAAATTATAGACTAGAGTTCTTATAAATCAACAAGAAAAAGATTACTATCCCAAATAGAAAATGGTTAAAGGAAACGAAGTGCAGTTTACCAAGGAGAAATACAAATGGTCAAGAAGCATCTGAACATATGTTTAATCTCATTAGTAATTAAAAAGATACAAATGCAAATAATGAGTTATTTTACATTTTTAGCAATACTAAACTATTCCCATTAATGAAGAGGTGGAAGTGATACATTTTCATTTATTCTTGGTGGGAATGTAATTGGGACAAATTTGTGAGGAGGAAGCAATTTGGGTGAGATAGATTATAATTTTGACTTGCTAATGCATTTTAAGAATGTATCTTATGAAATAATCACAAGTTTACAAATAATATGCATAAGATATTTATCATAGTAACACTTACACTAGTGAAAGCTGAAAGAAATCCAAAGTCCACTGGTAGGTTAT
Organism: Furipterus horrens; assembly: GCF_987537825.1. Lineage (NCBI taxonomy): Eukaryota > Metazoa > Chordata > Mammalia > Chiroptera > Furipteridae > Furipterus > Furipterus horrens. Next base: position 130,301,166 of record NW_028327171.1, on the reverse strand, counting down.
TGTTAAATAAATTATAGTGTATCCAAACAATGGAAAACATGCAGTTATTAAAAACTGACATAGATCTAGTTGCTAGAAATGATACAGTAAGTGGAAAATATAGTAAAAAATGGATTTGTAATCCACTCAATGTTGATAGTGCTTACCTACAATAAATACCTACAACAAGAATTACACTTACAACTAAATTATTTGTAATCAAATATTCTAGATTCAGAAATAAAGTTTATAAATAGTTTTAAATACATGTGTATTGTGACCAGTTTCTTCATTCATACTCCTTTTTTATAAGTGCCACATATCAGACTGCCATAGTTATACCTGCTTTTTTAAAAAGTATATTTTATTGATTATGTTACAGTAGTTTCAATTTTTTCCCCTTTGCTTCCCTCTGCCCAGTACCCATCTTCCCTTCAGCAATCCCACCCCCCTTAGTTCATGTCCATGGGTCATGCATGTACGTTCTTTGGCTTCACCCTTTCCTATATTATTCTTAACTTCCCCCTGTCCATTTTGTACCAACTAATTATGCTTCTTAATCCCTGCACCATTTCATCATTTCTCTCCTCCCCCCTCCCAGCTGATAACCTTCTGAATGATCCCCATACCTATGATACTGTTCCTATTCTGGTTTGCTTAGTTGGATTTGGTTCTTATTTTTTAGATTCAGTTGTTGATAGTTGTGAGTTTGTTGTCATTTTAATGTCCATAATTTTGATCTTCTTTTTCTTAAGTAAGTCCCTTTGACATTTCATATAATAATAGCTTGAAGATGATGAGCTCCTTTAGCTTTACCTTGTCTGGGAAGCACTTCATCTGCCCTTTCATTCTAAATGATATCTTTGCTGGATAAAGTAATCTTGATTGTAAGTCCTTCCTTTTCATCACCCTGAATACTTCTTGCCAGTCCCCTCTTGCCTGCAAAGTTTCTTTTGAGAAATCAACTGACAGTCTTATAGGCAATCCTTTCTACGTAACTCTCTGCTCTTCTCTTGCTGCTTTTAAGGTTCTATCTTTATCTTGAACTTTTGACATTTTAATTATTATGTGCCTTGGTGTGCTCCCCTTTGGGTCTAGCTTGTTTGGGACTCTCCGTGCTTCCTGGACTTGTATGTCTATTTCCTTCGCCAAACTGGGGGAGTTTTCCTCCATTATTTTTTCACATAGGTTTCCAATTTCTTGCTCTTCCTCTTCTCCTTCTGGCACCCCTTTGGTTTGGATGTTGGCATGTTTAAAATTGTCCCAGAGGTTCCTAGCCTCTCCTCATTTTTTTCAATTCTTGTTCCCTTATTCTATACTGGTTGACTGTTGTTTTCTACCTTATGTTTCAAATCATTGATTTGAATCCCAGTTTCCTTCCCTTCACCATTGGTTTTGTGTGGATTTTCCTTTGTTTCACTTAGCATAGCCTTCACTTCTTCTCTTATGCATTTGCCATACTTCAGCATGTCTGTCAAGCCTGTGAGTATCTTAATCACCAGTGTTTTTAACTCAATGTCTGTTAGGTTGTGTATGTCCTCATCTATTAATTTGGCTATCTCCTCGTCGCTTAGTTCTCCCACTGGAACCTTGATCTGTTCTCTCGTTTGGGCCATACTTCTCTGTCTCCTCATCTTGACAGGCTCCTGTGTTTGTTTGCCTCTGTGTCTTATGTAGAGCTGTTGCTCCTGTTATGTTGTAAGGGGCGGAGCCTTAGGTTTTCTCATCAGTAGAGGGAGACCTGTTTTACCACACTGTGGTGCTGTATGTGGGGGGGGGGCCTGAGAGGCAATAATGTTGCTTGCTCAACACTCGCCCCCTTTCCAGGCACTTCTCCCACTTCTCTATGGGACTGGTGCATCTCTAGATGTTGCTGTGGCTGTCGTTCCCAGAGTCAGTGGGTCTGTGGATGTTCTAGGACTGTGGGGGCCCTTTAAACAAACTCAGAGACCAGCTGTTTCTTCCTCTTTCCCAACCCCCACTGGTTTGCACAGTCAGAAGCAATGAGGCTTTATTTTCCCCAGTGCTGGGACCGTCAGCTGCATGGTCTAGTCTGGTGCTGGGAGTACTCCCCAGGGGTCCCTCCCGACTTTTTAAAACATATGATTGCTCTTTTCACCGGCCTGCCACTGCCGCTGCTGCTGCTGTCACCACCACACCAAATCCTCTCAGCACCTGCTCTGTCCCTCCTACCTGTCTGGATGAGTATTTCTTCTTTATATTTTTGTTTGTTGGACTTCCGTGCAGCTTGATTTTCTGGAACTGCTGTTTGTCTCTACTTTTGAGGTAGTTGTATTCCTTCTTAGTTGTGGAGGGAGATGCATCGTGTCTGTCTAGGCTACTATCTTGGCTGAAAGTCCTGTACTTGCTTTTTAAAAAAGGTATATGTTGTACATACCAGATTTATGTCACAAGGCAGTTAAACTTTTTTTTATATGGAAAGTTCTATCCTAATGGTTACTGTAGACACTGTGGCAGGCAGATTTTTAGTTAGTTTGGTCTTCCAGAGAGTTAGGGAGAAAGGGCTTTTGTACACATTTATGAAAACACTTTTCCATATTTAGAAAACAATCTGAAGGTGGATGAATGGTAAAAACAAATTAAGAACCACTTTATTATCCTATTTGTTTTTTCAGAGAGAGAATTTTTAAAATTTGGAAAGTGTATTTTTTGTCAGTCCATCCAAATTAATTTAATAAGTTAGCACCCCGTGCCCAAGAAGAAATTGACTGAAGTTGATTTAGTCTTATAAACTGGTTAAGTCATTTTCTTAGAACATCCCTCTGGTTTTACAATTCTTTGAGGTGTGCATTTTACAAATAAAGAAAGAACTTCCAAGAGATTAAATACATTGCTCAAGATCTCAAACTAAAAAATCAAGGAGCTGGGATCTGAACCAACATTTTTCTGACAATCCAAGTTAGTTCTAGTTATTTCTGGGACTTAAATCTGAGTGTGCTGCTCAAAATCCAGTTGTTTTTTTATACAGTACTATTTTGTTCTTCTCCCAGAAGCTTAATATGCCTAGAATTGAAGCTCAATCTGTTTTCTGATAAGGCACAAGTGAGCACAAAAGAAAGGAGAATTCTGGATAAATATCTTTGGTAAGGTATATGCAGGGGAAAGGGTTGGGAGTGGGAGGAAGGTGGGTATGGTCTCAACCTCAAATGTCTGCAGAGGCCATACAGGCTATATAAATAATGGCAGACTGCCTGAAATGAGAAAAGAAAAATCAACTGCATGGTAAGAAATGGAGCTGTCATGGAATCACATTGTGGTAGAGATAGCATGGATTGGTGAGGGTGTGGGTGAAATGGAGCATAGGTTCTGCTGAATGTTTGAAGGATGTAGCTGTTATTCAGCACCAGCAATTGTTGCCAAAAAGGAGCTAGTTCTGTGTTTTTATTTTTTAAATAATTCCAAATAAAATTTAAATATAATTTTTAGGTAAAATACCCCTATTTTAAATTCTAGCACTAATTTAAAAATAATATTTTGTAGGCTGACTACAACATATCTGAAGGCTATCAAAAACCCTCGAGTTGCTGGTTTGTGATTTCTGGGACATATCCTGTCAATGGGCTTATTAGGCTTTCAACAGAGTAAATTCAGTTTCTGTTTCCTTGCTGTCATAATTATACCACTGTGACTTTTACACATTTAGGAAAACATTTTGTTTTCATCTTCTTCACACCTACCTAAAACAGTCGCCTCTACCCTGGTTCTTTCTCATATTTCCTCTAAGAGATTGGAAGGGAAGGTTGTGCCTGAGAGGATATCCCCAAAGTACCCCCAGAATGGCCCACATAGACACTGCTGTATGTGAGCGCCGAGGAATGGCCCTCAAGGCTTGGGAAAGGTGGGCTTTAATTAAGTTTCCTTTCTGACTTTAATTACTGTCTAGACTAGAATTTTTGCAAGACTAAATGTATGGGTAGTGGCTTTATGATACAAATCACTCAAGTCTTCCTTGTCTAGGAAGAATCCAAACAGAAGGAGCCAAGGAAAGCTCAAAAGATGTATGAGGGATGGTGCACATTGACATGATAATTCTGCAAAGGATTAAACATGTGATTATTTGCATCGGCCTGAGTGGTGGAGATATAAGTCCTCCTGATCCCATAGGAAGCACCACAACAAAGGCAATACACACTAGTCCAGTGAACAGTCTGATACACCTTGGGAGGCATCTTGACTTTGGAGATAATTCTCTTTATAATACATCTTGAGGCTAATGTATAATATTTATGTACATAATGTTTTTCTATTTATAGCATGTTTTTAATATTCTATAATGATTCTTTATAGAACATTTGAAAAATACCACAAAGTATATGGAAGAGGATAAACATTACTTATAAACTTATCATAGAGACACTGTTATAATGCTAGCCTATACTCTTGTAATCTTTTTTCTATGCTTTTATGAAAAACATACAAACAGATAAACCAAAAAAAAAAAAAAACCCCAAAAGCAAACAAACTCTTGAGTTTACATGAAGAATTTGAATATCAAGAATTAAATTATTTTTGATAAATTCATTCTTTATAAATAGGAATAAAAAAAGTGATGAGAGGTAAGGTCACCAGAAAGTCTGAATTCATTTTCTAAGAGGGAGAGTCAGCACTTCCTCAGCAACATTGTAAGTGCATTTTGACTGAAGGGATAAAGGCCAAGGAGGACAGGACCACTGGGGGCATTGGTTATACTGATGACAGGTGAGACACATATGAACACAACTTATAGCTCCTGTGAGAAATATAGAGGGTTCTTACAAAAGAACTTATCAGTCCAATAGTTTTAGGTGGGGAGGAATTCTTGTACTAACCTAGCCTGAAGCACATTCTATTATTAATCATTCTGTATCCAGTACTTTCTGCCAAGTCAGTCATGATAAATAAAAGCAAGAAAATCTAAAAGATTCTGAGCAGTTACTAAATGCATATTTTATGCAGTGTTCAGACATACATTTTATATATGTACACTATATATACACCCTCATTTAATTTTTTAGTAACTTTACTGAAATATCATTCATATACCATTTGAGGTATATAGTCCAGTAGTTTCTAGTATATTCACACATTGGCAATCATCACCACTGTATAATTCTAGAACATTTTCATTGCACTGAAAAGAAACTCTCTAGCAGCACTCTTCTTCTCCTCAAACAGCCCAGTGTATGCTGGTATGGAAACCTTATCAGATATATGATTTGCAAATGAATTCTGCTATCCTATGGCTCATATTTTAATTTTTTGGATGGTGTTGTTGACCCACAGAAGTTTTTAATTTTGATGAAGTCCAATTGTTACTGGCCCTTCTGGATCAGGGACCCAAACCAAGGTCCTTCCCATTGCCATTCATGCCAATAGGATGAGACTGAATTTGGTAAAGCAGAGCAGAAACGTTCTTCTTTGATCAAGGAATGGAGAAGGGTGAGCTTATGCTCTTAACGGCACCTTCTTCCTCACTGGGGAAGGAGCCTTCTGTATTTACAGGCTGAGGCATGGAGTGATTAAATTCTTGTAGGCATGTGTAGTTATTCTTCTGTTGAACTTGGCCCTTTTTGTTCATGGTCCTTTTTGCACACAATGGCCCATCAACAACTTGGATTTTGCACTTAGCACCTTGGTCTTTGGGCTTGGTCCACCTCATTTTGTGATGGGTAATCCTTTTCAGTTCCTGTAAGCAAGCATAGTTCATGACATGGTTTGGGTATTGAAAAATGTTAGTCTTTGAGATGATAGCTTGGTGAACAGCTCATCTATTTCTTTTTTTTTCTTTCTGTTACCTGTTCTTTTCTTTATCATCTTTAAAAATCTGTTGCTTAATCTAAGGTCTTGAAGATTTACTTCCATGTATCTTTAAGAGTTTTATAGTTTCGGTTCTTACATTTAGGTCTGTAATCTAATTTGAGGTAATCTCTGCAAATAGTGTGAGGTAGGTAGGAGTCAACTTCATTCTTTTACACATGGGTATCTAGTTGTTTCAGCACCATTTGTTGAAAAGACTAGTATTTCCCAATATAATGTCTGATTTAATTTGCACAATAGTCCAGTGAGGTAGGAATTATTATCCCTTTTTGCAAGTGAAGAAACTGAGGGTGAAGGAGGGTAAGTGACTTGCCCTAAGCTATTGAGAATTCCAAGGAAGAAGTAGAATTTAATTGGATTCTAAAGGCAGGGTTCTTTCAGTAATACCAACGTGGGCAACTACTGCATGCCAGGTATTGGTAAAACTAATGCACATGAAAAGGAGTCCTCATTATTTGATGCCTTTAATTTTCTTTCACCTAAATATACCCTTCCCAAGGAGCTATCATGTTGAGAGTTTCCAGGCTAGTAAAGATGAATAGTACAGTTCCTATCTTTATTTTCTTAAATTTATTTTTAAAGTACAGTTGACATATATTAGTTTAAGGTGTACAACATAGGGATTAGATATTATATACCTTAAGAAGTGATCATCGTGATAAGTCTAGTGCCCTATGACACCATACATAATTATGCATTACAATATTATTGACTATATCCCCGGGACTATATTTGTAACTGGCCACTTGTATTTCTTGATCCCCTCCCCTTTTTCACTATCCCCCAAACCCCTCCCATTTGGCAACCATCAGTTTGTTCTCTGTATCTATGTTTGTTTGTTTTGTTTATTTGTTTATTTTGGTTTTTAGATTCCACATATAAGCAAAATCTTTTGGTACTTGATTTTCTCTGAGTTATTTCATTTAGCATAATGCCATCTAGGTTCATCTATGTTGTCACAAACTGTAAGATTTTATTACTTTTATGGCTGAATATTATTCCATTGTATATATGGAATATATATATGTACCACATCTTCTTTATGCATTTGCCTATTGATGGAAACATAGGCTGCTTCCGTAAATGATGTTGCAGTGAACTTGAGGTTGCATCCCTCTTTTTAAATTAGTGTTTTGGGTTTCTGTAGATAAATACCCAGAAGTATAAATTGCTGGGTCATACCATTCTTATATTTAAAAAGCAAATAATCAGTAGAAACAGTGGAATTTCCTAAAAGTAGGGTGGCCATAGAAGTCAATATTTTTGGTCAAAGAAACAGAAACCAGCTTAAGGACCCAAAATAAGGTGGTCAGATAGTCAGCAGGAGGATGAAGCACCAGCCAACAGCATGGAACCAAGGCCAAACTGCCCCTTAGTCTTTGCATCAGTAGGTCTAGATGTAGAGACTGGTGGTGGTGGTGGATCTGGCTGGTGAGCTGAGCTTGAGGTGTATACCCATGCTGTGTGGGCAGGAGGCTGAGGGACTGTGTATCCCAACCATATCACACTCAATGAGAAGTCCTCCAAGATAACGGGGAGCAGATGTTGGAAATGCCCACTCCCAGGACAGTACAGAAACCACTCTTCCTTCTGCTATTCCAATTGTTTTCTTTGTGTCAATGAGCCACCAAGACAAACTGTCTCTGTTTTATTTTTAGTCCTTATAATATTTCACATGACCTGATTTACTGATGAGGTTATAATCTTCTTGTGGTTAGAAACTGCATTTTACATACCAGTTGCTGATGATTCCTAGGAAACCCCCATCAATTTTCCCTGAGGGAGCACAATCGCTTCTCCATATCCCAAGTGTGAATTCTCTCTAGCCCATTTATAATTTTAAATCTGATTTTCCTTTTAAATCAGCCTAAAATGATCCTAAGGACTCTACCCCTACCATTGGGTGCACAGGGAGTATGTTTATCCCTTTCAACAGAAGCCTAATTCAGGCAAGGGGCTGAGGGTGGTAGAAGATGGGCTCCCTCTTTTAGGGGAGGATGCTGGGGCAAGTTCTAGCTTTAGCTCAGCCCATACGTTTCTATTAATATTGCCTTCATTTTGAACTTTCCAATGCCTTAAGGCAGTTCTTTTTGAGGCCTTTTTATCCCTCGGAGTTCTGTGGAGTTTTTTTTCCTTCTCTTGTTTATCATCAGGGGCCAGAATTGGTTGTCTCTTCTGCTTTACTAAGCCCCAGGGAGCTGAGTGGAATCCCCCAGATAGCTGAGCTCTGACTCAGACCTTTGGGGACCTTCTCCCCTGCCTGTCCCAGTTCCCTTCACCACTTCCCATAGTTTACAAAGCCCTCAGGCCATGGAATCCGCTTACATTCAGGGTGAAGGCTGCTAGACATGATGAAAGGCATTAATTTGTTGCTGGGTCATGTCCTGCTATAGTTTTCTTGACCTTGACTGGAATACTTCTTGAATTTTCTGAGAAAGCAGACGTCCACCGTTCATCTTCGGAAATAACATGCAATCTTTCTAAGGGCCAAGAGACAAGGATGCCAAAGTGAGGAAAGATGGATAAGTGCAGTCATTAATTTGTAAAATGTTTGCAAAGTTTGCATGTTTAAAGGTTATTTTTCTCTCAGGTAGCAATAATTACCCCTGATTGAGTAAAAAAAAAAAAAATTAAATGGGTTTTGGTGGCTTGGTCTATCAACATTGTTCTTTAGTGGTCGGCTAACATGTGTAACCAGCCACTTCCCCAGCACGTGTATCCTTGACAAGAGCCCCACTGTCAGCCTCATTCCTAGTGACTGAGGGGCATGGAGAAGGTCAGGGAGGGGAAGCTGGCCAGGGCACACAATGAGCTGTGTCCTAGGGAGACAAAGTTGTTCTGTGATGGTGGTGGTGGTGATGGGAGAATTGGGTGGGGGAAAAGTCTCTTGTTTATTAGGATTTGAATTCAAGGATAAAAAGACATCTCAAACTGTGAAACTTCAAGTAAAATGTTTTTGTATTTAGAGTCTATAATGATGAAGAGGATGCTGTACTAGATAGCTTTTATTTTAGTTTGGACTTCGATTGTTTATGATTCTTTACTCAATTAAGACAAGAGTCTTTCTTGCCATCTCTGTCTGAAAAGAGAACTCTGAAGCAGGGTAAAGTGTGCACGGTGGGCTGAGGAGGGAAGTTTATCTTTATTATTTCCCATGACTATGTTAGACTTATCTCCTCTCTACTAGAGGCTACTTTCTAGACCCCATGAACCAAGTAACTGTCCTCTGACCCATTTTTCAGATCTCCTGTATGAATCCTGATGATAGAATTTGATTAATACTTGCTAAGCATCTACTGCATGTCACACACTGATCTAAGAACAAAGTATAATAATAGCTACTGTATTAGTGTTTATGTCCCTGGCTGGTTTGGCTCAGTGGATTGAGCGTCGGCCTGCGAGCTAAGTGTCGCTGGTTCGATCTTCCAGTCAGGGCACATCAGAGAAGGAAAACTCTGACTCCAAAAAACCTCCGCTGCTTTGCGGCATACCTCTTCAGGGGAAAGGCTAAGGGAGTAAACCCCGACAGAAAATCGGGAGCCGGAGTCCCTAAGGCGGTTTGACGTTGTAGTCAACACCGGCAACTCCTGCGGCGCACCTGAAGCCAAGCTGTATTGACTCCGTCGTTCCCTTGGACCCTTCAGCTGCGAAGAGAGGGGGGGTCTGCTGCATGGGCAACAGCAGACCCTCCATATCACCCTGCCCAGGCTCTGTAGCTTCAGCTTCACTGGAGAGGACACTCCAGCGTCATCGCAAGATGTCGATTCAACACAGGAGGAGACAGATACCGTGTCATTCCCGAGTCGGACTGCACAGCCATTCTCGGCGGTGCAGATAGACTCTTAAGAAGCTACACCATCGTCTCTCGAGACGGACGGCTGCCGACGATGATTAGTGTTTAGCATGTGTCAGGTGCTTTGTGTGTCTTACCTCATTTCCTTCTCAACAGATGGCTATTTTACAGCTGGGGAATTGAGGCTCAGTGAAGTTGAATTACTTTTCTAACTAACAGGTGGTAGAGTCAGGATTTGAACTGAGGATTTGAACCTACACCCATGTGCATTTCATTGACTCACTTTTAAAAAAATATATTTTATTGATTAACAGTAATTTCAAACTTTTTCCGCTTTGCTCCCCTCTCCCCAGTACCCGCCTTCCCTCCAGCAATCCCACCCCCGTTAGTTCATGTCCACAGATCATGCATATACGTTCTTTGGCTTCACCCTTTCCTATATTATTCTTAACTTACCCCTGTCTCCCCTGGCTGGTTTGGCTCAGTGGATTGAGCGTCGGCCTGCGAGCTAAGTGTCGCTGGTTCGATCTTCCATTCAGGGCACATCAGAGAAGGAAAACTCTGACTCCAAAAAACCTCCGCTGCCTTGTGGCATACCTCTTCAGGGGAAAGGCTAAGGGAGTAAACCCCGACAGAAAATCGGGAGCCGGAGTCCCTAAGGCGGTTTGACGTTGTAGTCAACACCGGCAACTCCTGCGGCGCACCTGAAGCCAAGCTGTATTGACTCCGTCTTTCCCTTGGACCCTTCAGCTGCGAAGAGAGGGGGGGTCTGCTGCATGGACAACAGCAGACCCTCCATATCACCCTGCCCAGGCTCTGTAGCTTCAGCTTCACTGGAGAGGACACTCCAGCGTCATCGCAAGATGTCGATTCAACACGGGAGGAGACAGATGCCGTGTCACTCCCGAGTCAGACTGCACAGCCATTCTCGGCGGTGCAGATAGACTCTTAAGAAGCTACACCATCGTCTCTCGAGACGGACGGCTGCCGACGACCCCTGTCTATTTTTGTACCAACTGATTATGCTTCTTAGTCCCTGCACCATTTCCCTCTTTCTCCCCCTTCCCCCTCCCAGCTGATAACCCTCCAAATGATCCCCATACCTATGATTCTGTCCTTATTCTGGTTTGCTTAGTTGGATTTTGTTTTTATTTTTTAGATTCAGTTGTTGATAGTTGTGTTTGTTGTCATTTTAGTGTTCATAGTCTTGATCTTCTTTTCCTTAAGAAAGTCCCTTTGACATTTCATATAATAATAGCTTGGTGATGATGAGCTCCTTAAGCTTTACCTTGTCTGGGAAGTACTTCATCTGCCCTTCCATTCTAAATGATAGCTTTGCTGGATAGAGTAATCTTGGTTGTAGGTCCTTGCTTTTCATCACATTGAATACTGCTTGCCGTTCCTTTGTGCCTGCAAAGTTTCTTTTGAGAAATCAGCTGAGAGTCTTATAGGCACCCCTTTGTAGGTAACTCTACACTTACCTCTTGCTGCTTTTAGAATTCTCTCTTTATCTTTAGCCCTTTGCATTTTAATCATGATGTGTCTTGGTGTGGTCCCCTCTGGGTCCAGCTCGCCCAGACTCTCTGTGTTTCCTGGACTTGTATGTCTATTTCCTTCGCCAAATATGGGGAGTTTTCCTCCGTTATTTTTTCACACAAGTTTCCAATTTCTTGCTCTTCCTCTTCTCCTTCTGGCACCCCTATGATTTGGATGTTGGCACATTTAAAGTTGTCCCAGAGAGGTTCCCAGGCCTCTCCTCATTTTTTTCAATTCTTGCTTCCTTATTCTGTACTGGCTGACTGCTTTTTTTTCTTCCGTATGTTCCAAATCATTGATTTGAACCCCGGTTTTCTTCCCTTCACCATTGGTTTTGTGTGTATATTCCTTTGTTTCACTTAGCATAGCCTTCACTTCTTCTCTTATGCATTTGCCATTCTTAAGCATATCTGTGAAGTCTGTAAGCATCTTTTTCACCAGTGTTTGGAATTCTGTGTCTGTTAGGTTTGCTATCTTCTCATCTGTTAGGTTTGCTATCTTCTCGTTGCTTAGTTCTCCCACTGGAACCTTGATCTGTTCTCTCTTTTGGGCCATACTTCTCTGTCTCCTCATCTTGACAGGCTCCTGTGTTTGTTTGTCTCTGGGTGTTATGTAGAGCTGTCGCTTCTGTTACATTGTAAGGTGCAGAGCCTTAGGGATTAGTCAGTACAGGTCAACTCGTTTCACCACGTTGTGGTGCTGTATGTGGAGGAGGGGTCTGCGAGGGAACAGAGCCACTTGCCCAGCACTCGCCCCTTTTCCAGGCACTTCTCCCACTTCCGTATGGGACTGGTGCCTCTCTCGCTGTTGCCCTGGCTGTCGTTCCCAGAGTGGATGGGTCTGCGGACATTCTAGGACTGTGGGGGCCCTTTAAACAAGTGGATTCTGCTGAGATACCAGCAGTTTTTTCCTCTGCCCCAATGCCCACTGGTCTGCACAGTCAAAAGCAATGAGGCTTGATTTCCCCTGGTGCTGGGACTGTGAGCTGCACGGTCTGGTGAGGTGCTATGAGTGCTCCCCAGGTATTCCTTCTGACTTTTTAAAATGTGTAACTGTGCTTTCTGCTGGCCTGCTGCTGCCGCAGCTGCTGCCACCACCACACTGTGTCCTTTCCCCCGACTCCGCCCCTTCTCCCTGTCTGGATGAGTATTTCTTCTTTATATCTTTGTTGGACTTCCATGCAGTTTGATTTTCTGGGACTTGTGGTTGTTTCTAGTTTTGAGGTAGTTGTATTTCTTCTTAGTTGTGGAGGGAGATGCAACGTGTCTGTCTACGCCTGCATCTTGGCAGGAAGTTCCATTGACTCACTTTTAATATGCTGCATTGTCCTTCTGTTTTTAAGGTATATGCTGCATTTGAATAGGGAAAGGAGGATAACGTTAAAACTTTTGCGAATTTTTGAGAGTAAGTATCTTACAGCAAATCTGACAGAGTGAACATAATTCATCAGCCGAGCAACCCCTTGGAAGTGCTATAATCGCAGAGCCTAGATTAATACCTTTGGTTACTGAGCTGTGGCCTTCATGGTCCCATCCCTCTGGCCTTGAATGCACAGGCAGAACCTCTCCAAGTCTTCTGGCTCCATGAAATGGTCAGACCTCCATGTGCTCAACTGGGCATCAGAATCATATTTTCTCCCAAATGCAATCTCTGAATTTCTACTGCCAACATCCATCACTACTAAGTTGTAGCAGCTGCTCCTAATTTTTGTAGCTGCAATTCACCCTGTTAGCACATTGAGGATGACACTTAAGGCCTTTTCTCAGACCTTTGGGGATCAGGTTCCTTGCTGGGTTTGGGAATAGAGGACAAGGTAGGGAAGACCATATCCTGAGAATATGTGTCAGTGAGATACCCACTTAGACCAGCTCCCAAATCCATCTCAGTGTTTTTCTAAGGTAAAGTTGATGGACAGTGATCAGTAGTTGGGTGGAAATTTCACTCTCTCCTAACTCTCTGGAGCCCTGTTCTCTCTTGACATCCACAGTGCTCCCTGGTCCCAGGCTACTGTTTTCATTTTAACTTAACACCATATTAGAAAAGAGAAACTAAACCAGAAATGAATCTCAGTGTGGGCATGGTGGCTTTCATTGATTTAATATAACTTTACCTCTAGAAAAAAAATGGGTACCTGTGCTTACCTCGATTAATTACAGTAGGAAATTAAAACTAGTTATTTGTGTGGAAACCTGCAAACTAGGAGAACTGAAGGCTGCTCAGTTGACTACTTAAGCCCTTTCATGGTAGGGTGAAATCACATGAAAGATATTGAGGATGGTGCTCCATTTGGGAGAATATTTCTTCATAAGGTTGTCATGATTTCACTGGCTGTGGTAGTAAATAGTTTCTTTATTCAGAAATGTGAGAGTTCAGCCCAAAGAAAGAGCTGAATGATGAGTGAATGGTTATCTGTGACTGCCTACAGTTAAAGTTGTCATCTGAAGGAAGCTTCTATTGAACTGGAATGGTAACTCAGTTGACTAGTCAAGCCTCATGCTTCTGCTAGGTGACACCTGAGTCTGCTCCAAGGCCCAGTGGAAAGTTATGTCACTTTCAGGGTATCAAAAGGAACCTATTTTAGGAAACTGTGGTGGGCAAGAAGCTAGAAAATATGGCAGTTGGTTCCTTCATCAACTTAACTAATGAAACTACTCCTTGTAACAATTCAGCACCACCAAGGCAGTCCTAACTCACTTGAAAAGAGTACGTAGGGATGTGCCTGGTATCGTGCTAGTCAGTGGAATGATTTTGTGAATATGAAAGAGTGACTGGGTTCAAAAAAGTATAATCAGTGGGACATTAGGAAAAGGTAAGATCTGAGCCTAGCAATTTGAGCAATTTATTAATCTTGCATATGATGGAGCAAAAAGAGTGCCAGACTCACAGGCCAGAGAACTTCAGGTCTGGTGACCACCAGAACCATGCCTGTCCCCCTCCCTGCAACATTCAGCTTGGAAATATGATCAAAATACTCTGGGTCTTATAGTTGCTTGATCAGTAAAGTGGTAGTAATAATCATACTGTACTTCCCTAAGGGTGTAGGGCTGTATCACCTGATCTTCTCAAATTTTCTATTAGTTCTCAAGTCTATGATCTTACTATTTCTGCTTTTCTGTATAGCTGAAAGCAACACAAAGACTGACTTATGTAGAAGTGTGTTATTTGCTAGACTAAACACAGCACCAGCCCTTGGATATTTGGACAACAGGATCTGGTCCTAGATGGTGCTGAGTTCGTTTGAACAAGTCTTTAAATGTTACATAGCTTTAAGAGAAAGATTATTTATAGAGATTTCTGAAGATGGCGGCATAGGCAGACATAGCTTGCCTCTTCACACAACCACATCAGAATAACAACTAAAATGTAAAACAACCATCAGCCAGAACCATCAGAAATCAAGTTGAATGGAAGTCTGACAACTATGGGATTAAAGAAACCACATCCAACGAGACAGGTAAGAGGGGTGCAGATGCGAACAGGTGGGTCCTACACCCATGCATGGTAGATAAAGATTCTGGAGGGATATCTCAGAAGTGAGGATACCCAGCTCCACACCAGGGCAACCAGCCCAAGGTTCCAGGGCCAGGAAGAAGTCCCCACAACTTCTGGCTGCAAAAACCACTGGGGATTGAGTTAGTGGAAGAAACTGCTGGAGCCCCAAGCAGTTCCTCTTAAAGAACCCACACATGGACTCACCTACTCAGACTCACTCCCTCTGAGCTCCAGCACTGGAGCTCAGCTTGAAAGGCACCAGTGGTATACAGGGAGAAACTGAAGTGTCTAGCATCAAGATGAGTAGAAGCCATTGTCTCTTTTCTAACCCCACCCCCGACAGAGCTGGCAAGTTAGTGTTGTATCTGAGATTCCATCAACCTGGCTAAATCTGTTTGACCTACCTTGGAGATCCCCAGAGACTCCACCCCACCCAATTTATGGGCCCACCCAAGTTACTTTTCCATATGAATGGCTGGTCTTGGCTCTTGCTTTACAACTTCCTAAACCCCAACAAATAAGCAATAGCTGGCCTCGGTGAGCTCCAAGCCCAGCACTATCAGCAGACAGCTTAGACTTACAACTTGGCTTTGCCTGGGAGTCTCTAGGCCCAGCACAAGTAGCAGCCATCTCAGATGGCTTTATAGCTCAGGCATGGTGCCCCAGGCAAAAGACAAGTGGGGACTGGCCTTGGTCTGTATCACCAGGGAAACTCCAGGGCCAGTGCACTCAGTGAACAGCTACAGACTATGTGGGAACACAATCACCCAGCCCTTGCACAGCTGGTCCTCCACAGAGGGTGGAGGTTGGTGGTCAGTGGTCACAGCCAGTCCTTATAACTGACTGGCCTGGGTAAATCCCTCTCATTGATCTATCAACAGCAACCAAAGTTCAACTACAAAAGGAGAATGTACTCAGCACCACCACACAAAAGGTGAACCTTGGGAACCCAGCTTGGTTGATAGGGGAGGCTGTGCCACTGGACCCTTCAGGACACCTAATACATTAGGCCATCCTACCAAGACATGGAGTCAAAGAAGCTCTACCTAATACACAGAAACAATCACAGGGAGGCTGCCAAATTGAGGAGGCAAAGAAATGTGGTCCAAATGAAAGAACAGAATAAAACCCTAGAAAAAGAACTAAATGAAACAGAGATAGCCAACCTATCAGATGTAGAGTATGAAACACTGGTGATCAGGATGCTCAGAGAAATGATTGAGTACAGACACACACACAAAAAAGAAAGAAGTGAAGGTTATACAAGTGAAATAAAGAAAAATATACAGGGAACCAGTGATGATGGGAAGGAAGTTGGGATTCAAATCAACAATTTGGAACAAAAAGAAGAAATAAACATTTACCCAGAACAGAAAGAAGAATTGAAAAAAAAAATGAGGAGAGGTTTAGGAACCTCTGGGACAACTTTAAATGGCCAACATTCAAATCATAGGGGTGCCAGAAGGAGAAGAGGAAGAGCAAGAAATTGAAAATTTATTTGAAAAAATAATGAAAGAAAACTTCCCCAATTTGGCAAAAGAAATAAACATATAAGTCCACGTAGGACAGAGAGTCCCAAAGAAGTTGGATCCAAAGAGAACCACACCAAGACACGTCATAATTAAAATACCAAAAGTTAAAGATAAAGAGAGTATCTTAAAAGCAGCAAGAGAAGAGAGTCACCTATAAAGGAGTTTTATAAGACTAAGAGTTGATTTTTTAAAAGAAACTTTGCAGGCTAAAACAGACTGGCAAGAAGTATTCAAAGTGGTGAAAAGCAAGGCCCTACAACCAAGATTACTCTGTCCAGCAAAACTATCATTTAGAATGGAAGGGCAGATAAAATGCTTCCCAGACAAGATAAAGCTAAAGGAGTTCATCATTACCAAGTCATTATTATATGAAATGTTAAAGGGACTTATTTAAGAAAAAGAAGATCAAAACAATGAACAGTAAATTGGCGGCAAACTCACATCTATCAACAACTGAATTAAAAAATAAAAACCAACCAACCAAGCAAACAACTAGAACAGGATCAGAATCATAGATATGGAGATAACATGGAGGGTTATCAGCAGGGCAGGGGAAGAGGGAGAATGGAGGAAATGGTGCAGGGATCAAGAAGCATAATTGGTAGGAATAAAATAGATGGGGGAATGTTAAGAATAGTATAGGAAAGGGTAAAGCCAAAGAACTTACACGCTTACTCATGGACATGCATTAAGTGGAAGGGATTACTGGAAGGAAGGGGGCTACTGGGCAGAGGGGTCAAACAGGAAAAAATTGGGACAGCTGTAGCAGCATAATCAATAAAATACACTTAAAAATAAAAAACTTCTGTCCACTATTTAGACATTTGAATTTATTGATGAATTAAAGGTGATTTGTCAGAGTCTTATCTTTAAAGGACATTTAAAATATATTTAATAAATGAGAGATTCATGTTTATTTTTGAAAAAAATCTCTGGTTTATTTCATAAAACTGATGGTGGGTTAATAAGTATCTACTGAGCCCACTGTGTATAGAGAAATAAACTGGGCTTAGTTGTTGGGAGCAAAGGGGTAGAAAGCATTCTTTTTATTTTTAAGAACCTCGGCATTTACTAGAAATGAGGCATGTATTTGAGAACAAGGATAGAGCAGCGTGGCACAATTTATTTTTTAATATGCTTTGAATTGAATGCACATGTTCCGATTGCTGGCTGAGTAAAAGAAGGGAATACAGAAAGATTATGTTTTGAGTCTTGAAGGAACTGATAAAATACTTTTCCAAGGCAGTCTCTAATATTAAAATTTATTTTAAAATCTTAAAACCAGAATTAGACAAGTTGCAGCCTGAGGACAGGACATGGACTACTGTAATCTCTAAAATGGGAACAGAGGGTATAGAATAGAAGAGAAGAACCTTTTCCTCCAAAGCCTGATGTGAACCAGGTACTTTACGCTAATAACTGTGATAATTCCACATGATCAAGTTCCTTCCTTGTTATGTATCAGGAGACTGAGGTTCAGAGAGTCAAGGCAAAATCTTTTCCTAGGTGATAAGTGCCTGGGTCAGACTTGACCTTAGGTCTTTCTGGATAAACAAATCTCAGTGTGAGTGGTGACTAATGACACAAAGAGAACTGAATTCAAGTCATCAGTGCATCCTCATATTGCCAACTAAACTCAATGATAAAATAATAATTAGCTGAGATCACTATACTGTCCTGGAAACAACAGAAACTTAGATAGAAACCACTCAGGCAATAGATTCCAAGCCTGGGAGATGACCTGTCTGTGTTTATTATTCCCCCAGCAGTTTTTGTCAAGTTCTTTTGCCAGAGGAAAGCAGCAGAACAGCTTGAGAGCTATATAAAGTAAATGTGTGATGGTGCTGGCAATGTTCTGAAAGTAGCTACCAAGAATGCATACTACAGGGAGGAAAGATGAACCAATTTCTGGGCAAAATCCATTACAAGTGGAAAGCTTTTAATGGATGAATTTTCCATCAATAATTTGCTGCTTTCCATTTAATTGTCATTGTTCACTATTTTATATATAAATCTTCCTGCAGTGGAAATTTATATTTTTGAACTAAGTCGGCAGCCGTCCATCTCGAGAGACGATGGTGTAGCTTCTTAAGTGTCTATCTGCACCGCCGAGAATGGTTGTGCAGTCCGACTCGGGAGTGACACGGCATCTGTCTCCTCCCGTGTTGAATCGACATCTTGCGATGACGCTGGAGTGTCCTCTCCAGCGGAGCTGAAGCTACAGAGCCTGGGCAGGGTGATATGGAGGGTCTGCTGTTGCCCATGCAGCAGACCCCCCCTCTCTTCGCAGCTGAAGGGTCCAAGGGAAAGACGGAGTCAATACAGCTTGGCTTCAGGTGCGCCGCAGGAGTTGCCGGTGTTGACTACAACGTCAAACCGCCTTAGGGACTCCGGCTCCCGATTTTCTGTCGGGGTTTACTCCCTTAGCCTTTCCCCTGAAGAGGTATGCCGCAAGGCAGCGGAGGTTTTTTAGAATCAGAGTTTTCCTTCTCTGATTTTTGAACTAAGTAATTCACTCTTTAAGAAAGGAGAACACAATCTGACTAAACACTCTGCACCCTCTTCTCTTACCTTGTGATTATCAGTTTTTGTATTTAACACACAATATGGCTCTTTCTCTATTAAAATTTGAGAACTTGGTTTTCTCTAGTCTCTTTTTAATTTTTTTTTTATTGGTGTTCTATTACAGTTGTCCCAATTCTCCCCAGTTGCTCTCCCCTACCCCACCCTTTCTGCTCCCATAGTCAGTTCCTACCCTCTTGCCCATGTCCATGGGTCATTTGTACCTTTTCCTTGACTAGACCCTTCCAAAAATTAACATGGGCGAATCACAGCCCTACTTTCATATGTAAAAATAGGAACCAAGCTTTATGTGCTTATCAGATATCTTTCATAGCTTTTGTAAAAGGGTGAATCACTAAGCCATTCCTGAGTAATCTTGCAGACTTGTCAGATCAAGAGACTATCTCCTTCAGGCTATGCTCTCCCACTCAGATTTCCTGTCCTTCTGAATTCTGAATATGTCTCCACAGTTGTTCCTGCCTCTGGGCCATGAACCCTAGGAGCGGGAGGGAGTTGCAGAGCTATGGTGAAGAGTGTGTAAATTCATGTGAGTCCCAAACAACCATACCTGTACTACTAAGATAGAGAGCAGATTGACAGCTCTGGCGGGGTGGGGGCGGTGAGGGGGAGGTTAAGGGGTGGAGGGATCAAGTGAAAAAGAAAAAGGACTCATGGACACCAACAACAGTGTGGTGACTGTGGGGGTCGGGGAGGTGGGTGGAGGTAGAAGAGGGTATAAGATGGATAAATGGTAATGGAAAAAATACAAGAAAGTATAGAGAAGTATGTAATACACATGTGTATGTATATAAATACATATATAGTATACTGAACTAGTGTATTATATATAATGACCTTTTTAAATATCACTAAACTTATACTGAGGTTTTAAAAAATTTGTAGCATAATCTATTGTCTAAATCAGCAAATGGTAAAAACAACAAATTATCATGTAGAAGGTTGTAAAAGTTTTTGAGGCAAAAAAAGAATTTCTAGAACCAAAAAAAGGTATGGTTTTATGCTCTACCTGAATTCAAATCTGTTTAAAGCTCTTATACCATTCATTACCTTACCAAATAAATATGAACTCACCAAACTTGATCAACTTACATTTCTTTGCCTTCCAAAACAAAGAAATAAGGTCTGAAATAGTTAATTTTCCCCAAATGTTTATGTATCTCCTTTTTTTTCTATTCTAATCATATCAACTATTATAGAACTATTTTGTTAATCTATTCTCATATTGCCCTCATGCAAAGAGGAATGATGCTCATGTTTTATTATTTACTATGTTTGGCTAATAGTTTTAGATGGAACTTCTTTACCATATTATGGAAATACTCTTCTGTTTCTGACTCACTTTAAATTAGCAAAAATCAGGAATAGAATTTGAATTTCACAGACATATTTTTAGCATCTCTGTAGATGTAGATGAACTTATTGCTTGATTTAGTGTTGTACTAGATAAAATCATAGCAAATTATTCTTATTCATGATAACTTTCTTCCTTTTGAAACTTCAGGTCTTGATTTGTTACTCTTTTAAGATTTCATAAGTGAGTTTGCCTGGTAGTTTTCCTTTTTAATTGCTTACTCTCTTCATGGAGTTTTGCTATCAGGTTTATGTAAGTTTCACAGAATTAATTTTGAAGATGTTAATCTCTCTCTGCGTTTTAGGAACTGTTTTATACAGACGAGGCAGGTAAAGTACAGTCATTGAGCCCATGGCCTTTGGGGATATTCACAGGCCCTGGTTCAAATCCGGGGTTGTTCACTTACCAGTCTTTTAACCTTAGGTGAGCTATTTAACTTGTCTAAGCTTCAGTTTTATCACCTATAAAATTTTACCATAAGTACCTATCATACAGAGCACTTGTGAGATTAAAAGAGATTTTAGAAGCAAAGTCCCTATCACAGTTCTCATATCATTGTAAGTATGAATTAAGTAAATGTGGCTATTGTTGAAGTGATGATAAAGATGGTGATGATGTGAGGACATTGCTATCATTGTATGGAGGTTATCTTTTTCTTGAAATTAATTGTGTGTAATAATTGAATGGCTTTATAAATTTTGATGGGGGGTATTTTTCTTAAGTTTTTTAAATTGTCTAGTTTCCTATTTTTATTCAGTTAATTTTATTATTTTTTAAAATCTTGTGTCTAGATTATTGAGATCTTCAAAATTATTAGGCCATGTATAAGTTATGCATGCTTTGTGAGATCTCTTTCTCTCTCTCTATATATACTTACAAACACACACACATATGTATGTGTATGTATTGTATATGTATTACATATATAATATAAACACATATATTTGTATTAGGATTTTAAGCTTATTTTCAAATTGCTTACATTTTCTGTTTTAATTTTTTCTACTTCAATCTGTGTTAATCTTCCTATGCTTTTTCTAAGTTTGTATTTCAATCTTTTATTCATTATCATTTATTGTTCTTAATTCCTTGAATAATGCAATCATTTAAAGATGTCAATTTACCTCTAAGTGAAGTTTTTCTACATAGTGTTTCCAATGTCAATCATCATTTTAAATTATTCTGTAGTTTTAGTTTTGATATTTTCTTTCATGCGAGGACTGTTTAAGAGCATAATTATAATTTTCCAAGTTTTTGTTTTGTTTTGTTTGCCACTATTTCATAATTTATTTCCAATTTTCTTGCAGATGTCAGAGAAAATTGGCTATCTTTTGCTTTGGCAATTGTGATTTTTAATTAGTAAATGATCAGCTTCAGTAAATGTTCCATTAGTGATGGGGAAAGGGTGTATATATTTTTTGTAGATCATGGATTTTGTAGAATATGTGAAAATTCATGTACATATACACATACAACAACAACACCAGCATATATAACCAGGAATTACTATTTATATCCATTAGCATTTTTTAGCCATTTGTTGCTTCAAGAACAACAAGAAATGTGGTAGAACCTCCTGCTCTCCTTTTATTATGATTCTGTAACTATTTCCTTGTATTTCCAATATCTTCCTTTATGTACTTCGATGCTGTGTTATCTGCAGCATGAATATCAATAACTATAATATCTCATTAATACGACCATTACTAATGCAAATACTGAATAAAGAAACCCAAAAGTTTTGAGCATGTACTATGTGGCAGGTACTGAGCTAGGTGTTTTAGATTAATTTTCTTACTTAATACTTATAACAACACTCTCGTCGTCGGCAGCCGTTCGTCTCGAGAGACGATGGTGTAGCTTCTTAAGAGTCTATCTGCACCTCCGAGAATGGCTGTGCAGTCCGACTCGGGAGTGACACGGTATCTGTCTCCTCCCGTGTTGAATCGACATCTTGCGATGACGCTGGAGTGTCCTCTCCCGTGAAGCTGAAGCTACAGAGCCTGGGCAGGGTGATATGGAGGGTCTGCTGTTGCCCATGCAGCAGACCCCCCCTCTCTTCGCAGCTGAAGAGTCCAAGGGAAAGACGGAGTCAATACAGCTTGGCTTCAGGTGCGCCGCAGGAGTTGCCGGTGTTGACTACAACGTCAAACCGCCTTAGGGACTCCGGCTCCGGATTTTCTGTCGGGGTTTACTCCCTTAGCCTTTCCCCTGAAGAGGTATGCCGCAAGGCAGCAGAGGTTTTTTGGTGTCAGAGTTTTCCTTCTCTGATGTACCCTGACTGGAAGATCGAACCAGCGACACTTAGCTCGCAGGCCGACGCTCAATCCACTGAGCTAAACCAGCCAGGGCTATAACAACACTCTAAGATAGGTATATTTATGACTATCCATAAAGATTCTAGTAGATTGCATTCTTGATTAATAGACACAAAAGTAAAACAGTTTTTGTTTTACATAATGCTCTTGCCTTTAGTACCGCTTCTTTAATGTTAGTATTGTAACTCTTGCTTGCTTTTTGTTTGCATTTGCCTTGTATAATTCTTTCTTTTAGTAATTAACCTTTATGTCACTTAGCATGGTATTAATAAAAAATAGATATCCTACGAAAATGCTTGTGACATGAACAGATCTTTCAGACTCACTTTGTTTAACGTGCATCTATTCTAAGAGGCATATAATTGGATTTTGTTTATGATGAGTGTGAGATGGTTATTAGTAGGTTTTAACCTACTTACAGTTATTGTGTTACTGATAAGTTTGATTTACTTCTGACATTTAGTGTTTTATATTTTTTTATGTTTCCTTTAATTTCCTTTTGCTTTTACTGTTGCCATATGGACTGTGAGCTCTTTGGTTAAATATACATACAGATTGGTTTGGAGAGTGTACATCTTGTTTTTACCCCAGTTTTGATTGACATCTGGCTTGTCCTACAGCTGAGTGCATTCATACTGTTGGCATGATAATTGGAGTTTCCGTTGCAGCTGCTGCTTCACAAGGCTTTCCATTCACATGCCAAACTACAGTAAATTATGTTTGTGGTCATGAATTTCTTATTTTATTTATGAGTTCATTTGAAATAACTTGTTTTTCTGAAAATCAAACACATTTCTTACATTGCATATTCTTTTCTTCATCTACTGGTTTTATCCTAATCATATAACTGTTAAACGATGTTAATATTATAATGTTAAGTGACATGGATTGATTATATGTTATGTACACTGTGCTGAATTATGCAAATTTGGAGGAAAAAGAAGAGGAACATAAAGTAATACCTTGTCTTTATTTTCAAGTTGCTTAAAATGTACTTGGCAGGGGAACTAGATTTATAGCCATAAAAGATAAATACTCAAAAGTTGAAATATAAATGATGTCACTAGCACTATGTATAAATAAATGTCAAATGAAAAACGTGCAAAATGTGCCAATATTCATAGGTCAAAAATATTGCCTAGGGTTGAAATGTTCAGAGCAAGCTTCCCCGAAGAAGAAGGAAACCATCTCAAGGTGAGTGAACAGTGTGGATAAAGGTGTGGAGATGGGCATGAATGTGAAATTTTCATGAGATAGCAAGAAAATGACCATGGTCATATCAGAGCTTTTGTGGCATCAGAAATGCTTATTAGGGTAAAGGGCTTGTTCCACAAATATGTTAAGCACTTAGTACCCAGAGAGTACACAGAGAGCACTTAACCAAGGTGTAGGGGAAGGGCATGACAGATAAAGTTTCCATGTGGAAGTGATGCCACAGTTGAGTCCTAAGAGACAAGTAGGAGTTCAACAGGTAAAGGTTTCAGGCAAAACTGGAGACATTGAGAAGTGTTTTCTCAGCAGAGGAAGCCAAACATGAATGCTTACAGATGAGAGAGAGTATGGTGCTTTCAAGAACTACAGCTACTTCCCTGTGATTGGCATATCGAACATGATGGGAAAATCTAGTGAAAAGGTTGTGGAGAGAAAAGCTGACCCAGGTCATGAGGGTTTTAGTTACCACGTGGAGACCTTTAGACTTCATCTCTAAGGCTGGGGAGCCTCAAAGTGATTTTGAATAAGATGGTGGAGTTCAACCGAAAGTCAATTATAGACTGGAAAATTACAGGCAGGGAGATTATTGGATTAATTCAGGTGAAACATGTCAAGGGACTGAACAGAGGCAGTGGCAGTGGGGATATATTTGAGAATGATTGAAGCATTAGGAACTCCAGCCCAGATATCAAATGGATGAAGTGGTTAGGAATAGAGAACCAAGGATGATTCTTGGGATCCTGGCTTGGGAAATGGCCAGCACTCATTTAGCATTAAAGGAAACACAGGGAAGAAGATATTTTGCAGGCCAGGGAGGAACTGAGAGGTTGGTTGAGATTTTCAGATAATATTTTGTATGTATATGGTCTTCCTCTCCTTCATGGAATTTTCCTACTGAGTTTAGAATAATGAGGCTTTACACATTAGCATTTCCTTAAGATTGGTTGTGGGTGTATAACATTGATTAAATTACTAGGTTAATAAAATATGTCTAAACATACAGACTTGTTGATGAAACAAACTTTTATTTAGCTACCAATCCCATAAGTGGCCAAATAATTAACAATGATAAAGTTTGTTTCAGTAACAAAGCCTCCCAAAGAGAGAGAAATTTGGATGCTTTTCAACAAAATAAATTTCTTTATTCTCAGATGACATGCATACTGATGTCATTTCTCATTCCATAAAGAAAAGAAAAGAAAAGGGAAGATGAAACTTGCTATGGTTTGCAGTATTCCAATGATGACATTCTTCCTCAAAGTAATCTAAAAAAAGACATTGTGAACAAAGTTGTACTTCCTCTGCCAGAAATGCATGTCTGGCCATAATGCAAGCCTTTCATATTTAGCCATTTAGATCATGCTTTTTACATGAACTTTCATAACATTTATTTATTGTTATAAATGAATGGACCAACTGCTATTGGAAGCCCGGAATCCAGTTCCTCAGAGGTTAGATTTCTCACTACAGTATCTCAAAAGTATAAAGGTTGCACTGGAAAAGTATTTCCTGTCAATATTTCAGGGCAATGTGAAATGTCACTGGTATCTCAATTTTGAATTTTTACAATTCTGCCTGCTTGCAAAATATCTTAGCCTCATTCCACAAAGATCATGCTCTAGTTATAAATATTTTAACTTCCAAGCCCCCCTTTTTAGTGTATGTCAACAACATTTTCCTTCCCCCACCCTCTTCTGTGAATTGTTGCAGCAGAAACAACAGACAGAGACTGCCTAACTCTGAAGACAAGGCTTTCTGTTTTTCTGGGTAAAATGGTGAAATGTGACAGGCTTATCTACTAATGGGCATTAATCAGGAGAGATGTATTGACCATGAAATGGAGAATGACATCTTGATGCAATAGGTTTTCCATGGACATGGCAGAGCCAATGGATGGTGAGCCTATTCTGGAAGAGTTGAAGTCAACTGCTAAGCAGACATCTGATTTGTTCAAGTCTTGCCACCCCCTCTAGTTTCTACAAGCTGAGGCACAGGATTCCCTCAGGTTGAGCTGGTTATACTGGACAAACCACAGCCTCCCAGAGCAGGCTCTTGGGCTATCGCCTGAGGGCTGGCTCCTGCCCTGGCAGGAAACTATGCTCACATGCTCACCCTCCCCATCTCCCACTCTGTTAGTGCCAGGCACAGCGGCAAGAGCAAGACATGGCCATGAACAGGGCAGTTGGTGCCTAACTCTGGCCTTCTCCAGAAATCCTATTTCCAGAGTCTCCCCAGCCCTTGGCTGGCTTTCTGCAATGGGCTAGGATTATAGACCAAATTTGAAGGACATCACTTTTGGTGGCCAGAAAATGCAGAACCAGATGCCACTGCAAAGGAAGCTACTAGATGACTGAGAAAGGTAAAAATTATATATCTCTTAAAATAAAATTAGAACTGTGTATATTCTCTCATAATGAAAGTAATCTTATTGCTTGAAGGGGGGGGAGACTTTAATTAGACAGTAGAAGAAAAGAGGATAATTGGAACCTTTTACTATTGAAAGCAGAAAAATATCTTGTTCCTAACATTTGCTGCTCTTAAAATTAAAAACAAATCTGTGATTGCATATAAATAGAGATGCATATAATCCCAACAGATCTCAAAATACCAGGGAGCCCTTCAAAGAGCAACTGTTTGACTATAATTGAACAATGACTTTTATCTACCTATATCTATGCCTGTTTGCTGAATGGGGATAAAGAGAGAAAATGAGCAAAATCCATGTTTCCAAATAGAGCATAGGAGAATGGGTGAGTCATTTCCATAAGAAGTAATAAAAGTTATAACAGAAGTTTGGCGGGAATTCTTAGCATGGTATAGTGCTTGATTTGTAGTCATTCTTATTTATTAAAAGTTGTGCTTTGACTGCAATTAACATGAATTTGAGCCATTTAAACATACCCTGATTCTTTAAGAGATTTTTATTTATTCATTCATTCACTGGAAAAATTTTTATAGACACAGCTTACATATCAGACCAGAAGTATATTCAGTGAATATCAGTGCAATTCTAGCCAAAAATTTGATATTTGCATAGGCAATTAGAAAGTGTTGTATGTAGGGATTGTTTAGTATATTAAAAGAGAGGCAAAATGAATATTTGTTGTGCAAAAGTTTGCCTGATTAATAAAAGAAAACTATTGTATAGTTCATTTCCATAGGCCAGGGAAGATACACTTATATTTATAGTTACCTCAGTGCTGTAGAATGACTTCAGAACATTCTGGAGAATGTCTCCCTTTCTACTGAATCCCATTTGGGTGGCCTCCAAGGGGCACTGCATCTCCCTAACCTAAAAGAACCTGTTCTCAACTCTTGTGAATTTCCTCCTTTACAGGAGTGACATGAATTAACTCTGCTTCCTTGCCTTAGACTCACTCATTTAAAACATTTATTTAAAAATAGTCAAGTTAAGAAAGTAAAAAGAACAAGAAAGTAAAGAACTGTGTATCACCCCTTGGCTTAACAAATAAAGCATTACTAATAAAATTGATGCTCCTGTGTACCTATCCTTAATCGTATCTCACTTCCTCCACATAGTGATGCAACTACTATCTTGAATTTAGATTTGGCAATTATTATTTTCATATCACTCTTTATAGTAGTACTAAATATGTATACATGCCTATTCCCTATGTCATGTTGTTTTCCACGTTTTAACATTATGTAAGTGGTATTATATTGTATGTATTCTTCTGTAACTTGGTATCTCATTATTTTCATTCATTATTGCTTTGGTGAGTTTCATCCCTGATGTGGTGTTCCAGTGTATGAAATTCCAAAATTTAGTAGATACTTCCCTGTTGATGGACACTTAGTTTGCAAATTCTGTGTCAAGGGTTCAGGGCAGATATCAGCGTTATTACTTGATGCAAACAGGGCTCATGGGCAGAAAAGTGGTCAGAGGGGTCTCTCAGTGTCTTTCCCAGAGGTGTGCTTGAGCTCAAGTGCATTTGGATACACTGTTGGACAGGTTTCCTGCAGAGAGATTCCGTCAGTGAGATGCTCTCACCCTGTTGCTCTCCCTTTTTGTGAGCTGAACAGAAGAAGAGCCTCATAGGTTTTGGGTACAGTCAGACTGCTTTGGTGTCATACACTCTGAAGGTAAATTGTGCGCTGTTTGCAATTGTTGGGGACAAAGCTGCTTGCCACCTGGAGGTTTGGGGGACCATGGGAAGTGAAGCCCCAAATCCAGTTAGTTTCTTAGCCAGCAGTTTAGAGAAACCTCTTCATTGATTGTCATTTGTCACTATAAACAAATTTTCTTGTTTTTAATAATGTTGCCATGATCATGTCTCCTTGTGTTCATGTGCAGGAGTTTTTAAGGGTATATACCTCAGAGTAGAGTTACTGAACTGTAGGGATTATACCTTGTCAGATTTACTGGAGGATGCTGTTTGTTCTCCACATAACTGAACCAAATTATACTCCAACCAGTAATAACTAAGAGTTCTCATTGCTCTAAATCCTCTCCAACAAGTGATACTGTTCACATTTATTAATTTTTGCTTATTTGATAGGTGGTATGAGATTGTACCTCAGAGAGGTGTTTTATTATGATTAAGGTTGAACAGGCTATTTATGTTTCTTCTTTTGTTTTTTCCTGTCTTTTCACCACGTTTTCTTCTATGAATTGCTTGTTGTTTACTTCTGACTTGTGGGTGTCTCATGTTCTGGACATTTACTCTGTATGTATCTATATATTTAAAATAGTTCTACTCTGGGGCTGTTTTGTTTGTTATGTTAAAAAAAACTTTTAATGGTCTTATGCTTAATGGAAGTTTAACATTTGGATGTAATGACATCTATAAATGTTCAGACTAATTTCAAAGAGCTTTTTAATTCTTAAATACCATGAGTTTTGTTTTAATTTCTATTTTATTTTTTAAAAGACCATTTCTGTTATTTTACCAGTGACCTTTAAAATTCTAAGTGCAGGCTTAACTTAATCCAATAACTATCTCTTCCCTTTTGAAAAAACAACTTTTGTAAACTTTTTATTGTTATACAATATTTTCGTTCCATCTTGTTTCTGTAATTTCCTATTTGACACTATCTTGTTATTTTTTTTACTGCTTGATTAGATTTACCTATATATTTAATTATTTCTTTGCTCACCATTCATTTCAGACTTTCTGTGGTTATTCTTTCAGTGAAAGTCCATTCTTGGAAGCTCTGCAATTTTTGTCAGAACATATATTTTCTATAACTTCATTCTAGAGTGGGGATTTAAGTAGTATGAAGTTGTAAGTTGAAGTTACTTTCTTAAGGCCTCTGAGAGATATGCTATCATTCTCATTTTAATTTGTCAGTGTAATTCCAATATATATTTGAAGTGCTTTTGCTTTGACTGCTTCTAAGACCATGTTTATCTTTTTGACTTTAGTATTGCTATGGTATGTCCAGGTGTGGATTTAAATTTCTTTTTAATTAAAAAAAATCTTTTAAATTTTAACCTTCCTGAATCTGAGGTTTTCATCAAGGACATGTTTGGTGTATATATTTTCAAAAATTCTCTCCTTCTGAAACAAATTTCAGTTAGACATATGTTAAATCTCATCTTATTTTCATTTTTTGGTAAAACTCTTCTTATGTTCATCTCATCAGCTCTATTTGTTACAATCTATAAACTTTTATTTTTTGGCTTTTCAATTACAGTTGTCCCATTTTTCCCCCATTGCTCTCTCCCACGCAGCCCACCCCTTCTCCCACAATCATATCCCTCCCTGTTGTCCATGTCCATGAGTCGTTTATACACGTTCCTTGACTAAACCCTTCCCTTATTTATGCCCCTTCTCTCTCCCCTACCATTGACTGTTATTCTGCACCTTGTCCTATTTATTTCATTTGTTTATGTTGTTCTTTAGTTTCCTGTATTAGGTGATATCATATGGTATTTTTCTTTCTTTGCCTGGCTTATTTCACTAAGCATAATTCTCTCTAGTTCCATCCATGTTGTCACAAATGGCAGGAGTTCCTTTCTCTCTGCTACATAGTATTCCATTGTGTAAATGTACCACCGTTTTTTGATCCACTCGTCTACAGATGGGCACTTAGGCTGTTTCTAGCACTTGGCTATTGTAAACAGGGCTGCTATGAACATAGGGGTGCATAAGTTCTTTTGAATTAGGGTTTTAGGATTTTTCGGGTATAATCCTAGCAGTAGAATCACTGGCTCAAAAGGCAGTTCATTTTTAGTTTTTTGAGGAAATTCCATACTGTTTTCCATAGTGGCTGCACCAGTCTGCATTCCCACCAACAGTGCGGTAGGGTTCCCATTTCTCCACATCCTCGCCAGCACTTGTTGTTTGTTGATTTGTTGATGATGGCCATTCTGACAGGTGTAAAGTGGTATCTCATTGTGGTTTTTTTTTTGCATCTCTCTGATGGCTAATTTGAGCATTCTTTCATGTGTCTATGGACCTTCTGTATGTCCTCTTTAGAGAAGTGTTCATTCACGTCCTTTGCCCATTTTTTAATTGGGTTGTTTGTTTTCTTGATGTTGAGTCATATAAGCTCTTTATATATTTTGGAGATCAGTCCCCTGTCTGTGATATCATTGGCAAATATGTTTTCCTGTATGGTTGGTTTCCTTTTCATCTTGCTAATGTTTTCTTTTGCTGAGCAGAAACTCTTTAGTTTGATGTAATCCCATTTGTTTATTTTTTCCTCTATTTCTCTTGCCTTAGGAGATGTATCCATGAAAATATTGTTATGTGGGATATCTGAAATTTTTCTGCCTATGTTTTCCTTTAGGACTTTTATGGTGTCACAGCTTACATTTAAGTCTTTGATCCATCTTGAGTTTATTCTGGTGTGTGGTGTAAGTTGGTGGTCTAGTTTCATTTCTTTTGCATGTCCCTTTCCAGTTCTCCCAGCACCATTTGTTAAAGAGGCTCTTCTCACTCCATTTTATGTTCCTTCCTCCTTTATCAAACATTAGTTGACCGTAGAGGCCTCGGTTTATTTCTGGGCTCTCTATTCTGTTCCATTGATCTATATGTCTGTTCTTATGCCAGTACCAGACTGTTTTGATCACAGTGGCTTTGTAGTATTGTTTGATGTCTGATATTGTGATTCCTCCTGCTCTGTTCTTCTGTCTCAAGATTGCTTTGGCTATTTGGGGTCCTTTTTGGTTCCATATGAATTTTTGGAGTATTTGTTCTAAGTCTGTGAAATATGTCATTGGTATTTTAATAGGGATTGCATTGAATCTGTAAATTGCTTTGGGTAGTATGGCCATTTTGATGATGTTGATTCTTCCCATCCATGAACATGGTATTTGCTTCCATTTATTTGTATCTTCCTTAATTTCTTTCTTCAATGTTACATAATTTTCAGAGTACAGGTCTTTTATCTCTTTGGTTAAGTTTACTCCTAGGTACTTTATTTTTCTTGTTGCTATAGTAAATGGTATTTTCTTTTTTATCTGTCTCTGATATTTTATTGTTGGTGTACAGAAATGCCTTAGATTTCTGCATATTTATTTTGTACCCTGCTATTTTGCCAAATTCACTTATTATATCGAGTAGTCTTTTAGTGGAGTTTATAGGGTTTTCTAGGTATACTATCATGTCATCTGCATATAATGATAGTTTTATTTCTTCTTTCCCAATTTGGATGCCTTTTATTTCTTTGTCTTGTCTGATTGCTGTGGCTAGGACTTTTAACACTATGTTGAATAGGAGTGGAGAGAGTGGACAGCCTTGTCTAGTTCCAGATTTCAGGGGGAATGCTTTCACTTTTTGTACATTGAGTATGATGTTGGCTTCAGGTTTCTCATATATAGCCTTAATTATGTTAAGGTATGCTTCCTCTATTCCAATTTTGCTGAGTGTTTTTATCATAAATGGGTGTTGTACTTTATCAAATGGTTTTTCTGCATCTATTGATATGATCATGTGATTTTTGTCTTTCATTTTGTTTAGGTGATGTATTATATTTATTGATTTGTGAATATTAAACCATCCTTGCATCCCTGGGATGAATCGCACTTGATCGTGTTGTATGATCTTTTTGATGTATTGCTGGATTCTGTTTGCCAATATTTTCTTGAGGATTTTAGCCTCTATGTTCATCAGTGATATTGGCCTATAGTTTTCTTTCTGTGTTGTGTCTCAACCTGGTTTTGGAATTAGAGTAATACTGACTTCAAAGAAAGAGTTTGGAATTTTTCTGTCTTCTTGGATTATTTGGAATAGTTTGAGAAGGGTAGGAGTTAGTTCTTCCCTAAATGTTTTGTAAAATTCACCCGTGAAGCCATCCCGTCCAGGTCTTTTGTGTGCAGGGAGATTTTTGATTACTGTTTCAATTTCCTTCTTTGTTATTGGTCTGTTGAGACTTTCTACTTCTTGATTCAGTTTTAGAAGGTTGTATGTTTCTAGAAATTTGTCCATTTCTTCTAGGTTGTCAAATTTCTTGCCATACATTTGTTTGTAGTATTTCTTACAATCGTTTGTATTTCTGTGGTATCAGTCGTGATTTCTCCCCTTTCATTTCTGATTTTATTTATTTTGGTCTTCTCTCTTTTTTTTCTTGATGAGCCTGGCTAGAAGCTTGTTGATTTTATTTATTTTTTTAAAGAACACCAGCTCCTAGTTTCATTGATCTTTTGAATTGTTTGTTTGGTCTCTATGTCATTTAATTCTGCTCTGATCTTGATGATTTCCTTCCTTCTTCTTGCCCTAGGCTTTGTTTGTTGTTGTTCTAGTTCTTGTAGCTTTAGGGTTAGATTTTTTATTTCAGATTCTTCTATCCTTTTCAGATATGTCTGTATTGCTATGAACTTCCCTTTTAGGACTGCTTTTGCTGCGTCCCATAGGTTTTGGGCTGTTATATGTTCATTATCAGAAGTTTCCAGAAACTTCTTGATTTCTTCTTTGATGTCGTTGTTAACCCATTTATTATTTACTATCATAGTATTCATTCTCCATGAGTTTGGGTGTCTTTGATTTTTTTCTCTAAGGTTGATTTTGATTTTTTTCTCTAAGGTTGATTTCTAGTTTCAAGGCATTGTGGTCTGAAGAGATGCTTGATATGCTTTTAATTTTCTTGAATTGTTGAGGCTTGTTTTGTGTTCTATAATGTGGTCTGTCTGTGAAAATGTCCCATGTGCATTTCAAATGAATGTATATTTTGCTTGTTTGGGGTGAAAAGTTCTATGTATATATATCAGTTAAGTCCATGTGGTTTAGTGTGTTGTTCAATGCCTGTATATCTTTGGTGTTTCTTTGCTTCGAAGATCTGTCTATTGTTGATCTTGGAGTGTCAAAGTCTCCTACTATGAGTGTGTTGTTGTTAATATCCTTCTTGTGGTCTTCTAGTAATCTCTTTATGTATGTGGGTGCTCCTATGTTGGGTGCATATATGTTTATCAGTGTTATACCTTCTTGATAGATTGTTCCCTTAAGTATTAAGAAATGTCTTTTTTTTTTGTCTCTTTTTATTGCGCTTGCTTTAAAATCTGTTTTGTCTGATATGAGGACTGCTACCCCAGCTTCTTTTATTATGTCTGTTTGCTTGGAATACTTTTTTTCATCCCTTCACTTTCAGTCTGTGTAAATCTTTTGTTTTAAGGTGTGTTTCTTGTAGGCAGCAAATATGTGGGTCCTGTTTTCTTATCCATTCCGTTACCTTATGTCTTTTAATTGAAGCATTTAATCCATTTACTTTTAAGGTTATTATTGACAGGTATTTATTCATTTCCCTTTGTACCTGTGTTTCTCTCCTCTTTTTTTTCTTTTTCTTTTCTCAAAACATTCCCTTTAGCATCTCTTGCAATGCTGGTTTGGTGGAGATGTATTCTTTAGACTTTCTTTGTCTCAGAAACTTCTTATTTATCTCTCCATTTTGAATGAGAGCCTTGCTGGGTAGAGTATTCTTGGTGGTAGGCCTTTGTTTTTTATTGCTTGAAATATTTTTGACCATTCCCTTCTGGCTTGTAGTGATTCTGTTGAGAAATTGTTCGATAGCCTTATCAGAGCTCCCTTGTATGTTATTTGTTGTTTTTCTCTTGCTGCTTTTAGGATTCTCTCTTTGTCTTTGAATGTTGCCATTTTAATTATGTTGTGCCTGGGAGTGGGTTTTTGGGTTCCTCTTCATTGGGATTCTCTGTGCTTCCTGAACCTGCATAACTTTTTCTCTCATCAGGTTGGGAAAATTTTCTGTCATTTCTCCTATCAGCTTTTCTATTCCTCAATCCTCTTCTTGTCCCTTTTTAATTCTGATGACTCGGATGTTGTTCTTCATCATGCTCTCCTGTAATTCCCTTACATCTTCTTTGTACTTTTTCAATCTTTTTTAATTTTATTGTATTGTCTGGGAATTTTTTTCTACATTGTCATCTAACTCACTGATCCAATCCTCTGCTTTGTTTAGCCTGCTTTTGATTGATTCTACTGTCTTTGTCAGTTCAGAGATTGTATTCTTCATTTTTTCCTGGTTCTTGTTGATAGTTTCTATGTCCTTTTTTATGCTGGTGTAGTTCTCCATAAGTTCCCTGTAATTTTCTTGGAGCTGTTGGTAACTTCCTTGGAGATTTTCATAGTTGTTTTTGAGGTTGTCGAGTATATTGAGCTTCTTCACCATCATTGTTTTGAATTCCATGTCTGACATTTGGGCTATGTCTATTCCATTTATCTCTGTTTCTGGGGATCCCTCTTTTCTTTTCATTGAGAGGTTGTTTCTGTGTCTTACCATGTTGGATACTTCTTGTTTGTTTTTGTTTTTTGGGTTTGTCTGCTTTGACTTCCCACCTTTGTGGTATGAGATTCTTTATAGGAGATCTGGGGGTTTCAGTGGCCCAGTCTCTTTGATCTCCTGAGCCTGATGTTCTTGGGTTACCCTTTATGTCAGTTCTTTATGCTGTCTGGTTATATTTCAGAGGCTCTTTGGTGGGATCTTCCCTCTGGCTAGTTGATTGAGAGTCACTCTGTCCACTTTGTCTTGAGTTCTTTTGTGGAGATGCTATTAAAAACCTAAACACACAGCTCAGGCAGGAAACCCACACCCTCAAAAATATCCCCCACCCTCAATCCCGCTATCGTCAGCAAATGAGCCAGTATTAATATAAATGTAGAGAAGTAAGGGCTTTTATACTATAGGAAGAATAGATAAAAGTTATTTTTAAAGAGGAATAATATGGTTTTTTGAGAGAGGGAATGATAGATTAGTAATAGTAACAAGTAGTGTTGAGACTATGCAAGACAGTAGGTAATATTTACATTGTATGTTAATAATAATAAAAGAAAAAGAGGGAAGAATGCAGAATATAGTAAGAGAGTGCGATTGTATAGTATTAGATTTATATAGTAGTTATATTCTATTTAGTGTGAAGGGGAGGCTAAACTAGACACATAAACAAATAAACAAAAATTAAAGAAGGATAAGAAGGAGAGATTGTATGAAACAAATTAAAGATATGTTTTTAAGGAAATAAAAATTTTAAAAAAAATTAAAATTAAATTAAAAATTAAAATAAGAAATTAAAAAAAATAAAATAAAATACAAATAAACTAAAATAGAAATAAAATTAAAAATATATATAAAAGGAATGTTTTTATTCAGTTCAGCCTTTGTGTGTCATCTTCTTTTTCTGGATCCATAGCTGGTCTAATGAGGCGGGCCAGAGGTTCCTGTTCCTTGTAGCAGAGGTGTGCGCCAGTGTGGTGCGTTCCTTTGGCGCCTGTTGGAGGTGGCTGAGGTGCTTTTGCGCTGCGCAAGGCGGCCTGAGCGCTAGTCTCAGGCCTGCCTAGCCGTGCTCCGGGAGTTGGTCTCTAGCCTCTTGGGGCAGGGCCCCGGACACTCGTGCACAGTGGAAGTGAGCGTCTGAGTGTCGCTGCTTCCCGCTGTTCCCGTTCTGCGCTGTAGCCTCCCGCCGTTCCTGCACCCACCTAGGCGCGCATGAGCAGGGCCTGAGCAAGTGGTCTGCGCTCCGGCCTGGCGCCCACTGGAGCTGGCCAGGGGTGTCTGCACACAGTCTTCTGCATGCCCAGCAGACCCTCCATGTGCCCGTTGGGGCACTGATCTTATGTCTGTTGGGGTGTGTCTGAGGTGCCCCTGGACACATGGCCTTGACAACCTGGGCCAGTGAATGAGGGCACTTCCCTTTGCGCACCGGCACGCCCAAGGGGAGGGTTGGGGATTGGGCGAGCGCACTTCTGTGCCTGTGCTCCTCAAGAATGTCCTATCATCCCTGACCTTTCCTCCCCCTCTCCGCAGTTCACAAGAGAAAAATATAAACGAAAAATTACATTCTCACATGCACAGCAGTACGCTGTTTCTTGTCTTTCAGCGCCAATGCCCCCTGGTTGATTCCTGTCACTGCCAGTGTGCAGAGACCCGCTCTCCTCCCGATTCCTCTCTGGGGAAGCCTATGGTCGCCAAAAAGCCTTTGTGTACTTCCAGCCGCAGCTCGGGTAGCCACCCAGTCAGAAATCCTGTCTCATTTCTTTTTACTCCGCTATCCTCATCAAACAGGGCGTTCCCAGATGGTTTTCTCTAATCCAGCAGTGCCAAGGCTTGACTCCTGCCAGTGTCCAGCTGCTCACTGAGATGTTGTATCTGTAATTAGTCCAAACTTCAGATGGGTCTCGGGAGCCTGAAAGTGCAGCCTCCCCTCACTCCTCCGCCATCTTCTGCCTCAGTCTATAAACTTTTAAAATGTATCTTCTAGTTTATTGATTTCCTCTACCATATTTTGCCCAATATTTTTAAACCATCCTTTGAATTTTTAATTTCAATAATTATATTTCAGTTATGTTTCAGTGATAATATTTTAATGTCTATAAATTCAATTTTGTTCTCTTTCAAGATTATTTGTTTTGTTATCCTTTGTAAATTATGATATATGAGGTCCTAGAGTATCTGTTTTTTATTTCAGCAAGTTTCTTTCCTTGTTTTCCTGTTTCCTTGCATATAATTTTGAGTTGAGAACTTATACTGACTGCTTTTTATCTTTGGGAATACTGAAAGCTCTTGGTGGGTGTTTGTTTATTCCTTTGCATTTGCTTCTGCTATACACTCTTGGAAGCTACCAAATGAGGACAACATTGAGTTAGTTTTTTGGCTTGTGGTTTTATAATCTCTGATGTTTGCTTAATTTTGAGCCCCAAGCTCACATGAAATTGGCCCGTATTTAAAAATTCATGGTTGTTGGGGAGGGAGTGAAAGGTTCATTTGACAGATTTAGGATATAAAAATATAGGACACCCATTTAAATTTTTAAAAAATAAAATAAATAAAAAATATTTTAGTATTAAATATGTCTCATGAAATATTCTAGATTTTTATCTGGCTACTAATAGCTAGGGGATGGGGAGGTTTTGCTTACCTAACAAGAGCTGAAACTGATACAGTAAATTTTCATATTGTCTTCCTTTGTGAGTAGGGTTATTTATTTTTATTTATTTCTCTAATTCACCATTTCATGCAGCATCTCTTCTTTAAAAGGTCTTGGGTTTTATGGGCAGCTAAGTTTCAACTCTCTACCTTTGTGTCCTATTCCCCAACTGGTTCTAGTTTCCCGGAATGAAGAAATTCCACCAACATAGTCACTGATTCAGTATTTGCTTTTCTCTCTAGTTTTTTGCTTTCCTTTTTTGGTTGGTTAGTTGGTTATCATTTTGTTTTTGTTTTTATCTCCTAGGATTTTTCCCTTTTGTTCAAATGAGGTATGCATTTAAAAAGGCTGCTGTGTTTTATCAGTTATATTGCTGGAAACCAAAATGCTGCCATTCACTCTTCAACCAAATCCTTGACGCTACTAAAGGTCTAAAATTGCTGTCTGAAAATTCTGCATAGGATAATTTCTTGCTAAATCCAACTGCCTTTACTTGGGAGTTGCCTTCTTGAAAGCTCTCATTTCTTGGCTAACTTCTTTTGCTCACTGACTTCTGTGACTCCAATTTCTTCTTATTGTTCTACTTCTCTAACTGGCCATGGTCAGTCCTCTTTAGTGGCTTTCTTTCCTTTTGCTTCTTTTTTGATAGAAACATACCTCTTGGACAGACATACTCCTAAGCTAGTGTCCTGATTGACAAACTCTGTAGACTAGCTTTCATATTGTTTTCTATGTTAATATTTCTTAAACCAGATCTTGTAATTATTGTTGCCTTTGAACACTTTTGATAATTTTTATTGCCAAAATATATAATCTTAGCATTAAAATTCCTTTATAATATGACTCTTAGCTACCTCCGATTTTCTCAGCTACTAAGCTCTCCACTCGACTGCCCTACACTGTGCTTCTTGGACCATGATCTTGCTTCTCTCTTCTGTTTTTGTTCAAAGCACTGGAATAGCTGCTGTTCACTGCCTGTATCTTGAAATCATACCCTTCCTTCAAGGGTAAGCTCAGATTTCCCCTTGGTAAAAAGTTGGCCCATTTCCACCTTCAGCTGGCTTCTCACTTATTACTTTATTCATGCTTTTCAGGCAACATATGTATTTTATGCTGTCTATCATAGTTATTTTTATCTGTCTCCTTTATTTCTTAGGTATAGCCACCTTTTTCATTTCAATTATCTTAATTCTGAGTGTAATACGGTACATTTAGTAGCTTTCGATGAATTTATTGATTGTTTAAGGGGGGAGGGAAAGAGAGAAGGGGGTAAGTAGGGAAATGGTTTAGTAAAGAAACTAGTATAAATAACCCAGGGACATGGACAATGGGGTGGGGATTGACTGTGAGAGAAGTGGTGGGCTGGGGGGGAGGAGGGGAAGCAATGGGGGAAAACGTGGGACAACTGTAATAGAAAAACAATAAGTAAATCAAAAGTTAAAAAAAAGATACTTGTCTTTAGTGATTATGAGGACATATCAGATAGGACCTAGAGTACCATGCCAGGTTTTATTTTAAAAAATGAAGATCAACTTAGAGACATTGTTAGAGCTGCATAAGCAGTGTGAGTATTCATTTTCAATTGGGAAGAATATTTCTCTTAAACTCTCATATTATGGGGAGTGTCCCATTTCCATGTGGGATCTCCTGGCAGACTGATGGCCATATGACTTGGGATTTCTAGAATCTCATGAAAAAGTCCTCCCAGAAAAAACAAACAAACAAACAAAAAACAGTAACCCAAAGTCTCTTTTCTCCATTTACTTAAAAATCCTCACAGTGCATAGAGTTAGGCAGTTTATGCCTATTTAGAGCATTTGTTCTAATAGATTACACTACTGTATCAGCGTCCAAGTATTTGCAGTATTTGTGAATCTTGTCTTTCTTTTTTCTGTCTAAATAGGGTTGCCAGATTTGTTAATCAAAATATAGACATCAGTTGAATTTGAACTGCAGATACACAATTATTAATTTTTAGTATATGTTTCAATATTGCATGGAGCATTCTTACAAAAACAAAATTATTGTTTATCTGAAATTCAAATTTAATAGGCATCCTATATTTTGTCTGACAACCCTACATCTGTATAACTTCCAGCTTCTTGCTCCTTATTATCATAATCATCTAAAAAGTACAGAGAGGGTTTCTATACTCAGAAACAAAGATTCCATAAAAGTGATTTTTCCTAGAAAACTATCAAATACAGATTTCTGAGCTTGCAAATGTTAAGTATGGAGAGGAATATAACATGGCAATGGGAAAATTAATTCTAGAGTGGGATGGCAAAAAAATAGTATTGTAGTGAAAAGCTGGTCTCAGCTGTGTGAGTTTACTAGCATAAATTTGTTTCTGGTAATTCTTCCAGTACAACTAATCTATTGTGGCAGGCACATCTGGGTGACACATACTCTGTAACTCAGTAAAAATGCCTGGGAGAAAGCATGGGTGTGTGCATGTGCTAAGTTAAGAAGCCTTTTGTTATGAAGGAGTGGAAAGTGGCCATGAGCATTGTGTTGAAATGCACACTAATTGATGGACAGTATAATCACCACCTTAGTTAGTGCCCCAGGACTCTTTTCATACCAGCAAGCTATAAATTTAAATGGAAACCAAAGGGATAGTATACAACCCATAGCTCTACGTTCCATTACTTCATGTAGGAAATATTCAGCAAAGACGATAGAAGCTTAACAGATAATAGCTGGAGAGGAGCTGCACAGTGGTTAAGGTAAGACTTAAGTGGCTGGTAAAAATCTCTGTCTACCCGCATAAAGAGATAATAATTTTTGTTTGAAGGATTAACTCTAGTCTTTGCTCAGAAAGAGGAAAGGCATTTCTGAGTGTTAAACAACCCTGTGATCTCTTATTTTTAGCCCTAACCCTAGACAGTGCGGTCTTTTTGTGATTATGTGATTTGGGGCAAAATAGATTTTTCATGACCCCATTCAATCATGGTATATTTATCTTTTAGATGCCTGCTATTCAGTGTCATTGAAAGTAGATGAGTTTTCTCATCAGATTGACTTGGGCTCAAAACCCACCCAGCTCTGCTTATTGAATCATGACATAAACTTTTTGAACCTCAGAAAGGTTTTTAGTTTATTCATCTATAAAATGAAGTTGACACTATACATCTCTCAGGGTTGGGATGTTGGTTAACTGGGTTTATTAGATGCAAACTATTTGGCTTTTATTAATTGTTTCATGGAAGGTAGCCTTATCCCTCTCTATCAGAATGCTTTATTACATTCTGTTTTTTGTCTGAGTCTGATATTGGGTATTCTGCCCATCTTTCTGCAATCATATACTTCCTCCTGCTTGTATTTCTGACTCTTGAGACATCTTAATTTGATGGTACACTGCAAATGAGGGAGACTGCATGCCTTAAGCTTAGCATGACAGAGGGCTATTCTTTCCCAAGCCAGTTTAAGTAAGTTGGTACTGGCTGCCTTTAATAATGTGTTCAGGAAAGTCAATAGGAACTTCTGGCCAAGATAGAGGAGTAGGGAGACACACTTAGCTTCCTTAAGCAACCATAAGAATGATCACAACTAATCTAAAAGCAAAAAACTACCAGAACTGCCAGGAAATCAAACTATATGGAAGTCCGACAACCAAGGATTTAAAGAAGAAATATTCATCCAGGCAGGTAGGATGGCTGGAGGTGGAGAGGTTGCCATGGCAAGGCAGCGGTGGTAGCCAGTGGAACAGGTGGTCCCACATTCATGTGTGGGCCACCTGGGGAGCAATCCCAGCACCAGGCCCAGGGTTCCAGCACCAGGAAAATAAAACCCCAAAGCTTCTGGTTGTAAAAACAATTGGAGGTTGGGGCAACAGAAGAAACTTCCGATCTCTCAGGAGAGTCTGTTTGGAAGTCTCCCATTATCCTAGAGCATACACAAGCCCACCCACTCTGGGAATCACCACCAGGGCAGCAGTCAGTTGCATGTGAGAAGTGGGTGAAGTGACTGGAAGGGGTGAGTGCCAAGCAAGCAGCATTGTTCCCTCTCGACCCCTCCCCCACATACAGCACTATAAAGTGGTGAACCCAGACAGGGAGTCAAAGCAGTTCTACCTAATACACAGAAACAAACACAGGGAAGCTGACAAATTGAGGAAACAAAG
This sequence comes from Furipterus horrens, assembly GCF_987537825.1. Classification (NCBI taxonomy): domain Eukaryota; kingdom Metazoa; phylum Chordata; class Mammalia; order Chiroptera; family Furipteridae; genus Furipterus; species Furipterus horrens. The sequence continues at coordinate 130,260,088 of NW_028327171.1, read as the reverse complement.
AAATATGGCCCAAATGAAAGAACAATTCAAAATTCCAGAAAAAGAACTAAACAAAATGGAGATAGCCAACCTATCAGATATAGAGTTCAAAACAATGGTGATAAGGATGCTCAGAGAACTGACTGAGTATGGCAAAGGCATAAGGGAAGAAATGAAGGCTACACTAGGTGAAATCCATAAGGGACCAATAGTGAAGGGAAGAAAGCCAGATTTCAAAGCAATGAAATGGAATATAAGGAAGAAATAAATAGCCAGTATACAATGAAAAATCAAGAATTAAAAAACAAAAACAAAAGCAAGGAGAGAATAAGAAGAGTCTGGGACATCCCAAAAGTGCCAACATCTGAATCATAGGGGTGCCAGAAGGAGGAGTGGAAGAGCAAGAAATTGAAAACTTAGTTGAAAAACTAAAACTTCCCTAATCTGGTGAAAGAAATAGACATGTAAGTCCAGGAAGTACAGAAAGTCCCAAACAAGTTGGACCCAAAGAGGACCACACCAAGTTACATCATAATTAAAATGCTAAAGATCAAAGATAAAGAGATAATCTTAAAAACAGCAAGAGAAAAACAGAGAGTTACCTACAAAGGAGTTCCCATAAGACTATCAGCAGGTTTCTCAAAAGAAACTTTACAGGCAAGAAGGGACTGGCAAAAAGTATCCAAAGTGCTGAAAAGCAAGGTCCTACAACCAAGATTACGCTATCCAGCAAAGCTTTCATTTAGAATGGAAAGGCAGATAAAGGGAAGGGCAAATAAAGTGCTTCTCAGAGAAGGTAAAGCTAAAGGAGTTCATCATCACCAAGTCTTTATTATATGAAATGTTAAAGAGACATATTTAAGAAAAAGAATATCAAAACTATGAACAGTAAAATGACAACTCACAACTATCAACAACTGAATCTAAAAACAAATACAAACTAAGCAAACCACTAGAACAGGAGCAGGGTCATAGATATGGAGACCATATGGAGGGTTATCAGCTGGGAGGGGGAAGGGGGAGAATGGGGGAAAAGGTACAGGGATTAAGAAGCATAATTGGTAAGTACAAAATAGACAGGGGTATGTTAAGAACAGTATAGGAAATGGAGAAGTCATAGAACTTATGTGCATGACCCATGGACATGAACTAAGGGGGGGATTCTAGAGCGAGGGGGGTACCGGGCAGAGGAGGGCAAAGGGAAACAGTTGGGACAACTGTAATAGCATAATCAATAAAATATACTTAAATTTTTAGATATCCGACCTATTAAAAAAAAGCCATGAGGCTGCCCTAACTTTGGAGAAAGATAGCACTCTGGGTGACTGACGAAAGCTGCCACTTGCACAGCAAAGGGCAGCAGTTTATCTTTACGAAGTTGACTTCCCCTGTCTGTACCCGTTCCTCCACTTTTTGTGCCACCTTCCCTGAGTTCACTAGTATTTATGTACTGGCTTTGTGACAAAGAAAGTGAATAATGAACTCATTAGTTTCTGTTAGGATTCAGAGACTTACTACTCCCTTCTGCAGAGTGTTCTGAAGAAAAAGGCAAGGTGCACTGGGCCGGCCTTGGCTGCCAGGCTTTCCAGCTGCCAGCTGTGGTCAATCTCTGTTGCCACGACAAAGCAGCCCTAGGCAGGAGTACTGGAGGAAAGCGGGTTCTCCCCCAAGCCACCCATCAAGCCCTCTGAAGTTCTAACCTCCAAAAAAGGTTCAAAGAATATGGCTTTAAATAGATGAAGTGTAAAAAGAAGAATCTTTTCTATCTGGGGGCTGTGTGGATGAAATGATTTCTTAGTTCCCAGGAAAGGCCAAACAACCCATAATACCTTCATCATTTTTTTTTTTTTTTGGCTAGTGCATTTTCGCTGATTATAGTGCATTGCTTTAACTTATAAGTTTTTTTGGTAATACCTAAGGGTGGCAGCATGGAAGAGCATATTTGAAAGTGATTATAGAAGTGAAAAAGAGAAATTATATCACTGTGAATACAAAATAAAGGGTTTCCAGGGGGAGATGGGCAATCTCTGAAATAGCCAGGATAAGACAGAGGAGTTCTGGGGAACTTAAGCCTTTCAGACATCTACACATTACTCTAAAAGAAGGCAATTTGCTAAGTTTTAAAAAGCTACATTTGTTGTGATTATTGTGGTAGAAATTTTATAAAAATGTGGAAAGTATACACAAAAAGAAAGAGAGAGAGAGAGAGAGAGAGAGAGAGAGAGAGAGAGAGAGAGAGAGAGAGAAACAAGTTTCCAATAATCCCATAGCAAGCATTCACTCAGTTCACATTTTGGTGCATGGCCTCCTGGTCTTCTTTTCTTTCCAGCAGAGACATTTACATATTTTATATAAACTATTAAGCCAGGCAGCTCTTGTTTGCCCAAGGCTACAAAGTAAAGTCACCTTGTTAGTTTTCTTTAACCTTTGCTTTTAATGTTCAATTATTCTAGCTTGAGTTCCAGCGATATAGTTCCAGAAAGTGTTCCTCAGCAGCTCTGAGAGTTTTTCAGAAGCTTGGTCTCATAAATGCTCAGAAACAGACTCTCATCTTCTTTGGCCTCCACTGTATACAAACATGCTGCATCCGCTGCTGCCCATTGGCATGACCAATTCAATCAGTCCTCCCCTTGGTGATCTCCACTCCACCATTTAGGACAGGACACTGCTTATCCCTTGGCCTCCCCCTCTAATTCTTGGGACAGTCCTTCCCTAATTTCCCAGTGTGGACCAGAGAACAGGCTGTGCTTTTTCAGAAGAATTTACTGAAGTTTAGGGGATACAGAAGAGAATGTACAATAGCTCAGAAGATAACTTAAAACTGCTCCTAGCAATGTTCACTTGTAAACTTGGACTGGCCCTAACCTGAAATGATATGGAAAGCACCACTTACTCCCACCCCACACACTCCAGTAGGGTCCACGAGTGGCCTTCCTCAGTTTTCATTGACTGCCCCATTGTTAACCTCTTTTACAGAATGATTAAAACCAGGAACTTCTATTCCCTTTAGAGATTAGAAGACCCCAACCCCACCCACAAAGAATGGTCTATCTGGCCATGGGGACTGATGATTCCCTCGTACCAGTCTTAGAGAACATTTCCCAAAATCTTATGTTATGGCTGCATAAAGCCCAACATGGACCTTGATTTCCAGATCTTTTCTGATGTCACTTGGAGAGAAGATCAAACATCTCTATTTGTGAGCTGCACCTTCTGCAAAGCAAGCTGCTCATAGAAACTTCATCACATCTTTGTAAGAATAGGCGATAATTTGAATGCATAAGCCATCTAAACATTCTCTAAAGGAATCAGTATTCAGAGATGTAATTTTAAAATGCAGTTTTTTTTAACATTTATTAAACAGAACATCTCAGTCAGAACCTTCTGCATGCTGATTGTTTCAACACATTTACATGTTCATTCTTGCATTACATTGTAGAATTTTAAGGGACCACACAGGAGGAACTCCTCCTGAGGAATTTCCCAAAGATAAAGTGAGATACTGCATGCAAATATTAAAATAGTGGCTTTTAAAATGTCTTCAGGTCCATTCTTTATCTGTGATACCACACACATTTGCATAATTGAAAATGATACTTTACATATAATTCTATAATCTGCTTTCTTAATTTTCCATTGTAAACATTTAAGAAATATCATTAAAAATTTACATCATTGATGAAATTATCAGTAATAAAATATCATTATATTTTAAAAATGTGGTTTTTAATGATTTTATCATCTTCAACTCTGCAGTTGTTATTTAATTAAACATTTTCTTCTTGGGCATTTAGATTGCTTTCAGTTTATTTATATAAATGATATAAAAATGAACTTCTCTGGACATATACAATTGTCCATTTTTCTGATTACATCCAGTAATTCAGCTTTTATTAAGAAACCACTTCAAACTTAATGGCTTAAAATAACAATCATTTATTATTTTTCATATTCTGTTGACAGGGAATCCGTTTGTCTGGTCTGTCTGTGCTGGTCTCATAAATGCTCAGAAACAGACTCTTACCTGCTGTAGCCTCCACTGTGTACAAACATGCTGCTGTCCACGAAATGTGACCAACTTGATAATTCCTCCCCTGCTGGGGCTGGGTGGTGTAAGATGAGATAACTCATATGTCTGGGACAACTAGAATAACGGATGACTGGGGCTCTCCATATCCAGTCTCTCTCCAAGAGTCTAGCCTGGGCTCATTCATGGTAGCAGAAGTGTCCCCAACAGCAGGAGGGGAAAGACCCCATTCAAAGTCTTTAGTTATGTCATATTTTATCAAGTCCAGCTGGTCAAAGCAAGTACCAAGACCAAAGCCAGATTCATAGCATGGGGAAATAAACTCCACCTCCTGAGAAGAGAGGCAAAGTCACCTGAGCTGGGGCCTGAGTCTGGGGAGGAAGGTGGCAGCTGCAGCCGTTTTTGCACTCAATCTACTATACTTCCCTTGGTTTTATAGAAGTAGAATGACTTCCTCAGAAAGTATGACTTAAAAAAATGTTTCTTAATGTGTATTGCCAAATTACCCTATAGAAAATTTGTATTGATTTGCATTTTTAGCAGCAGTCTGTTGGAGTGCTTATACAAAAATATTCAAGCCAGTATTAAATATTATAAATTTTAAAATGTGAATTATAAATTCTATTTTAATTTGTATTTCTTTAAGTACTCATGAATATGATTTTGATAAGTATATTAGCTATTTATGTTTTCTATTTTGTGACATTTTTTGATACCCATTTTCCTCGAGATCCTTGGGTTTTTCTTATTGATTTTTATAAAGGAATAACAGTAACTATAACTTTGTCAGTGTGTACAAATATTTATCCAGCCTTTTGTTTTTAAAGGCATATGAATTTAAAAAATTTCACTTTTATGTAGTCAATATATTTTTCTTTGTGATTTATTTCATTGCTTTTAAGATGGAAAATTATTACTATCAAGACAAAAATATTTGATTATCTATGTCGTCTTCGTGTTTTGTTTAATACCCTTTATAAGCATTTAACTATTTAGCTCATCTGAAATTTATTTTTGCATGTGATAGTATATAAAGTAATTTTCCCCAAATAGCTACTTCGCTTCAATTTCATTTAAAATACCTATACCTTTTTAAAAAACTTACTCTGAAAAATTTCAAATATAATAAAAATTAGAGAGAATAAAAATTATCAACTAATCCCCAATCTTATTTTATTTATTCTTATTCACTTCCTCACTGGTTCCAGATTAGAGATGAATCCCAAATATCTATCACTTCAACACCTATCTCTGAAGGATAGACACTTTTAAAAATGTAACAATAATGTCATTTTCATACTCCAAGTATTAATAATTTTTAATACAAAATTTTCACAATAGTATCATAATTTCTTTACACTTTCAATAGAATCCAAGTAAGAATTAAATTGCAATTGGTTCTCAATCCTCCTCAGACTGCTAAATTTCACCCTCTTTTATTTTCCTTACAATGTATTTGTTGAAGAAACTAAATTGTCCTATAAAGTTTATGATAGTTTAGATTTTGGTGATTGAATCTTGCGGCATCATTTAACAAGTTTGTCTACTCCTGTATTTACTTTAACTTAATAGTTAGATCTAGAAGCTTGATCATATTCAGATTCCACTTCTGAGCAAGAATATTTCCTAGGTGATATTATTATATATTTCATTCAGTAACACATATTATCAGGTGATCTCCCTTTGGAGGAGGATAATCATGAGTGATTATTGCCTACATCCATTAATTAATTCATTATTCATCTAGGGGGCCATGTTATAATTTGATCCTTTCATCCTCATTTACTAGTTGAATAATTTCATAAAAAAGAAACTTTCCCTCATCTGCTGTCTACCTGTGGTATAATTTGTAAAGGAAAATATTGATTCTTTGCTTTTAACAGTTTTCAAAATGATGAGTTAGTTCTTAGCATCCACCAATGGTGACCAATTAGATTTCCCCCTTTTTTACTGTTGTTATGTATTGTGTATTTAAACATATTTAATGTGTTTAATCAATTGCAGTTGTTAATCTTAATGAAGCTCAAATGCTCAAATTTTTCTCATGTTGGACAGTAAGAGCTTCAAGTTGGTTACTAAATTCTTTTGGCGTGAACTTACAGGTCTTTGGCAGCTTCCTTGCTCTCTGGCATGACAGCATGTTTGACTTTCCATAAATACCTCCTGCCTCACACTGAGGTAATTTTTATCTCAGGAACCCTGGTTCCTTTTAGTAGAAAATGGTGTTTGGAAAGCCCAATTTCACTTCTGGGGGACTCATCCCTAGTGGGTTGGTCACTGTTTCCAGTCCTTTTACACTATTCAGAGCTAAGAAATACATATATTATCTTAAAGATAAAATGTATCATGGATTTAAATAGGTTCTATAGATTTATATTCTGAACTACAGAATTTTAACTTACCTGTATTGACCCTGCACCTGTATTTCTCCTCCTAATGCTAAACATCAATTTTCAGTGGCACCAACATAATGAATAATTTGTTTTATTTCACAATATGCTTGCAACAGTTTTTATATAACCACCAAGCTTATCCTAACAATTGATTACTAAAGAGCTAAAGATTGTTTTTAGTTGTTTTGTACAGAGGTGTGTGTGTGTGTGTGTGTGTGTGTGTGTGTGTGTGTGTGTGTAAGCTTATCCTAACAATTGATTACTAAAGAGCTAAAGATTGTTTTTAGTTGTTTTGTACAGAGGTGTGTGTGTGTGTGTGTGTGTGTGTGTGTGTGTGTGTGTGTGTGTGGTGTGTCTTAGGATGTATTTCACTGAGGATGTTCAGTGAAAGTCACTGAGTGGGTGGACTTCTGGCCAAGATGGAGGCCTTGACAAGCATGCTGTGTCTCCCTCTACAACTAAGAAGGAATACAACTACCTCAAAACTAGAGACAACCAGAAATTCTAGAAAATTGAGCTGCATAGAAGTCCAAAAACCAAAGATATAAAGAAGAAATACTGATCCAGACAGGTAGGAAGAGTGGAGCCAGGGTGGAGAGGACATGGGGTGGTGGTGGCAGCAGTGGCAATAGTGACAGGCCAGTGACAAGCGCAGTCACGTGTTTTAAAAAGTAGAGAGGGACACCTGGGGAGCGTTCCCAACACTAGACCAGACTGCACAGCTCATGATCCAACACCAGGGCAAATAAAGCCTCATTGCTTCTGACTGTGTAAACCATTGGGGGTTGGGGCAGAGGCAGAAACTGCTGGTCTCTCAGCAGAGTCTGCTTGTTTAAAGGGCTCCCACAGTCCTAGAGCATCCACAGACCCACCCACTTAGGGAACAATGGCCAGGGCAACAGCGAGAGAGGTGCCAGTCCCATACAGGAAGTGGGAGAAGTGCCTGGAAAAGGGGCAAGTGCTGAGAAAGCGGCATTGTTACGTCTCAGATCCCTCCCCAACATACAGCACCACAATGTGGTGAAATAGGTCTCCCTGTACTGATGAATACCTAAGACTCTGCTCCTTGCAATGTAACAGGTGCAACAGCTCTACCTAAGACACAGAGGCAAACAAATACAGGAGGAGGGGGAGACAGAGAAGTATGGCCCAAAAGAGGAAATGGATCAAGGTTCCAGTGGGAGAACTATGGGACGAGGAGATAGCCAACCTAACAGATGTAGAGTTCAAAACACTGGTGATAAAGATGCTCACAGGCTTGACAGATGTGCTTAAGAATGGCAAACGCATAAGGGAAGAGGTGAAGGCTATGCTAAATGAAACAAAGGAAAATTCACACAAAACCAATGGTGAAGGGAGGGAAACCAGGGTTCAAATCAATGATTTGGAACATACAGAAGAAAAAAACAGTCAACCAATACAGAATGAGGAAACAAGAATTGAAATAAATGAGGAGAGGCTTAGGAACCTCTGGGACAACTTTAAACGTTCCAACATCTGAATGATAGGGGTACCAGGAGGAGAAGAGGAAGAGCAAGAAATCGAAAGCTTATGTGAAAAACTAATGAAGGAATACTTCCCAAATTTTGTGAAGGAAATAGACATATAAGTCAAGGAAGCACAGAGAGTCCCAAACAAGGTAGTCCCAAAGAGGGCCATATCAAGACATATCATAATTGGAATGCCAAAAATTAAAGATAAAGAGAAAATCTTAAAAGCAGCAGGAGAAAAGCAGAGAGTTACCTACAAAAGGGTGCCTATAAGACTATCAGCTGATTTCTCAAAAGAAACTTTGCAGGCAAAAAGGTACTGGCAAGAAGTATTCAGTGTGAAGGAAAATCCTTGTCCTTCTAATATTCACTGAACTGGCATTTCCATTCTTCATATTTTCATTTTTCCCCCACTAAAAATTTTTTGTTTGTTTTTCCATTACAGTTGTCCCACTTTTTCCCCCCTCTTGCTTCCCTGCACCCTGTCCTTCCCTTCTCCCACATTCAGTCCCCACTCAGTTGTCCATGTCCGTGGGTCATTTATACATGTTCTTTGGCTTGACACTTCCCCTTCTTACCCCCTTCTCTCCCTCCTGCCTCCCCTCTTGTTAGAGTTAGTCTACTCCTTGTTTACATACCTCTGGTTCAATTTTGCTCATTTGTTTGTGTTGTTCATTAGTTTCCTGTAATAGGTGACAGCATCAGGTATTTTTCTTTCGTTGCCTGGCTTATTTCACTAAGCATAATTCTCTCTATTTCCATCCATGTTATTGCAAATGGTAGAAGTTCCTTCTTTCTTTCTGCTTCATAGTACTCCATTGTGTAAATGTACCACAGTTTTTTGATCCACTCATCTACAGATGGGCACTTAGGCTGTTTCAGCACTTGGCTATTATAAATAGTGCTGCTATGAACATGGGGGTGCATAAGTTCTTTTGAATTGGTGTTTCAGGATTTTTCGGATATAATCCTAGCAATGAAATCGCTGGTTCAAAAGGCAGTTCCATTTTTAGTTTTTTGAGGAAATTCCAAACTGTTTTCCATAGTGGCTGCACCAGTCTGCATTCCCACCAGCAATGCACCAGGGTTCCCATTTCTCCACATCCTCTCCAGCACAAGTTGTTTGTTGATTTGTTGACGATGGCCATTCTGATTGGTGTGAGGTGGTATCTCATTGTGGTTTTTATTTGCATCTCTCTGATGGCTAGTGATGTTGAGCATACTTTCATATGTCTATGGACCCTCTGTATGTCCTCTTTAGAGAAGTGTCTGTTCAGGTTCTTTGCCCATTTTTTAATTGGGTTGTCTGTCTTCTTGGTGTTGAGTCATATGAGTTCTTTATATATTTTGGAGATAATCCCTTGTCTGAGATATCATTGGCAAAAAAATTGCAACTATTGTAACAATATAATCAATAAAATATACTTAAAAAAATGACAGAGCTAAAGCAATTTAGTAAGATTCTTCTAACAAAGTTGCTTTGTAATTTAAGATGTTTAAATATACTTAACAGAGGAGGACAAATACTCTTTGACCTCTTTTAGACAAATTAAAAAAAAAAGTATTTAATGTGATGAAAAGCAAGCACCTACAACTAAGATTACTCCATCCAGCAAAGCTATCATTTAGAATGGAAGGGCAGATGAAGTGCTTCCCAGGCAAGGTAAAGCTTAAGGAACTCATCATCACCAAGCTATTATTATATGAAATGTCAAAGGGACTTACTTAAGAAAAAGAAGACCAAAACTATGAACATTAAAATGACAACAAGTTCACAACTATCAACAACTGAATCTAAAAGATAAAAACAAAATCCAACTAAAGAAACCAGAATAAGAACAGAATCATAGGTATGGGGATCATTCAGCGGATTATCAGCTGGGAGGTGGAAGGGGTAAAAATGGGGAAATGGTGCAGGGATTAAGAATCATAATTGGTTGGTACAAAATAGAAAGGGAGAAATTAAGAATAATATAGGAAAGGGTGAAGCCAAAGAAATTATATGCACGACTCATGGACATGAACTAAGGGGGGGGGGTGGGATTGCCGGAGGGAAGGGGAGTACTTGGTGAAGGGGAGCAAAGCAGAAAAAATGGGACTACTGTAACAACATAATCAATAAAATATCCTTAAAAAAAAGAAAGTCACTGAGTGGTTCCTCTCAATGTATAGATTATGCCACCAACCCAGATGTGGCTTACTTTGTTTGATTTTGCTTTCAGTTTTTAGGATTTGCTAATTTTTGATCAGTCTGTGAGCTTTTTGTTTGTTTGTTTCTAATTTAAAACTCTCACAGCTGTATCTCACAGTTGGAACTTTAAATCAGACATGTCACTAAGAGTATGATATGTGTAATGCGGCATCTAAAATCATCACATGTGTGCTGAAATGTGCCAGAGTTCTGAATCTTGAATCTATAAAGGGGCTCTCAGGGTAGGAAATGGTTCTACTCACATAGGGTCATAATGCTGCAGGGGGACCAGAAGAAGAGTGTGATAACTTGCATGCTTTTATACGCATGGGAGACATTGTATAGAAATTGTGTTATAATTATTGCCAACTTGTTTACTGTTGTTTTGAGCTTTTTAATCCCTTCAACTATGTTGCCAAAATTATAGTGCATGAAATTGTTCCTGAACAAAGCAGAGGGAAAAAGGGGTGGGCATTGAGCGTTGCTGGTCTGTGGTGGTCTTACTTGGGAGCTTGGAGCTCCATGGCACATCTCTACGGAGGGTGTATTTGTAGGAGGGACTGAGAAACTCATAGGCAGAAACTCTTCCTATGGAATATACTTTGGGGTCAAAACTTGGATCAGTAACAATGGATCATGGGAGGGATCAGGAGATGCTTTTACTGCTTTTTTCAAGGGTTCATGCAAGACCTGTGAGACAGAAGGCTGTAAAACTAACAGTCGTGTTTTTGCAAATTCCTATTAACACTCCTAAGAACACAGCCTATTTCTGCTTTATAGCTCATGTATAACCATGTACTTTTCTAGATTGCTAAGAGCCCCTGTCTCTTCAGTGAACAGGGAAGAGAATGGAGAGGAAGGTCTCAGAACAGAGCCAGCCTCATGTGGAACAGCAGCAGCTGCAGAAGACATTTCTCAGTGAATTTTAAGAAATAGCATAGACTCATCTGGAGCAGGAAGAAAAACTGCTGCTGGTGCTACACCACAGTCAAAGTATTGTGTTAGAAGAAGTCTCCAACTTTGTTTTGTATTATTCCAGTTTCAAGCTAATATGAAACACTTCATGTATTGTTTTGAATAATTAAATAGGAATTAAAATCTTTTGGTGAGAGGTGGAGCTAGGTAAGTACTATTTATGTACTGTTATTGCTACCTTAATTTTAGTCCTGGCCTGGGATGGACAGAGGGTAAACAATCTTCATGAAGAAAATCTTTGTCAGTAATCATAGCAGTGGACAGCTGTTAAAATCTTTTCCATTACAAAGTAGTTTTGCATTCATTGAACATTAGAGGAGTGCAATAAGCCACTCTCATGTTGTGAACTTTCAACCAGGAAAATAATTCTATCAAAGGACAGAGATGTTGCTAGGGGAGTGTTTGCATTAATGGAGGCTTTGACTCTACAATTTTATGACCTTTTTCTATGATTCTGGGGAAATAAGGAGGAAGTGACTTCAGGGAACTTTGGATATAAAAGTTTAACTTTACTTCAGCTCTGAGGATGCTCTACCTTGCCCTCATAAACTACTTATTCTCACTGTTTGCTTTCTTAATGCTGTATATTCTTGAGCATATTTTGGTATGTGGGATGACACTCCAACCAATTGAGTCACCTGGCCAGGTCTTTCTTAAAGTTCAGGTAGACAGAGGCTAAGTAGTTCTTGGCATTAATTTGATCCATTTCCCCCTCCTTTCCACACTACTATACTGTGGCAAGTGTAGGAACATAAACTTTACATCAATATTTTTCTTAGCATTTTTTAGTCCAGCTTATTAACAAGGAGACAAGGAAAGATGGAGTTCTCTACAGAGAATGTTTACACTGATCATAAAAAAGAGCTTAAATCCATAAAAAACAAAAATGCCAGCTTACTTTTGTTTATAATTTTGCACTGTAAAAAGTAGTTCAGTATATATTATTTGGGAGACTAAAAAGATTCATTAATTATGTAATGAAGTACTACATTTTTGAGTGTTCTGGTAAAACAAATACTTAGTGTACTTGACACTGAAGATCTTGTAGGGGTAAAGAAAGATGTGCCTTTTCAACCCAGATGCTCCTAGTAGGGTCAGGTTTTTCTTTTTCCTGTGGGAATAAAGCAATTGTGTCATTTTTTTTTTTGTGAGACTGAATATGGATATTTTATCCAGTGCTTACCTCCCTTTGCCTTTACACAATAACGTATTATTTCCATAATTAAGTTTGGGGTGTCTCTCTAGAAGGCTTTTTTACAGTTTCTGGTTTCAAATTTTCATCTTATCTTCCATGTGGATACCAAGGTCAACATTGGTGGTGCTGGCATTCTCAAAAATATGAGAGTCTATTATATTTTACTAATGGTGGTCTTATAAGTATGAGCTATCCGTGAAGAGAAATTTTTACTTCTGTTTGTGAGAAAAATTAATAATGTGTATATGTGACATAGAAGAATGTTGACATGCCTCTCCTGATTTCTAAGGGTTTTAGCTGATATGTCAAAGCTGAAATGTATAGGTGGTAAGTATACCCACATTCTATAGGCTGCTGCTAGACACCTTTACATAGGTTGTGCTATAAGTGAAAAGTTAGATCAAAACCACCATCTTGTGCATTAGTCTATAAAAGAGAAGATTGGAAATTTAAAAACAAGGGCTATTTGAAGGGGTTAATAAAAGAGAGGATGTTTTAACTTCTTTCTTTTTTTTAGAGAGAGAGAAGTGAGTGGTCTCTAACTGCCTGCAGGGGCTTATAGGGAGAGTCTTTTAGTTGCTCTTCCCCATCTTTTCATATTTGGTGCAATATTTTAAGACAAATTTCAGACATCATGCCATTTTATGGAGGGTAAGAAGTCTTGCTATATTACTGAAGATATAGGATAGACAAAAAAATAACACAAGAAACCTTTTGAGGGGAGAGTTCCTTTTTGTCTTTGATTGACAGCCAACCAAACAAGTGAAAACATAAACCCTCTGGGTAACTGAGGGGCCCATGGAACCGACCATCCTAACAGATACTGCAAAAGAAAGCAATAAAGTGAAAGGGTCAATTTACCCCAAGTGATGACCTGCTTGTGCTTGCCTATGCTCTGGGTCCCACCTTGAAAGATTCTGGCTGCTGCAACCTGGAGTACTGAGCAAAGGGACAAGAAATGCTTTTTGCAGCTGGCAGAGGTAAAGGGATTCAACAACTGTTTTCTGGCAAGTGATCTGATGGATGCATCATGTGTCAACAAAGAACAGAGAGACACTTCACCTCCTGTTCTTGAATGCAATGCCCCCTTTCAGGCATTTAGATTGTGCTAGTATTTCAAATTTAAATCTAAGGTCATTTCTCTGGGCAGGAGGTCACTCTAACATTTCTAAGAAGAGAAAAGAAAATATACAAAAGGCCCAAAAAGTCCTGAAAACAAAGATGCTGTATTCTTCCCTTCTTATTGAAGCACCTTGTTAACCCCACGGCCCCCTCTTACCAATACAAATGTATTTTCATGGAAATCCTTTTCAGTGGGAAAGAATTGCTAGTAAAAGACACAAGCCTTTTTAATATAATTTTTATTTGAAAATTAATACAAATCTACTATAGAAAATATAGAAAAATAAAAAGAAGGGAGATAATCCAAAGTGTCCTATCACTGAAGAACAAGCATACTAAACATATTGTTATATTTCCTTTTGCTCTATTTTAAAAAGCTCCCACCCTGGTCAGGTGGCTCATTTGGTTGGCATGTTGTTCTTCACACCAAAAGGTTGCGTATTTGATTCCCAGTCAAGGCAAATACCTGGGCTGCGGGTTTGATCCCTGGTCAGGGCATGTATAGGAGGCAACCGGTTGATGTCTCTCTCTCTCTCTCTCTCTCTCTCTCTCTCTCTCTCTCTCCACCTCCCTCTCTCTCCCTTCCTCTTTATCTAAAATTAAAATAATATCCTCAGGTGAGGATAAAAAAATTTTTTTTAGTTAAAAAAACACTTTCGGGTGTGTGTGTGTGTGCGCACATGCGTGCGTGCGTGGGCACACATGTGCTTATTAACTTTTAACCACTGGGATAATGCCAGGCTGGGGGCCTTTATTTTTCTCTTGAAGAAAAGACTCCAGGATACGGGTTGCCTGGAACTTTTCATTGCCCTTCCTGTTCTCTAGGGTAGCAGGATATGCTGGGAGGGAAGGTGGGGAATGTCTTTTTCTCCCGGCATTCAGTGGCACTGTGGAGATCAGAGAGGCCTGGACAATAATCGTGAGGGGTTCTTGAACATTGGTTCTTTAGCCTAGAGTTGAGAAATTATATTCTGCAGCCTCCCTCTCCCTCACCTTTTCAGAATATGCCTAACGTGCACTCTGCCACCATACAAATACATCTCCAATTCATCTTCATCTGAACCCAGCTTAGTACCTTCTTTGTCTCTTTCATTAACCCTTTGGACTATAGGGTACTTACAGCATTGGCTGTAGTAAAGAAATATGCCTCTTGTAGCCAGCAGGCCACAGTTGTGCACAGAAATAACCCCATTGTGTTCCTCCACATGGCATGAGGCAGGGAAAGATAATGTAAGGGCAAGAATCTAAATTCAGCATGAGTTCCAGATAGAAAATTGCTGCTACTTATGGCAATGAGGAAGGAGACCCAAGAAAATTGAAAGGAACAAGAACTTCTCTTAGGATCATTTGCCTCTTATTGGGATTAATTAAGTTTCTGAGGGTTAAAAAGTGTTTCTCTAGAATGAAGCTGACCCAGAAGTTTAAATTAAAATTGCTAAAGGACTGATCTGTTTGGGTGGTGCCCTCTTTTCTACTAATTGCCATATTTATTATTGCTATTTGTTATGAGACACTCTTGACACACCCTCTCCAAATATTTGAACTTTATTATTCTGGAAAAATGTTTTTAAAATTTGTGATGGATATTTATTATGTCTCTACAACTTCCTTATGCATTATCTTGGCAAGATTTGAGGTGTAAAACCCAGTTCTGGTGGTCTCGTGTGATGCAGAAGGCCAAGCCCTCTAAAGGAGATTGTTCTGGACATGAAGTTAGAAACCTACTTGTCCTTAGGGAGGGGAATTCAACAAGACTGGCCACAGTCTCATCTTTGCTCCCCCATGACCCCCTGACAATAATGGGGGTGAGGAGCTTGAGGGAAGCATTGGATGAGAGTGTCATTTCTCTAGTTAATAGTTAATAAGATGTGGCATGTTAACTACTCTTTTCTGAGAAAAAAAAGTGGCAGGAATTGTCCTTCATCCATTCTGAGCTCATGAGGTACCCTTAAGCTCATGCGATTGCCTTAATAACAAAACCATGATAATTTTAAGATGAATAAAGCACAGTTTATTCATTCAACAAACATTTGTCAAGTGCCTTTTGTATATTAGCATGGAAATACAGAGATGAACAGCAGATAATTTCTCTTCTCAAAGAGATTTCAATCTAGTGATAAACAGCAATCTAATGGTAAGGTAATAATAAAATAATAGTATCATATTATTAAGATAATAAAAATCCCACAAAGCAGGCTTAAATTAGCACTACGTTAGGAATACACATAAAGTGTCATTGTAGGGAAGATAACACTGTATAATTCTGATGCTTGGCACATAAATACCACTTTCTGATAATTGAATGAATGAATGATGTTAGGGAAAGTGTCTTTTAAGGGAATGTTATGTTTGAACTTGTTGAGGAGGAGCAGGGTTTTTTCTGCAACTGACTAGGTAGTTTGTGTAAAGACCCAGGTATGAAAGTGAATGAGATGTTCAAAAAGTGCCAATAAATTCAATGTGGTTTGTCTGGGAACACAGCGGTTGCAGGAGAAGCACATTCCATGAAGGATTTTGAATATGTAAGGAGTCTGAACTTTATTCTCCAGAGAGTGGCCTTGGAACAAGAAAGTTACATGATTGAACTTGGGTTTTAGGAAAAGAATTCTGAGGGTATTTCAGGAAAAATAGAAAAGATGAGACTGGCAATATTCAACTATTGTACTTTGTATGCACCTCTACTGCTAGTTATCTACTCTCACATGAAGCCTTTGTGGCGGTCGGGTTTGGATTGCCACCTCTATTGTACTTAGAAGAGAAGACACATGGAGAGGCAGTCAGGTCTGTCCAAGGGAGCATGCCGGGCAATGCAGAGCTCTCCATGGAGCCTGGCTTCTTAGTGCTAGTCCTGATGCTGCCAGTGCTCTTTCCTTTCTTTGGTGAGAAAGGAACTGCAATTCCAGGATCTCTCCATTATGATTGTGTGTCTATCCAAAAGTTGTGGGATCTTCATTCTAAATTACTAATACAAAAGGAGTATTAGGGTTATAGGGCATTATCTTTTTGATCAAAGGAGCAGTGCTACTACTACTATTATTATTTTATTTTTATGGATAAAATTTGTTAACCATTCTAGACTCTTCTGCCTTTTAACTTCACCAAATATGCATGTGAGTCTTCTCTCCTTGGTAACCCAGCCATTTGAACATCTCTCAGCTGGAATTTACTTGTTAATAAAATGTATTATAATAATATCTGTTAATTAATTTGGTGCTTAGTTCAGTGTACATTTCAAATAATGAATATGTATTTAATATAATGATTCCATACACTCCTATAAGCACTTCTTCCCACATAGTAGATGAAGAATATTTGAAAATGGCTAAAACATATCTTTAGAGAGCAAAACTGTTGATCATTAGAAAAGACATGGTGGAGAAACGGGAGGCTATTAATGAGAGTTTCAGTAAGAAGGATGATAGAAGTATATAGCTTTATTTCAGTAAAGTAGTTTCATGTGAATAAAAGCCACTTTTTATGAGTTTCATCAAATACAATAATTAACTTCACGTTACAATAAAATTTTAAATCAGATTCACATTAGATATTCATTGGAGCCACAGATTAAAAAAAGCTTCCCAACTCACTGAAACTTGCTATAGCAGTGGGAATTTTCTAATAAGATGTGAGTTAATATTTATAAGTGGTCATTGGGCTTCACCATCATTGAACAGTGATGTTAAAAATTGAAGCCCATAGACTTCCGGCCAAGATGGAGCTGTAGACAGACACGCTGCATCTCCCTCCACAACTAAGAAGGACTACAACTACCTCAAAACTAGAAACAACCAGAAGTTCCAGAAAATCAAACTGCATGGAAGTCCAGCAAACAAAGATATAAAGAAGAAATACTCATCCAGACAGGTGCAACAGCTCTACCTGGGATGCGGAGGCAAACAAACACTGGAGCCTCTCAGAATGAGGAGACAGAGAAGTATGGCCCAAAATGGGGAATGGATCAAGGTTCCAGTGGGAGAACTAAGCAACGAGGAGATAGCCAACCTAACAGATGAGGAGATAAACAACCTAAGAGATGCAGAATTCAAAACACTGGTGATAAAGATGCTCACAGGCTTGACAGATATGCTTGAGTATGGCAAACACATAAGAGAAGAAGTGAAGGCTATGCTAAGTGAAATGAAGGAAAAGCCACACAAAACTAATGGTGAAAGGAAGGAAACCTGGGTTCAAATCAATGATTTGGAACATAATGAAGAACAAAACAGTCAACCAGTGCAGAATGAGGAAGCAAGAAATGGAAAAAATGAGGAAAACTTCCCAAATTTTGCGAAGAAGATGGACATACAGGTCTGGGAAGCATGGAGGGTCCCGGGCAAGCTGGACCCAGAGGGGACCACACCAGGACGCATCATGACTGAGATGCCAAAGGTGAAAGATAAAAACAGAGTCCCAGAGGCAGCAAGAGAGAGGCAGAGAGTTGCCTACACGGGGGTGCCTGTAGAACTATCAGCTGATTTCTCAGAGGACGCTTTGCAGGCAGGAAGGGACTAGAAAGCAGTATTCAATGTGATGAAAGGCAATCTGCAACCAGGACTACTCTATCCAGCAAGGCTATCATTTGGAATGGAAGGGCAGATGAAGTGCTTCCCAGACAAGGTAAAGCTAAAGGAGTTCATCATCACCAAGCCATTATTATATGAAATGTCGAAGGGACTTACTTAAGAAAATGAATATCAAAACTATGAACATTAAAATGACAACAAACTCACAACTATCAACAACTGAATCTATAAAATAAAATCCAACTAATCAAACCAGAATAGGAACAGAATCATAGGTATGGGGATCATTTGGAGGATTATCAGCTGGGGTTGGAGGGGGAGAAATGGGGAAATGGTGCAGGGATTAAGAAGCATAATCGGTTGGTACAAAATAGACTGGGGGAAGTTAAGAATAATATAGGAAAGGGTGAAGCCAAAGAACTTATATGCATGACCCATGGACATGAATCAAGGCGAGTGGGATTGCTGGAGGGAAGGGGGGTACTGGACGGAGGAGAGCAAAGGGGAAAAAAGTTGAAACTACTGTAACAACATAATCAATAAAATATACTTAAAAAATTGAAGCTCATAACTGTGATAGTCATTAAAATGAGTCTCAGACTCATCCAAGAAAATACACATGGATTTCTCTTTGGCTACTTGGGTAAGATAGGAACGTCAGCAGTGATGGCAGGATTTGAATCATACTTGTCTCAGATATGTGGTCATTCTATGAAAATGCTTAGAAATTTCATTCTTTAGTAAATGCAAGATTGAACTTTTAAAATTATGGGTGCTTTTTTCTTAGTCATGTTTAAACTTTGGAAATATTAAAATATCCTAAGACATTTTTAATTGAATTGCATAATGTACAGTATGATACTCACATGTGGGTATCTTCAAAGAGTCTCTCTTCCTCAATCCCTTTCAACTCCCCCCACCTCCCAATCTTAATCAAGTGTTGTCTCAGTTTATTTGATTTTGGCAAATAGATCTAACTGATTCTTGAGTGAGAGTCAACACTGTCTAACACTGGGGGACTGGTTAGACTTTGTGTGGTTGCTGAATAGTAGACTGGAGATAAGCAGTTTTATCCCATTCAGGTGGATACCATGTTCAGTGAGGGGTTCCCATGTCTGGCAGTGGGCTTGGAAAGGAAGTGGCAAGCTTACCTCCATGATCCAGAGGTAATTATTAATTTGATTAGATAATTTTCTGCTGAAAGGCTACTTGGAAACAGATTTTTGGCATTTCCCCCCCCTCAGGTCAGAATTATTAAAATGACAAAGGAGTTGAAAATAGTGAGGGCATTGTGTAGAGTATGGATACTGAACCTAATAAGTTATAAAAGCCATTAAAAATTGTATATTTCAGGCTCAGTTTTGGAAATAAAAAAAGGGTTAATGATGAACTCAGGTTTTTGTCCCTCATTCTCGATCTGTCACAGATATGCTTTTTATTGTCTGATTTCGGTGGTGGAGTACTGTGTAGGAAAGGGACCTTTTGGAGGCAGTCTGAGCTGTGCCTTAGGGCTGCTTCCATTGTGCTCTCTGTATTCACTACTGGGTAATAGCAGGAGCAAAACAAAGACAGTACCTCAGTGGTAGTATCACGGTTGTAGCCTAAAGCTGGGTAGATGGTGGGCGCTCTGCAAACACTTGTAGATTCAGTGTTCTGACAAGCTGCAGACCAGGCCCAAAACCTCCACCTATTTGGGCTCCTCTGTTCTTCCAGAACTGGCCCAGGGGAGTGACTCTCAAGCTTGGTGTGCATTAGAATCACAGGGGCAAATTGGTAACACCTCAGAGGCCCAAGCCTGTCCTAGCTCCACAACCCCAGGCACTGTATTTTTCATTAGCTTTCTCAGGTGATTCTGATACAAAGAAGAGTTGAGAATTATTGTTTTAGAGGCTTTCATAAGGACAATCATGAGTTCCACTTCCCATGTGGATCTGTTACCGAGCAAAGCGGGGCTCGTTCACGTGCTGCCTTGGGGTATGAACCTGAAATTAGTGTTGATAAAAACAGGTCTTTATTTACAATATTTCAATCTTGGGAGGTGCTGGGAACACCTCTGCTCAGAGCCCTGTTCTCGTATGAGACCCAGCACTTCCCTTGTTCCCTAAAAGGCTATAAACCAAACCCAAACCCAGTAGTTCCCCATCGCTTATCTGTCAGCTCTCTCCTTCAGGATCTGGGGTACATTGTCTTCAGCCTTCGTATAATAGTCCAAAAAAGCATGTGCCATGTTACAGTGGATTATGGTGAAGTCCAGGAAAGGCACAGTCCTAAGAGGGTGTCCTTTTCATATGTCCCAAGTTTCCAGAGTCCAGACAGAATCTGGGTCTGCAAGGCAGCATCCTTGGCGGCTTTGGAGTCATCTGGAGCGGGCACGATCAAAGCAGCAGCATGCCTGCTTTCCTACTAGCCCAGGCTGCATGGCCGGATCCTGACTCCAAACTGCGTAGTTGCTTGCTGCTTCCCACATGGCTGCTACAGCATCCTCCTCCATCATAGCAGCCCTCAGTCATGCTCCCCTCTCAAGGCTGCCTGTTCTCTTTTTAAATCCTGAAAGTTATGTACACCTTTGGCCCTGGGGCAGTAGCACAACTGCTATCTAGCTACCATCTTGCCATAAATACTCAAAGTCCCTTAAAAGGTGTATTATTTTTTCCCCCACCCCCCAAACCATAGACTGAAGAGAATATCTGTACCCAGTTCAGATCCAGGTCTTTTAGAGGGGGATGTGTATTCAAGAGTCTTTCCGATGTACCTGTACTTACCATCACTAGTGAGAAGGCAGCATGAGCTTCCTTTTTGAATTTACAGACTAAATCCAAAAGGAGTTTTGATGGAAAATTACCTCAGGGGTTGTTTGTAAGTTCAGTGTGATAAACAGGCTTTCCTATTTGAATAAATTAAAGAAGGCACTTTTCTACGGTCTTCTTAGAAACTTTAATATGCTTATTTTCATTGTGAATTCCCAAGAGATCTTAAAATACAGGAAATTTATTACACTGATTTGGGCAATAGACTATCTTATTCATAGAGCATATTTTAGATTTATGATGAACAGTTTCTTCTTTCGGTTTTTTGAGGCTATATTAGAACCTGACTCAAGTTATGTTTGTTCAATATTAGAAAGGCCAACATGAAGGACTGTGGCCTTTTCCACTGATTAACTCATGTGAAAATCGGCATTTTGTTTGCTTGTTTTCCCTGCAGTAAGCTGCTGATGCAGTGATGGTAAGTGAAAACAGATAGTTTGCTTCAGTTTTACTGAGTTTATTCTTTGGTACTTTTAAACATTTTATGATGGTTCTTTGGCTCATGGAGCCTCAAGGGAGGCTTGGTACTGTCTTTTTCTACTTGATTTACCCAGGTCATTGCAGCTCTATAAGATAGTGTTAAAGTAGCCAGGAATAAAATTTTAAATATGCTGAAAGAGCCAAGATGCATTTGTAACACTTTTGCATTTGTTCTTTTGGGTTTTCTCAGAAATAAGATGTCTATATAGGAACAAATCAAATCAACAAAAGAAAGCACTGAGCTAGGCAAAGCCCCCAGTGCAAATTATTTATATTGAAATATCCTACACATAACAAGCTTTTACAAATCGATGAGCAGAGTTATTTCTTGTGACAGTTTATAAACATGACTCTATGACTAATTCAGGGACCACTATTTTGGCTATTCCACCAAGTTATCAAATCCATCTATATCCTCTAGCCCTGCTCATTCTGCCCCTCGGCACCCCACCACCCCTGCCATTAGCCCCTTCATGAGTTGCTCAGAAACCCATCCAGGAGGTCAGAGACTGCAGCATCGGCTCTCAGGCTGTCAGACTCATTTCAGGAATGAACCAGAGGTCAGTGCTCAGACCACACAAATACCCCTACCTCCTCCCTTAGCCTGAGGCAAGGATTTTTACCCTGAATTGCACCAGGCAGGAGATAAACTCAAATTCACAGGGAACCAACCAACCTATTTAATGAGAGCAAGGAGGCCATTATAGGAGATGAGGGGGCAGTGGCTGTGAGAATCGGGCTGAAAGATCCAGAGTCCAGCTTATTTGGTGAGAACACAGTGCCTGTCTGCTAAGGAGCTTAAGGTACCAGGCAGACGTTAATACTGCAAACAGCCCTGGGACGTAGATAAATCTGTGTTAATTAAAACTGAAAAATGTTCTCTACCTGCCTAGTTTCAACTTTGAGAAAGAAAGTATCTTTCCCAGAAAGATGTGGGAACAGGGAAGGAAATGATGGCTGGAGGTTGGCTCATTTGTTCTCGTCACCTGACACATGGTGAGAAAAGAGAGAGGGGGCCAGCTCTCAGGGTGGCTGAGCAGAGCAGTGGGGCTCCTTAGACCTCTAGCCACTTCTCCCACATCTCTGTTACTTAGCTCCAAGTGGAAGTGAGACAGGGAAATGCAGAGGTGAGCCCTGACATAGCGCATCCTTTACTAAGGCCAGTCTGAGCCCTGCATGTGTACAGACCGGTTTAATGCCCTGTCAGTCCCATGCGGCGGTTCTGGTATACTCACCCCCATGCAGAAGGAGAAAACAGAAGCCTGGAGCGATGAAACAACACAATCAAGAGAGCATGGATTCAAACCCAGTTGCTGTCTCTAGAGTCCATATTCTTCGTTGCTGCATTCTGTTGCCTCTCAGTGATACCTACTGCAGCAATACTAGGGAAATGAGAGAAAAAAAAAATCTTCCATGCATTCCAATGTTAATTATGTAACATTAGACTAGCTATCCCTACTTCTTGATAAGGTCTGATCATTGCTGTCATTGTCTGTTTTGTGTGCTTGTCTCCCCACTTGGACACCTTTCACCTGCCTTTCCAGGCGCCCACCCTTCTCCCAGAAGCCATTCCCAGACACTGCAAAGACCTGGACTGCCCATGGCCTTTCAGTAGCTCTTGCCTTTCCCATGACTTAGAGTAAAAGCTGCACCATGTGATCTTTCACAGCCTTTCAGAGTCTCTAGTTCAAGGTTAGATAGTTGGTAGACGCTGAGAAAAGAGGTGCTGCCTAATTGCTAGGGGATCAGAATAAGATGCAGGAAAAGCCAGGCAGCGGATTCAGTCTCTGAAGCCATCCATGCTCTCAGCCATATCTGTGGGAGAAACACTCCTGGGAGGCTGTGCCATTCTCAAATTAACCTCTTGCCTCTCTGTTCATTCTTTCTTGGCTTGCTCCATGGTTTGTGTTTTTTGGCTGCCTAATAAACATAGATGCTCCTTCTCCTGTTCTCTGTCTCTCGCCCTCTCTCTCCCTGTCTCTCTCTCTCTCTCAACAAGGTGGTTCCTCTACTTCGACAGCTTAAATCATCTCCCACCCGTTGCTTGCTTTTCATCTTAGCTAATGAATTAAAGCTCTTCTGCCTGTTACTAGGCATTCTAGAGTCAAACTCAACTCCCACCCCTCACCCACCTCCCCTGACAGTCTGCACAGTGCCTCTCAAATCTGCATCTTCCTTTCCATTTTGTCCATGTCCTCTGCAAGGCTGGCTAACTTTTCCCCCTTCCTCTAACCCAGGGGCTGGCACGTAATAGACAGTGGCCCAAATCTGGCCTAAGGACCATTTTTGTAAGAAACGGTTGATTAGAACACAACCACACCTATTTGCAGAGGTGGATTTAACAGTGGGCGCAGCGGGCTCACAGGGTGTGTGCCCTGAAGGGCCCCGCAAAACCCCAACTTTACACTTTTTTCTAATGACACCAAGTTTGGTTTCGTTTGTGTAATTTTAATTACATACAAGTTTACAATTGGCGATAAAACCTGATAGTATGTTTATATTCACTTATTTTCATTATTTCATTACTACGCTGCATACTATACCCATACTATGCTGCATAGGCCTTGTGCAGCTGCGCTACCACTCATCGCAGCAATAGAATAGTATTTGCTACTTTGTACTTACAAAGGTTCTCCTGCAGTGCAGACTTACGATATACGCAAATACACAGGGATGTAAATTTGTTTGTGGATATGTACTTGTTTCATTTACAGTTTTAAAAATAGTTTTCTGTGGTATAAATAAATATTCAGGTAAGTTGAAATTAAAATAAAATTAATTCCTATTGTTGAAATTATATTAAGACAAAATTAATTCCTGTTGTTACATCAGCACCTGGATTTTGTAGTTTATGAATAATTTTGGAATTTTAATTAATCATTAATTTATTGCACTATAATGAAAAATCTCTTCTCTAGTACTCTAATCATTCAGACCATTAAATTTTATATTTTTCTTTTCATTAGTAGTAGAAAAATGACATCAAAACTTTGTGATTATTATTATGCTATTATTATATTATACATATATTATTTTCAGATTTTATTAGAAATAAAACATTAATAATACATAATATTTTTTATTTATTTAAAAATATGGTTAACATATATTTTTATTTTCCCTGTCTATTTTTTATTTTTAGGGTGCCCAATATTTTCTTCTGCGCCCGGGGCCTCAATTGACCTTTATCCACCTCTGCCTATTTGTTTATGTATTTGTTTCTGGCAGCAAAGTCAAGTAGTTGCAAAGGAAAACTTACAGCCTGAGGAGCCTAAAATAGTCACTATCTGATTCTTTACAGAAAAGATTTGCAGACCTCTGCTCTAACTACTTCTGGGTACTGTCCTCCACATGCCACCAGAGACAGCTCTGTTCTTTCTTCCTGAACAATACCTGGCACTTTCTTCAAAAAAAAAAAAAAAAAAAAAATTTTTTTTTTGTGACAAAAAGTTATTTTTTTTTTCAAATGCAGTTGTCCCATTTTTCCCCTATTGCTCCCCCCAACAAGCCCACCCCTTCTCCCTCACTCATATCCCCCCATTGGCCATGTCAATGAGTCATTTATACATTTTCTTTAACTAAACCCTTCTTTTACTTATCCCCCTTCTCTCCCTCCCCCCTCCTCCCTAATAACTGTTATCCTGCTCCTTGTTCTGTTTAGTTCATTTGTTTGTGTTGTTCCTTAGTCTCCTGTATTAGGTGATATCATATGGTCTTTTTCTTTCTTTGCCTGGCTTATTTCACTAAGCATAATTCTCTCTAGTTCCATCCATGTTGTCGCAAATGGCAGGAGTTCCTTTTTACTCTCTGCTACATAGTATTCCATTGTGTAAATGTACCACCGTTTTTTGATCCACTCATCTACAGATGGGCACTTAGGCTGTTTCCAGCACTTGGCTATTGTAAAAAGTGCTGCTATGAACATAGGGGTGCATAGGTCCTTTTGAATTGGTGTTTCAGGATTTTTCAGATATAATCCTAGCAGTGGAATCACTGGTTCAAAAGGCAGTTCCATTTTTAGTTTTTTTGAGGTAATTCCATACTGTTTCCATAGTGGCTGCACCAGTCTGCATTCCCACCAACAGTGCAATAGGGTTCCCGTGTCTCCACATCCTCGACAGCACTTGTTGTTTGTTGATTTGTTGATGATGGCCATTCTGACAGGTGTAAAGTGGTATCTCATTGTGGTTTTTATTTGCATCTCTCTGATGGCTAGTGATGTTGAGCATTCTTTCATGTGTCTATGGACCCTCTGTGTATCCTCCTTGGAGAAGTGTTTGTTCCGGTCTTTTGCCCATTTTTTAATTGGGCTGTCTGTCTTCTTGGTGTTGAGATGTGCAAGTTCTTTATATATTTGGAGATCAGTCCCCTGTCTGTGATGTCATTGGCAAATGTTTTCCCATTTTCATCTTGCTGATGTTTTCTTTTGCTGAGCAGAAACTCTTTAGTTTGCTATAGTCCCATTTGTTTATTTTTTCCTTTATTTCTCTTGCCTTACAAGATGTATCTGTGAAAATATTGTTACGTGGGATATCTGAAATTTTCCTGCCTATGCTTTCCTCTAGGACTTTTATGGTGTCACGGCTTACATTTAAGTCTTTGATCCATCTTGAGTTTATTATATGTGTGGCGTAAGTTGGTGGTCTAGTTTCATTTTTTTGCAGGTCCCTGTCCAGTTCTCCCAACACCATTTGTTGAAGAGGTTCTTCTCATTCTATTTTATGCTCCTTCCCCCTTCATCAAATATTAGTTGACCATATAGTCCTGGGTTTATTTTTGGGCTCTCGATTCTGTTCCATTGATCTATATGTCTGTTCTTATGCCAGTACCAAACTGTTTTGATCACAGTGGCTTTGTAGTATTGTTTGATGTCTGGTATTGTGATACCTCCTGCTGTGTTCTTCTGTGTTAAGATTGCTTTGGCTATTGGGGGTCTTTTTGGTTCCATATGAACTTTTGGAGTATTTGTTCTAGGTCTGTGAAATATGTCATTGGTATTTTAATAGAGATTGCATTGAATCTGTAAATTGCTTTGGGTAGCATGGACATTTTAATGATTTTGATTCTTCCCATCCAAGAACATGGTATTTGCTTTCATTTATTTGTATCTTCCTTTATTTCTTTAGTCAGTGTTACATAGTTTTCAGAGTACAGGTCTTTTATCTCTTTGGTTAAGTTTATTACTAGGTACTTTATTTTTCTTCTTGCTGTAGTAAGTGGTATTTTCTTTTTTGTTTCTATCTCTGATATTTTATTGTTGGTGTACAGAAATGCCTTAGATTTCTGTATATTTATTTTGTACCCTGCTATTTTGCCAAATTCGCTTATTATATCGAGTAGTTTTTTAGTGGAGTCTATGGGGTTTTCTATGTATATTATCATGTCATCTGCAAATAATGATAGTTTTACTTCCTGTTTCCCTATTTGTATGCCTTTTATTTCTTTTTCTTGTATGAGTGCTGTGGCTAGGACTTCCAAGACTATGTTGAATAGGAGTGGAAAGAGTGGACATCCTTGTCTTGTTCCTGATCTCAGGGGGAATGCTTTCAGTTTTTGTCCATTGAGTATGATGTTGGTTTCAAGTTTCTCGTATATAGCATTGATTATGTTAAGGTATGCTCCTCTATTCCCATTTTGCTGAGGATTTTTTTATCATAAATGGGTGTTGAATTTTATCAAATGCTTTTTCTGCATCTTTTGATATGATCATGTGATTTTTGTTTTTCTTTTTGTTTAGGTGGTATATTATATTTATTGATTTGCAAAATTAAACCATCCTTGCATCCCTGGGATGAATCCCACTTGATCGTGGTGTATGATCTTTTTAATGTGTTCCTGAATCCCATTTTCCAATATTTTGTTGAGTATTTTAACATCTATGTTCATCAGTGATATTGGCCTGTGGCTTTATTTCTTTGTTGTGTCTTGAGCTGGTTTTGGAATTAGAGTAATTCTGGATTCATAGAAAGAGTTTGGGATTTTTCCCTCTTCTTTGATTTTTTGAATAGTTTGAGAAGGGTAGGAGTTAGTTCTTCCCTAAATGTTTTGTAAAATTTGCCCGTGTAGCCATCTGGTCCAAGGCTCTTGTGTGCCGGTAGATTTTTAATTAGTGTTCAATTTCATTGTTTATTATTGGTGTGTTCAGACTTTCTACTTCTTCTTGATTCAGTTTTGGAAAATTATATGTTCCTAGAAATTTGTCCATTTCATCTAGGTTTCCAAATTTCTTGCCATACAGTTGTCTGTAGTAATTTCTTACAATCCTTTGTATTTCTCTGATATCAGTCATGATTTCTCCTCTTTCATTTCTGATTTTATTTGGGTTTTCTCTCTTTTTTTCTTGATTAGCCTGGCTAAAGGCTTGTTGATTTTGTTTATTTTTTCAAAGAACCAGCTCCTACTTTTGTTGATCTTTTGAATTATTTGTTTTGTCTCTATGTCATTTAATTCTGCTCTGATTTTCATGATTTTCTTCCTTCTACTCGCCTTAGGCCTTGTTTGTTGTTGTTGTCCTAGTTCTTGTAGCTTTAGGGTTCGATTTTTTCTTTGAGATTCTTCTAACCTTTTCAGGTATGCCTATAGTGCTATGAACTTTCCGCTCAGGACTGCTTTTGCTGTATCCCATAGGTTTTGGGCTTTTTGTGTTCATCATCTTTAGTTTCCAGAAACTTCTTGATTTCTTCTTTGATGTCATTGTTAACCCATTCATTATTTAATAGCATGGTATTCATTCTCCATGAGTTTGGATGTCTTTGATTTTTCTCTTTGAGGTTGATTTCTAGTATCAAGGCATTGTGGTCTGAAAAGATGCTTGATATAATTTCAATTTTCTTGAAATTGTTGAGGCTTGTTTTGTATCCTATCTATCTTGTGATCTATCTTTGAAAATGTCCCATGTGCATTTGAGGAGAATGTATATTTTGCTTCTTTTGGGTGAAAAGTTCTATATATATCAGTTAAGTCCATTTGGTTTAGCATGTTGTTCAATGCCTGTATATCTTTGGTGTTTCTTTGCTTCAAAGATCTGTCTATTGTTGATAATGGAGTGTTAAAGTCCCCTGCTATGAGTGCTTTGCTGTTAATGTCCTTCTTGTGTTCTTCTAGTATTTTCCCTATATATTTGGGTGCTCCTATGTTGGGTGCGTATATGTTTGCCAGATTCATATCTTCTTGATGAGTTGTTCTCTTAAGTATTGTGAAATGTTCTTCTTTGTCTCTTTTTGTTGTCCTTGCTTTGAAATCTGTTTTGTCTGATGTGAGTATTGCTACCCCAGCTTTTTTTTCATGTCCATTTGCTTGGAATACTTTTTTTCATCCTTTCACTTTCAGTCTGTGTAAATCTTTTGTATTGAGGTGTGTTTCTTGTAGACAGCATATATATGGGTCATATTTCGTATCCATTCCACTACCTTATGTCTTCTAATTGGAGCATTTAGTTCATTTACATTTAAGGTTATTATTGACATGTATTTATTCATTTCCCTTTGTACCTGTGTTCCTCTCCCTCTCTTTTTCTATTCTTTTTCTTAAAGCATTTCCTTTAGCATCTCTTGCGATGCTGGTTGGTGGAGATGTATTCTTTTAGTCTTCCTCTGTCTGAGAAACTCCTTATTTCACCTTCTATTTTGAATGAGAGCCTTGCTGGGTAGAGTATTCTTGGTTGTAGGCCTTTGTTTTTTATTGCTTGAAATATTTTTCACCATTCACTTCTGGCTTGTAGTGATTCTGTTGAGAAATTGGTTGATAGCCTTATCGGAGCTCCCTTGTATGTTATTTGCTGTTTTTCTCTTGCTGCTTTTAGGATTCTCATTTTGTTTTTGAATGTTGCTATTTTAATTATAATGTGCCTTGGAGTGGGCCTTTGGGAGTTCCTCTTCATTGGGACTCTCTGTGCTTCCTGGACTTGCATGACTTTTCCTCTCGTCAGGTTAGGAAAATTTTCTGTCATTACTTTTCCCATCAGGTTTTCTATCCCTTGCTCTTTTTCTTCTCCTTCTTTTATCCCTGTGATTCGATTATTGTTTCATCTCATGTTGTCTTGCAATTCTCTTAAACCCTCTTCATACTTTTTCAATCTTTTTTTATTTTGTTATATTGTCTGGGAATTTTTTCTACATTGTCCTCTCACTGATCCGACCCTCTGCTTCATTTAGCCTGCTTTGATTGATTCTGCTGTGTTCTTCAGTTCAGAAATTGTATTCTTCATTTCTTATTGGTTCTTATTAATAGTTTCTATGTCCTTTCTTATGCTGGTGTAGTTCTCCATAAGTTCCCTGTAGTTTTCTTGGAGCTGTTGGTAATTTCCTTGGAGTCTGTCGTAGTTACCTTTGAGGTTGTCAAGTACATTGAGCTTCTTCATCACCATTATTTTGAATTCCATGTCTGATAGTTGGCTTATGTTTATTCCATCTACCTCTCTTTCTGGGGATTCCTCTTATCCTTTCATTAGGAGATTGTTTCTGTGTCTTCCCATGTTGTATTCTTATTGTTTGTTTTTGTTTATTAGATTTGTCTGTTTTGATTTTCCGCCTTTGTGGTATGAGATTCTTTATAGGTGACCTGGGGGTTTCAATGGTGCAGTCTCTTTTGATCTTCTGAGCCTGATGCTTTTGTGATGCCCTTTATGCCATTTGTTCATGCTGTCTGGTTGTATTTCAGTTCCTCTTTGGTGGGACCTTCTTCCCTCTGGCTAGTTGATTGAGATTCACTCTGCCCACCTTGTCTTGAGTTCTTTTGTCAAGATGCTGTTAAAACCTAAACACACAGCTCAGGCAAGAAACCCACACCCTCAAATATATCCCCCACCCTCTATCCCTCTAACTGCAGCAAATGTCCCGGTATTAATATAAATGTAGTGAGGTTAAGACTATTATACTATAAGAGAAATAGATAAGAGTTTTAAATGAAAAAAAAAGATGATTTTTGAGGGGTGCATGATAGAATAATAATAGTAGGAAGTAGGATCAAGGTTATACAAGACAGTAATATTTACATTGTATATTAAAAAAAGGGAGGGAAGAATGTAGAATAAAGCAGGAAAGTGGAAGTGTGTGTATAGTATTAGGTTTATATAGCACTTATATGCTATATATTTAGTGTGAAAGGGAGGCTAACAAAATAGACAAACAAACAAACAAAAATTGAAGAAAAGGATGGGAGGGAGAGAAGGTATGAAACAGATTAAAGAGATAGTTTAAAAAATAGAATAAAATAAAAATACAGAGAAAATAAAAAATAATAAAATAAAAATATATAAAATAAAATAAAATAATAATTATATATGAAAAAATATATGTATAAAAAAAAAGAAAGAAAGTTTTTACTCAGTTCAGCCTTTGTGTGCAGTCTTCTTTTTCTGGATCCACACCTGGTCAAAATTCCATGAGTTTCAAATTTTTTCTGACTATCCAGCTGTGAGGAGCTCTGGCTGGTTTCTGTAGCTGCTTTTCTCTCACTCTTAGGCCTGCTGTGAGCCCTGCTGAGTTAGGTCTCTCCCCACTTGTCCTGCAGTGCCCTCCAGCAGTCCTCAAGCTTCTATAGCAACGTTGTTCTGCTGGCAAGCCAGTGCACATATTCCTAGTCTATGCCCAGCCTTGGGTCCTGTCTTCACTCCTCCTCCCAAGAAGACTGTACTCCAAGCCGCAGCACTGGGCAGTGTCTGTCCCTTGCTGGTAGTGTCTCACCGTTCGTCTGTGCGCACTGCCTGCCCACCTGGGGCCCCCACCTAGCCTGTGTTTCTGTGACAGCTCTCCTGGCCCAGCTCCGCTCTTTTCTGTTCAGTGGCACCATGATGCACACACCCGGGGATTGGGGCTGCCAGCTCAGACCTGCCAGTCCAGGGTTTCTCAATCCAGACTCAGTTCACACAGCTTCCCACAGTCTGGGCAAGTCACTGTCCTCCTGCACCTCTGGCTGTTTCAAGGAAACCTTCCTATTGTCTCCCTTCGGGATTCCGCTGGTCGCAGTGTCTATAGCCAGCGGCAGTTTCCAGGCAGATCCTGGCCAGTGAACTGCTCTGCAGCTGCCCCTCTGGGGTGCGGTGCGGCAGTGGCGCTGGGCTTGGTGGGCCTAGCGACTTGGCTGGGGGGGACCCAACAACTCCCCTTGAGAGCATAGGTGAGCCTTTTGCCCTTTTCCACTCCACTCTCGCATTCCCTTCCCTGCTCGTATTGTCCAAAATTCGGATTCACACACTCGTTTCCATGTTTGTACTTTAAGCCTTTCCACGATCAGAGCAAGCAGACAACACTGCTACCTACTCCGCTGCCATCTTCCTCTTTTCTCCTCTGGCTCTTTCTTACCTGAAAAAATAAAGGAGAAAGTGCCCCAGCCTGGCATTCAGGACCTCATGGGTATCCTCTGGCCATCACAACCTCAACTTCTTCAGCATCCCTGTCTACACTCCAGCCCCCAAAATCACCGAACAGATTCTTGTAATTTCTCTCTTCTTTCCTGTGCCCAAATCTCCAAGGCTTGGCTCAGGTGCCACCTTCTCTGTCATCTCTCCACTTGGAAATACAGTTCCTAACATTCTCTATTTGGCATCCACACCAGCTTTCGTAAGGCATGTCCTGATGGTCTGTGTGGCACAGATAGTTCCACAACAGGCTCGTCACTGCTCTGTCCACTCTTACTTCCTTGCAATCAATCTGATTTCCACAGAGAAGTTATATTGATATTTAAAAATACATTATTCATATGACTTTATCCTCTTCCTCATTGTTCTTAGAATAAATCAAATCTACTCTGGGATCCAGGGTCTGTGATCTGATCTCTGCCTAGCCTATTCCCTGCCCACTGGCTACTGTTTATCTGTATACTGGCTACACTTACCTTTTTCTTGTTCCCAAACATGCCAAGCTTGTTTCTACCTTAGGACTTTTGTACTTGCAAAAAACATTTTTAAAAACCCTTCAAGGTAGGAATTAAAAAAAAACAACAACAAAAAAAAACTTGTTTCCTATTGTGTTCCAAGTGCCTAGAACCATGCCTGGAACATTGTGTCTAATAGATATTTGCTGAATGAATGATTGAGTAATTAGGACAGTCTTACTGGTCCCCCAATCTGGCAATGATTATTGAATAAATACATTTCACAAGTCATTCTTTCAAAGGCTGGTAGCAAGGCTACCTTATTTCAAAGGCCTGGATTTCTTTCCGTGAGTACATCTGCAAACCCCAGGCAGGCTGAGGCTGAGTAGTGGAATGGAGAAATGAGATGCAGCATCCTCAGGAAGAAGAGCTGTAGTGATTGTTGGATGCTGGTGTCCAGGTGAGAGGTGACATGGAACCTGCTGTGAGAAAACAAGTTTGAGTCAGAGGTGGAAATCAGGAGAGCAGCAGGACACATACGCAGGCCAGGTGCGAGAAATCAGCTCAAACATGCCTATAGGAGGTGACTAGAGTCTGCTTTCAATGTGGTGCTGCAGGGCAGGGGGCCTGATGCGCAGGAAAGCAGCCCACAGGTGAGCCGGGCCCACCTCTGTGACTCGTTCAGAATGGAGCCTCCTGTCCCCATCCTGCTGCAGCCTTTAGTGCATGTGCAGAGCTCCGCTGGTCCGACTGCTACTGTCAGGGGTCTTGTCTGTCAGGAAGGATTCACTTGTAAAGACCTTTTACTACTCCTTCCTAGGAATGGGACCTTTTCTCAAATCAAGAGTCAAAGTGCCACACATCAAGAGGGAGGGTGCCAATGACGCCTCCCTTAAGGGGTTTTATGGCACAACTTGATTTTCCAGCAATTTACGGACAACTGCAACTCCTGGACTCCTTGCTTGTAACGCAGTCAGCTCTGCTTCAGTGGACATGTGAGTGCTTCTCAAAGGCTCCCCGACAGCTTATTGTTCAGGGTCTGGCCTTGCAACAAAAAGGGTTTTATGTGCTTGCTGCTGTTAGTGCCAGAACTCAAGTGTTTCTCTATTTCCCTAGAAGCCAATGTCTCTCTCTCTCTCTCTCTCATTTTAAGCTCTGGTCTTGAGAAACTAAAGAAGAGGTCTTCTATTAAGCAAATGCTCATGGACTCAAATCCATTTCATCAGAAGATTCAGGCCACTTGGGTATATAAGAGAAATATTGATTTCCTGAACCAAATTAAGTTTCTGTAAGGTCTACTATTAAATTATGGAAAAACAAAACATATTTACTCTTTTTTAAGTTGGACTTCTGTGTGTGCTTGCTTTGTGCTATCTTTTGTGATGGGTTTATTCTCTAGAGAGTCATGTTTCCGGATATAGCCTCGAATGTGTTCCCTAAGAACTCCCACCTCTTTATAGGTGTGAATAAGCAGAAGACTATTGTTTAGACTGGCTGGTAGGCAAACCTGGTGAGGCTGCACTTCAGCCAGCCAGTGGGTCTGACAGAAGGCAGCTTCTACTCCAACTCTTCACAAAACCTTTTGGCATTTCCTCACCTCACCATGGGGCCTATGACTGATTGGCTTTAAAATTGTTGCTAGGCATGGATAAGCAGATTGGATTCTTCCCAAAAGGCACTGGGAAAGCCCCCTCTCTGTTCCGTATTCCTGATTTCATGCCCTTTGGGGCAGCGAATAGGCCGACACATGTGGAGATGCTTTCAACTCCCAGAGTGTCACCCAGGGTCCCAGATGTGGTGGGCAAGAGGGACCTCTTGTGCTTTCCACATTTCCCACAGCCACCACTGCCTGCCCTTCCTCTCTCTCCTAGTAGCCTCTTCTCACTGTAGTCACCACAGTCGAGGCTGAGCCTGCCTGCAGGTTAGTGAAGTGTGTCTTATATGCTTCACCCAGTTATTCAGTGTGCTGGGCACTCAGAAAGGGCTCCTACTTAATGCTTCTCTTCTGCCAAAAGTCAGATGGCACTCTGGCTGTCAAGCCAAATTCCAGATTCCCTCCCTCGACAGTGCATTTGTGCACCTCTTCTGCACGTCCCCATTGTCTGCGTCAGTGAGGCAAACACCTGGCAGGAGAGCATGGGAGCCCTCTGCGCCACACCCTACAGTGGCAGTTGTCAGCAACTGATCCCCATGCTCCTTCCTGCTGGGGCTGTGAGTGCCTCCAGTTCTTCTCACACAGGCTGTCACACATGCCACTTTCAACAGCTTCGAGTTTACACTTGAGATGAAACATCTGCCATCTGTTGTGGCTTGAATTATGTCTACCCCCAAAGCACGTGTTGAAGTCCTAATCTCAGGTACCTGTGAATGTGACCTTTTTTGAAAATAGGGTCTTTGCACATGTCATCAAGTTAAGATGAGGTCATACCGGATTAGTATGACACTAAGTCAAATGAGCGGTGGCCTTATAAAGAGAAGGAAATTTGGAGACACACTAACCCAGAGAGGGAAATTGGCAGAAAGAGGCAGAAATTGGAGCAATGCAGCTACATAAGCCAAGGAATGTCAAGAATTGCCAGCAAGCAGCAGAAGCTAGGGAGGGCCAAAGAAAGATTCTTCTTGAGAGCCTTCGGAGGGAGCAGGGCCCTGCTGACATCTTGATTTTGGGCTTCTAGCTTCTGGAATTGTGAGAGAATAAATTTCTGTTTTAAGGCACCCAATTTGTGGTAATTTGTGATAGTAGCCCTAGGAAACTATCTGTACTTCCTGCATTTCCACCCTAATCAGAATCTAATGCACATGGTACAATGTGCAGGCCATCTATTTTGGTAGTCCTCACCTCTCTGAGAGGGGCAGTGGGGATACAGGGGAAAGGAAAGAAGACCCACAGCGCACAGCTTAAGGCTACTGGGCCCTTGTTGTCAGGGAGAAAGCTCTTTTGACAGACTCATTTCCTGTCCATCATTGCATTATTGGAGTTGTAATAGCCACAGGCCTTAGGTCTGGCTGTGAGTCTTGGGGAAAGGGCCACTAGCACTGCTTCAAATTTAGTCCTTTGAATTCGAGGAGAAGAAAAGGAACATTTTCAGTGATGTTTGATCTTGTCCAGTTCATCAATTTAGGGCATCATATAGGATTTTGGAAATGAAGTCTAAATTTCCCAGGAAGAAAATTAAGTTTTCTGGGTGCTCTTAGGAGTATGGTTGCCCATGAACCTATAGTGTGTTATGTGTTATGTGGCTGATTGAAGATGAGGAATTTCCAGCATAAAAAATAATAAATAGTGCTCACGTGGCACTATGTGCCAGGGATTATTCCGTATGCTTTGCAAATAATTCCTGTAATCCTCACAACATCTTGTTAAACTAGGTACTCCAATTATCCTTGTTATCGTCGTCGGCAGCCGTCCGTCTCGAGAGACGATGGTGTAGCTTCTTAAGAGTCTATCTGCACCGCCGAGAATGGCTGTGCAGTCCGACTCGGGAGTGACACGGTATCTGTCTCCTCCGGTGTTGAATCGACATCTTGCGATGACGCTGGAGTGTCCTCTCCAGTGAAGCTGAAGCTACAGAGCCTGGGCAGGGTGATACGGAGGGTCTGCTGTTGCCCATGCAGCAGACCCCCCCTCTCTTCGCAGCTGAAGGGTCCAAGGGAAAGACGGAGTCAATACAGCTTGGCTTCAGGTGCGCCGCAGGAGTTGCCGGTGATGACTACAACGTCAAACCGCCTTAGGGACTCCGGCTCCGGATTTTCTGTCGGGGTTTACTCCCTTAGCCTTTCCCCTGAAGAGGTATGCCGCAAGGCAGCGGAGGTTTTCTGGAGTCAGAGTTTTCCTTCTCTGATGTGCCCTGACTGGAAGATCGAACCAGCGACACTTAGCTCGCAGGCCAACGCTCAATCCACTGAGCCAAACCAGCCAGGTATCCTTGTTGTAGAGGTGAGGAAACTAGGCCCAAAGAAGTTGAATAACTTGCCTGAGGTTACCCAGTGTTGTAAATGATAGACACGTAAAATATGACTCCTGAATTTGTATTCTTAGCCATAACACTACTTAATGGCCTTATTTCTCCCAGTTTATCCAGATGGATATTCATACTCCTGCTAGTTTTATGTCATTGGGCCCAGACCTTCCTAGACCACTGACATTCTATTCAACTCCAGGGATGTGAGCATTGCTGAACAGAAAATGCAGTGGGCACAGGCTAGGAAGAAGAATAAGAATAGATTTTTATTTTAAATAAGAGCCTGTTCACTTGGCCATGGTGCTTAGAGTGGAAGGACTGACATCAACTGTTCATAATAAAGCACAGTATGGAGGGGACGGGGCAGGGCGAAGCAAAGATTGTGGCAAGGACAGCAGCAGCCACTTCTTTTAGGCCAGTGGTTCTCAAACTTGAGCATGCATCAGAATCACCCGGAGGGCTTAAACTGCAGATTGCTGGATTGACCCACAGACCTTCTGATTCAGTAAGTCTAGGGGGTTGGGCCCAAGAATCTGCATTTTGTCAAGTTTCTGGGTGATGTTGATGTAGTTAGTCTGAGAATTGCTACTCTCTGCATAGGTGTCTGTCGGAAGCTGTGGTCGGCTCCTTAGATAACTGTAGAGACCCTACACTAGGATCTTTGACATAGTTTTTCCCAAGTGTACTATTGGCAACTTGTTTAGGAGAGCAAATTTGCGAAGCAGCCACTTCATGAAGATGGGTGAACTTAAATGCTTTACAGGGTTTTCTGTTGAAAGCCTTCATCGCTCCTGCAGCAGAATGGGAGGAAATCAGCTTATGTGTTGCATGAAGGATGAGTTAAACCTCCTGCAGACAAGGAGGAATTCTCACTGGTCTGAGATGATTTAGATCCAATTCTCTCTTCCTCTTTTTAAAAAAAATATTTTATTTATTTATTTATTTTTAGAGAGAGTGGAAGGGAGAGAGAGAGAGAGAGGGAGAGAAATATCATTGTGAAAGAGAAACATCTATCTGTTGCCTCTCCTACTTGCCCCGATGGGGGACTGAACCTGCAACCCAGGCGTGTGCCCCAACCGGAAATTAAACCAGTGACCTTTTCTGGTTTGCACATGACGCCCAACCAATGAGCCACACCTGTCAGGGCCTAATTCTTTCTTGAGGCAGAAAGATTGACAAGATTCCTCTTTCATGTCTCTCCCTCCCTAAGCCATGTGTTTTTATTTTTTATAACAACTCCAGCTGGTGCCATGACCTTACTCATTTCTATACACATGTCCCACAAACTCCCCAAAGTGACCCTATGTCTATAAGAGAACTTTCTGTTCCTATTCTGCTTCCGAGCCAGGTTGCCCTCCATTAATGGCAACATTGTGTTCGCTCATTCATGCTGGAACCCTGGGGGTCATTCTTGACCATGCAGGGTTGGGCTTAAGTAGGTGTACAGTTGTGAGTACATAAAGCACAGTATATTCTTGCATTATTTATTAATTATTGTATTATTTTTCATACAACCAATTGTAAACCTACTTTTGCCCCTCCTTGTATTTCCCATATCCAGTTGTCATAGTTTCTCCAACCTGACTTTCCTCCCCTTTTCCATCCCAAGGGCCAGTTTTACATCACTGTCAAGTCTTACCTCGGCAATTGCAGTTGCCCCCTAAATGGTGCATCTGCCTTCAGCGATGCAATCTCACCTTCAACTTCATAACTGCTCTGGAATGATCCATCCAAAGTGGGTTGGTCAACTAAAGTCCCAGCCAAATCTGACTGACCACAACTAGGAAGGATTTGTACATTTTATCTAGCTAGCTAGCTAGCTATTTTGGGCAGTGGAAACTTTGTTATGCTTATGTTTATTGTTTTATTTTTTATATCTCAATAATTAAAGTTGATATACAGTATTATATTAGTTTCAGATATATTGGGTTGGCCAAGAAGTCTGTTTAGTTTTTCCATAAAATAAAAGACATATTTTTTATTTTCACCAATAACTTTATTGATTTGGATATTTTGAGTATGTTGGCTATTTCCTGCTATTGGCTTCTAGTGGCTAGAGGCCAGGGTGCTGCTAAACATCTTCCAATACATAAGACAGCCCCACAGAAAAGAATTATTTGGCAAAAGTATCAGTAGTACCAGGAAACTTCAAAAACCACTTTTGACGTGTTAGATCAGTCACAGCACCTTCTCCATACACTGCACAAAATTTTCTTTTGCATTTCAGTTGCATTTTTACCTTTCTTGAAATAATAAAGCAGAATACACCAAAAATGTTGCATTTCTTCCATCTTCAATATTAAAATGGCTGCCCCAAAACTCTCCTTTGGATTTTTTTTTTTTAAATGCATGCTAATATGACAGCTGTCACAATACAAACTAACAAAATCATTTTGAATGAAGTTAAAGACAACTGAATACTATTAGAGCCATTGTATGGAAAAACTAAATGAACTTTCTGGCTAACCGAATACGATGTCCTGATTAGACATTTATATATACTTTACAAAATGATCACTCTGATAAGTCTAGTACCCATCTGGCATCACACATAGTTACTACAATATTATTGACTATATTCCCCATGCTTTAATGTAATCTCTGTGAATATTGTTTGTTCATTTATTTGTTCTTTAGATTCCATGTAAAAGTGAAATCATATGGTTTTTGTCTTTCTCTTTCTTATTTCACTTAGCATAACACCTACTAGGTCCTTCCATGCTGTCATGCTGTTGCAAATGGCAAGGTATCATTCTTTTTATGGTTGAGTAATATTGTGTTGTTTATGTACCAAATCTTCTTTTATCCATTTATCCATCAGTGGACACTTAGGGGGCTTCCATATCTTGGCTATTATAAAGAATGCTGCAGTGAACATAAAGGTGCATATATCTTTTCAAATAGTCTTTTTGATTTCATCAGAAAAATACCCAGAAGTGAAATTGCTGGGTTTATTTTTAGTTCTATTTTTACTTTTTTGAGGAAACTTCATATTGTTTTTCATAGTGGTTGTACCAATTTATACTCTCAATAGTGCATGAGAGTTCCTTTTTCTCTACATCCTTGCCAACACTTGTTTGTCGATGTATTGATGATAACCATTCTGACATGTGTAAGGCGATATTTCATTGTGGCTTTAATTTGCATTTTCCTGATGATTAGTGATGTTGAGCATCTTTTTGTATGTCTATTGGCCATCTGTTTGTTCTCTTTGTAGAAATATCTGTTCAGATCATCTGTCCATTTTTAATTGGATTTTTTTTTGTGTGTGTTAAGCTGTATGAATTCCTTATATATTTTGGATATTAACCCCTTATGGGATATATCATTAGTGAATATGTTCTCCCATTTAGTAGGATGTTTTTCATTTTGTTTATGGTTTCCTTTTCTGTGCAACAACTTTGTAGTTTGATATAGTGCCTTTTGTTTATTTTTCTTTTGTTTTCCTTGCCTGGGGAGAGATATTAAAAAATATTACTAAGAGTGTATCAGAGAGTTTACGGCCTATTTTTTATTCTAGGAGTTTTATGGTTTCAGGTCACACATTTAAGTCTTTAATCTGTTTTAAGTTTATTTTTTGTATGTGATATAAGAAAATGACCTACTTTTATTTTTTTTGCATCTATCGATCTAGTTTTCCCATCACCATTTATTGAAGAGACTGTCTTTACCTCATTTATATTCTTGCCTCCTTTGTCATGGATTAGTTGACCATATGAGTGTAAGTTTATGTCTAGGCTCTCTATTCTCTTCCATTGATCTATGTGTTGGTTTTTATGCCAAAACTATAGCCTTGATTACTATAGCCTTGTATAGTAGTATAGTTTTATATCATGTAGTGTGATACCTCTAGCTTTATTCTTTCTCAAGATTGATTTGGCTATTGGAGTCTTTTGTAGATTTAAAAAATTAGGATTATTTCTTCTTGTTCTGTGAGAAATGTCATTGGCATTTTTTATAAGGATTGCATTGAATCTATAGACTGATTTGGGTAGTATGGACATTTTAACAATATTAATTGTTCCTATACATGAGTACAGTATATACTTCCATTTATTTGTATCTTCTTCATTTTTTTTTCAATGTCTTACAGTGTTCTGAGTACAGGTCTTTTAACTCCTTGTTAAATTTATTCCCAGGTCGGTTTTATTTATTTATTTTTTGATGCAATTGTAAATTGTTTTTAAAAATTTCTTTTTCTGATAGTTTTATCTTGGTATATAAAAATGCAACCATTTTTTGTACTATTTTTAATATTTTTAAGTATATTTTATTGATTAAGGTATTACAGTTGTCCCAATATTTTCCCCTTTGCCCCCCTCAGCCCAGTACCCCCCTTTCCTCCAGCAATGCCTCCCATGAGCGTTGCATATAAGTTCCCATGGGTCATCCATATAAGTTATTTAAGTTCTCCATTTACTTTACTATTCCTAACATCCCCCTATCTATTTTGAACTTACCATTTATGCTTCTTGACCCCTGCACCTTTCCCCAATCCTCCCCCTTCCCCTTCCCCTTCCCCACTGATAACCCTCCATATGATCTCCATATCTATGGTTCTGTTCCTGTTCTAGTTGTTTACTTAGTTTGTTTTGTTTTTTAGATTCATTTGATGATGGTTTTAGCCCCCACATGTTTTTGTGTTTTTCTGTTTTCTTCTTGTAATTGATTTCAAGTTTCATTTCACTGTGATCAGAGAATATAATATGCTTGATAAGATTTCAATCTTTTAAAATTTATGGAGACTTCTTTGTGGCCTTATGTGTGGTCTATCCTGAAAAAATTCTATATGTACACTTGAAAAGAATGTATATTCTGCTACTTCGGGGTGAAATAGTTTAAAAGTGTCTAATGTGTCATTTATGGCCCCTGTTTCCTTAATTTTCTGTCTGAATAATCTATCCATTGATGTCAACAGGGTATTAAACTTTTCTACTATTAATGTAATAATGTCAATCTCTCCTTTTATATCTGCCAACGTTTGCTTTATATATTTAGGTGCTCATATGTTGGGAGGAAAGATGTTTATCAGAGATATATCTTCATTTTGGATTGGTTTCTTTATCATTATGTAATGCCCTTTTTTTGTCTTTTGTTACAGTCTTTGTTTTAAAGTCTATTTTTTCTGATATGAGTATCGTTTTCATTTTCATGAAATATATTTTTCCATACTTTTTTTCAGTCTGTGTGTGTCTTTCAATCTTAAGTGGGTTTCTTATAAGTAATATATGCATAGGTCTTGTTTTTTCATCTATTCAGAAACTCTATGTCTTTTGATTGGACAATTTAGTCGATTCCATTTAAGGAATTTAAAAAATATTTTACTTATTTATTTTTAGAGAAAGGGGAAGGGATGGAGAAAGAGAGGGAAAGAAATAGGTCTGAGATCGATCTGTTGTCCCTCACACAACCCATACTGGGGACCTGGCCCACAACCCAGGCATGTGCTCTGACTGGGAATTGAATCTGTGACCTTCTTATTCACAGGCTGATGCTCAATCCACTGAGCCACACAAGTCAGAGCTAAAGTAATTTTTGGTAGGTATCTAATTATTGCCATTTTATTAATTGTTTTCTGGTTGTTTTATAGTTTTTGGTCTCTTTCTTAGTTATTTGCTCTTTTCTCTTGTATGTTGATGACTTTATAGTGTTATGTTTTGATTTTTTTCTCTTTACTTCTTGTACATCTCTTATAGATTTTTCAGTTTTGGTTATCCTGTCTTTTATATATATCAAGCTGTGTTTACAGCAGTCTATTTTAAGTTTATGGTTATTTAAGCTTAAACACATTCTAAAATTACTCAAATTTTTACCAACCCCTTTACAGTTTGTTTTTTGTCATCAACTTTTTACTTATTTTGTGTGTTTGTGTGTAACCTTAAAATTATCCTTGTAATTACACATGATCTTCCTACTTTTGTCTTTACATTTGTACTAGATTTATAATTGGTTGATCCACTGCTTTTATTAATTGTTTGGTCTCTTTCAGTGAGATTTTTTTCTTTCCTATATGTTCTTATTAAAAATTTTGTTATTTTCTATGTAAAGAACACCTATTAACATTTCTTGTAATAGTGATGTAGTGGTGATAAACTCCTTTAGCTTTTACTTATCTGGAAAACTTAATATCTTTCCTTCAATTCTAATTGATTACTTTGCTGTATAGAGTAATCTTGATTGTAGGTCTTTGTCTTTCATCTCTTTGAATATTTTGTGACAGTCCCTCAGACCTGCAAAGCTTCTCTTGAAAAATCAGATGATAGTTTTGTGGACGCACCCTTGTATGTAAGTATCTGCATTTTTTCTTGCTACTTTTGAGATTCTCTCTTTGTCTTTAACTTTTGGCATATCAGTTATGATGTATCGTTGTGTGGGCCTCTTTGGGTTTATCTTATTTGGGACTCACTCACTTTCTGGGCTTGTATCTTTATTTCCTTTGCTAGATTAGAGAATTTTTCAATCTTTATATCTTTAAATAGGTTTTCATTCTTTTTCTGTCTCTCTCCTCCTTCTGGGACCCCTTGATGCAAATGTTTGTATGCTTGATGTTGTCACAGAGGTCCCTTAATTTATCTTTATTTAAAAAAAATTTCTTTTTCTTTTGGCTGTTCTGATTGGGTGTTTTCTGCTACCTTCTCTTTCAGGTTGCTGATTCAGTCTTTAGCTTCATTTAAATAGTTTTTGATTCCTTCTAGAGTATTCTTCATTTTGGTTATTGTAGTCTTCATTTCTGACTGGTTCTTTTTAAATGTTTTCTATCTCCTTTTTAATGTTTAATTTTTCTTTGTTGATGTTCTCACTGAATTTATCTGTTCTCCCAAGTTCATTGTTCATTCTTAAAACCAGTGGTTTGGACTTTGTATCCGGTGCCTTGCTTGTCTCCATTTCATTTATTTACTTTTCTGGAGTTTTGTCCTGTTCTTTTATTTGGGACATGCTTCACTGTGTTCTCATTTTGGCTCCCCCTTGCATTCGTTTCTATGTAATAGGTAGATATATGTCTCTCAGTTTTGACAGACTGGCCTTATGAAAGATATTTTGTGTGGCCCAGTGGCACAGTCTCCCTGGGCACCTTATCCTGGTGTTTGCGGGCTATCCCTCATGTGGCTTTTATATACCTTACTGTTGTAGATCACCCTTGATCTGTGCTGGCATGTCAGTGGGTCAGGCTGATCTTCAGGGTGACAGGAGTGAGAACTTGCTCCTAGAGCAGATGAGCTGTTGTGCAGGGGCTGACCTCACAGACTGGGGGTAAGTTTAGCAGGGCTCTGGTGCTAGCTGAGTCTGCCCTTCAGACATATCTGCTGTGGAGCTAGTTGGCTGGGGTTATGGTGAAATTTGAAGCTGGCCAAATGGTGTGTTGTGTCTGGGGCCTCTTAGAAGGAGCTGTGGTATAGGCTAAGGTCAGCTGCCACTTGTGTTGAGCTTGGGATTGCTTGGTAGGAGCTACAGAGTGATTTGTGGTTGGTTGCTGCTTGTGCTGAGCTGAGGCACTTGGGAGTGACTACACTGCAAACCACAGTTGGCTTCTACCTTTGCTAGGCTTGGGAGCCTTGGTGAGCACTACAATGGGAGTTGAGGCCAGCTGCCACTTGTACTGGGCTTGTGGCATCTTAGTTGGAGTTATATCCCAAGCTAAGACTGTCTGCTGCTTATGTTGGGCTTGGGACCACCTAATGGAAGTTAGACAACATTATGGTGATTACCAGAGGGAGGGGGGGGGGAGGTAGAACAGGGTAAAGGCAGAAT
Organism: Furipterus horrens; assembly: GCF_987537825.1. Taxonomy (NCBI): domain Eukaryota; kingdom Metazoa; phylum Chordata; class Mammalia; order Chiroptera; family Furipteridae; genus Furipterus; species Furipterus horrens. Next base: position 130,216,383 of record NW_028327171.1, on the reverse strand, counting down.
AAATGGTGATGGGAAGGAAACTTGACTTGGGGTGACGAATACACAATATGATATACAGATGATGTATATGAGAATTGTTTACCTGAAATCTATATAATTTTTATTAATGAATGTCACACCAATAAATTCAATAAAAAAAATCAAAAAACAAATTGAGACTGGTTCCTACTTGTGCTGGGCTTGGGACTACTTAGCAAGAGCTACCAGATATGTGAGGCTGGTCACTGCTGGTTTGGGGTTTGTGGACCTTTGAGAGGTTCTGGGAAAGTCCACAGTGTTAACCAAGACAGGTTGCTCCTGTGGTGGAGCTGCAAAAGAGGCTTGGTCTGGGTGGGCCAGTTGGGTGGGGTAGTTTCTAAGAGAATCACCAGGGCAAGGTGAATGGCACCCACCTGTGTCGGGCTGGCTGTGTGGAAGGCTAGGCTCCACAAAGGAACAACAGCACCTCTCAGTGCTTCTTTTCCTAGAGAGAGTTGCTTTGTCCGTCCCCTGCTTCTCCAGCCCTTGTCCTGAAGTTAGTCAATTTAGTTTCTTCCTGTATGTCCCTGGTGCTTTTCAAGCTGTTGCCCTGTGCTGGAGCTCAGAGGGGGTGAGTTTGTGAGTCACTGAGTTTGTGTGTCAGCTCCTTAAGAGCCGCTTGTCTCCATCTCCCGCAGCCCCTTTGTCTTCCTCAGACACAATCTCCCCTGGTTTTCACAGCCAGAAGTTATGGGGGACTCTCCTTCCCAACACTACTGCCCCAGCTGAGGGCTTGAATGGGATTGTGATTCCTGCCTCCTGAGGGGGTAGCTATGCAGCTACATACCATGGATGTAGGATTTATCCATTCCAGATCTCTGCCCCTCCTACCAATCTCGATGTGGCTTCTTTATATTCTTAGTTACAGGACTTCTTTTCAGCTAGTCTTCAGGTGGTTCTTAGTGAACGCTGTTCTTTAATTTAGTTGTTATATATATATATATATATATATATATATATATATATATATATATATATATATATATGTATGTATATGTATATATATGTGTGTGTGTGTGTGTGTGTGGTTGTGGGAGGAGGTGAGTTCAGAGTTTACCTATTCTGTCATCTTGATTGAAAGTATATCTAGTTTGTACATTTTAAATGGTTGAAAAAGAAAAGAATAGTATTTTGTGATATGTGAAAATTATATGCAACTCAAATTTTTAAAAAAATTATTTATTTATTTTATTTTTAGAGAGAGGGGAAAGGAGAAAAGAGAGGGAGATAAACATCACTGTGTGGTTGCCTCTCACTCGTGCCTCCAACTGGGGACCTGACATGCAACCTAGTAATCTGCCTTGACTGGGAATCGAACCAGCGAAACTTGGCTTGCAGGCCGAAGCTCAATCCACTGAGCCACAGCAGCCAGGGCTGCAACTTGAATTTTAATATCCATAGGTAAAGTTTTACAGGAACATAGTTACACTCATTTGTTTACAGAGTGTCTGTGGCTGCTTTCACGCCACTGCCACAGAACTGTGTGGCTGCAACTGTATGGCTTACAAAGGCTAAAATATTTACCATCTGAGCCTTTACAGAAAAGGTTTCCTGTCTTAAAAACATCATTCCTGTGCCTGAAACCCTCTGAGGCACTTCAGGGGCCTCTGGGCAGAGCTCAGGCTCCTTAACATGGCCTACCAGTGCCTCTCTGTGATCCACCCTCAGCCTGTGTCTTCAGCCTCACCTCTTTCAGTTCCTGGCTTTGTCAACTTAAATGTTATCAAGGGCCAGGCTGCCAGTGTTAGCTACAAACAAGCAATGAGTAAGACTAAGATAATGGAGTCATGCTAAGGCCACTAGTGAACTGAAGCCAGCATGCTATGCTAAAAACATTCAGTAAAGTAAAGCAAAAGGAAACAATGTCAACCACAGGGCATTGGTTGGTTTGCACTGCTGCTTCTTGCCTCTTTGTTTTTGATCTTGCTGTCCATCAGCTAAAAGTGCCCTTTTTCCCAACATTATCTGTTTGACTCCTGCTCTTTCTCGTGGTCATCTTGCATAGAAAAGTTTTGTTAGGCATCCCCCTGTCATCTGTGATGTGTCTATCACAGTGTGAATTGCATATCTTGCAGATATTTATTTACTTACTGGTTTCCATCATGAGACTCTTGTCTCATTCAACCTGTATGCGTAATGTGTGTTTATAAAATGAATGAATGAATATATAGACGAGGAAATCAATAAACTTAGTGACTCAAGCAGTATCCTATAATCCTCATATAAGAATGAAGTGATACAACTTATCTTCTTCATGTCTAAAATAGTTATTTTTCATCCAGTTTAAGCTTTATCGATGTTTCTTTTGAATTGGTCCAGTCTGTTCTGTCTTTATAACACCCTATGAGAAAAGGCTGGTGGGAAGAATTATCTCCATCTTATAGATAAGAAAACAGGGGTAGTCGAATATGCCTTGGGTGATATCAGGGGAATCCAAGAGCTAGAGGTGCATTTGATTTGCACAGGACCACATGGCTCTTTCAATTCATTTTCATCTCATCAAATTTGTATTGAGTACCTACTTAATATCAGGTACTAACTATGCTAGTCTCTGAAGATCCAAAATGAACAAGTTATGGTCTTAGACTCCAGTAGGTCACAGCTTTACTTGGGACACAAGCTTTTCAATCCTCTGACAGCAGCAGGCCAGGGGTTCCTGAGAGGAGAGATAAGAGGGACTTTGGCAAGCCTGAGCGTGTGAAGTAAAGCAGGAGAGAAGAAGAGAGGACATGTCACTTTGGTGGGACATCTCCCTCCAGCCTTTGGAAGTCTAGAATGAGATCCTCCCTGTGATGAAGGTGACAGTCCATCACCTAACCATCCAGCAATCCTGTCTAAGAGCACCACTTTGGAAATCACAGCCTCTGCTGACTCCATCACCCTCATTGATTCATCGAAGATGGGGTGGCTCCATATGAAGTGATTGTACTCAGCTCTGAGGGAAATTTCTGAGCAAGAAGAACATATTTACTAATTGTGAACTGGAGAAGATTTGGACGGTAAGAAAGTAGAGCCTTTGTACCTCACAGGGATCTGGTCTCTTGCGGATTCTTGGGAGAGGTTATGCCTCGTGTTTGTGGACACACTTCACAACGGCACAGGGGAAGGTAGCTCAAGAGTTCATTCACCTAAGACAGCGCCGAGTGGTGTTCCTGGGGCAAACACCTTGGCCAGCCTCTATGCATGAAGGATCACTTAATCCCCACAACATCTCTATAAGAAAAGTCATTTCATTATCTCTATTTCACAGAAGAGGAAACTGAGGCTAGCAGAGGTGAAGTAAGGGGCATGATTGCAAAGCCGGTAATTGTCAGTCTGCACACCAGAACACCCAAATGTATGTCTGGTTTTCCCAGCTTCTGGCCAAAGGAGAATAATAAAAATAATTCAGGGAGTTTTTCAAATAAGTTTTTAGTATTCACTTTAAAGAATTGAAATCCATTTTAATGGTTTTTGAAATGTACTTTTTGGTATTAAAATATTCTTGTGTGTGTTTGGGGTGTGTGTGGTAATGATAATAGAAGACAGTATTGGTCCTAATGTGTATTCTGTTGTTTTTAAAAATTTTGTCATAAAATTCCACAGTACAGGATCCTCTCATCTGTATTAAAGAGCTAACTAGGGTACCTCCTTCCTTTCTGATTTCTGATGATGGCCAGGAGAATTATACTCTCATTGTGTATATACATAAACACAAGTATATTTATGTACACATATCTGTGGAGTGATGTGCAACATTAGTATATTTTAAAGAGGCAATTCTGGCCTCCCCTTGTGATTCTGCTTCAGCTTTGTTGAGAGGTAATCTACTTAAAATTGAGGTAGTAATGACTGTTCATCTCAGAACCACTGCCAACTATTGAGTCTTTCTCAGGAAAGATGACGTGTACCCAACTGCGCACAGGTCATAGGTAGTGTTGGAACTGAATTTTAACTGTATTGATTCAACTGCTTTCTCCTTCAAAGATACTGTATATTTTGTTCCCTGGGGCCTGGACTGAGGTTGAGGACAAAGCTTCACCTAAATAAGTCCCCATTCAGTCCCTGATGAAGCTGTGTATGCTCATAAAACTACAGTTTAAAATGTGTGTTTTCATTTCAGACAAAATAGGAAAGTAAAAAATATTTTCATCAAACCTGAACATAAATCTTATACTCATTTCAAAGAAATAAATAATTAAACAGAGTTTCCCTTCTGTAAAGGGTCATGGGAGGCAAAGCATATCATGAAGAAAAACCATAGATAGTTGTCTTTTATAAAAGTAAACAGATGTTAATCTGTATATCCCTGTATTTGTATATACATGACATCAGATTAATGATTGAAATTGAAAATTTCAGTGGGCAGTTTGGTCTTCGTGTTATCAAATTGTTTTGGTATTGTAATGAGTATTTCCCAGTGTTATAAGAAGGAAGACAAACTCAAAGGTATACATAAAGTCATTAAATTGTGTTCTAGTTTATTGTTAGCAGTTAAATTAAAAGGTTTAATAGGGGAATGGGGAAAGAATCCAAGAGCATGACAACAAGAAAGGGATTAAAAAAGGAGACAGTTGAGTGTGAAGGCCTTAAGCATTACCTGACATTAGGTGTTAAATAAATAAACACATACATACATAAATAACTTTTATTTTGCCTGAGGCTGACCTGGAACTCTCATTTCTGAGTAGAGCAATGTTGTTTGTTATCAGAAAAGCCTGCTATGTACAATGGAGAGATTTGGGTTTGAAACCATCTAAACATTCATCAGCAAGTAACTGGATAGACAAATTAGGGTACATTGGTTTAAGAGAATTGTATGTAGCCATGACCAGAGTGGCTCAGTTGGTTGGGTGTTGTCCTGCATAGCAAAAGGTCATGGGTTCAATTCCCAGCCAGAGCATGTGCCTGGGTTGTGGGTTTGGTTCCTGTTCAGGGCACCTATGATAGGCAACCAAATGATGTTTCCTCTTATGTTGATGTTCTTTCCCTTTCTTTCGCCCTCCCTTTACCTCTCTCTAAAAGTAAATAAAGTCTTTAAAAAAGAGAATTGTGTATCGATAGTATATACTGCTATAAAAATTGTAAAAGGTATATTATCAAATGAAAAATATTTTATGATCATATGTGTGCATAAAATACTCTTAGTTATATTTAGTAAATGAACATTATGCAAATGATTGACCCTTTTTGGAAGGACATGCAAGACTCTATTAGCAAAAGAGAATTACCCTTGAGGACTTATTTATCCTAGGAATTTTTTTTTTACTTTTTGTTTTATCATCCTTTGTACAATTTGAATAAAAAGTATTATCCCAAGCATGTATTACTTTTATGATAAACGTGAGGGAAAGAATTGAAGACCTGGGCTTGAGTGTCATTTCTGAGACTGCTTTGTGACACTAAATTTGTGAGATTCAGTTTATTTTTCAGGGTTGATTAGAGGAACTAAGTTATGATGCATGTAAAAGTTCTCCACAAAGTCTAAAGTGGGATTCAGTTATATTTTTTTACCTCTTTTTTTTTTTTTTCAGTGTAGCCCAGGAGCCCTCCACTTGAGTGTGATGGAGCCAGGTACCAACAGTGACAATTGTTGCTAAAATTTTCTCCAAACTGTTACAGACGGCCAGTATTTTCAGGTGCTACTTGCCCTCCTGCCTCTGACAACTGCCTGGACCCACAGTGCTCTCCCCAGCCTTGCTGAAAACACGTGGGCCTGTGTTCCTAGTGCAGCGGGGGATGCCGATGTTATCTGGAAAGGGCAGGAAACAGCGGCAGCTCCTCTGGCAACAGATGGGGCAGCCGTCTTCTGAGACATGTGACTTCATGAAACCTCTCTTGGTTGGCAAACACAATGCCTCATCAGGAAGGGAAACCCAGCAATCCAAATGAAGCCCCCAACATAGCTCACACTGTTTATCTGAGCTTTTAATTCAGTGCTGATCATCGGAATCTAAATAATTATTCATTGCCCCACCTGACACACAGCTCTACTTTATCTTCCAGGCAGGATAGGAAGTTCCCCACCAAGTGGGTCCTGGCTTTATTATTGCTTGTCTGCAGTCTGGGCCCAAACAAAGGAGCGGCACAGATTCAGAGAGGGAGAGACACACTCGCACACTAGAGCACCCAAATGTGTGTCTGGTTTTGCACACATTCACTTCATATACGTGAATATACACATGTTTGCAAATATACACTCACACACTCTACTTTCTCACACACTACACATTCATGGACACCTCTCACACTCACATGCACACTCACATATACACTGCTCATACATACAACACTAATTTATACACAACACACAACTTGCACACCCACCCACATTCACATGCACACTTTCACACACTTCCACACATATGCCACTCCAATACAAACATTCACAACATGGACACATATTCATACACATATACTAACATATTTATACATATATACTACTCACATACATTTATACTCACACACTCATATATAGCACATGCTACTCACATTCATGACATATGTACACACTCATACACACACAGCACACATTCACTATGGCATATACAGAAATACAAGAAGACATCAAGAAAACTACTTATTAAAACACAAGAGCCTTCTGCTTCTATAGTCAAGGGCTTGACAAAAAAAAACAATTTTTCCTCTGGATATCTATGAGGAGCAACTGTGAACAACAGTGATGCTTCAGGTGATGGTATTTGAAGACACATGACAACTCACTGAAATGAGAATTCACCAGGTACTCCTCCTTTAGGTTTGTTATTATCCTTACATCGGGTTTGTCATTTATTGTAGTTGTTAGGATCATTTTTTGTCTTCCTCGCCCACAGCCAATCACACTACTTTTTGCTGAAGGTGTTGAAAAGAGGATGCTCAGGATAAAGAAGTGGGACAACTTCCCCATTAATCAGGTCCAGTCAAGCTGACACTCCCTGGGAGAAGGTCCTGGGGTTGAGGGAGGTGAGGCAGGGCAAGGCTGAGGAATGGCCAACAAAGAAGGGAGGCAGGAAAGGGACCTGTGGTGGGCCATCTGCGGGGACAAGCGGCAGCTCCAGCCCCCTGCTCTTTTCTGTTCAAGCCACCTGGTCCAGTTGCTTTCTGGCATCAGGGAGAGACTGATAAAATTTCTTTTAGCTGTGGAAGTAACATCAGTTTGAGTTATATGCGCACAAGTCTCTTCTTTTCCTTCAAGGCCTAATGTTTTTGCATCTTTTTTTTTTTTTTCTGTAAGGCTGTCAATGCCTGGTGCCATTAGGCAGTCAATAACTACTTATTGAATGGAAGGATGGCAGTCTTCTTGAAGCAGCGGTCCAGATATTTCTGAACATATAACGGGGCTTTGGCCATCTGGTGGGCATGAAGAAGATTATAATGTGCCTGAACATTACCTCACTGTCTGAATATCTTTCTTCTTTATTTATGTGCACTTCCTCAGTGATCTCATCCAGTCTCATGGCTTTAAATAGTAGTTATATTCAGACAACTCCCAAATCTATATATCTGCTCTGAGTCTCTCCCCTGAATCCCAGGCTCCTATGTCCAATGGCCTGCTGGGCATCTCCAATTAGATGCTTCACAGGCATCCAACCTTAATGTGTTCAGAATGATTCCTGATTTCCCCTTGACACCAGCTTCTCCTGCAGGCTTCCCCCTTCTCAGAAAAGGCAATTCGATTGTTTTGGTTCCTCAGGTAAAATCCTTGGGTTTATTCTTGCCTTTTTCATTTCTTTTACACTCATATTCTCTTCATCAGTATGTCAGATCTAAATTTAAAGTATAGCTCAAATCTGAGCACAGCCCTAACACTTCTACTGCTGCCCTTTGGCATAGATCCACCCCCATCCATGTCACTCCCTAGATTACAAAAAATCTATCTTGTGTCCCAGTGTCCTCCCTTACTGTCTGCATTTCATCTTCCCCCAGAAGCTTTGGTATTTTTCCAGAGACATAAGCAAGATCATGCCAGCCTCTGCTTTAAACCACTAGTGGGTTGGCATCTTGCTTCAAGTCCAAACCAGAGTTCTCACCTTGTCTACAATGGCTACATGGTCTGCACCTCACCACCTCATCTCATTTTCCCTACTTTTCCCCTCATTTTCTCTTCCAAGTCATGCTGGCTTCTTCCCCAACACCAAGTAGATTATCATCTCAGGGCCTTTGCTCCACTGGTCCCTTTGCCTGGAACATTGTCCCTAAATATTCTTAAAGTTTGCTTCCTCACTTCTTTTATGTCTGCTTCACTGCCCCTGTGTTAGACATTTTCTAATCAACCACAGCAGCTCCATTCTCCATAACACTAATCCCTACTTTGCATACTTTTGTTTATGTGTTTATTGCCCAATGACTCCTTCTAGAATATAAACTCTGTGAGAGACTTTATGGATTTTGTTCTCTTCTTTACCTCTCGTTCCTACAACAGTACCTGGTTTGCAGCTGGTACTCAATAAATTTCTGATGAATAGAGGAAGGAAGGAAGGAAAAATGAAAGGAAAAAGGAAGAAAAGGAGAAGGGAAGCATGAGTTCAATTAGGTCATAACCCAAACACATCAGACTATGGGACTTCATCAGAGCAGTATTTCTTAAATGCTTTTGATTATGGACATTCAATAAGTAATATATTTTACATTATGACACAGTTCATATAGATATAGATGTATTTACTACATGGTATGCACTCTGTTTTCTATTTCTTTTAATTATATTTTAACATTTTCTATTTTATTTCCATAATAAAATACTGGTCCGGACCCACTCAACTGATTTAACCACCAATGGGTTATGAATCATGGTTTGAAAAGTACTGTACTAGAGAAAATGGAAAGTCTTGCTGGGGAATAAAGGTTAAAGTGAAATGAAGTGATCAGTCTGTTCATGGTTCTGCAAATTTGTAAAATCAGACTGCTTTCATTTACAAGTTTGGTATTTTGGTTAGAGTCAAGGAGGAAAATGCAGTTGTCTAGAATGGGTGCTTTGAGGAGGAAGAGGCATGAGTTGAATGCTGATGGCAAAGTGTTTTAAGATGACATGAAAAGAGGATATGGGAGAGGGAGATGCTGGGAAAACATCCTCATAGTGTAGGAAAGTCAGTGAGGGCCAAACTTTCCCCACATTGTCCACATTTCATACTGGGACAAACCCAGTTTTAAACTCTGCCCATCTCTCCTCTGCCACCCTGAGGACTTTTTCCATCCTTCCCTCAGGAGAAGACTGTGTGTACAGAATTTTTTCCCACTCTTCCATCATTCACATCAATGCCTCTCCCAGGATGATGTAATTAGTTCTAGAGTTTTCCATTCCTATGTTCTCTGCCAAACTGAGAGATAACTAAGCATGTTGTATTCAGGCCATCATCTCAGAAGCAGACTTAAGGCATTTCAGTTGGTCACACAATGATTATTACCTGACTCTGTGCCTTCATTATGTGATGGGCATTGTTCTAACTAATTTACATGATCTCCATGAAATAGTGGTACTATTTAGTCTCTACATTTTGCAGATATAAGCATTATGAAGTCAATTGCCCCAAGTTACCTTGCTAGTAAATAGCAGAGCTGAAATTTGAACCCAAGCAACCTGACTGTTGAGTTATTATTCTTATCCACTCCTTGTTCTTGAAAAATATGAGGGCTGATATTATAGTGAGATTGGTGACAGTTTGTTGCTTTGTGAAGGGAAGTGAAGAACACTTTAGGGGCATGGGTGGCACACCATTTACCCTATATTTATCTGAATTCCAGTTTTGGTAAAGTACAATTAGTCAAAGCTAGGAGATTGATTTTTCAATTCAGAAATTGTAAACTGGATTCAGACCTTTTCTTTTTGGCTCATTATGTATTTGAAAATTGTAGATCTTAATACCTTTTGCTGGCCATGCCCTTTCCAGTTCATCACAGTTCCCCAATTCCCTACAGTATTTCCACCCTGCTCTCCTTATGTCACCTGCCTAGTTCCTGAAGGCAATTTGCATGCATATGTGTGAGAATTACTGTCTTAAAACAGGATGAAGTGCCAACTGACTTTACTCTACATCTCTTATCATGAGTCATCATCTGCTCATTCCACCACTCTGAGGATTAAAAGAAGGCAAACAGGACATAGACTAGATAGTAGTCTTCTCATAGTGCTTGACATCTAAGTTAAAGTGTATGCTTCCCACTTGTTGGAGGAGAACCCATTTGGAGCATCAGACCTTGAGGCATAATCTGTTACTTCTTTTCCTAAAATTGACATGATAATATGTGATCCAATAATAAGTGAGCGTGACTGTTGAGGGAAGAAGTCAAAGGGGATGGTAAAACACTTACACGCAGCATCAGGTCTGAAGAGTGAGCAAGGGCAAGGACATAAGCCCCCCAGCTGAATACACAGAGGTTCAGGAACTGGCCAAAAATTGGAAGCAGAAGGAAAAGAAGATTGAGAATTCATTGAGGGTATTATTGGCCTACCAGTCACATAGCACTTGCTGTACATTTCTGAAACACAGGCATTTAGATTTCCAGAGAATGTTTGATTTCAATTGGTCATTAGTATGTAAGTATTTGATGTGGCCCTACTAAGGATCTGAGTTAATTGTAACTGAATGAACTTTTACTATTTAAAACCTCAGTTCTTAATGAACTCCATGCTAAAGATGTTGAGGAGAAAATGCCATATCTGTTCATTATCTCTAATATCTGCTCATACTTGAGCCAGGCTCTTATAGGGCCAACCGTGCTTGTTCTCACTTTTTAAAAAATCATCAGCACTATGCCAAGATATTATTTATGCCAAAACACATAAACTTGATGCCAGAGTTAGAAATGGAAGGAACTAGAGGAATCTTTTTCTCTAGAAGTATTTCAGAATGGAGAAATTAAGAGCACAGACTATACTCTTAACAGATGGTTTGAATTTTGACCTTGATACTTTCTACCTCTGTGTGCAGGGAAGATGCTTAAACCCTCAGAATCTTAGTTTCCTCATTTGCAAAGTAAGGTGAATAGTGCTTAGAATACATAGAGCTGTTGTCATAAAAAAATTTAGTCCATAAGATATGTAGCATGATTAGCACAGGCCTAATACATATTATGCAATCAATAATTCTAATTTTTATTATCATTGCTGCTTGAAATACTTGGAGGAAATCTAAATGGAGGTTGTCTATGACCTATGAGAAAACGATACTTTGTATGTTTCTTGCAATAGAACAGTAAACAAAGGTAAGAAAACTGGCTTACATTTCTAACTCAGCCACGTTTTATCACAGCAAGTAAGCTATCAGAAGGGGTGGGCAGTAGGATATACAAAATATGGGCTTTGCTTCAGACAAGCATGGCCTCGATCTGAATTTATTAAGTGATTTTGTATAGTTTGGCTGGTGCTTACGGACTTCTGTTCCCTCGTCTGTAAAATGGGGATAGTATTTTTGCCCAGGTTGGTGTAATGAAACACTTATGACCGTTTCTAATATACCAGTGGTTTCTATTCAGTCATTTCCAATGCCTATCTCTATGTGATCACATGGACATGTGTACTGTGAATATATTGTGTGCTACCCCATCAATTTAAAAAAATGGAAACTTAATGTTTATGAAATTTTGTATCCTGCGATTTTCACTTTATTTTGTAACTTATTTAATAACTTGTGCTCAAGATCTACTTATACCTGGATGCATTGTAATCCATCTTAGGAAAGAACTACAGTTTATTTATGTATTATTAAAATGTAGATTGTTCCTTTTTTATTTTTAAAAATACTATTACAGAGAAATTTATTATATATTAATCATTTTTACCACCTCTGGACAATTTACCTTTAATCAATTCAAAAAGGGATAATTACTAAGACAAATGATATGCCAAATTGCTTCCCAGAAAGGCTGTATCAGTTTACAACTCCTGTTCGCACTGTATGAAAATACCTATTTTACAATGGCCTCATTAACAATGGGTCTCATACCAAATTATGTTCTGCAAAACAATTTTGTCTGTGACCATTTTTTAGTAGCTAACTGCAGACATCTTGAACAAATAACAGTATCTCACTATTTCCAACCTCTTATCTGGTGGAGGCTGAGTAAGGCTTAGAGAAGAGTCCTAGAATTTCAGATTTCATACCAGGTTGCCTGCACCAGGAGACTGGAAATATGCCATTACTATAACAGAGGGTGAATACAGAGCTATTTCTATGTTGTCTTAATTGAAAGACAACTGGCAACATAGATTTCTATGATCTGTAAAGTGAGGATGTTTACGTCTGTCCCTTGTAGGGATTTTGAGTAGAATTGAATGGTGTGTTGATACATCTGGATGTCTTCAGAGCTGCATATATTACATCAGATCACCAGCTATTTACCACTATGTGTATGGACCTGTGTAAGTGTGTGGGAGCAGGGAATTAGCTGGTAAGAAAACCTTTAAGGAGAGAGTAGTAGCAGCATGAATTAGATCTAGCTGAAGTATGACTGGTTCGTGATGGAAAACATGCATGCAAGTCCCTCCAGAGCAACCTCTACACTCCTTCAGTTAGATTGTATCAGGCTCCAACTTTATCTAGAATGGTAGTTCTCAAATATTTTGTGCATCAGAAACAAGTGTGGGGCTGGTGGTGGTATTGAACCATTGTTGGGTCCCATCCACAGAGTTTCTAATTCAGTAGGTGGGGTTTGGCCTGAGTCTCTGCATGTCTAATAGGCTCTCAGGTGAAACTGATACTGTGATCACACTTTAAAAACCAAAGATCTATAGGATCACATTGCAGCAATTTAGTTACCATTAAATTAAACCACCACCTGCTGTGGATTTGTGTTTTTATTCAGTGGGAGGCCACTGGTATTTGCATATTAGCAGCATTAAGCTTCACCAATCAAAAAAGCTGACTTTATATCTCTTATCATGAGTCATCATCTGCTCATACCACCACTCTGAGGATTAAAAGAAGGCAAACAGGACATAGACTAGATAATAGTCTTCTTGTAGTGCTTACTTACTTGTCATAATTAATAGTTTTAATTATTAGTCCAGAACATGGTATTGTGTTACTGAAAAATGTAAACACTGAGTATATCTTTCCTTGATCCATATTGTTGTCTGATATATATATATAGTCAAATGTATATTTCATGAGCATGCCCAGTATTGCAAAAAAGGAGTATTTTCTAGCTAGTGTTAGAATCAGTACTTGCTTTTCAAAACAGAGCTATCAAATTTAACAGTTATTTACAATGAAAAGTAGAATTTTAGCCCCATGTCAGGCAGTTGGAGGATCTCATATTTCCAAGGGCATGTCTGTGATAACTCCAGGTTTAAGTGGCCTGGGAAAGAGAAGAGGACATTTCATTACCTCAGAGGGGGCTGCAGCTGTGGTCAGTGAGCAGACAGCCATGTTTGGTTCAGCCTCATTCCAGGAAAATGGCTCCAATCTAAACACATGAGCAGGCCAGATAGCAGGATTATTTAATCACCTGGAAACTCAGCCTGCCCCTGCTGCTATTAAAGGAACCTGTCACAGTTGGTTTGCCAAGGACCTATGGCCAACTGCCTGCCCTGGAAGAATGCATTCCCTAATTGCTCCCTGGGTTTTGGGACAGCCAATGAGATCAACCAAGCAGGACAGAGGGGCCTAAGTTAGCCAGTATGTTCCAGTTAAAAGGGCTCAGTCTCCACGGGAGGAATCCTGAACAATAGGAAGTGGAAAGGAAAGAAGTGCTGATGTCCAAGTAGGTAACCATCTCTAACCATGATTTCTGTGTGTGCAGCAGTTTGATGCTATCCACCAGGAACCCAGATGCATCTGAGACATTTCCTTCCCGAGTTTACATTTTAAATGTTTCAAATTCATATTGAAGAGAGGGAAACACATGTCCTCCTCATTCAGTACAGATTTATTTTAGCAGCAATGGAGGATTAACTTATGAGGTTTTTCCATGTGAAACAGTTCTGAAAATGTGTTAGGACTAATGTAGGTATTAAGTTCTTGACTTAAATCATATAAGAAGGATGGGCAACAGGAAAGGGAAAGAGGAAGAAGATTCAAAGAAAAGGGATGAAATAGTTTGTCAGTTGAGCTTTTTAATAATGATTGCAAAAGCTATTAAGTTTATAGCTATTTATTTCCAAACACTGTGTGTGTGTGTGTGTGTGTGAGAGAGAGAGAGAGAGACAGAGACAGAGACAGAGACAGAGACAGAGAGACAGAGAACTTTATACTAATTACACATTCTGGGTAGTTTACATATTCATATATTTGAACCTATGCCTGAGACATGGTCTGAAAAAAATAATGACTGATATTTTTGATGGTGTGATTGTATTATTCAGGATGTCAGGATGGAAGTCTCACATGCAAAACCAAAGTTCATACAGTGTTTCCTTACCTCTGAGGACTTGCACACTGAATGTTCTAAGGTGCCAAGAGGTGATTAAAGCTTGTGGGGAAATGCTTCCTCTGTTTTGGGGATAAGCCATGCTAATTTGTTCCAAGTGAGTAAGATGCTTCCCTGAGCCTTCAAGAGACAGCTGGCATTAGACACCATGATTTATGCTGCACCATACCTCCATTATGCTGGCTAAGGTAGAGGCAGCAGTCCCCCCAAGTTATTAAAGCTGTTCGTTTCTCCTTAGCACCTCATGGTGCACAGGGTTTCCATGGTAAAAGAGAAAATAGTGTTTTCCCTTCTATGCCTGGAGCCTGGGGTTCAATTTCTACATCCATCTGAATAATACACAGGGCTCAAAGAAACAGAGGTACAGGAATTTATATCTTGCTTCACCAAAGATGTGGAGTATGAATAATTTGCAATGTAGGATTTTTAAAAATTTTATTTATCTTTATCTTTTTCTGTTTTCTCCTGCAGAGAGGCAGGAGGTAAGAATGTGACTTACAAATTCATCTCCCAGAAGCAGCAGAGATCTGGTTATCCCACCTTAGCAGTAACTCATGTGAATACACAATTCTCAAGGGGAAGTCAGGAAACTTTGGCCTCCTGAGTGTCAGGGAGGGAGTCCATGGTGTGCCTTGTGCCTTTTCGTTGGTGTGTTGGCTGTGGGCTCACCGGTTTGTCTGGCTTCTCTGCAGCACCGCAGTTGGATAAAAGGAAAAGAAAACAATTTCATCTTAAATTTTTTGTGCTGATATGCACAGAAACTAAAAATACTTATGATGTTCTTTATCCTGTTAGCTGGGAATTAAAGGAATTAGGTTTAACAGTGAAACCATAACGGTGGGGAGAGAAAGGTACGGATGTGACACAGGAACATTGGCATGGAGGTTTGAAATTGGACCTGGGTAAATCTCAGTTTGACACAGAGGATTTCCTTGTCTCCGGAAAAGAGAAACGTTGTCAAAATGTTGATGTAGCTTATTGATGATGGAGAGTGATAGTTATTGCCAAGGGTGGCATGAAGGCATTAATCTTATCTTTTGTTTCCCTTCACACCATATATAGTGACAGTTTGGTAGAGACTTTGGAGCCAGTTGCTTAGTTAAAATCCCAGCTCTGCCCACTCTGCAACTTTGAGCAAGTTACTCAACCTATTTGTGCCTCAGTTTCCTCACTGTAAAATGAAGATCATGGAACAACCTAATACACAGAGTTATGGTGAAGCTTAAGTGAGCTAAGACCTTTAAAGTGCTGTGAGAGGCGTTTGGCACATACCAAGTGATATGTGAGTGTTTATTGTCATTTCAGTTACTGTTATTATTTGACCTTCTGTAACTCATTTAATTATTGGAGCTGCCGCTCTGCTCTGCTTTCAGAGCATATGCCGAGTTGCCTCTTTACTGGAGCTTAGCCTGTGGCTCTCCAGACTGCAACTTCTCACCCCAACTCAGTGCCCTAGTTACCTAAGAAAACAGATTTTACTGAGGACTCTGGAGAAACCATACTTTCCCCTTTTGTACTTCAAGTTCTCAAGGTTTGTGGTTATAACACAGGTTGGGTTCTTCTCTAGGAGCAGAAACTGTCCAGAGTCCGCATATTGACTGGGTTAGGATATTGTGAGAGGTCGACTGGGGAGAGACAGCTGCAGAGGGGCGCAGGTGAACTCTGCACAGCACAGAGCCGCCGCCAGCCCTGCAGGCTGCTGTGGACTGCATATGACCTATTAGAGTGATCCAAATCAACTCAGAATTTCCTGGCCTTTATGTCACTACATGGATGTGTGCCACTTGGGAAAGGATGAGCCCTGCGTGAGGCAGATCCTGGAGGTGCTGGCAGCTGCAGGCTCCATGCTGCCTGCAGAGGGATTTGCATGGTCAAGTCCATGTCTGCCACAGCTCGAATTCCAGACTAAAAGATAAGGTCAGGAAGGTACATCGCAACACCTCTTTGTAGGGTTTTCACCACTTGACCAAATGTTTTTTACTGCTGTGGGTTGGGGGAAGACAGGAAGGTTGCTGAAAGAAGGAAGGGTGTTGGGGAAAATAGAAACAAAAACTCAAACAGAGGTTTATGTTACTGGGGTCAACAGGAAGTAGAGGAAGCCCTGCAGAATCTTCAGATGGGAGGGGCCCTTGGAAACAATTCGAGGGTGTTAGAAGCCTTGTATAGAAACACACTGATGTGTGTGTGTCTTAAGGAAGTGCTAACAGAAGTTCAGGTGGGTTTTCCTAGACTGTGGGATTTCCCAGGATTCTTGACTTTTTGCTCTAAACCTGAGTCCTAGGTGGGTTGATATGAAGCCTCTCCCAAGCCACCTCCTGGAGTCACAGCCAAAGCCATGGAATAAAGGATGGGCAGAGGACTGGGAAACTGTGGGCAGATGTTTTTCCGTGTAGTTAAGAGTGACAGAACAGAGACATTATTGATAGTTACTGCAGTGCTCCACATGTATGTGGCAGCTAATAAATACAGTTCAAAAGAAAATTGAACATGAGGGCAATGAATTAGAAGGAAAAATTATTTGGGACAAACTGCTGAGGACAGAAAAAATGGTAAAATAGGCAGTAAATCTAGGATGCAAAGCAGAGCTAAATGCCGTAATGCACTGAATACTTAGAATACCATAGGGGTCAGGTCAGGTCCTGAGCCAGCGTCTTCAGTTAGACAGGGATGCTCCTGCAACCCATGTGCATTACAGAACAACCCTGAAGCCTTCTCTCTGCACATGCCCTCACCTTATTGATTATGGAACATCCTTTCCTTATTTCCTTCCTTTCCTCTCACCGGAAGGAATGATAAGTGTTTGAAAGTTAGTGAGAATTACAGTTTCACCTAAAACTGACCATTGGCATATACCCTTTCCCCTTCTAGAGTGAATGAGTCTCTCTGGGCACTGGGCATAATTCAGTGCTGGTATGGATATTTGGTGTACGGGTGGGGAGGTTATGGGCTTCTGGGAGAGCATTACTAGTGGTTGTATAATCCAAGTCAAAGGCCAAAGAGCTTGGTGGAAACTGGCCTTGTCTCTACAATGAAAGAAGGGTAACATCTGCTTACTCTGTTTTCAAAATAAGGAATATATTATAGAAAAAGCTAATACCAGGTGATATGTTTCACTAGCAGTGACCTCTGGACTTTCTGACCTCATATAAACCATAGTTCACACTTTGTCAACAATTGTAATTCTATTGATAGACTGGGCACCCTGATAATAGCTGAATTATTTTTATCCAAGAAGTTTGTGCATGAAATTATTGTCAGATTGCCTTAATTTTGCTGTTCTAACATACAACCAGTTGCCACCTCTCACTCTTAGACTAATAGTCCCTACACTTTTACTTTATTTTTAATAGGAGTGAAAATATATTTTTCAATGTATTTTTCCATTGCATTTTCCAATCAGTAGATACTCACAGAATATCCTGTGAGTATTCATAGCTGCTCAGATTCTAAAATATGCATAGAGCCTGGAATATAGAAGGTGCTTAATGAAGATTTGTTGTATAAGTTGTAAGCTGCTCCTTATAATGTTTGGTGAGTGAACTCAGTGAATGCCTGAGCAAAACCAATAATGAAAAGATAATGATTTAAAAGATGAATGCATTGCTGGAACCTTCACATTCACATGACATTTGTTAGACAATAATATATTATTTTTTCTGAACTCCCAACATATTTTTCACCATTTTTAAGTGATGCTGATTGCATCTTGGAGGAGTGGGTAGGTATGATAATCTGTATGTGACATGTGGCTTGGAAGAGGGGTGGCTGAAGAAGGAAAAGAAAGGAGAAAAAGAAGAAAGGCAGCCAAGTTACTATATCTTAGGCCCCAATGCCTTGCCTCCGCCTTTTCCCACTGCCCATTCAAGTCTGTGACTGGCATCCCAAGTTGGATTAGATTTACCTGCTCTTCCTTACCTTTTAGGCCTCCTGTGACTTTTAGTCTCCTTGTCAATTGGAATAAATCCCTGTTTAGTCAAACAGCTTGGATATGCAAAGCACCATGTTGGCACAGAGGAACTACTAAAGTATAGAATATGGTCTCTGTGTCAAGATGAGTACAGTCTTCTTGGAAGGTAAGAGTTACCTACCAAAAGCAAATATGAACACACAAGTCCTTGCTGTGTATAATTAAGTGCTAAAGTGGGTGGTACAGAAGGTATGGGTCAAAAGGGCTCAGAGGATAGGGGTCACTAGGGGATGAAGTAGACAGGGAAAGAATGATGTCATTTAGTTCTACTCACCCAGCCCTGCCTATAACTGTATGTCCTTGCTCTGCTCTTTCTGGCAGGTGGGAGGGGAGTAGGGCTGGTAGTATAGAATCTCACCCACTGATACCATGTATGAATTGTTTTATGTGATCAAACTCTACCTAAGGCTTCATTTCAAAAGTATTCTGTTGCTAAAGTAACATTCCAGAACCTTCTTATTATACTAACTACATTTTTCTTTTTATAAAACAAGGAATTTATCATTTTTATATTTATTTAAAATGTATTAGCCAGCCATATCACTAAGTGATTTCTGACCTAACAATAGCATCTCCTGAGCTTGACCAATAGAACTTGTCTTATTATAATCAGTCAAAATAATAAATGGTAACTATTGAATGGTTGTTCTTTTTTGTTAACAGAAAGGCTATACTTTAAAATAATTTTACTCCAGCAGAATTTTAGGTTTAACTAAATACAAGGTCTGTCCAGAAGGTATCCAGCAATGTAATATGAAAAATAGAGACATTTATTGAAGAAGATACAAGATACAAGAAATATTGTACATAAGACAATGACACCTCAGTCCCCTTCGAAGTAGGTACCTCAGGACCTCACACAGTTCTCCCAATCACCATCAGCTGCCCCGTTATATTTTCCTGAATCTCATCAACTGTCTGAAATCTCTTCCCTTTCAAGAGAGATTTTAGTTTTGGGAAAAGCCAGACGTCTCAAGGCACCAAATCTGGGCTCTAGGGGGAGCTGAGTCACCTGGGTGTTTTGGTGTTTCATCAAAAAACTGCAGGAGACCTGATGCATGAGCGGGTGCATTGTTATGATGAAGCTGCTAATCACCAGTTACCTGTAGTGGTGGCCTTCTGAGTCATCCAAATAGTTTCTGTAGAGGAATGTTGATGCTTAACACAGAATTTGATGCAGATTCATTGCTCTACTCACTCAGTCATTTTGAATGCAATGACCACACAATACATGTGCTCATTTGACAGCGGCTTTTGGCCCCACTGACTAGTACAGTGAAGTCATCATTGTTCATGCATGAGCATTCCAGTCCACATCGATGTCAGGCAAATCATTTTTGTTATATTAGCAATGACTGGACTTTTTCCAGACAGACTTTGTGGATTATTGTACCTAGAAAAGGCTTAATCTGTCTTAAAGCAATTCTGGACTTATTTAAGTTATAAAATTTAAAATAGCAGTGACGATAGACTGAGAGGCTCTATTATCTCCAAAGTTTTAGTAGTCCACAGCTGGGTGCCTCCGGTATTCTGACTCCTCAAGGGAATCACAGAGGATTCTAACGCCGGGTTTTCTGGACCAAGGACTATCTCTCCACACCATAGTGAGCTCTGTCTGGCAATGTGAGGAAGGCGTGGGTGCTTTCTTTCCTGGGAGAAAGGCTAACCGTGCATCACCCATGCTGGCATGGTGACTGCTCTCCTCCTGTCAGGCCTGTGGGGGCAAGAGAATACCCCTGGGACGAAACCCAAGCTGCCAGTCTTCTGGAGCCTCAACCTTGTTTCCCTAGGTGCTCCTTGCACCTGAGCTGTAGCTCTCACTCTGCCCGCCCCTCTATTTCTACCACTTCTATTGATTTTCCTCTCTCTCTGATCTGTAAGGAAGCCTTTCTATAGACTCCTTGAGGACTGTTTGCCACAAACATAAGTAAGGTATTTCTGGAAAGGCAATCAGAGGAAAAAAAAATCTCATTGTGTATGTGTGTGTTGTGTTACATACATGTGCACTTACAAAGAAGGAAAAACAATTTCCACAGACCCTTGATCTGCCTTCCTAAGCATCCCCACTTTTGTCTTTTTAACTTAAGAAGTTTTGTCAGCATGAAAGGGGGATTGCTGGCACTGCCTGAGTACTCCTCAGGCAGCCCAGGACTCTTCTGGCCATTTGGCTAAATGAAGGCAGGCGTTCCAGAGCCTGGCAGTCTGTCCTCTGGGGACCTAGCCCTGCAGCCCCTCCCCGCTGCACCCTACACTCTAACAGTGTTATCAACTTTTTTTTATTTTCTTTGCATCCCAGGGGTTGTTGTCAGGGCAAGTATGAGGCAGTTGGGGGCAGGGACTCTTAAGTGCTGTAGCCCCAGTGTTTTAGGAAGCCCAGAGAGCTGACTGTCATGCCATTTAGGGGAGGCTTCATTGAAGGCCCTAATCACGTGACAATCTGAGTCTCACACATTGGGAAAGTCGGTGGCTGTCCCAACCTCCTTCCTCCCTTAGTGCTATCATTGATTGTAATGGCTTCTCGGTATCTGGTGGAAATCGAACTCGGGGTCTTTTTATTTAGACAATCATCACAGGCCACAAAATGAGTTGCTTTCTCAGTTTACAGACAGCCGTGTCCCTTGAGACCTCCCTCAGGCTCCCGTTGCGGGAGGACTCTTTTCTCAGGTTAAAAGGAATGCAACTTGCATCTTGTTTAATGAATTTACATAAATCTCTGAAGTTGCATTGTTGGACCCAGCTTGAAAACTGGACTTTAATGCTGTGCGTTGGAGTTGTGTAAAATCAAAGTTAGGGGAAGAATATGGCTCCCCCACCCCTCCCCTTTTCCCACCTCCTCTTGCCCAGCCCTTTTTATTTGGGGCAAGCAAAGTAGTTAAAAATGTCAAACTCACAGTGTGCACTGTCAACAACACAATGAGGAGGCTGAAATAAAATCCTCCAGCTTCATGGTGATACTTTATACTTACATAGGGCCTTTCATCCAAAGCCTTCCACTACCTTAGGAATATTAACCCTCGCTGTACCTCCCTGGGCTGGGCCTGGAGCCCGAGCTGGTTGAGAAGGCAAATGTACGGGGGCATAGTACTTCATTTCTGGGACAGGTCCCAGGCAAATTTTCATAATCAGTCGAATTTACATCTATTCTTTCACCTCTTTCAAAAACAGACGTCTTCCGTATCAGCCCCCGCTGGTAAGGCTCCTGGTGCCCCAGAGGTGTCAACAGCTCAGCAGATAGACTGCCTGTGTGTTAGGAGCACCAGCAAGCAACCCTCCCGCCTCAGCTGAGGAAAGAAGCATGTGTAAGCTTGAAATCTGATATATCATGCCATGCATCAAAGCAGTCATTATGGGGGTAATCTGAACTTTGTTGGAGTTCACACTTCATGGTTTACTCTTCTTTTTGTTTGATTTATGTATGGGACTACTGTAACATCTGCAGCAATGAATGCCTATGGATGTCTTTATCCAACTGTATGTTTGGGACCATGATCGTGGCACCTATTTTGCCTTTTCCAAGTTGCACTCTGTGCACCAACTTTGTGTCTGATGTGATCTATTGTAGGTGTTGGTGACCAGGAATTTTCTAATTGATCATGGCATTCTTTCCTAAAGAAGATGGACAAAGTTATATGATATTTATAAATGTCTTAATTGCAGACAAGAGGGTCATATATCACTTCTCTTGTTATAACCAGTACGTCTTCAAATACATTTGCATACCATCGGCAAGAAAATGATGTGGGCCACTTTCCAAACATGCGGAGTCTCAGGGCCCCTAGAAACCCCACTCTTAAAGCCATGCTAATTGATTTGAGGAAAGCTGAGGCATTCCTGTATTATTCCTAAAATATCTTCTGCTTTCTATTTTTGGTCATATTAACTCTTACAGGGCAGATTACCTGGCAACAGGCTGTTTCTTTAGCCCTAGTAGAACCATTAGTTCCACAAGAAAAAACAGATATCGGGGGGAAAGAATACAAGTCACTGAAGGCTCTCAGTGTAAAGGGAAACAGGTGGTGATACTTTTAAATGCCTGCTCTCCAATATTTTCTCCTCACTATTGAGTCTTGTCCATCTCCAAGGGCATGGAGAATTTACTCCACATTGATGCTCTGAGACTTAATTCCTGTGAAGCTGATTCTCATGGTCTTTGCACCTGTCTTTGAGGCCTACGGAACATCTCCCCAAGAGCTAAGCAGAGGGGCTACATTACGGAAAGGAGCAAAAGTCACACTAATTTGAGATTGAAGTCTGAAGGTCTGGTGAATGCTTCCTGCTATATATTGAATTTAGGAATCAGAGCTGAATACTTTCATGATGGCTATCTGCTTCTAATTCCAACTTGCCATTATTTATATTTCTAATCCTCAGAGAGATTTAAGTCTCCCCAAGACACTGGAAGGTCAAGCAGAATTGAAATTGGAGGTCTACCTCTTACCTCTATGATCATAGTCAAATTACTTAAGGAACATAGCTCTCTGGGCCTCAATTTCCTCAGTAGTACAAGGGATGTGATAATAGTATCTAATTCACTGGGTCATTTTAAAGGTAAATTAGATAACACTTTTAAAGCAAATGACACATACAAATGCTTAATAAATGGCAGTAGTTATACTTGTTTATCAGTATAAAAGGGGGAGGTAGAGAGGAAATTAGACACTGGAAGTGGAAATTGTCCCTGTGATGATAGTCTTGATAGGTATCTAGTTAGATCCAATGATACAGCAAGCACCTGTAAGGAAAGACCTTTTGGTTGTGTCTCACACCTTGCAGATCTGGTCTCTGACTTTAGGGGTTTTCCGGTTTAAAACAGAAAACACTTCAACATGAAGAATACAGCATCTAATATTAAAAAAAAAAAAACAAAAATGTAAATAGACATATACATGCATTTTATATTGCTGCCAGGCAGTCCTCGATTGGTGAGGCCAGCCACATGGAGAGAAGAAATTGCCTGAATGAAGGAGTAGAAGCATCTCAGCAGGTGGAGGTAATTTTACCTGCAGCATTAATGATCAGTTGGTAGAGGTGGGAAAGACACCTCCCTCACCCCCACCTCACCTTTCCCTTGTTTCTACGTCAAGTTGCAAGTCAAGTTAAATATGCATATTTAACTGTAACTTAGAAAAGTGTGACTTTCTGACACTTCAAATGTGCATTTAAACAGAATCTGGCCTCAGGTGCCTGTAATATGTGGATCATAGCAATATAAAAAATGCAGGAATTATTAGACATAAGATACTGTCTCACTAGGACGAGACTCCAGTAGGTTTTCTTTAGAGGACTGAAAAATAGTACTTTGAAAACCCTATTTTACCTTTGTGAACATTTTCATTCTTTCTCTTGGACTTTTTATTTCCCTAAAGAAAAATGTAGTATCTTCTGCACAGCTTATGACTGTGAATTTCCACCTGCAGGTTAACCGTATGTAGGTATGTAGAGGAGACTGACCATTGTTTTGTGCCATCATTCCAGGTCGCTGACTTTCAAAGCCTCATTCCTTCCTTAATAAAGCTCTGACGACTCTGTGGATTAGAATTCCCTCCCCAATCCCAGGAGAGTTTCTTAATGTTAGACCAGCCATGACAAGAGCTGGGCAAACCTGTGCCCTTACAGGTTTTCTGACCTCCGTCCAGTGCTTGGTAGCAACCAGAGAATTGAACCAAAGAGGTGCATGCTTGTCTTACCTTAAAACTCCACTTGTCAAACAGCAGCGGCACAAAGAAAGGTCAACAATTTATTTTCTGAGCACTTAACTTTAATGATTTCTTAAGGTGGACAGAGTCTAAGAGGTTTTCAAATCAGTCCTCAAATGTAATGGCAAGGGGGTTGAGTAGGTCATTCAATTAGAAATGAAAATTCAGTGCCTGGTTCTCCCTTTTCTTTACCCCATCCCATCCACATATATTACTGTATACCAGTGAAAACTCCACAAATATTCATTTAATCAATAGATCTTTATTGAGCACCTACTATATGTCAGACATTTATTGAAGGAATAGCTAGGTTCTCCTTGTGGGTTATTATGAAAATCGGACAATCATGTACTTTTATTGTTACTTTTAATAGATTCAAACCACACAGAAGCATACAGAATTGAAAGTTCCTTCATTCCACTCCTCAAAGATAATTACTATTAACAACTTGTGTAATTCCTTCCATCATAGTCTACATTCTGTACTACAATTTGCTTTATTTATTCAACAAGCAACTACCTACTACTTTCTGTGTCATTATATGCACAGTTACCTCAGCTTTCTCAACTCCTTCTAAGTTGTATGTAATATACATGTATCACAATTTGTGTAATTTACCTTTTCTCATATTGATGAATATTTAAGCTGTCCCTACTCTGTTGGTTTACAAATAATGCCACAAATAGCATTCCTGAGTTTATATCCTTGGGCTCTGTTGTGAGTATATTAGTGGAATTTCTGGGTCTAAGATACTTATGAAACATTTTGGTATTTCTAATTTGCTTTTTATAAATATTATATTGATTTAAGACCCATTAGTGACCTAAGATATACACTGTCAACTGATTCCTCTATAAAAGTGGCAGATTTTTGGGTCTTGATACTCTTCCAAATCAATAATCAATCACTGCTCTTGAGAAAAATAATCTTAAGATATGCAGTGAACCTCCACTGTAGTAAGATGTGAGGTCATTGTTCTCCAAGGGCAGGGAGAGTGCTTAATCTAAACATACCCCTCATTCCATGGAATCCGCTAACCTTGTTCCTGTCTCCGCCCTCTATGCTCTTTTCTCCCCATTGCTGTTTAAGACTAACTACAGCAGGCAATTTGGATATAAACAAATAACACAACACAATGTTTGCCCTCAAAGACCTTTCAAATTGAGTTGGGGAGACAGACACAGATGGCTAAAAAACAAGCTAAAAATACAAGTCAGTATATAAAAAGCAGCAAATATAAATAGTCAGCATCATTACAGAAGTTCAGAGGAAGGAAGGAAAAGAGTAGACTACAGTGTTGAAGCTTCAGGCAGAGACAGTGTAGAATTTGTGGATTTCTCTAGGTGGTAGTTGGAGGTTAATGGGGAGATAACTATGAAATGCAAGTAAGAGCCCTGGCCAGTGTGGCTCAGTGGGTTGGACGTCATCCCAACACCATAAAGGTCTCGGGTTCGATTCCCAGTCAGGACACATGCCTAGGTTGCAGTTTTGGTCCCACTGGGGTGCATATGAAAGGTAGTGAATTGATGTTTCTTTCACATTGATCTTTCTCTCCCTCTCTCCTTCCCTTCCCTTCTCTCTAAAATCAATAAGCATGTCCTCCAGAGAGGATAAAAATCATGCAAGAAAGAGTCAGCTGATAGAGGAAAAGAGATTCCATTAGAGAGTGGAAAACAGGGGCAAAAGTGCCCACTTTTAACTTGTTAGTTGGATGTGGTAGGATTTATAGTAGCCCTTGAGATTATTATATACTTGGCAGAGGTGGATTTTTGTTTGTTTGGTTTTGCTTTGTTTGTTTGGTTTTTTCAGAGACGTGATAGGGCTGGTACAGGAAGGCCATTAAAATGTTGAGAATATGAAGAAAGCTTCCAGCACTTTTCTCAAGAAACTACCTACCTGCTTGCACATACTGTACACACAAAATTCTGTCTATGATTTCAAGGACCCCTTCCTTCTATCCCAAGGTAAACTTCAGAATATATCTTAACAGAGTTGTAACCCAGGACAATCTGCCTAGAAATAATGTGAGCCAGGCATGCATATCCCAGTAAAAGTTGTTTGGCAACATACTACTTGTATGTGAATGAATCATCAAACTCTGAAGCCGACTAGAAACAGGTGGGTAAACAACTTGATACGGTTGTGCTGTCATTTCAGACTTTTCCTCCGTGTCTTCAGTTAATCCAGTGTAAATTACAGGAGGAGGGTCTCAGTGTTGTTCAGGAGAAGGGGTCTGACCTGAGAGGAACCAAGTTCTTGAAAATTTGAATCAATGAGATTATTAATGCATGTATAACTGGAGTCCACTCCAAGATGCTGCGTTTTGCTGCAGAAAAGATACTGTTGCTCCCCACCCCCTTCTTTTTTTTTTTTTTTCCCCCTGACAGTCAGTTAATAAAGACTCAACAATAAGCAGCTGCCAGTGATGTCATTTGGGACTTTGTCCACGGAGCTTGTATTTACAAGCTCGGAGCAACCACGGAGCTGCAGCGGAGGGAGCAAGTCTACGCAAACTTGCTCTGAATTCTCTGCAGGACTTTGCTGCCGCTTTGGATATTCAGGAAAACTGAGCGTGTCCTCTTAGCGCAGCCTTTCAATGCTTCAAAAATAAACAGAGGATAAACTCGGGAGGAAAGTTTTAGCAGGAGAGAGTTGTTGCAGTTCCTGTGTCTGTCTCCAGGACTGTGATATGTGTTGACTGAAGCGCTAACTGCAAGTAAGACTGTTGAGATTTTTTTTTTAAAACTCTTGTAACAGTTTTTCTTATTTATACAGCTTGCTTTCCTTTTAAAGCGAGATAATGATGTTTACGCATTTCTACAGGCTCTCTGGGCTGCCACCACAAGTATGCAAGTATGCATTTGTTCGAGTAATTATAGTGCGCTGAAGTTGCCTGTTAGGTGTAGAGGACTGCTTGTCTCTGAGAACAGGCGCTGGGACAGAGATGATAACAAGATAGTACTGAGTTCCTAATTACTTGACTTTGCAGGGAGGTTGAATTTTTTTAAAAATAAAAAGCAACCAACCGTACCAAAAACTATTAGCTTGACCTAAGAATTTTAATAGAAAACTATAAAGACTTAATTTTTAATTAACTGATGTGCTGGAGGGGAAACCCACTTTTTGTCTCTGTTCCTTTCTGTGGTTTATAGATTTATGTAATATGTAATTCTTGTTTACAGTACCTTGTTTCCTCCTGCTGATACCCTCTCCCCAAATAGCTTCCCCCAGACGCTGATTCATTCTTGGGGAATTTAAAAGATGGAAGAATGTTTTGAAATTGAAACCATTTCTATATGGATTTTTTTTTTCTTTTGAGTATCTGGAGAAATATGTACAGTTCTGACTTGTCTTCTGAGTTAGAAACCTGAAATAACATACTACTGAAAAAATCAAAATTTGACATGCAGCGAGGTCAGGATTCAAGATCAACATCCTCTCTTTCACTTTCCTTCTGACTCTTTAAAACTCTTCAGATATTCTTTGGGCGGTAGGAAGAGTGTGCTCCGTGTGTGTGAGCCTGAATGTGGGCTCCCTCTTAACATGGCTGCGCTGGGCCACCTGGCCAATTGGAAGTTCTGCTCAGTAGTCCTGTGAGTTTGTCTCTCCTTGCCTGTTTCAAGATATTGGGCTTGCTCTTCAGTGCCTGCAGTTCAGCCCCTTGCAGCCAGTAGCAAATTAGGCTGAGTCCTGCCTTCTAGAACTGTCAGCCGTGCTGTGCAAATAGGCAAGAAGTGGCTGTTAGACTGTTACCTCCTGCACGCGAACCCCATGACTCACTCCTGGAGACCTGGCCAGCTCCTCAATTCAGCTGCTCTGTCACCAGCCCAGGAGAGCAGTGACAGCTTTCACTGTCTTTCCCTTTCTCTCTGGTCTCAAAGTTTTAAGAATCCAGTACCAGAAAGATCCAAAAATATTTGACTGTTTTTCATGGGGTACTAAGTTGTGCAACTTCCTGTGTGTTTGTCAAGCTCCAAATTTTTCCATCAGCACACACTCTCCTTGTATATGTTTCATGGATTAAAGCTCAGTGCTTTCTGTGAATTTTCATTTAAAATAAGGGATTTGCTGCTAAAGCAGTTTTCAAAATATTACTCAAAGCTTATCCTTTTACAGAAGAAAACCTCAGGCACAAGGAGGGGAAATAATTTGTCCAAAGTCACCCGGCAAGACGGTGGAGGAGCTGCAAGTAGAAACTAAATCCTTGTGCTCATGCCGGCATGCATTCCACATTTCAGCTCTCACAGATTATAGAAGAAATAGGACCCGCACGTGGTTAATAGGCTTTCTTGTAGGAGCAGCGCAGTGTGAAGCTGTGTAGATGAAGGTGGTCTGGCAAAGAGAGACTATTCCTGTTTTGTCTTTGGCTCTGAATATACTTTTTTAATGTCTCTGTTGCTCATTATTTTTACTAGAGAACCCAAGAAATCTTGGTGGATGAAAGGATAGCGAAGTGATTCTGGAAGTTGAAAAGTACAGAAGTCATTTTGTATCAGATACAGGTGGAGAGAGCTCCGGTGGTTCCCATCTGACATTTTCTGCTTCTGCTTTTACTTTTGTGTCTCAAACTTATTTTGACTGACCTGCCTTTGTTTCTCGGACTCCTTTTTGGGGCCCCTCCTGTAGGTAGAACCTTCTTTTCACTTTCTCATTTATTCCTTCTCCCCCTTCGTTCTCTCACTGCAGCCCTAGACCTCAGATTCTAGCAGTCAACTAAGTTCCACTCACACCCTACATTCCTTTTCCCTCTGAAACCTGCCTTGCCCTTGATACCCATGTGTTTGGGATGCCCCTGGGGATCCTCTAGGTTGCAGTGATGATTTCTTTCACTGGACCCTCATGACGTCTTGTGCAGACGTCTACTGTGGGATCTGGAGCTCTGCCACATAGTTCAATATCTCTTTCCATTGAAAACAAGGGCTATGTTTTAGTAACTCCCTATATTCACAGCACCTGGTACAGAGGGGTTGTTCAATGTATAATAGTAAGTAAATGAATAAGTCAATTGTTAATTTTAAATATCCCTTTGCCTGCATCAAACCCTCAGGCCTCTGCACTTTGCTGACAAAAATATCACATAAATATGCTGAGTGACTTTAAATTCCTCTTCACTCTGGTTGAAGGCCCTCAATGCCAGACTCTTCAGCATGCAGACTAGGCTATGCCTGATGCGATGCCTGCCAGCCGAGCCTGGCTCATCTCTCTCCACTCCCCTGATTGTCCTTGCACATCTGTTCTGGAGGTTCCTGGTCTGACAGCTCAACAGAGCCTTCCACGGAGGGTTGCAGGGCAGCATGGCATAGTGATTGAAGATTTGGACTGGAACCAGGCGGCATTGGCTCAAGTCCTGCCTCCACCACTTGCTGCCTTTATTCACTTATCTTTGTTAATTCACCTATCTGTTAATTCACTTATGGGGGAGGATTAAATAAATTATTATAGCTAAAACACTCAGCCCAATACCAGGCATACATTAGTACTAATGAATATTAGCTGTTGTCATTATTATTTATCTTGCAGATGCCCATGTCCCAACCCAGACTTCATGAATCAGCATCTACAAGGTGAGATTCAGGAATAGTTAAAAAATTCCTCAGGTGATTTGGATGGGAATTTCTGGCTTAGCTTCCAGAGATGCTTTCTGTAACCTGAACATGCTGGACTTCTATGTTCTTTAGCACCTCTGTACTTTTATACTCCTGCCTGCAGCACCTCTCTATCCTCCCAATTTATCCTCCAGGCCCTTGCCAAATTTGTAATCTCATGCATGGCTCAGCACCTGGCACAGAATGAGTTCCTAATAAATGATGGAAGAAAGAAAAGTATGAATGCGTGCTTGATAGGCACTGTAAAAGAAAATTTAAACTGTTTTCTTCCCCATAATCACTATTGAATGATTGCTGTATATCACGCACACTTCTAAGTTCTTTGCATATGCTATCTCATAATACTCATTTTCCAGGCAAAGATATTGAGGTTCAGCAAGGTAAAATCATGTTCAAAGGTCACATGGGTGATAAGAGGAAGGGGCAGGATTTGAACCCTGAGCCCATTCTCATGACCTTTCATTATAATGCTCTCTAGATGTAGAAGGCAGTTTTTCTGATGAGCTTTTGTCCATGATGGAACTTTGATTTTTCTTGTCTTCCCATTAATGGATTGTACTGTCAGATCAGCAAATCAGATGAATACTTCCAGGTATCAACCAGTTGAACTCGTGATTCACATTTTCTAGTCTTTCAGAATTGTCTAAAGCCCATGCCCAGTTCTTTGGTATCTTTGTTTTCCTTTTGATCTCAGATATGAATCCCTTGCAGGCTAGCCCAAGCTTATGGCTGAACATCAAGATTATTTGCATTCTTGGTATGAGTGTTGGTAGGCTGAGTTCAACTTGATCAGTAGCTCAATCCAGGGAATTTAGGTTTTTTTAAAAAAGGAAATAATGGCTGGCCATTTGATTGGTCCCCAGAGAAGTTTACCAAGAAAAATTGTAGTATTTTGTGATAATGGATTTAAATAGAATGGTTGAGGCTGAACACTGGCAAGGTATAGAACCAGTTAAACACAAAGTATCCTACAGCCTTATTTTCCTCTGCTTCTCTAATTCTACAAAGTTTAATGCCTTTGGAATTTTGGATTCCCAGTCGTGCTTTCTTTATAGATGAAATAATAAATCTCTTGGATACATAGAACATTACCCACAACATTTACTACGCCTCAGTACATACTTGTCTAATGAAGTGGGTCGTGTTGGTTCGGAAGTCTCAATTATACAAGGTACTTCCCAGTAGTTACATAAATTAATCTTGGTGTTTTCAGGGCAAGAAAACAGATCACTTCTCTTAGAAATACACTTTCTGGATTAGTGATGCCTTTGAGTAGAATTTTGATGCATTATGGAAACCCAATGGACTGAGTTCAAGAGGAAAGTCCCAAACCCGTTTTGGAAAATAAGCTCAACTAATAATAAGGCAGATAAATATTGTGGTGTTGAAAGAAGAACAGTTTGATATGTGGGAACAAGTGTTACTGTCAAGATGCATGTCTGACAAGCTGCTCCATTAAAACTTAGTGCTTTAATTGAATTCTAAATTGAATTTTAATTCAATTCCAGTTGAATTTGGAAACAGCACACTGATCCAGGTTAGCCCAAGAGGTGTGTTCCCAATGGTCTCCATTGTCGGTGCTAACCTGTTTTTAGAAACTTTTTAAAAATCAAATAATACCTGCTCATAATGTAGAAAACCAGACAGTACTAAAATGTTTATATAAATATATAACTCTATGCCATTAATATATACATACATGTATATATCATTTAGTATATATACTGAATGATAGTACTGTTTTTATATATATGCATTTATAAACATTATGTATATATCTTGCAGTACAAATTCCCTGAGCTACTCTTTCCTTCCCATTCCCCAGTCCTGCTCCTCAGAGGCTTTTTCTGCTCTTTTAGCTACTTTTTCTGTGATATTTCTAAATGTTTATAGCTATTTATAATATCAATTTATTTGTTTTCTGTTATGATAGATTACAATATATATTTCTTAAACCTCGCCACCTTCCCTGTTCTCCAACGAATTATATTATCAGTGTTGATTAAATGTATATTTAATGTTTATTTTTGTCATGATTGGAAATACTTACTGTTGAATTAAATAATTTATTATTGGTTATATTTTTATATTGTTAAAAGTATTTTTTCTTAAAGTTATTAATTGCCTTATTTAAAAAATTTACTTACTTTTTTAGGAATCTATAGTTAAATTTTCCTAGTCATCTCAACAGCCCTTGACAAATGTGTCAATAGCAACTTATTTTTAAAATGTTCTTATATTAACAAATTAAATTCTTAAGTCACTATATATTGTTTTATTTTTGTCAGTTGTCAAGCGGCAGAAATTAATTATTTTTTTGTGGCATACCAGAAGTGGTTTAAAAGGCTTGCCTTCAATATTTCTTTTATTCTGACTATAATCAATTACTTATATGTGGATAAAGAGACAGAAATGAATGGTGTATTGTAGTTGGTAAATAACATTCATAATTTGGTTTTATGGTTCCATGAATACTCGATATATTTTAATGTAAGAAATATTCTTGATTTCTGAGTACCTTTGACATCTAGAATAACTTAGAGGAAACCGAATGATTTTATGAATAGGTAAATGAATATTTCATGTGAACTGAAACCTATCTCTTCCCTTTCTAATTTTCTTTTCACGCACTCTTTCAGCCCACATTTATATAATCAGGAATGTGAGATACTTTATTATTAGGAATAGTTAAAATTGTTTACTTAATTTGAAAGAGACTGTATTTTTAGAGATTGCCAGTAGATGGCCTTATTAAACTGAATAAACTCTGATACAGACAGCAATGATTAAGAAACCATTGTTTGTAAGATACCTGATTAATAGCCATAAAACGACCAAAGTAATTTTTTAAAGTGCATTGTATTTATTTCTAGCTGGAGAACCTGGAAGTCTTAGCTTTTCATTTTTATTGTTTTCTTAGGGGGAAATTGGAGCATTCAGATAAATCATTAATAGCCCATTAACCAAACCAGGACTTTGAGTACCAGGTCATAAAATCTATATATGATATTTATTTTGGAATTAGGGCCCTGTCTCTGCCTTTTGGGAAGCTTTCATTGGCTGTTGAATACATGAAGGAAAGAAATGATGATGTTTCTCCTACCCTAGGGACAGTTTATACTTGCTTCCTACTTTTGAGTGAGCCCCACTCTCAACAAAAATGGGTTGTCTGTTCTCTGCACCTGGATCAGAATCTTCCACTCTGTGGGATGCCATCTATTCAGAACCATTGCATTCATCGTCCAGTGAAGGAAA
This sequence comes from Furipterus horrens, assembly GCF_987537825.1. Lineage (NCBI taxonomy): Eukaryota > Metazoa > Chordata > Mammalia > Chiroptera > Furipteridae > Furipterus > Furipterus horrens. The sequence continues at coordinate 130,183,495 of NW_028327171.1, read as the reverse complement.
AAGAATTGTGGGGAGTTGAGCTGACTTTTCTAAATTCTTTCAGTGGCTTAGTGCAGAGCTATTCTCTTACTACTCATTGGCCCGTTTTCAGCCCCTCCTACTCACCAAAATCTCTCTTTTTTAGGAAGCCTCCCTTCCCTGCCTCTCCATTCTCTTTGGGACAGCTCTGGCTCAGTGTAAATGACCTTTCCTCGGGAAAGCTTTCCCTACTTGTTATATATCATGTGAGCTTCAGATACTTGTTTTATAGCACTTATCTTAGTCTAATTAAATATATGGTCATGAATTTGATCAAGGACATCTCCCCATCAAGGCTATAAGTTCTATGAAGGCAGGGCCTGTGTCTATCTTGTTTAATAATGTAGCCTTAGCACCTAGAACACTGGCTTACAAATCATGGGCACCTGACAGATGCTTGGTAAATGGATGGATGTAAGCAAGTTTTCTGACTGTAATTTCATACTTTTCTCCTCTCCATTTTTACAATTATGAAAACATTCCTTTTTATAACTCAACTGATGACATTTAGATCTTATAGCATTCAAAATATCTGTGGATTCAGGGCATAAAGGCATGGCATTGATTTACCAAACTTTCAAGGAGTGAGTGAGTGCCTTTTTATTTCCAGTCATGTGTGCATCACTATTAACGGCATTTGTTAAATGAGAACTCTATAGGCATGAAAATAAATGAAGAAGAGAATGGAGAAAGGTTTTTCTTCTCTTATTGATAAGGACAAGGGAGTGGAAACAGAAAATGTTCTGCTCATGTGCCCTTTTGTGTTTCCCAGGTTGGGCTAGATATTTTCTGGATGTTCTTTTCCTGAGAGGCTGCATTGTGCACTAGGAAGACCAGAATCTTTGGAATCAGTTAACACAGATAGAGGAACAAAAAACAACTGGCCACAGCTTGTGCCCACATGGCCTTTACCATTGGATATACTTGGATTTCCATTTCTGTTCTGATCTCCATTGATTTTGGTTATTAACTTCATTGAACTTGGTTTTCTTGTCCATAAAATGTAGTAACATCAACAATTTCACCTACTGTTTATGAAGTGCTTACGATATATCCAGTCTTGTTGTGATTTCTATATATATTGTTTTGTTTAATCTTAACATAGCCCTCTGAGATAGACATTACTATTTATCCCATTTTGTAGATGAGAAAACAAAGGTACCAGGAGGTTAATTTATTCAAGATTGCACAGTAAGACTTTGAACCAGATGTTTAGATTATATTACCTCTTTATAAGGATCCTTGTGAGGATTAAATGAGATAAAGTACTTACAGTGCCAGTACAACAATAGACTCCCATTACATGGTGATCATTACAGCCATTATTGGCTCTTTACACTTGAAGGTATAATGGGCCCTTGTAAGTAGGTGATTTCTGAAGGGAAATGAAAGGGCTGATGATAACACAATGTATCCTGGTCATCAGGATTTGTTTAATCCCCATGCCACATGTCAAGAGCCCTATTTACTCAGTATTTTGGCACATGCCATTATTTGCAGCCCAAATGAACTACCAAGGGACCTGCCCATCTCTAACCCCATTCTGGGCTGTGAATGCATTTATTATGTTCTCACCATATGTGCACACTTTTCATTGCTCAACACATTGCATCTGTTCACGTGATACCCCTGACTTTATCATCTCTACATTTCGTTTGGCAAAACTGTGAAATCTTGTGGTCTTTGATATGTATAGAACTGCTTATTTGAAGTAGAGTGGAACGAGGTTATGGAGTAGGGTGGATATAAGGGGTGTCTATATCCTTTTGGTTGGGTCTTAACTTGATATATTTTTTCTGCATCCTTGGACCACCTTCCCTAAGTCCTCCTGCTCACTTTCTCTTCCCCATCTCTCTCTTTCTCCCTTACCTCACCATATTTTTCTTTCCTTATATTTCTCGATCTTCTCTCTCTACATCTCTCCTTCTGTTTTCTTATCCCTTATGCTCTGCTCGTTCTTTACCTTCATTTACCTCTCCTCATCTTCCTCCCCAGAAAGGAGAGTAGAAGAGTGTGATGATGGTCAGTGTTTCTCAGTGGACAGGAGTGTAAAGAAGAAAGGAATCATTTCAGTTTTTCTTCTTCATAAACTTATAATGCAGATCCTGTTAAACAAATATCACACCTAAAATACAGAACAAAGTAAGGGAAACCAAGAAGCAAGCAGCATAGCAGAGTGGAGTGTAATCTGGACAGAGAATTGAAAGACCTTGCTGGTAAAATCATGCCACAAGCAAGCTGTAGGACATGGGATCAAGTGGCCCCACCTGCAAAGTAGAGGGGGAAATCAAGTAGTCCTAAGGCCATTTCTGGCCCAGTGATCCTGTTATTTCTTAACACTGAGTGCCTGCAGTCTGACTCACAACAAAAAGCACTGAGCAGCAAACCCCCGCCCCCAGGACAGTGGGTGCGGGTCTGGGCTGCGTGCATGGGGACTTTTGCAGTAGTATCTGTGACCTCCAGAAATCCCTTTTTTCCAAAGTGCTTAAGTGATTCGTCACTGTGCAACGCTGTGTGCCCTCACAGCAGATGTTAAAGAAACGCCCTTGAAAGGGTATTCTCCAAAGCATTTAAATTATAACCCCCACAGAAGATTAACAGATGTTTTAATTTCTTTATTCTTTGATTAAATACTTTCTGCATGAGTAGCTTTCTTAGATTTTCCTTCTCTGTTTTGTATGATCTTTATAAAGAACTGACATGTGTCTTCAATTTTCTAGTGATAGTTCCTCAATTTACTTGGTAAGACTCTTCACAGATTTATAATTTCTTTCTCTCTTTTTCCTTTGTATCTATCTCTATCTCCATATATCTACCCCTATATAAATCTCTCTCTCTCTCTCTCTGTACATGTACATATATACATATACAAACCTGGGGTGTGATGGGCTATGCTTGTATAGACTGAACCATTGATTACAAAGGTGGCTGGGTGACAGGAATATGAATGTGGCCAAGAAGCTGATCTCTGTTTTTATGGTTTGTTCATTGAAGTGACTTAATGCCCATGAATATTATCTGGGGGGAAAACTGTAAAGTGGGAAAGGAAAATTTAGCAAACTTTGTGCAGCAACCAAGCATGCCAGATACCAAGTGTGCAAGAGAATATGCAAGCAGAGAAAAATAACATTCATTTCTCTGGCAATATTTGCTCTGCAAAGATAAGTTATCAGCCAGAAACCTTATCAACATCAAAAGCATTATTTTCATTCCATTATTTAGAATGCAGAATTTTTTTTTCATTAGAGATGTGATTTGTATTCTATCACTCACGTACCTCACCTTCTTTTTAGCCCATCAGTAAGGATGCTGCTGCTAACTCTGCATGAATGATAATGCTTCTTTCTCATTGTCCACATTAGTATGTTTCTTCCTCGAGAAAATTATAAGAAAGGAGTTTAGACATTTGGTCAATTTATGGATGATGAAGACAAGAAGAATAGAAGTAAGGAATATTGAATCAGATCTTTTAGCGGGGCCACTTAAAAGTTTCCACCTCTCCATATGCAGGCACCTGAAAAGGGTCCATAAATTAGGGCAAAGGTCAGTCTTTAGATCATATTGAGATTACAAGAGGAAAAGGAAATTTGGTTTCACCCAGATAAATTAGCATTAAACATTTAATTAAAAACTTAAAGAGGAAGAAAATCCTTGGGTTGATTTATCAAAAAGGCCTCAGGTAAATTCAATCTTTATCAGCACCTGCTGAGGAAGAGGAGGGAAGAAGTGTATTTCTGAGTGTACTATGGACACTGGATATATGGGCTTCTAGAGAATCAAAATGAAAAATACCTGTCTTAATGGGGTTCACAGCATACTGGAGGAAAGGACCCACGTGGACATTTAAAAGTATTATGAACCAATCAATGTAATTAATTTCCAAGTGAATGACCAGAGCTTTGACAAATTAAAAGGTTTATAGGAGCACCTCAGAAGGCCTCCTCAAGTGCCTTTCAGACATACTGTCAAGGAAATCAGTATGCTGACTTCTAGGAACAGATTCATTTTTGCCTGGTTTTATACTTTATATAAAGAAAAACACACACTATGTGTAAGTTTCTATTATACACATTGTATTCATTTGATTCATCCATATTTCTGTGTTTAGTTGTAGAGTTTTCATGATCATTGTATAATATTTCATTGTGTGAGTATATCATAATATATTCTTTCTACTATTGACAGGCATTTGAATATTTCCAATTTGGTACCATTACAAATAGTGCTGCTGTGACTATTCTAGTACATGACTCTTGGTGAACAAACATACACATATCTGTTGAGTGTGAGTATGTGTGTGTATGTGAATGAAGCATCACAGAATATATAGGAAATACTGCCAAACAGTTTTCCAAAGTGGTTGTACCAAGTTATATTCCCATTAACAATATATGAAGGTAAGGTGGTGTTTCAGTTTACTCCAGAGAACACTATTTAACTTCCACTACTACCTAAGGAGGAAAGTTAAAGAGAAGCAGTATGACCTATTATTAGGCAGAACTTTGGATCACTTGGAAGTTCACAGAAAGAACCCTATGAAATAGTTCCATGTCCCTGGAAGTGGTCAGACAGTGATGATCTTCATTGAGAAGAAAGGTGAGCTGAGGAATTTCAAGGCCTCTTCCACGTATAGGCTTTGTAAATTTAAATGAACAATCTCACATTTGATCTCTCCGATTTCTAACTTAAGTTTATGTTTCATTTAGTATTCTTACTTTCACTGGAATTACTCATGGTGCCTCTTCGTGGTTAATATCTGTTATCGGTGTTCTAGTTACCAGTCCATGGTACCTGATATTGATCAAGCATCCCACTGAACACTGTTCCTGTCATTGCCAATTCTCCCATGGCATGAGGATGGGGATGATGGCAAACATATCCCCTCCTTGACAAAGAGTTATTTGGGATCAAGTCTCACCTCTCTTATTTCTTCTGCTTTATGTTGATGCTCTATCATTTTCTGATTCCTTTGTAAAGACATAAGAAATATCTTGCATAAGTTAGTACTAGGAACTGTTCATAGAGTGCTAAGAACCCTGATCATGTTTCCTTTTTACTTCAATTTCCAGGAAGCTCAGAGCCAGGTTTACATGTTTAATTATAACTTTTTCTTTGGTTCATATATCATGCTGTTGGCAATTTAAAAAATTTCAATTACAGTTAACTTTCAATATTAGTTTATATTAGTTTCAGATATACAGCATAGTATTTGGACATTTGTATAATTTATGAAGTCTTTCCCCTGAAAAGTCTGGTACCCACCTGGTACAATACATAGTTATTGCAATATTATTACCTATATTTCCTATGCTGTACTTTACATCCCCATGGCAATTTTGTGACTACTTATTTGTACTTCTTAATTCCTTCACCTTTTTCACCCAGCCCTATCTGGCAAGCATCAGTTTGTTCTCTGGATCTATGAATCTGTTTCTGTTTTCTTTGTTGTTGTTGTTCATTTATTTTGTTTTTTAATTCCATATAAGTGAAATCCTATGGTATTTGTCTTTCTCTGTCTGACTTTTTTCACCTAGCATATAATACCTTTTAGCTCCATCCATATTGTCACAAATAGGAAAATTTTATTCTTTTTTATAGCCATGTAATATTTCATTGTATATATGTACCACCTCGTCTTTTTTTAAAATATATTTTATTGATTATGTTGTTATAGTACTCCCATTTTTCCCCCCTTTGCTTCCCTCTTCCCAGCACCTCACTTCCTCCAGCAATCCCACCCCCCTTAGTTCATGTCCACGGGTCGTGCATATAAGTTCTTTGTCTTCACCCTTTCCTATATTATTCTTTTTTAAAATATAGGCTTTATTGATGATGCTGTTACAGTTCCAATTTCTTTCCCCTTTGTTCCCCTCCACCCAGTGACCCCCCTCCTTCCAGTCCCCCCCACTTAGTCCATGCCCATTGGTTGTGCATGTAGTTCTTCTCAACATCTTCCTATCTACTCCATCCCCTCCTGTGCTTCTTAATTTCTGTACCATCTCCCTCAATTCCCCCCTTCCCCCTCCCAGCTGACCCCCCCCAATATGTTCCCCATACCTATAATTTTTTTCCTACTCTCGTTGCCTACTTAGTTTGCCTTTGTTTCAATTCCCTAGGTTCCGTTATTGGTTGTTGTGATACAGTTTTCATTTTAATGTTCATAGTTTTGATCCTCTTTCTCCTAAACAAGTCCCATTAACATTTCATATAACAGTGGTTTGGATCTGATGAACTCCTTCAGTTTTACTTTGTTCAGGAGGCACTTTCTCTGCCCTTCTATCCTGAATGACAGCTTCTCTGGATAGAGTAATAGTGGTTGTAGGTTTTTGCTTTTCATTCCTTTGAATATTTCTTCCCAGTCCCTTCTTGCCTTCAGAGTTTCTTTTGAGAAATCAGCTGAATGTCTTATTGGGACCCCTTTGTATGTAATTCTCTTCTTCTGTCTTGCTGCTTTTAAGATTCTCTCTTTATCCTTAATTTTTGACATTCTGATTATAATGTGTCTTGGTGTCGTTCTCCCTGGGTCCAGTCTTTATGGAACTCTCTGTGCTTCCTGGACCTGTGAGTTTATTTTCTTCCCCAAGTTAAGGAAGTGCTGCTTCATTATTTTTTCACATAATTTTTCAATTTCTTATTCTTCTTCTTCACCTATTGGCAACTCTGTGATTCGCATGTTGGCCCATTTATAGCTGTTCCTTAGGTTTCTGAGCCTCTCCTCACTTTCCTCACTTTTTGTCTCCTCTTTCTGCACTGGCTGACTGTTTGTTCCTTCCCTATGTTCTGATTTGTTGATTTGATCCCTTGTTTTCTTTCCCTCACCATTTGTTTCATATGTGTTTTCATTCATTTCAGCAGGACTAGCCTTCATTCCTCCTCCGTCTTGTTTAAGATCTGCTGTCAGGTCTGTAAGCATTCATAACCAAAGCTCTGAACTGTGCCTCAGAAATATTTCCTATCTGCTTAGCTGTTAGATTAGATATTTGTTGTCTGGTCAGCTGTGTGACTGGGATCTCTATCATGATTGCTGCCATCCTGATAGTTTTGTGTTTACCTTTGCTTCCTGGGCAGGGCTGTCACACCTCCTATGCTATGGGGGATGGACTCTGTGCACTTGTCACTACCGGGCGACACTTCTCACCACACTGTGGTGTTTTGTGTGGGGGAGGGAGTCCAGGATGGATTCTTGCTGTTTACTCTCCACTGAGAGACCAGGAGCTTCTTCCTCCGTCCTTACCCACTCCAGCCTTCATAGTCTGAGGCAATGGGGGTGTGCCTTCCTTGATGTGAGCTGATGGGTTTGGTCTGCAGCTGGGGGTGCTCAACAGGTATTTCTCGCCTCTTTTTAAATACTGGTGTCTGTGCTTACCGCCGTCCTGCTGCTGTCGCCACAGCTGCCACCCCCAGCACAGCTTGACTTCTCTGCCCTGGTTTCACCCCTCCTACTTGTCGGGATGAGCACCACTTGTTTATAACTTCATACGCTGGACTTCCATGTAGCTTTATTTTCTGGAACTTCTGGTTATTTCTGGTTTTGGAGTAGTTGTATTCCTTCCTAGTTGTGGAGGAGATGGAGCATGTCAGTCTAGGCCTCCATCTTGACGGGAAGTGTCTCCTGTCTCTCTTTAATTATCTATTGATGGGTACTTAGGTTGCTTCCATATCTTGCCTATTGTAAATAATGCTGCAATGAACAGAGGAGTGCATATATCTTTTCAAATTAGTGTTTTGTATTTCTTTGGATAAGTACCCAGAAGTGGAATTACTATGTCATAAGGCAATTTTATTTTTATTATTATGAGGAACTTCCATATTGTTTTCAACAATGGCTGCACCAATTTGCATTTCCAACAACACTGCAAAAGTGCTCCCCCCCCACGTTCTCGTTATATTTATTTGTTGATTTATTGATTATTACCATTCTGACAGGTGTGAGGTGGTATCTCATTGTGATTTTAATTTGCATTTCTCTGATGATTAATGACATTGAGCATCTTTTCATATATCTCTTGGATATCTGTATGTTCTTGGAGAAATGTATTTTGAGGTTCCCTGTTCATTTTTTGGATTTTTTGATATTTTTGGTATTAAGATATATGAGTTCTTTCCAAATTTTGGATACTAACCCCTAATCAGATGTATCATTGTCAAAAATCTTCTTTTATTCAGTAGGTTGTCTTTCCATTTTATTGATGGTTTCCTTTGCTATGAAAAACATTTTAGTTTGATGTAGTCCCGTTTATTTATTTTTTCTTTTGTTTCTCTTACTTGAAGAGCTATATCAGAAAAAATATTGCTGTGAGAAATGTCTGAGATTTTACTGTCTGTATTTTCTTCTAGTAGTTTTATGGTTTTGAGTTTTACATTTAAGTTCTTAATCCATTTTAAGTTTATTTTAGTATATGAGGTAAGAAAGTGGACTAATTTTGTTTTGCTTGTATTTGTGCAGTTTTTTCACCATCATTTATTGAATAGACTGTCTTTACACCATTGTATATTCTTGCCTTCTATGCCGTAGACTAATTGACCATATAGGTGTGGGTTTATATCTGAGCTCTATGTTCTATTCCATTGATCTGTGTATCTCTTTTTATGCTGTTACTATTCTGTTTGATTATTGTAGTCTTGTAGTATAGTTTGATATCAGGTAGTGTCATACCTCCAACTTTGTTCTTCTTTCTCAAAATTGCTTTGGTTACTCAGGGTCCTTTGTGGTTCCATATAAATTGTATGATTATTATTATTATTTTAGTTCTGGGGAAAATTCCATTGCTATTTTCATAGAGATTGCATTTTATCTATAGATTGCTTTTGGTAGTATGGACATTTTAATGATGTTAATTTTTTCTACCCATGAGCACACAATATGCTCCTATTTATTTGTATCTTCTTCTATTTCTTTCTTCAATGTCTTAGAGTGCAGGTCTTTTACCACCTTGTTTAAATTAATTCCTAGGTATCTTATTTTATTTTATTGCTGCAGTTGTAAATTGGGTTATTTTATTAATTTTTCTTTCTGAAGGTTCTGTATTGGTGTGTAAAAATGCAACTGATTTTCTGAATATTAATTTTGTATCCTACTACTGAATTAATTTATTAGTTCTCATAGTTCTTTGGTGGAATCTTTAGGGTTCTCTTTATGTAGTATCATGTCATCTGCAAATAATGACAGTTTGACTTCTTCCTTTCCAATTTGGATGGGTTTTATTTTATTTTTTTTTTGTCTGACTGTTGTGGTTAGGACTTCCAATACTATATTGAAAAAAAAGTGGTGAAAATGAGCATCCTCATCTTGTCCATGATCTTGAAGGAAAAGCTTTCAGCGTTTTGTCATTGAGTATGATGTTAGCTGTGGGTTTGTTATATGTGGCCTTTATTGAGGTATGCTCCTTCTATTTCCACCTTTTTATCATAAATGAATGCTGGATTTTGTCAAATGCTTTCCCCCCCCCCTGCATCTACTAATATGATAATATGATTTTTATCTTTCATTTTGTGCATGTACTATATTATGTTAATTGATTTACGGATATTGTACTGACCTTGCACCCCAGGAATAAATCCACTTGATCATGATGTAGGATCTTTTTAATGTATCGCTCAAAATGGTTTGCTGTTATTTTATCGAGAATTTTTCCATCAATGTTCATCAGGGATATTGACCTATAATTTTTTGTTTAATTTTTTTCCCTAAGTTAGGAATCAGGGTAATGCTGGCCTTTTAAAATGAGCCTGGGAGCCTTCCTTGCTCTTGAATTTTTTCGCATAGTTTGAGAAAGATAATTGTTAATTCTTCTTTGAATGTTTGATAAAATTCACCTGTAAATCCCTTCAGTCCAGAATTGTTGTTTGTTGGGAGTTACTTGATTACTGAATCAATTTCATTGGTAATAATCTGTTCCGATTTTCTGTTTCTTCTTGATTCAGTATTGGAACAATATATGTTTCTAGGAATTTATCCATTTCTTCCAGATTATTTAATTATTGGCATGTAACTTGTTGGTATATATTATTTTCTTGTAATTCTTTGTATTTTTGTGTTATCTTTGTCACTTCTCTTTCATTTCTGATTTTATTTATTCAGGTCCTTTTTTTTGATGCATTTGGTTAAAGGTTTATCTTTTAATCTTTTCTAAAAGCAGCACTTTCTTTCATTGAGTTTTTTTTTTTTGTACTTTTTTAGACTCTATTTTATCTATTTCTTCTGTGGTCTTTGTTATTTCCTCCATTCTACTCACTTTGAACAGTGTTTGTTGATATTTTTCTAGCTCCTTTATGTGTAAGGTTAAATTGTTTACTTGAGATTTTTCTTTTTTTTTTTTTTTTTTTTTTTTTATTTTGGTTTTTCAATTACAGTTGTCCCCTTTTCCCCCAATTTCTCTCCCCCACCCAGCCCACCCCCTCTCCCGCAATCATATCCCTCCCTGTTGTCTATGTCCATGAGTCTTTTATACAGGCTCTTTAATTAAACCCTTCCCTTACTTATCCCCCTTCTCTCCCTCTCCCCTCCCCCCTATTGACTGCTATTCTGCTTTTTGTTCTATTTAGTTCCTTTGTTTGTGTTGTTCTTTAGTTTCCTGTATTAGGTGATATCATATGGTATTTTTCTTTCTTTGCCTGGCTTATTTCACTAAGCATAATTCTCTCTAGTTCCATCCATGTTGTTGCAAATGGTAGGAGTTCTTTCTTTCTGCTACATAGTATTCCATTGTGTAAATGTACCACAGTTTTTTGATCCACTCATCTACAGATGGGCACTTAGGTTGTTTCCAGCACTTAGCTATTGTAAACAGTGCTGCTATGAACATAGGGGTGCATAAGTTCTTTTGAATTGGTGTTTCAAGATTCTTCGGGTATAATCCTAGTAGTGGAGTCGCTGGTTCAAAAGGCAGTTCCATTTTTAATCTTTTGAGGTAATTCCATACTGTTCTCCATAGTGGTTGCACCAGTCTGCATTCCCACCAACAGTGCAGTAGGGTTCCCGTTTCTCCACATCCTCGCCAGCACTTGTTGCTTGTTGATTTGTTGATGATGGCCATTCTGACTGGTGTAAGGTGGTATCTCATTGTGGTTTTTATTTGCATCTCCCTGATGGCTAATGATGTTGAGCATTTTTTCATGTGTCTATGGACCTTCTGTATGTCCTCTTCGGAGAAGTGTTTGTTCAGGTCCCTTGCCCATTTTTTAATTGGGTTGTTTGTTTTCTTGATGTTGAGTCGTATCAGCTCTTTATATATTTTGGAAATCAGTCCCCTGTCTGTGATGTCATTGGCAAATATGTTTTCCCATATGGTTGGTTTCCTTTTCAATTTGCTGTTGTTTTCTTTTGCTGAGCAGAAACTCTTCAGTTTGATGTAATCCCATTTATTTATTTTTTCCTTTATTTCTCTTGCTTTAGGAGATGTATCCGTGAAGAGATTGTTACGTGAGATATCTGATATTTTCTTGCCTATGTTTTCCTCTAGGACTTTTATGGTGTCACGGCTTACATTTAAGTCTTTGATCCATCTTGAGTTTATTCTCGTGTGTGGTGTAAGTTGGTGGTCTAGTTTCATTTTTTTGCAGGTCCCTATCCAGTTCTCCCAGCACCATTTGTTAAAGAGGCTCTTCTCACTCCATTTTATGTTCCTTCCTCCTTTATCAAAGATTAGTTGACCATAGAGGCCTGGGTTTATTTCTGGACTCTCTATTCTGTTCCACTGATCTATATGTCTGTTCTTATGCCAGTACCATATTGTTTTGATTACAGTGGCTTTGTAGTATTGTTTGATATCTGGTGTTGTGATTCCTCCTGCTGTGTTCTTCTGTCTCAAGATTGCTTTTGCTATTCGGGGTCTTTTTTGGTTCCATATGAATTTATGGAGTATTTGTTCTAGGTCTGTGAAATATGTCATTGGTATTTTAATAGGGATTGCATTGAATTTGTAAATTGCTTTGGGTAGTATGGCCATTTTGATGATGTTGATTCTTCCCATCCAAGAACATGGTATTTGCTTCCATTTATTTGTTTCTTCCTTAATTTCTTTCTTCAATGTTATGTAATTTTTAGAGTACAGGTCTTTTATCTCTTTGGTTAAGTTTACTCCTAGGTACTTTATTTTTCTTGTTGCTATAGTAAATGGTATTTTCTTTTTTGTCTCTGTCTCTGCTATTTTATTGTTGGTGTACAGAAATGCCTTGGATTTCTGTATATTTATTTTGTACCCTGCGATTTTGCCAAATTCACTTATTATATTGAGTAGTCTTTTAGTGGAGTTTATAGGATTTTCTAGGTATACTACCATATCATCTGCATATAATGAAAGTTTCACTTCCTCTTTCCCAATTTGGATTCCTTTTATTTCTTTTTCTTGTCTGATTGCTGTGGCTAGGACTTCCAACACTATGTTGAAAAGGAGTGGAGAGAGTGGACAACCTTGTCTCGTTCCTGAGTTCAGGGGGAATGCTTTCAGTTTTTGTCCATTGAGTATGATGTTGGCCTCAGGCTTCTCATATATAGCCTTAATTATGTTAAGATATGCTCCCTTTATTCCCATTTTGCTGAGTGTTTTCATCATAAATGGGTGTTGAACTTTATCAAATGCTTTTTCTGCATCTATTGATATGATCATGTGATTTTTGTCTTTCATTCTGTTTAGGTGATGTATTATATTTATTGATTTGCGAATATTAAACCATCCTTGCATCCCTGGAATGAAGCCCACTTGATCATGATGTATGATCTTTTTGATGTGTTGCTGGATCCTGTTTGCCAATATTTTATTGAGGATTTTAGCATCGATGTTCATCAGTGATATTGGCCTGTAGTTTTCTTTCTTTGTTGTGTCTTGACCTGGTTTGGGGATTAGGATAATACTGGCTTCATAGAAAGAGTTTGGGATTTTCCCCTCTTCTTGGATTTTTTGGAACAGTTTGAGGAGGATAGGAGTTAGTTCTTCCCTGAATGTTTTGTAGAATTCGCCTGTGAAGCCATCCGGTCCAGGGCTTTTGTGTGCCGGGAGATTTTGGATTACTGTTTCAATTTCCTTCTTTGTTATTGGTCTGTTGAGACTTTCCACTTCTTCTTGATTCAGTTTTGGAAGGTTGTATGTTTCTAGAAATTTGTCCATTTCTTCTAGATTGTCAAATTTCTTGTCATACAGTTGTCTGAAGTAATTTCTAACTATCATTTGTATTTCTGAGGTATCAGTCGTGATTTCTCCTCTTTCATTTCTGATTTTGTTTATTTGTGTCTTCTCTCTTTTTTTCTTGATTAGACTGGCTAGAGGCTTGTCGATTTTGTTGATTTTTTCGAAGAACCAGCTCCTAGTTTCGTTGATCTTTTGGATTGTTTGTTTAGTCTCTATGTCATTTAGTTCTGCTCTGATCTTGATGATTTCATTCCTTCTTCTTGCCCTAGGCTTTGTTTGTTGTTGTTGTTCTAGTTCTTGTAGCATTGTGGTTAGGTTTTTTATTTGAGATTCTTCTAGCCTTTTCAGATATGCCTGTATTGCTATAAACTTCCCTCTCAGGACTGCTTTTGCTGTGTCCCACAGGTTTTGGGTTGTTGTGTGCTCATTATCATTAGTTTCTAGAAATTTCTTGATTGCTTCTTTGATGTCATTGTTAGCCCATTCATTATTTAATAGCATGTTATTCAATCTCCATGAGTTTGGGTGTCTTTGATTTTTTCCTCTGAGGTTGATTTCTAGTTTCAAGGCATTGTGATCTGAAAAGATGCTTGATATGATTTCAATTTTCTTGAATTTGTTGAGGCTTGTTTTGTGACCTATCATGTGGTCTATCTTTGAAAATGTCCCATGTGCACTTGAAAAGAATGTATATTTTGCTTCTTTGGGGTGAAAAGTTCTATATATATCAGTTAGATCCATGTGGTTTAGTGTGTTGTTCAATGCCTGTATATCCTTGGTGTTTCTTTGCTTTGATGATCTGTCTATTGTTGATAATGGAGTGTTGAAGTCCCCTACTATGAGTGTGTTGTTGTTGATATCCTTTTTGTGGTCTTCTAGTATTTGCTTTATGTATTTGGGTGCTCCTATGTTGGGTGCATATATGTTTATCAAAGTCATATCTTCTTGATGGATTGTTCCTTTAAGTATTATGAAATGTCCTTCTGTGTCTCTTTTTATTGTCCTTGCTTTGAAATCCATTTTGTCTGATATGAGAACTGCTACCCCGGCTTTTTTTTCCGGTCCGTTTGCTTGGAATATTTTTTTATATCCCTTTACTTTCAGTCTGTGTAAATCTTTTGTTTTGAGGTGTGTTTCTTGTAGACAGCAAATATGTGGGTCCTGTTTTCTTATCCATTCCGTTACCCTATGTCTTTTAATTGGAGCATTTAATCCATTTACATTTAAGGTTATTATTGACGTGTATTTATTCATTTCCCTTTGTACCTCTGTTCCTCTCCTCTCTTGTTTTTTCCTAGAACAGTCCCTTTAGCATCTCTTGCAATGCTGGTTTGGTGGAGATGTATTCTTTCAGTCTTCCTTTGTCTGAGAAACTCCTTATTTCACCTTCTATTTTGAATGAGAGCCTTGCTGGGTAGAGTATTCTTGGTTGTAGGCCTTTGTTTTTCATTGCTTGAAATATTTTTGACCATTCCCTTCTAGCTTGTAATGTTTCTGTTGAGAAATCAGTTGATAGCCTTATCGGAGCTCCCTTGTATGTTATTTGCTGCTTTTCTCTTGCTGCTTTTAGGATTCTCTCTTTGTCTTGGAATGTTGCCATTTTAACTATGATGTGCCTTGGAGTGGGTTTTTGGGGGTTCCTCTTGATTGGAACTCTCAGTGCTTCTTGGACTTGCATAGCTTTTCCTCTCATCAGGTTCGGAAAATTTTCTGTCACTATTTCTCCTATCAGATTTTCAATTCCATGTTCCTTTTCTTCTTCCTCTCGTATTCCGATGATCCTTAAATTATTTTTCCTAATGCTATCCTGTAATTCCCTTACATCTTGTTCATATTTTTTCAATCGTTTTTCATTTTGCTGTATTGTCTGGGAGTTTTTCTCTACATTATCTTCTAACTCACTAATCCGATCTTCTGCTTTGTTTAGTCTGCTTTTGACTGATTCTACTGTGTTTTTCAGTTCAGAGATTGTATTCTTAAGTTCTTCCTGGTTCTTGTTAACGATTTCTATGTCTTTTTTTATGCTGGTGTAGTTCTCTGCCAGTTCCCTGTAATTTTCTTGGAGCTGCTGGTAACTTCCTTGAAGGTTGTCATAGTTGATTTTAAGGATGTCGAGTATATTGAGCTTCTTTACCACCATTGTTTTGAATTCCATGTCTGACATTTGGGCTATGTCTATTTCGTCTATCTCTCTTTCTGAGGATTCCTCTTTTCTTTTCATTGAGGGGTTATTTTTGCGTCTTACCATGTTGGATTCTTTTTGTTTTTATTTATTTATTTATTTATGTATTTATTTATTTATTGGGGGGGTAGTCTGCTTTGACTTCCCTCCTTTGTGGTGTAATATTCTTTATCGAAGGTCTGGGAGTTTCAGTGGTGCAGTCTCTTTGATATCCTGAGCCTGATGGTCTTAAGTTAAGTTACCCTTTATGTTGTTTGTTTATGCTGTTTGGTTATATTTCAGATGTTCTTTGATAGGATCTTCCTTCTGGCTACTTGGTTGAGAGTCACTCTATCTGCTTTGTCTTGAGTTCTTTTGTGGATATGCTGTTAAAGACATAAACACACAGCCCAGGCAGGAGACCCACACCCTCAGAAAGTATCCCCCACTCTATCCTGCTATCGTTAGCCAACTAACCCGTATTAATATAAATGTAAAGAGATTTGAGCTTTTATACTATAAGAAGAATAGATACGAGTTGTTTTTGGGGAGGAAAAATATAATTTTTGATAGAGGGGTTGATAGATTAATAATAGTTGAGACTGTGCAAGCCAGTTAGTAATATTTACATTGTATGTTAAGAAAAATAGAAGAAAAGGATAGAAAAATACTTAGTATAGTAAGAAAGTGGGATTGTATTGTATTTGGGTTTATATAGTAATTATATTGTATTATTTAAAGTAATAGGGGGGCTAAGCTAGACACACAAACGAATAAACCACTATTAAAGAGAAAGGATGAGAAGGAGAGGTTATATGCAACACGTTAGAGATAAAGTTTGTTATTATTGGAAGAGGTGGAGGAAAAACACTCCCCCAAAAAATCCCCAAGAAAATAGAAGAAAAGAAGAAAGAGAGAAAGAGAAGAAAATAAAAAATTTACCACAACCCCCCCCAAAAAACCCCAAAAGGTTAGCAAGAAAGGAACAAAGAAAGATAGAAAAGAAAGAATACAGAAGAAAGAAAAAAGAGAGAGAAAAAAATTGACCAAAAAAAAAAATATATATATATATATACCCCCCAAAACCCCCCCCAAAAAAAACCCCAGGAAAAGAATAAAGAAAGAAGGAAAGAAAAGAAATTATTAAGAAGAAAGAAAGAACAAGGGAGAAAAAATTTGGGAGAAAAAATTTGGAGAAAAAAAAAACGATGTTTTTACTCCGTTTTAGCCTTGGTGTGTTGCCTTCTTTTTCTGGGTCCGCAGCTGGTCTAGTGTGGCAGGTCAGAGGTTCTTGTTCTTTTGCCGGACTGGTGTGCGCACCCGGTTGCCGCTATGGTGCGCGCCCGCGGTTGCCGGCGCGGCGCGCTACCTTGCTGCCCGCTGTAGTCAGTTGAGGTGCCCTTGCGCGTAAGCCCCTGCGCGCTCTGACGGCCCGAGAGTTTGCCCCGCGGTTGGAGCCCACTGCTGCCGGGCCGCGGTGGTTCCCCGTTCGTGCCAAGGTGTCTCTGTCCGCGCGGGCGGCCCGAGCGCTTTCCCCGGGATTGGCTCCTTCTTTCGCTGGGGCGCGGCAGTTCCCCGTTCGCGCCGAGGTGACCCTGCCCGCGCGGACGGCCGAGCGCTTTCCCCGGGATTGGCTCCTTCTTTCGCTGGGGCGCGGCAGTTCCCCGTTCGCGCCGAGGTGACCCTGCCCGCGCGGACCGCCCGAGCGCTTTCCCCGGGATTGGCTCCTTCTTTCGCTGGGCCGCGGCGGTTCCCCGTTTGCGCCAAGGTGACCCTGCCCGCACAGGCGGCCAGAGAGCTCCCACTGACCCCGGGCTGAGGTGCTTTCACGCTCGCACGCTGCCCCGTGCCCTCAGTCCCGCTGAGCCGAGCTCCGGGAGTTGGTCTCTCGCCTCTTAGGGCAGGGCCAGGGACACTTGTGCTCAGTGGAATCGAGCGTCCGTGGGTCGCCGCCTCTCGCTGTTCCCGTGCTGCAGCCGCCCGCCTTCCCTCACCCGTCTGGGCGGGCACAAACAGAGCCTGCGCTAGTGGTCTACTTTCCGGCCTGGGGCCCTGCGCCCACGGGAGCTGTCTAGGGGTGTCTGTGCACAGTCCTCTGCGTGTTCAGTGGGCCCTCCCTGTGCCCGTTGGGGCACTGATCTTATGTCCGTTGGGGAATGTCCGAGGGACGCCTGGACTCACGGCCCCGCGCACCTGGGCCAGTGAATGAGAGCACTTCCCTATGTGCGCCCCCGCGACCCAAGGGTAGGGTTGAGGAGTGGATTAGCGCGCCCCTGCGCCTGGGCTCCTCCAGAACGGCCTACCACACCCAAACTTTCCTCCCGTCTCCACCATCCACTAGAGAAAAATATAAAGGAGAATTATGTTCTCACTTGCCCGGTAGCACGCTGTCTCCTGTCCTTCAGCGCCAATGCCACTTGGTCGAGTCCCATCTCTGCCAGCGGGCAGAGATCCGCTCTCCGCCTGACTCCTCTCTGGGGTAGCCTGTGGTCGCCAAAAATCCTTTGTGTGCTTCCCGCCACAGCTCGGGCAGCCGCCCCAGTCAGGAATCCCGTTTCGTCCCCTTTTTCTCCGCTATCCTCACTAAACAGGTTGTTCCCAGATGGATTTTCTCTAATCCAGCAGTGCCTTGGCTCAACTCCCGCCAATGTCCAGCTGCTCACTGAGATGTTCTGTCTGCAATTAGACCAAACTGTAGACGGGTCTCCGGAGCCTAAAACCGCAACCTCTCCTCACTCCTCCGCCATCTTACCTCTCCGAGATTTTTCTTGTTGCTTGAAGTAGGCCTTTAATTCTATGAATTGCTCTCTTAGGACCACGTCCACTGTGTCTCATATGTTCTAGGTTTTTGTGTTTTTATTTTCATTCATCTCAAGGTAGCTTTTTACTTCTTCTTTGATCTCATTTTTAAGTCATTCATTGTTTAGTAGCATGTTATTTACACACCACATGTTTTTCAGTTTTTTTCTTGTAATTGATTTCTAGTTTCACACCATTATAGTTGAAGAAGATTCTTACTATGATTTGATATCTTCTTAAATTTATTGAGACTTGTTTCATGCACTACATGTGGTCTCTCTTGGGTAATGTTCGCTGTGCACTTGAAATTGGAACTGTTGTAACAATATAATCAATAAAAAACATTAAAAAAAAAAGAATCGAGAAGTCAAAAAAAAAAAAAAAGAAAAGATATACGTTCTATTGCTTTGAGATGACATCGTCGTCGGCAGCCGTCCGTCTCGAGAGACGATGGTGTAGCTTCTTAAGAGTCTATCTGCACCGCCGAGAATGGCTGTGCAGTCCGACTCGGGAGTGACACGGTATCTGTCTCCTCCCGTGTTGAATCGACAACTTGCGATGATGCTGGAGTGTCCTCTCCAGTGAAGCTGAAGCTACAGAGCCTGGGCAGGGTAATATGGAGGGTCTGCTGTTGCCCATGCAGCAGACCCCCCCTCTCTTCGCAGCTGAAGGGTCCAAGGGAAAGACGGAGTCAATACAGCTTGGCTTCAGGTGCGCCGCAGGAGTTGCCGGTGTTGACTACAACGTCAAACCGCCTTAGGGACTCCGGCTCCGGATTTTCTGTCGGGGTTTACTCCCTTAGCCTTTCCCCTGAAGAGGTATGTCGCAAGGCAGCGGAGGTTTTTTGGAGTCAGAGTTTTCCTTCTCTGATGTGCCCTGACTGGAAGATCGAACCAGGGACACTTAGCTCGCAGGCCGACGCTCAATCCACTGAGCCAAACCAGCCAGGGGCTTTGAGATGACATACTCTGAAAATATCAATTAAATTAATCTGGTCTTATTTAAGGCTGCTGTTTACTTGTTAATTTTCTGTCTGGAAGATCTATCCATTGATATCAATGGGTTATTAAAGTCCACAATTATTACTATATTACTGTCAATCTGTCCTTTTATATCTATTAATATTTGCTTTATATATTTAGGTGTTCCTATGTTAGATGCATAAATATTTACAAGGATCATATCCTTTTGTTGGATTGATCCCTTTATCATTATGAAATATTTCTCTTTATCATTTATTATAACTTTTGTTTGAAAGTCTATTTTGTCTGTTACAGGTATTGCTACTCAAGTTTTTTTAAAAACAATTTTATTTGCATGAAATATCTTTTCCATCTCTACTTTCAGTCTGTATGTGTCTTTCAATTTGAAGTGGGTTTCTGGTAGACAGCATATATGTGGATTTTGTTTTCTTATTCATTCAGCTACCTTATATCTTTTAATTAGAGCATTTAATCAATTTACCTTTAAAGTTATTATTGATAGGTACAATGCTATTACCATTTCATTATTCATATTTATGCTCCTTTTTCTTCTTCTTAAGCAAGTCCCTTTGACATTTCTTGTGATACTTGTTTGTTAGTGATGAATTCCTTTAGCTTTTACTTGTCTCGGAAGCTCTATATTTCTCCTGCAATTTTCAATGAGAGGCCTGCTGGGTAGATTAGTTTTGGTAATAGATTTTTGCTTTTCATCACTTAATATTTTATACCAATTTCTTCTGGTTTGCAGAGTTTCTGTTGAGCAATCAGTTAGTAATCTTATCATAGTTCCCTGACAGGTAATTAGCTAGTTTTCCTTTGCTGCTCTTAAGATTCTCTTTTTGTCTTTAGCCTTTGCCATTTTAATTAGATGTGTCTTGATGTGGACCTCTTTGGATTCATCTTGTTTGGGAATCTCTGTGTTGTCTGGACTTTTATGTCTATTTCCTTGCCAGTTAGGGATGTTTTTCAGTCATTATTTCTCCAAAAAGATTCTCAATCCCTTGATCTCCCTCTTCTTCTGGTATCCCTATGATGCAAATATTGGTACACTTGGTGATGTTTTGAAGGTCCCTTAACTACTCTCATTTTTTTTCTTTTTACTTTTTGCTCTTCCAATTGAATGTTTTCTGCTACTTGTCTTCCAAATCACTGATTCAGTCCTATGCTTCATCTAACCTGATATTGACTTCTTCTAGTGTATTCATTATTTTAGTTATTTTTGACTGCTTTTTTCAATGGTTTCTATGTTACATTTTATGCTTACTGTCTTTTTGTTCAAGTTATCGCTAAGTTTCTTGAGCATCCACAACCAGTGTTCTGAACTCTGTATCTGGTAGATTGCTTGCCTGCATTTAATTTAGCTCTTTTTCTGGAGTTTTGTTCTATTCTTTTATTCAGGACATTTCTTTGTCTCCTTATTTTGGCTGCATCTCTATGTTTGCTTCTGTGCACTAGGTATATCTGCTTTGTCTCCCAGTCTTTGCAGTGTGGACTTATATAGTAGGTTTTTTGTGGCACCCTGAGGTTCAGTCTCCCTGATTACCTGAGCCAGGGGCTATGGGAGTATCTGTTGTGTGGGTTGTGTGTCCTCCTGTTGTAGTTAAGTCTTGGTAGCTATTGGCATATTAGTGGGTGGGATTAAATCTTAGGTTGAATGATTGTGAGGACTGGCCCCATCCACAGTGTACAAGGTATGGTGCAGAGACTGACTCCATAGAACAGGACTTGCTCCAGTGGACTCTGGTGCCTCCTGGGACCACCCTTTGTGTATTCTTTTCATAGAGCTAATCAGATGGTGTTCTTTGTGGTCTGAAGCTGGTCACTAGGCTGGTTGGTTCTAGGATGTCTTTGGAAGGGTTCCTGTGCAGGCAAGTTTTAGCAACTGCCTGTAACTGACTTGCAGATACCTGGTAGGAGCTACAAAGCAAACGACAGTTGGTACCTATCTGTGCTGGAACTGGAGGTGTGTGGGAGAGGGCTTGCCCTGAACCAAGACCCCTTGCTTATGGTACTGGGCCTGGGGCACAGGACACTGCAAGGTCTGCCTCCTCTTGCCAGCTGCTTATAATGCTCAGCTTCTGAAAGAAACTAGGCACTATGCAAGTTGGTTGAGGCATGGTCTCAGGGAATCACTAAGGTGGGGTGAGTGCTGTTGATTAGGTTGGTGCACATTTAGATTTGGCACCAGTGCTGAATCTGGGTACATTCAGCAAAAGGCATAGGACACATTGAGCTGCAGTCACCTGCCTGGGGACTGCAGACTTTAGTGAGTTTTTTAATGAAGGCTACAGCATGGGCCAAGGCTGGCTTCCTGTCTCCAAAATAGCCTCTGGTGATGTCAGAGTTTGGTAGGGCTGGGTCTTAGGGATTCATCAGGGTGGAGCAAGTGGAGTTCACCAGGCTAAGGCAGATGCAGATTGGACTGTGAGGGAGGAGAACTAAACTACAAGGACAGTGACAGCTGTGCCTCCAGCCCTCACCCTGAAGCCATACAAATCAGTTTCTCCTTGTATATTTCTGGAGCCTCCTCAGCCCCCTTTTTTCCCACTGAGTTCAAGGTGAATGCCCTTGAGCATGTGAGTGCAAGTGTCAGACCCTTAACAGAATGCCTGGGTTTTCAGCAGTTGGATGGATGGAATCTTTGCTGATTTTCACAACAAGATGTTGTGGGGGCTCCTCTCCCTAGCAATGGTGCTCCAGGCTGGGAAGCCTCACATGGGGCTGGGACCCCTTGCTGCTCAGGGGAAACCTCTGCAGCTGAGATATCCCTCCTGATTTTCTATCACTACATGTTTTTGTGGGCCAGCCTGTTTCATGTGTCCATCTCTCCTACCAGTCTTGACTTGTCTTCTTTATATCCTTAGTTTTAGGACTTATGTTCAGCCAGTCTTCAGATGTTTTTCCAAGTGGATTGTTCTGTAATTTAGTGTTAATTTTGAAGTGGTCATTAGAGAGGCATGTACAGTATTTACCTACTCTGCTATCTTGACTAGAACTGCTTATTTACAATTATTCATTCTCTCATCTTTGAACTTTGTGATAGATAGAATTCTCTGATGGACTTCAAGATCCCAGCTCCCTGTTGTATATACACCTGGTGTATAGTTCCCTCCCTCTTCGGTGTGGGATGGGCTTGAGAATATGATGGATATCACTCTTGTGATTAGGTTTTATTATATAACAGAGGGATAATTTTATAAATGTAATTATGGTCTTTAACCAGTTGACTTTGAGAATTAAAAAAGGAGATTTTCTTGGGTGACCCTGATGTTATCAGGCAAGTCTCTTAAACAGAGATTAGAGGTCAGAGAATTGAAGTCTCAGAGATTTCCCTGCAGACCTTGAAAAAGAAACTCACTATGAGTTCTACAGATGCAAGGAAATTTGTGCCCCAAGCAACTACATGAGCTCCGGATAAGACACCTGGTGTCCAGCCTTAAGGAGACTTGAGCAGAGGTCCCAGCTAAGCTGTTATCAGATCCCTGGCCCAAGCTGCTGTGAGATAGTAAATGTGAATTATTTTTCACCACTCAACTTTTACTAATTTGTTATATAGCAGTTGATAACTAGTACATAAATTTCTGCTCATCTCTATTTCAGTTTTATCCTTTTGTTATTATATCTGTAGTTCTTTATTTTTTGTGTGATTTAATTAAAATGGAATGGATTAAGGAATAAGTTAAATAGTGTCATAGGTCCCTTACATTCACTCTAGAGTGACTAGGGATAGTGCAATTCCCCCCATGGTTTTATGCTTCCTCCTACCTCTGTGTTTTGGCTTACACCCTCACCTCTCTCTGGAATGTCCTCTATCCTCATCTCCACCTATCAAAATTCTATCTAAACCTAGAGGCCGAGCTTGAGTTTTACATCCTTCATGATTCTTGCAGACTGAATTTTGAAGTTTTTTTCTCCGCATTTCTAAATCTTTATAGTTATGCTTTCCAAGAAGAGGACTTAACATTATCAGAATCTCTTCAGGAAGGTTTTTAAAAATGCAGATTCCCATCATTCCCTTTCTCTCTGCCTGCCTCAGGAATTCTGGTTCATAACTGAATGTTTGAAAACCTTTTCAGGCAAAATCACTGGGCAGCTAGGTTTGGCAATGGTTACCCTTTCATTCTTACACAAGTCAGCTCTGTGTATAGTGTTTGATGCGATTTACTGTCTGTGCTTAAGGCTCTCAAAACTTTAAGCCAAATTTGTAGATCACCTCTTTCCTGTACAGCATATGTACACGTCTTTATTTAATTTTAAACCTGGTTATATTATTTTCCTACTTGTATCTTCCTTTTGACTTTACTGCCACAATTACTTTATCATTTTGTTTTAGTGTATATTGTTGTAAGTAATCACAAATCCTTGGGGGCAATAAAGTTAGAAATAAATAAAGAGATAAACAACACACTCTTTCCTAACACTTTAATGTATGTGAATCTTGTTTCCCTGGCAACATTAAAACTTTCTAAACCACAAACTCTGACTTATACTTTTCTTCATGCCTTCACCTCACCATAGCATATGCAATTTGAGCATATAAGAACAGTGTTCAGAAAACTAGACTGATGGTTAGATGGATAAGAAAAGGTTCTAGCTTTGTACAGTGTTTCTTCCTCTCCTTTCCGCTCCCATCCCTCATTTCTTTCCTGGACCCCCTTCCCTATCTTTTGAAGCATTGAACAAAGAATTGCTCTTTTTTCTAGACTCAAGTATTAGAAGCTAGTACAATTCATAGATAAGGTTTTAGAGCTGTTAATAATGAAGTGACCAATGCCTGATCACATAAGTTATTTAATAAATCTCCATTTTTTGAGGTAAAATATTTTTGTTTGTCTTTCAGAGTATTTCATCTGTCTGAAATGGTTTTTGACTGAAGTGTACTTTTTTAGCCTCCTGGTTCTGTGAACAGATACATTTTCAATGCAGGGCTGGAAGGGACCCCTAGATCATCAGACATTGCCCTTTCCCCTTCCAAAGTCCATTGAATGTGCTGTAATCAGGATGACAGTCATGCCCTTATGCCAAAGCACACATCTGTGCTATCACTTGTAATGTTATTGTGCAAGCATACTTGGTAAATGGAAGGTAACGGAGTGGGGCAGCAGGTTTATCATACAGAGTTGAAGAATCCTCTAGGGAAGGTCTACAGAGGCAGTCATTGCGGAAAATCTGATAAATTGTAATTCTCTAAAAACTCCTTTAAGCCCATTCTACTGTTTTGAAAATATGTAATCTTTTGGGCAATGATAAGCCTTCTCACTCACTCTACTTGTCCTTTCTGCAAATTACTTTTTATTTAGATTCTTTTTAATGGGGTATTCTTTTTTTCCCACTGGCTTTATTTTTAATGGATTTGACTGTATCTAAATATCCAGGTGGGCATGGTAAGATGTGCTGTGTGTGTGTATACAGGCATATGCAGGATGTGAACATATGTGTATGATTGCATGCATTTGAGTTTTAGGGTTTCTGTTTCTGCCATTTCAGTTAGACAAAAACAGATTATTATTTTATACACCCTCAGACTTACAAATTAACTAATCAAACTTAGAAAGCACTGTATCGAATCAAAATAATTTCAAGGAATTTTAACTAGTGGTATTAATCTTTTTAAATAAAGTTAAAAGTATTTTCTGCCTATTGAAAGGTTTTTGTGCCATTTTCTCCAGTATCATTGGGGTTATGCTTAAGCTATTATGATTCTTTCCCAAGATGAGCATTTGAACCATTGAAATCTGCGTCTTCCTTCCCCTTGACCCCATCCTATCTTTTCATAAGGCTGTACAGTCTCACATATGACTTGAAAATGTTTCGGATTTGTTCCTTAGGTGTGGTAGATGTCTTCTTAGTGAGTGTTAATGAAAGCACTTCACAATGTAGATTCTCAGAGTTGGCATCCAGCAGTCACAGGTGTCAGTGTGGTGGTCATTGATGCCATTGGACTTGGAGGCCAATGAGCACACAGCCACACAACCCATCAAATGCTGTGCCATGATGTTGATCAAGTGAAACAAGAGTGTATATTTTTAGAGTTCATTTGTACCTCACAATTTCCATCACTGCCCTCACTTTTTGCCTTGACCTCCAGCTTATCAAATCTGTGCTGCCCACAGGCAGAAGGAAATGGAGAACTCAGCTTCCTCGATAAAGCAGCTCTGGATGCAGAGCCCCACCTGGGGAACCACCTTGCAAATTTGGCAACCCACCTCAACTATTTTTGTGTCTCCTGCCATACTAACATCAGAAGGCTTTGCCAAGAACTGAAGCAAAAAGTTTAATATTCTGTAACAGATAATGAAGGAAATTGGGTGAAGAAAGGGTTGATTGTAGCTTCAAGTTCTCCACACCAGCTGCTTTTGATATTTGGTTTCATGCCTCTCTACTTCCTTTTGGGTGGGCTGTTTCCCAGGACCTGATCAGGATTTTGCATGATCTTTTGTTGCCCAGGGACCATAAGAGTTCTGCCATCCTGTGTATCCTTCATCAAACTGTTGAAGCTATTGAGAATTACCCTTAAGGTGGGATTGTGATTAGCAGATGGAGTGAGGGCATGAAATTCAGGGTTAATGACATGGAGTGACTTTAAAGTGAATTGTATAGGCAGGGGACACTTTAAGTGAAATGTGCATTTGATTATGAAGGCTGGTCGTTACCATTCTGGGAACTTGTGGGCATCGTTTTCTGCTTTTCTGAACTGAAAATATAAGCAATTATTCAGACAAAACAGGAAGGAGTCAGTGATTTAGATGAATAGAAATGTAGATATATTCAAAACTAGAGGGGACCTTTAGCTATTTATCCTTAAAAGCAGTTTATCTTTGTGTGCACCAGAATGCACATTGTGGCATCATTTGTAATAGTAATATGTACTTGCATCTAAATGCCCATCAATGGAGGAAGAGTCAAAGAAATAATGCTCTGTTTACACTATGGTGCCCATGTAGTCATCAAAAGAACAAAGAGGAGCTATTTTTATTCTCACATGGAAAAACCTCTTTGATATTGGGTTGGCCAAAAAGTCTGTTTAGTTTTTTTCCATAAAATGAAAGACACATTTTTTTTTAATTTTCACCAATAAGTTTATTGATTTGGATATTTTGAGTATGTCAGCTGTCTCCCTGGTGGTAGAACATTGATATTTCTCAGTTAATATCTCAATTTGATTACCATCACCTTCAGCTGGTCTACCTGACCATGGAGCATTGTCCAGCAAGAAATCTCTAGCACAAAACTTCACAAACCATTTTTTGACACATTTGATCAGTCACAGTACCTTCTCCATACACTGCACAAATCTCCTTTTGCATTTCAGTTTCATGTTTACCTTTCTTGGAATAATAAAGCATAATATGCCAAAAATGTTGCATATTTTCTTCTATCTTCAGTGTTAAAATGGCTACACAAAAATTCACCAATTTTGATAAGCTTTTTAAAATGGACATTGATATGACAACCGTCACAATACAATCTAACAAAATTGTTTTGAATGATGTTCAAAACAACTAAGCACTACTAGGGCCATCTTATGGAGAAAACCAAACACAACTTTTGACCAACCCAAAATATTATTAAGTGAAAAAAAATCAAGTTGTCAAAAAGAACTCATGGACATGGACAACAGTGTGGTGATTGCTGGGAGCAAGGGAGAGTGGAGAGGTGGAGCAGGGTATAGGGGGGAATAAATGGTGATGAATAGGGACTTGACTTATAGTGGTGAACACAGTACAGTGTACAAGTGATGTGTTGTGGAATTGTGCACCTGAAACCTGTATAATTTTGTTAACCAGTGTCACCCCAATAAATTCAATAAAAAGGAACAATATGTATAATAGGGTACATAGTTATATATATATTCAGAAAAAAATTTAGACATATAACCAATTATTAATATTTTTTTCCTAATTAGAGGATATAATTGGAAGTGTGTGAAGAGAAATTTTCTGTTGTTTTGCATAGAGTTTTCTATGTAATTTCAACTTTTTACTTTGAGAATATAATCATGTATTACTTTTGAAAAAGGATCTACATATGTATATGGTTATATACATGTATAGTTACTTATGTATATGTTAATAAGGAGATATTCTGAAGGAACATTTCCTGTGATTATGAGAAAGGGTTTTATTTTTTCCAGATAAGTTATCTGAGGTGCCAAAGGTAATATAAAAGGAACTACTAGTATCTCAGCTTTTCTCTGTATGAGTTACATTTTTCAGTCATGTTAATGTTTAGTTTAAGATATAATCAAAGCTATTAAAATATAAATCACTGCTAATTTCTAAGGTGTTCAGCAGCATAAATTATTTGCAAAGTAATCTATTGCACAACAGTTTAATTTCATTTCAGTTAAGTATAGCTTGTCACAAATACTTAGTTCTGGGATTAGGGAAAACTAAGAATGTGAACTGTGGCTTCTGTACTTGAGGGTAAACAGTCTAGTGAGAAAGATAGACATGTAAACACCTGTCATCATTCATGAGTCCTCACTACATTAGAAGGCTGAATAAAGTACTTGGGAGGGGGCAAGTTGTGGACATGCAAAGGAAAAGAAACAAATACTGATTCTTTTAAGGATATAGAAAATTTTTCATGAAGGACCATGTGAGGCAGATATGGAAGTCTAGGATGAATACAGGGGAAATGAAGGTGGGAAATGGCTGATGGTCTGAGAGCATAATGATGTTCAAAAGGCTAGAAATTTTGATGTCAGTTCACATCTGGAAATTAGCAGTGATAATATTGCACTGAAATAATATTAGATGTGAAACTTCCAGACAGGTACAAAAAGGGAATTGTATATGGCTAATTTTAAAAGCTAATGTTTCTTGAACACATATTATGGACTCAGTACTCTGCTAAGTAGTTCATGTGAGTTATTCAATTCTTATAGTAACCCTATAATGTATATAATATTATGTTCCTATCTGTTGTATACTAGTGTTGTCATTTATGTTTTATAAATAAGAAAAGTTGAGACTCCAAGAAGCTAAATTACTTATGTAATGTTACAACTCCAGACCTGAATAGCTCCCAGCCACCTACTTTTAATCATTATTCCAATACCGGACCCATAAGTAAACATCCTTGCTGTTTTGCTCTAAAAAATATATCAAGGAGTCATAGTTTTCAGAAGTTAAGCCCTTTCAGGAGATAATAAAATGTAACAGATGGACTGTGAGAGCAGTGATGAGATGAAAATCACATGATAAAAGATTTGTGAAGGTTGGCTCCACCGCTAGTCATAGCAGTGAACATGAAGGAAAAGAGAACTGTGAACTGGAGCTAGAGCTCCCAGACGTGGCTGAGTGTTCTGAAGCTGGTTGCCTGGAGACAGTAGTACACAGGTGGCAGAACTGAGTGGTGTAGGATGAAAGAGATGTGGTGGAAGACATTCAACAATATCTCTTAAAGATATAGTTTACCTGAAGCAAGTGATCATGGGTGTTCACAAAACTAAGTAAACATAATGAAAATTTGGAAACCACGTACATGTTCAACAGTAAAGAATGGCCAAAACACATTATGGCAAATCCAGTCAATGAGATGTTGAGCAGTCCTCAAAAATGATACCGTGGAAGAATACCTAATGGCATTACATTATGCTTAACTAAATAACTGTAGGTGGAGAATTATGTAGTGTGTATTCCTATTTTTGTAATTTTATTTTTTGTTGTTTTTCTGTTACAATTGTCCCACGTTTTTCCTCCTTGCTACCCCCCACACAACCCACCCCTTCTCCCACAATCCATCCTGACCTCGTTGTCCATGTTCATGGGTAATTTATAATAGTTCCTTTGCTAAACCTTTCCCCTACTTACCCCCTTCCTTCCCACCCCCTTCCCCCTGGTAACTGTTATTCTGTTCCTTGTTCAATTTTGTTTACTTGTTTGTGTTGTTCATTAGTCTCCTGTATTGCGTGATAGCATATGGTATTTTTCTTTCATTGCCTGGCTTATTTCGCTAAGCATAATTCTCTCTAGTTCCATCCATGTTGTCACAAATGGCAGGAATTCCTTCTTTCTTTCTGCTACATAGTATTCCATTGTGTAAATGTACCACAGTTTTTTAATCCACTCATCTACAGATGGGCACTTAGGCTGTTTCCAGTACTTAGCTATTGTAAACAGGGCTGCTATGAACATAAGGGTGCATAAGTTCTTTTGAATTAGGGTTTCAGAATTCTTCGGGTATAATCCTAGCAGTGGAATTGCTGGTTCAAAAAGCAGTTCCATTTTTAGTTTTTTGAGGAAATTCCAAACTGTTCTCCATAATGGCTACACCAGTCTGCATTCCCACCAACAGTGCCCTAGGGTTCCCGTTTCTCCACATTCTCGCCTGCACTTGTTGTTGATTTGTTGATGATGGCCATTCTGACTGGTGTAAAGTGGTATCTCATTGAGGTTTTTATTTGCATCTCTTAGATGGCTAGTGATGTTGAGCATTTTTTCAGATGCCTATGGACCTTTGTATATCCTCATTGGAGAAGTATTTATTCAGGACTTTTGCTCATTTTTTAATTGGGCTGTCTGTCTTCTTTGTGTTGAGATGTGTAAGTTCTTTATATATTTTGGAGACCAGTCCCTTGTCTGATGTATCATTGGCAAATATGTTTTCCCATATGGTTAGTTCCTTTTTAATCTTGCTGATGTTTTCTTTTGTTGAGCAGAAGCTCTTTAGTTTGATGTAGTCCCATTTGTTTATTTTTTCCTTTATTTCCCTTGCCTTAGGAGATGTTTTAGTGAAAATATTGTTATGTGGGATATCTGAAAATTTTCTGCCTATGTTTTCATCTAGGGTTTTTATGGTGTCATGTCTTACATTTAAATCTTTGATCCATCTTGAGTTTATTCTGGTGTGTGGTGTAAGTTGGTGGTCTAGTTTCATTTTTTTGCACATCCCTGTCCAGTTCTCCTAGCACCATCTGTTGAAGAGCCTCTTTTTATTCCATTTTATGTTTCTTCCCCTTTTGTCGAATATTAGTTGACCATATAGACCTGAGTTTATTTCTGGGCTCTCTATTCTGTTCCATTGATCTATAAGTCTGTTCTTATGCCAGTAGCAGACTGTTTTGATCACAGTGGCCTTGTAGTATAGTTTCATTTCAGGTATTGTGAGACCTCCTATTGTGTTCTTCTGTCTCAAGATTGCTGTGGCTATTTGGGCTCTTTTCTGGTTCCATATACATTTTTGAAGTATTCGTTCTAGTTCTGTGAAAAATGTCATTAGTATTTTAATACAGATTGCATTGAATCTATAAATTGCTTTGGTTAGTATGGTCATTTTAATGATGTTATTCTTCCCGTCCATGAACATGGTATATGCTTCCATTTATTTGTATCTTCCTTAATTTCTTTCTTCAGGTTTATGTAGTTTTCCGAGTATAGGTCTTTTACTTCTTTGGTTAAATTTATTCCTAGGTACTTTATTTTTCTTGTTACTGTAGTAAATGGGATTTTTTTTCTAGTTTCTATCTCTGATATTTTATTGTTGGTGTATAGAAATGCCTTTGATTTTTGAATATTGACTTTGTACTTTGCTATTTTGCCAAATTCACTTATTAGGTTGAGTAGTTTTTTCATGGCATCTATAGGGTTTTCTATGTATACTCTCATGTCATCTGCAAATAGTGACAGTTTTACTTCTTTTCCGATTTGGATGCCTTTCATTTCTTTTTCTTGTGTGATTGCTGTGGCTAGAACTTCAAATACTATGTTGAATAGAAGTGGAGAGAGTGGGCATCCTTGTCTTGTTCCTGATCTCAGGGGGGATGCTTTCAGTTTTTGCCCATTGAATATGATGTTGGCTTTGGTTTTCTCATATATGACCTTTATTATGTTGAGGTATGCTCCCTCTATTCCCACTTTGTTGAGTGTTCATTATAAATGGATGTTGTACTTTATTAAAATGCCTTTTCAGCATCTATTGATTGATCATGTTGTTTTTGTCTTTCATTTGGTTTATGTGGTGTATTACATTTATTGATTTGCGAATATTAAACCATCCTTGCATCCCTGGGTTGAATCCCACTTAATTATGATGTATGATCTTTTTAATGTGTTGCTGGATCTGGTTTGCCAATATTCTGTTGAGGATTTTAGCACCTGTGTTCATCAGGGATTTTTGCCTGTAGTTTTCTTTCTCTGTTGTGTCTTGACCTGGTTTTGGAATTAGGGTAATACTGGTTTCATAGAGTTTTGGAGTTTTCCTTCTTCTTGGAGTTTTTGGAACAGTTTGAGAAGGGTAGGTGTTAGTTCTTTCCTAAATGTTTTGTAAAATTCACCTGTGAAGCCAACCGGTCCAGGACTTTTGTGTGCCAGGAGTTTTTTGATTACTGTTTCAATTTCACTCGTTGTTATCGGTCTGTTCAGGCTTCCTGCTTCTTTTTGATTTAGTTTTGGAAGATTATATTTTTCTAGAAATTTGTCCATTTCATGTAGGTTGTCAAGATTCTTGCCATACAGTTGTTCATAGTAATTTCTTACAATCCTTTGTATTTCTGTGATATTGGTTGTGATATCTCCTCTTTCATTTCTGATTTTGTTTATTTTGGTTCTCTCTCTTTTTTTTCTTGATGAGCCTAGGTAAAGGCTTGTTGATTTTGTTTATTTTTTCAAAGAACCAGCTCCTACTTTTGTTGATCTTTTGAATTGTTCATTTAGTGTCTATGTCATTTAATTCTGCTCTGATCTTGACGATTTCCTTCCTTCTACTCACCCTGGGCTTTGTTTGTTGTTGTTGTTCTAGTTCTTGTAGCTGTAGGTTTAGATTTTTTATTTGAGATTCTTCTAATCTTTTCAGGTAGGCCTATATTACTATGAACTTTCCTCTCAGGACTGCTTTCGTTGTGTCCCATAGGTTTTGGGCTGTTGTGTATTCATTATCATTTGTTTCCAGAAACTTATTGATTTCTTCCTTGGTGTCATTGTTAATCCATTCATTATTTAATAGCATGTTACTCATTCTCCAAGACTTTGAATGTTTT
The DNA here is from genome assembly GCF_987537825.1 of Furipterus horrens. Classification (NCBI taxonomy): domain Eukaryota; kingdom Metazoa; phylum Chordata; class Mammalia; order Chiroptera; family Furipteridae; genus Furipterus; species Furipterus horrens. Next base: position 130,151,425 of record NW_028327171.1, on the reverse strand, counting down.
TGAGTTTTTTCCTTGAGGTTGATTTCTAGTTCCAGGGCATTGTGATCTGAGAAGATGCTTGATATACTTTCAATTTTCTTGAATTTGTTCAGGTTTGTTTTGTGTCCTACCATGTGGTCTGTCTTTGAAAATGTCCCATGTGCATTTGAAAAGAATGTATATTTTGCTTCTTTGGGGTGAAAAGTTCTATATATGTATATCAATTAAGTCCTTTTGTTTAGAGTGTTGTTCAATGCCTCAATATCCTTGGTGTTTCATTGCTTCAAAGATCTGTCCATTGTTGACAATGGGATATTAAATTCCCCTACTATGAGTGTGTTGCTGTTGATATATTTTTTGTAGTCTTCCAATATTTTTCTTATATATTTTGGTGCACCTATGTTAGGTGCATATATGTTTACTAGGGTTATATCTTCTTGATGGATTGCTCCCTTAAGTATTTTAAAAAATTATTTATTTATTTATTTGTTTGTTTATTTTATTTTTAGAGAGAGGGGAAAAGAGAAAGAGAGGGAGAGAAACATCACTGTGTAGTTGCTTCTCACTCACGCCCCTAACTGGGGACCTGACGTGCAACCTAGTCATGTGCTCTGACTGGAAATTGAACCTGTGACACTGGGCTCACAGGCTGATGCTCAGTCCACTGAACCACAGCAGCCAGGGTGTTCCCTTAAGTATTATGAAGTGTCCTTCTTTATCTCTTGTTATGGCCTTTGCTGTGAAATCCATTTTATCTGATATAAGTATTGCTACCCAGCTTTTTTTTTTCATGTCCATTTGCTTGGAATACTTTTTTCCATCCCTTCACTTTCAGTCTGTGTAAGTCTTTTGTTTGAGGTGTGTTTCTTGTAGACAGCATATATGTGGGTCGTGTTTTCATATCCATTCTGCTACCCTATGTCTTTTGATTGGAGCATTTAATCCATTTACATTTAAGATTATTATTGACAAATATTTATTTATTTCCCTTTGTTCCTGTGTTCCTCTCCCTCTCTCTTTTTCTTCTTTTTCTTACAGCATTCCCATTAGTATCTCTTGCACTGCTGCTTTGTTGGAGATGTATTCTTTTAGTCTTCCTTTGTCTGGGAAATTACTTATTTCACCTTCCATTTTGAAGCAGAGCCTTGCTGGGTAGTCTTCGTTGTAGGCCTTTGTTTTTCTTTGCTTGAAATATTTTTGACCATTCCCTTCTGGCTTGTAGTGTTTCTGTTCAGAAATCAGTTGATAGCCTTATTGGAGCTCCCTTATATGTTATTTGCTGTTTTTCTCTTGCTGTTTTTAGGATTCTCTCTTTGTCTTTGAATGTTGCCATTTTAATTATGATGTGCCTTGGAGTAGGCCTTTTTGGGTTCATTTTCATTGGGACTCTGTGCTTCCTGGGTTCGCATGACTTTTTTTCTCATCAAGTTAGGAAAATTTTCTGTCATTACTTTTTTAAATCAGGTTTTCTATTACTTGCTCCTCCTCTTCTCCTTTTATCCCTATGATTCAAATGTTGTTTCGTCTCATGTTGTCTTGCAATTCTCTTAAACCCTCTTCATACTTTTTCGTCTTTTTTTCATTTTGTTGCATTGTTTGGGTATTTTTTTCTACATTGTCCTCTAACTCCCCAATCCAGTCCTCTTCTTCATTTAGCCTACTTCTGATTGATTCTACTGCGTACTTCAGTTCAGAAATTGTATTCTTCATTTCTTTTTGGTTCTTGTTGATAGTTTCTATGTCCTTTTTTATGCTTGTGTAGTTCTCAGTAAGTTCCTTGTAGCTTCCCTGGAACTCTTTATAGTTCCCCTGGAGTTCATTATAGTTTTCTTTGAGTTTGTTGAGTTCATTGCTTCCTCATTACTATTGTTTTGAATTCCATGTCTGATAGCTTGCTTACTTCTATGTCATCTATCCATCCTTCTGGGAATTCCTCCTTTCTTTTTGGTGGGGTGTTGTTTCTGTTTGGTGGGGTGTTATTACACCTTCCCATTTTGGGCACTGATCTTGTTTCTGCTTCTTAGATTGATCTGCTTTTAGTTTCTGCCTTTATGTATACATTTGTTGAGCTGCTGTCTCCAGTTGACGCCACTTGGAGGGGAGCAGTCTGCTTAAGTGATTTCTCCCATAGCACTTGAGATACTTCTGTACTGGGACCTAGTCTGCTGCTCTCCCAGCTCTTTCTCAAGAGCCAGCACACAAAACTTATTACAAACTGCCTCTAGTTCATTTCACTGTCCTTTGGCCTCAGCCAGAGATCAGTGCATTTCCTCATGAAGGCCAGGGGCAGGTTAACCCATTGCACACTGGGTGTGTGGGTCCAAGGCAGACTGGTCCTCTCCTTTTCCAGTGGAGGGGGAGGCCTCTACTTGCTGGTGAACAGGTTTGTTGTGGGCCTATTGGGGTGGGTGGCACATTGGTTTCACGCTCACTGGGGCGGGTCCAGGTGGCGCCTGTGCCCGTGTGTTGTGTAGTGGCTGGCGAGTTGATTTTGTGTCCATTGGGCTGGGCCACGGGCATCTGTGTGCGGTGGTGGTGGGCGCCTGTGTACTGTGGCTGGCCCGCTGGTCTTGTGCCCGCTGGGGCATGCCTGGGTGGCACATAGGCACAGCAGCCAGCACGTTCGTTTGGTGCCTATTGGAGTGGGTCGGGGTGCCTGCGCATGGTGGCCTGTTGGCGCCTATTGGAGCAGGCCGGGGTGCCTGCGCACGGTGGCCTGCGTGCCCGGAGAGTTGATTTTGCATCTGTTAGGGCGGGGCTGCTGGCACCTGAGCATGGCGGAGGTGGGCGTCTGTGCCTGGCGGCTGGCGCATTGATTTTGTGCCTGTTGGGGTGGGCCCTAGGAGTACCTGGACTAGGCGGCTGGTGAGATGGTTGCACGCCTGGGCCGGTGGACGGACAGGGGCACCTCCCTATTTTAGTAAGTAGTATGTTGTTGTAGACATTTGTCATGTCTGCGGCTGCTTGTCATCTTATGAACAGTTTTTCTATATTTGGGGACATTCCTACATTATGAACACCTCCTCTCCAACACTGAAGGTAGAGCTCAGATTTCCAGCCCCCCCTTACAACTGCGATGCAAGCATATGACTTGAGCTCCACCAACCAGATTTTACTATGTGAGAGAATTCATTCCTGGTGTGAGTAAAGTGTGCAAACAATTCCTGTGCAAAGCTTTCCATTTTATGACATGGGTAATGGCAAGGGTATTGAGCTTTTATTATAAGCTGCAGAGGAGAAACCAGGTTTTGTAGGCAGCAGAATCAGTTTCCCCATCAGTTCAATTCTGTGGTATGATTTGGGGGGTTGTTTCTGACAGCTAAACCCTGAGTCTAGTTTCCAGTACTCCCAAATGTTTTGTGAGCTAGCCAGTACTTTTTTAAATACTGATCTTCTTTACTTCTGAATCACTCAGCATCAGTTTTAACACATGTTGACACTAATCTTTTGTTACTGCTTTTTCTTGTTTTTTACAAATATTCATTTAACAGAAATTATCAACTACTTACTGTTTGTTGAGTCAGGTACTAAAGGTAAAGATACTTATGATACTTTTTTTTTTATCTCTAGTCCACATATTATATAGTCATGAATGTTTCTTTATAAGTCATTTTGGCAAGGATTTTTTTCAAGGATGTGTGAGGATATTAAGACTTTATAAAGGACCATAGTGGAATTAACTTGTCTTGCATAAAGTTTATTTAACATTTTAATGATGAGCATCTTTCAATAAATTTGTATTTCTAAGTTAGCTATTTTCTCTGTAACTGTTGCTCTCATATTTGTTCTCTTTAAAGACTAAAAAAACTGTGAACTTTATTTCCAATACATCTTTAAGGAGTTGCTTAGTGAGTATCTGGGGAAGGTAAACATTTGTTAGTAAGTCTAAAAATGTTTAAATTTTTTCTCATTCTTCAGTTATATTTTAGCTCTATTTGGAATTCTGGGTTCACAGTGACTTTACTGCAACATGTTGAAGACTTTTGTTTTTTTGTGCTCAGACATTTATTTTTATGCTGGCAGTCTAGCTTTCTAATAGGCTTCATTTGTATGTCACTGGGAGACATCTCTAATCAGTTTTAGGATTTTCTCTATAACTTGATGTTTTTATAGTTTTTGCATTATACATGTTAATATGAATTTATTTTTATTACTTTCATAAAACACATGTTTAGTTTAGAATATTATGTAACCATTTTCTCTTAGGATATTTCTTCTATGTTTCTCTCTTTTTGAGGAATTTCTTAGGTGCAGCTTAGAGTCTTTTAGTTGATATTTCTTATCTCCATTTTTTTTTTCTGTGCTTCATTGATTAGTACATTTTTAAATCCACTAATTGTTTTTGCTTTGTCTAAACCTTATCTTGGTTGTGGCATTTTATTTCAGACCATGATTTTCTTTTCTAGGTTTATAATAGATCCTTCTTTACTCCTACTTTTTGTGCTTATTTCCTGTTCTTGAGTCACAATTTCTCACTTCTTTTATGAATGCTATTGCATTTATTTTTGAATTTTGCTCTTTTTTTCCCTAGTTTTATTGTGGTATACTTCACAAATAAAAAATGGTGTGTCTTTAATGTGTACAGTGTGATGTTTAGATCTACAAATACATTGTGAAATGAGTACGACAATCAAGCTAGTTAAATACATCACCTCATATTGTTATGATTTTTTCCTGTGTGTGTGTGTGTGTGTGGTGAGAACACTTAAGATAAACTTTCGTAGCAGATTTCAATTACACAATACAGTATTAACTATAGTCGTCATGGTGTACATTAGATCTCCAAAACATATTCATCTTCTAATTGAACTTTTATGCTCTTCAACCAACATGTCCCTATTTCCCTCACCTCCTAGTCCCTGGATACTACTATTCTACTCTCTGCTTCTATGAGTTTGACTTTTTTAGGTTCTGCATCTAAATGAATTTATGAAATATTTATCTTTCTGTGACTGGCTTATTTCACATAGCATAACCTTTTCTCTAGGGTTATGCCTGTTTTTGCAACTGGTGGAATTTCCTTATTTGTTAAAGGTTGAGTGATGTTCCTCTGTATACACACACACAACATTTTTGTTATCAATTCATTCATCAACATACATTTAGGTTATTTTCATATCTTGGCCATTGTAAATAATGCTCTATGAACATAGAAGTGCAGATATTTTTTCAAGATACTGATTTTATTTCCTTTGCATATATGCCCAGAAGTAGAATTGCTGAGTCATGCAGTGCTATATTTAATTTTCTGAGGAGTATCCATACTGTTCCCATAATGACTATCCATTTATATTCCCACCAACATGGCATAAAGGTTCCCTTTTTTTCACATCCTTGCCAACACTTACTTTTGTTGTTTTGATAATAGCTATTATAATAGCTGTGAGTTGATATTTAATTGTGGTTATGATTTGCATTTCCCTGATGATTAATAATATTGAGTACTTCCACATACCTGTTTGCCATTTGTATGTCTTATTTTGATGTCATTTTGTTTGTTTCATTATTTTTATTTTTGACAGTGAATTATCTTCATTTTTTATTTTGGCTCTCTTTGTAGTATTATTTTCCGTTTCATCTTGCATGAGGATTTTTTTCCATTTCTCTCTTCATACTCCCCTTCATCTAAGAGAAGACATCCAGTCCAGTGACTTGATGCATCTATTGTACAATATAAAATTGGGCACACTTCAGATGAAGCTGAGCTAGCCAATAATTTGGCTCAAGTTCTGTCTTTGAGACTGTCTTTCCTTCTGCAGAGCAGATTAGTATCCTATATAAGCTATAGCCTCAGGTTTAAGTTCTGTCATCAAGACTTTTCTCTGTCAAGCAGATTCACTTTTTATACAGGCTGGAGCCTCAGGCAGCCAATAGTTTCCACCAACCTTTTTTCAAGACTGAGGGACCTTGTTTCCTGACTTTTTATGAAGAGAGTCTGCTGTCTTTTGTCTTCAAACACTCATGGAAAGCTTTTGATACCTAATACACACTAGGATTAAAACTTCTTCCCAATTTTGCATGTCTCTAAAGCCAGAACTGAGTAGGCCAAGAACCTCAGTACCCTCTTCCTTCTCTGAGCTCAGTTTCTGCTTCATAGAGTTGTTTATCCTATTTATTATCTCCCAGATAATTTACCTGTGAAAATTGTATGTTATTCTCAACTAATATTTAAGAGGAAGGTCTTACTTTGGCATTTATTTAACCATGAATGAACAGATTAATCATCGATCCTTAAAACTCTGCATAAAAATGTAGGTATGTTAAATGTGTGGATTTTTCCAGGTTGTTGGGTATTTAACTCTACTGATCCTCAATGTTTCCAGGAGCCATTGACCTAATGTGACTCTTTCCATTTGAATACACATTATATTTGCCAGGAAAAAAAAAAAAAAAACGTAATAGTGAGAATTTATTTTATTTCTCTTCCAAGACATATAATTGCTTTTTATATCATCAACATTAGCATAATTTTAAAACTCAGTGGTACAGTGACAGTTTTAGAATGGTTTGAGTAGTTCCCTTAAAATTGAAATTTAGGTTCCTGGTACAATTATTTTTTCTTTTGGCAGTCAAAGGAAATGCTCCTTTTAATGCAAAAAAAATACAAATATTTAATCAAAGCAACAGTCTTGAAATGATGACGGTATTTATTTATGTTTCAGTCCTTTAACTTTTTCAGAGGTCATGGGAGTTAAATGCAGTTTGCTTGTTAGATAGGGATGAATGCATTTTTCAACAAAAAAAAAAACTGAGAAAGTGCTAGTGTTGTACAGTCAGTAAATGTTCAATGAGTGCTAGTAAAAGATGATGGCAGTCTATTGCAATTTATTCTAAGTGATTTAATTAACTAGGTTAGGCATCCAGCATAACTTCAAATTTAAATATACTGTACACAACTCTTATGCATATTTTCACAATCTAATGAAAGTAAAATTTAAAAACAAAACAAAGATATATTGCTTAGAACTAAAATAGAACACGATAAAATATACAGATGACATATTGTAGAATTTTACCATTGAAACCTATATAATTTTATTAACCAATGTCACCCCAATCAATTCAAGAAAAAAAAAAAACAGGTAAACAACTAAAATAAAAATGAGTGCATCATTTAAAGCAAATCACAAAACAAGTTACAATGAAATGTGTTTTTTCATCTTGAAGTTTAAAACACATACAATGCAGTGAACCATCCAAAACTCTAATTAAGAAGACAACACCTGGGAGAATATTTAGCAAATAAATCGCAAGACTTGGACATGAAAAACTACCAAACTTCATTGAAAGATACTAAAGAAGATTTAAATAAATGGGGAGGCACCCCATTTTTATGATATGGAAGACTTAGCATTGTTAGGGTAGCAATACTCTCCAAACTGATCTACAGGCTCAATCCCAAATGGCTTTTTGTAGAAATTATAAGCTGATCATTAAGTTCATATGGAAATGAAAGGTATTTTTATGTAGAAAATAAACCAAAGCCAGTTTGAAAGTGAAGAACAAAGATTCATGCTCTGAATTTCAAAACCTACTACAAAGCTATTGTAATCAAGATAGTGTGGTACTGACATAAAGCTGTGCATAAACAGATAATTAATAAAATTGAGTGGAGAAATAAACTCTCACACTATGTTCAAATTGACAGGGGAGCCAACACAATTTTATGGGGGAAGGAACAGACTTTTCAATAAATAGTACTAGGACAACCAGGTATCCATGCGTAAAAGGACAGATATAGACCCCTACCTCACATCATACACAAAAATTAACTCAAAATAAATCAAAGACTTGATTGTAAGAGTCAACATTATAAAAGTCCTGTAATAAGGATAAATCTTTATTTTGGAAAAGGCAATTATTTCTTAGATATGACACCAAAAGGATGATCTACAACAACAACAAAAATAAATAACTTGGACTTCAGTAAAAAAAAAAAAAAAAAAAAAAAAAAAAAAAAAAATTCTACATGAAGGGACGCTATAATGAAAATGAAAAGATAACCCACAAAATGGGAGAGAATATTTGCAAATAGTAAATCTGGCAAAGGAGTTGTGTTTAGAATATATAAAAAACTCTTACAACTGTGAACAATGAAAAGACAAATCACAAAAAATGTGTGGGGGGGCAAACATCTGAATAGATGTTTCTTCAAAGAAGGTATACAAATAGCCCATAAGCACATGAAAAGTTGTTCAGTATTTCCATTATGGAAATGGAAATCAAAACTACAATGAGAAATCACTTCACATCTACTAGAGTGACTATGATAAAATAGATGTACAAAAACAGATGTTGGTAAGGGTGCAGAAAAATTGCAATTCTAATACATTACTGGTGAGAATGTAAAATGGTATAGCCACTTTGGAAAACTGGCAGTTTCTCAAGCTGTTGAACTAAGAGTTTACATTTGACCTAGTATTTCCACTTCTAGGTATATACCCAATAGAAGTGAAAACAGATGTTCTTATGAAAAATCGTACATGTTGTTTATAGTGAAAACAATCCAAATATCTAATAACTGATAAGTAGACAGATAGAATATGGCATTTCATACAATGGAATATTATTCAACCATAAAAAGGTACAAAGTACTGATACCTGCTACAACAAGGTTGCTTCTTAAAAATATTTTGCTAAGTAAAAGAAGTCAGTCACAAAGACTACTCATCATTGTTCCATTTATGTAAAATAGCCAGAATAAACACATTTATGGAGACAGACTGTAGAACAGTGGTTGCTTGCTAACAGGGTGGTGGCAGAGCTTGGGGAACGACCACTAATGAGTATGGGGTTTCTTTTTGGAATATTGAAAGTGATTTAAAATTACCGTAGATTGTGGTGATGGTTGTACAGCCCTGTGAATTCACTAAAATCCACTGAACTTTAAATGAGTCCATATTATGACATGTGAATTATATCTCAATAAAGCTGTAAATAAAAAATGACAATGAATTTAAAACCAAATATTATAATTCCTTTAACTTGTTTGTAGATCACAATATTTTAGGGCAAATGGGCCTTATAGATCTCTTAGTTCATTCTCTTTTTTGTGTGATATGTGAAGATTAAAGACTAAAACAGTTCAATAATTTGTCTGAGGATGTATAGGTAGTTAGTTACAGAACCAGATATACAAACTTTCCATGTTTAAAATGTATCGAGATTTGCTAAGCCCCACTGAAACCATCCGTGCAGCTAAATATGAAGTGTCGATATGGTCATGATTCAAATAATTTATTAGTGTGAGCTATCAAAATATCCACACATGCCCTTAATTACTTTTTGTGTGAATGAAACAGAAATACAAAAACTAACAAGGAAGTAAAAACATAAAGACAACCAAAAGATTAGAGAAGTATATACTCACATTCCTTGGACAGTCTATTAAATTAAAGAAGTGCATAAAATTGTCTTTGAAGGAGAGACTTTTAAAAAATCTCTGTATTGTCATGGAATACATAAATGTCTAAAAATTATTTAGTAATCTGAGTAATATTTTCATTTTGACTAAGAAAATTCTTTATGCTTTCAGAATTTATTCTGTAACATAATAATTGCTTCTATATTTTGGCTTCAAATAAAAAAAAGAATAATTCATCTTTAAAAAGAAAGTTTGGATTTGGATTTTGTCTATTTGTCTAGGCAGGCAATGGTATATTAAATCATCCCCTGCTATTGCTGTTCTTAGTTTTGGGAGTTAATATTTAAGACTGCAATCTTCTTGGAGCTTTATATTAATTCAAAATTTAAAAAATAATTATCAAATTTTAGAGGTGGAAGGGGATTTGTAAGAACTCCTGTAGTTAAAATTTGCACATCTGTTTCTAACAGGCTGCATACTTCACTGAGATGAATTTTATTTGGCTTCTGAAATATATTTTTAAAATCTAATGAATCTTTAAAAATTGAGAGATTTTTACATAAATATCGGGATTTCTGTGCTCTCTTGAAAAATGGAAGGGTTTGCTAAGATGAATATTCATTCTTGCATGGTGATTTTGACTACAGTTGGGTGCTAGCTGCTCTTTTTGGACAGGATGTATGTTCCCAGGTAGACGCAGTTCCTCTGAGTAGCTTCTCCTATGTCCTTTGGGTTTGCAGCTCTAGGCTTTTGCACAATTATATTTTTCACCCTACTTCCTCCATAAGGCATTTCATCAAATGAGTGTGCACCTAGTTAGGTGATTAAGAACTCATTACCACTATGGCCCCTTCTGTTGGTTAAAGATATCATAAATCTTGCTGATTATGTGAGAGAACTAACTTGAATTTCCCAAAAGAGAAAACTGAGAAACCTGTAAATATTTTAACTCTTGAGATAGAAATATTGTCAATTGGTTCTTGGGACAAAAAACTTAGAAATCAAAATGGTTTGTGGTTCTACAAAAGACTGCAATACTTAAATAGACAGTATCTGTGGTTAAAATTTCATGGGGTAAGTGAAGGAATTAGGAAAAGATTAAAAATTAAAGGGTGTTGAAGGAGTGATATGAAATGTTAAAGAGTTGAAAAACACTGAAATAGAGGGGGAACTGAGGACTTAAACAAACTAATGTCTGGCTCAGTATTTTCCTGTTACATGTGGCTCCTTCTGATGAGAAGAACCCTGAATGTATATATATAAAATAGTAACCAAGTCAAAGTAGAAATGCTGCCTTCAATCCAGCTGCAGAAGATGGTATCTAATCCAACTGTAAAAATAACCAAGCATTTTCTTTCTTGTGTTCACCAGTTTTATTGAGATATAATTGGCATACAGCATTGTGTAAGTTTAAGTTTGGTGACCACAATTTCATTCTCCGTATGAGTTCAAGCTTTTTTAGATTTCACATGTAAGTGGGCTCATAGCATATTTGTTCCTCTGTTTGACTTATTTCACTAAGCATAATTCCCTCAACATCCACCCATGTTGTTTCAAATGGCAAAATTTCCTTCTTTCATAGCGCTAAATAATATCCCATTATATATCATCAGACAATGGACACTTAGATTGTTTCCATGTCTTTGTTATTGTGAATCATGCTGAAACAAACATAGCAGTGCAGATATCTCTTTGAGATAGTGATTTCATTTTGTGCGGATATATACCCGAAAGTGGGATTGCCAGATCACATGATAGAAAAGCTGAGGCAAAACATAGATATAAATTGCTATGGTATAACCATTAAAAAATAATGCTTTATTGATGATGCAGTTACAGTTGTCCCAATTTCTTTTCCCTTTCTTCCTCTCCACCCAGTGACCCCCTTACCTCCAGTTGTCCCCACCCTTAGTCCATGCCCATTGGTTGTGCACATAGTTCTTCTCAACATCCCCCTGTCTAATCCCCACCCTCCTACTTTGCTTCTTAATTCCTGTACCATCTCCCTCCCTTTCCCCCGTTCCACCTCCCAGCTGACCTCCCCCCAATATGTTCCCCATACCTATAATTCTTTTCCTACTCTGGTTGCCTACTTAGTTTGCTTTTGTTTCGATTCCCTAGCTTCTGTTGTTGGTTGTTGTGATACAGTTTTCATTGTAATGTTCATTGTTTCGATCCTCTTTCTCCTAAACAAGTCCCTTTAATATTTCATATAACAGTGGTTTGGATCCAATGAACTCCTCCAGTTCTACTTTGTCCTGGAAGCACTTCCTCTGCCCTTCTCTTCTGAATGACAGCTTAGCTGGATAGAGTAATCGTGGTTGTAGGTTTTTGCTTTTCATTCCTTTGAATATTTCTTGCCAGTCCCTTCTTGCCTTCAGAGTTTCTTTTGAGAAATTAGCTGAATGTCTTATTGGGACCCCGTTGTACGTAATTCTCTTCTTGTCTCTTGCTGCTTTTAAGATTCTCTCTTTATCCTTAATTTTTGACATTCTGATTATAATGTGTCTTGGTGTGGTTCTCCCAGGGTTCAGTTGTTTTGGAACTCTCTGTGCTTCCTGGACCTGTAAGTCTATTTCCTTCCCCAAGTTAGGGAAGTGTTGCTTCATTATTTTTTCACATAATTTTTCAATTTCTTGTTCTTCTTCTTCACCTTCTGGCAACCCTGTGATTCAGATGTTGGCCCGCTTATAGCTGTCCCATAGGTTTCTGAGCCTCTCACTTTCCTCACTTTTCATTTCCCCTTTCTGCACTGGTTGAAATGTTTGTTCCTTCCCTATGTTCTGATTTGTTGATTTAATCCCTGGTTTTCTTTCCCTCACCACTAGTTTCATATGTATTTTCATTCATTTCAGTAGGACTAGCCTTCATTACTTCCCCATCTTGTTTAAGATATGCTGTTTGGTCTGTAAGCATTATTATAGCCAAAGCTCTGAACTGTGCCTCAGAAATATTTACTATCTGCTGAGCTGTTAGGTTAGATATTTGCTGTCTGGTCAGCTTCGTGACTGGGATCTCTATCATGATCTCTGCCATCCTGACAGTTTTGTGTTTACCTTTGCTTCCTGGGTGGGGCTGTCACACCTCCTACACTATAGGGGGCAGAGCCCCATGCACTCATCACTACCGGGCCACCCTTCTTACCACATTGTTGTGCCTTGTGTGGGGGCGGGGGTCCAAGATGGATTCCTGCCATTCACTCTCTGCTGAGAGACTAGGAGTCTCCTCTTCCTTCACCCAGCCCTCTGGCCCTCATAGTTCGAGGTAATGGGGATCTGCCTTCTCTGGCGTTGGATTCGCGAACTGATGGGTTTGGTCTGCAGCCAGGGGTGCTCCCCAGATGCTTCTCACCTCCCCTTAAATATGGGTGTCTGTGCTTATCTCCATCCCGCTGCCATCGCTGCTGCCACCTCTGCCAACACAGCTTGACCTCTCGACCCTGGCTTCGCCCTTCCTACCCGTCTGGACGAGCACCACTTGTTTATAACTTTATACATTGTACTTCCATGTAGCTTTATTTTCTGGAACTTCTCGTTATTTCTGGTTTTGCATTAGTTGTATTCTTTCTTTCTTAATCGTGGAGGGAGATGGAGCATTCAGTCTAGGCCTTCATCTTAGCCGGAAGTCTCCTACCCTATGTCAGTATAGCCATTTTGGAAGAGCAGTTTGACATTGCCTGATAAATGTAACATGTGCATAACCTATGACCCAGTGAGAGCTGTCAGAGAAACTTCTTTTCTGCCTTTGTTCAGAAAGATGCATGAGGAAGAATGTTCATAGCAGCATTATTTGCAATGTGAGTAGCAAAACATCATCAGAAACAACTTAAATATCCATTTTTTTGGGAATTGGGTAGGTGAACTGTCATAAGTCTTTTTATAATAGGAGTATTAAAATATTTAGAATGAATGAAAACTTTTATCAATATGGGTAAGTCTTGATGTCTAATGTTAACTGGGAAAAAAACAGTGCCGTTAAGTGGAAAAAAATGCCACAACTCAATACAGAAAGCATGATACATATGTGAGCCTTAAAAATACACATTAGGGGATTTCTGGCCACGATGGAGGCCTAGACTAACACGCTCCATCTCCCTCCAGACCAGACCTATCAGCTCGCGATTCCAATGCCAGGGAAGGCAGACCCCAATTGCCTTGGACTCTGAAGGCTGGAGGGTTTAGGGATGGAGGAAGAAGCTCCCGGTTTCTCAGCAGAAAGAAAACAGCAAGGATTCATCTTGGACCCCTGTCCCCACACAAAACTCCACAGCGTGGTGAAGAGGGTCACCCAGTAGTGATGAGTGCATGGGGCTTTGACCCCTATAGTGTAAGAGGTGTGACAGCCCCACCCAGGAAGTAAAGGTAAACACAAAACTTTCAGGATGGCAGAGATTATGATAGAGATCCCAGTCACGAAGCTGACCAGACAGAAAATATCTGATCTAATGAATCAGAAGATAGGAAATCTTTCTGAGGAACAGTTCAGAGCTTTGGTTTATACAAATACTTACAGACCTGACAGCAGATCTTAACCCTTTGAGTGCCATGCATAATTTGAAATTTAGATCAACATGAGAAAAAATTATATCAATATATAAGCTGAGGAACTAAAAAAGGGACAAAACATAAAATATGAATTATTCCGTTATTTACATTTATAGCCATCGAAAAAAGAGTCACTGGGAGCGATGCTGGAACTTTGGGGAAAATTTGTCAGTGTTGCTAACATCTACGTTGGCACTTAAAGGGTTAAAGAAGAGGGGGAAGAATGAAGGCTAATCCTGCTGAAATGAATGAAAACACATATGAACCTAGTGATGAGGTGACCCGTCCCGCAGGTCGAGCAACGAGGACCCTAGAGGGGGAGTGAGGCTGAGAAAGGGACAAGAGGCACAAAGAATGGAGACAAGACAGTGCTCTGATCAAGTCTCATTTATTCTTAGTCAAAACAGTATTCTTATATCTCAGGAGAGGAGGAATTTTTCATTCGGTGGGAACGCAGCTGCAGCTTGGGCGTTATCTGGTAGATATGAGTTAAACCGCAGGACAACAATCACAGGGACAGAAAGAGGGTCATTGCCCTAGTAAGGAGTAAACAACTATTATGGGATGGTGAGGCCATGCCAAGCAGAACTTTAGGATGCCAGTTAGTAAGACTTCAGCTGAGGAACTTTTTAGTTCCCCACAATGAGGGAAAGAAAACCAGGGATTAAATCAACAAATCAGAACATAGGGAAGGAACAAACATTTCAACCAGTGCAGAAAGGGGAAATGAAAAGTGAGGAAAGTGAGAGGCTCAGAAACCTATGGGACAGCTATAAGCGGGCCAACATCTGAATCACAGGGTTGCCAGAAGGTGAAGAAGAAGAACAAGAAATTGAAAAATTATGTGAAAAAATAATGAAGCAACACTTCCCTAACTTGGGGAAGGAAATAGACTTACAGGTCCAGGAAGCACAGAGAGTTCCAAAACAACTGAACCCTGGGAGAACCACACCAAGACACATTATAATCAGAATGTCAAAAATTAAGGATAAAGAGAGAATCTTAAAAGCAGCAAGAGACAAGAAGAGAATTACGTACAACGGTGTCCCAATAAGACATTCAGCTAATTTCTCAAAAGAAACTCTGAAGGCAAGAAGGGACTGGCAAGAAATATTCAAAGGAATGAAAAGCAAAAACCTACAACCACGATTACTCTATCCAGCTAAGCTGTCATTCAGAAGAGAAGGGCAGAGGAAGTGCTTCCAGGACAAAGTAGAACTGGAGGAGTTCATTGGATCCAAACCACTGTTATATGAAATATTAAAGGGACTTGTTTAGGAGAAAGAGGATCGAAACAATGAACATTACAATGAAAACTGTATCACAACAACCAACAACAGAAGCTAGGGAATCGAAACAAAAGCAAACTAAGTAGGCAACCAGAGTAGGAAAAGAATTATAGGTATGGGGAACATATTGGGGGGAGGTCAGCTGGGAGGTGGAACGGGGGAAAGGGAGGGAGATGGTACAGGAATTAAGAAGCAAAGTAGGAGGGTGGGGATTAGACAGGGGGATGTTGAGAAGAACTATGTGCACAACCAATGGGCATGGACTAAGGGTGGGGACAACTGGAGGTAAGGGGGTCACTGGGTGGAGAGGAAGAAAGGGAAAAGAAATTGGGACAACTGTAACTGCATCATCAATAAAGGATATTAAAATTAAAAAAAAAAACATTAAACAAAACGGTCTATTTTTCTTGGTACATATATACATAGTAAAAGTATAATTCATGCATAGCCAGGATGCTTCACTACTGCAGAACAGTGGCTAATGGGGTTGTAACTGTATCGATAATGGTTTATTTCTTTTAAGAAAAAGAAAGGAAGGGGAGAGGGAGGAGAGGTTAAAACAAATATGGCAAAAGGTTAACTTTGATAAATTAGGGTAGTGGGTACATCAATGTTAGGTACTTTATGTACTTTTTGGTATGTTAAATTTTTAGATTAAAAAAATTAAAATGATACATTTTAAAGCACTTATAGGGGTCCAGGAATATGTAGACATTTTCTCAGTCTGGTTATTGGTAGCTAAAAACAAAACAACCCCATACTCTCTGATTAAAATATACAACTAATTCCAATGGAATAAGGAACAAAAGTTTCTACTGTCAACTTGCTCTCCTAGCCAATACAATATGAATAAAGAAATAAGAATTGTAAAAATTGGAAAGGAAAAACAAAACTGTTGCTATTTCTATCTAGAAAAATCCAATAAAATAAACTAAGCATATTTAGAATTAGCAAGAGTACTCAGCTTGCCCTGGCTGGTTTAGCTGCCCTGGCTGGTTTAGCTCAGTGGATTGAGCGTCGGCCTGCGAGCTAAGTGTCGCTGGTTCGATCTTCCAGTCAGGGTACATCAGAGAAGGAAAACTCTGACTCCAAAAAACCTCCGCTGCCTTGCGGCATACCTCTTCAGGGGAAAGGCTAAGGGAGTAAACCCCGACAGAAAATCCGGAGCCGGAGTCCCTAAGGCGGTTTGACGTTGTAGTCAACACCGGCAACTCCTGCGGCGCACCTGAACCCAAGCTGTATCGACTCCGTCTTTCCCTTGGACCCTTCAGCTGCGAAGAGAGGGGGGGTCTGCTGCATGGGCAACAGCAGACCCTCCATATTACCCTGCCCAGGCTCTGTAGCTTCAGCGTCATCACAAGATGTCGATTCAACACGGGAGGAGACAGATACCGTGTCACTCCCGAGTCGGACTGCACAGCCATTCTCGGCGGTGCAGATAGACTCTTAAGAAGCTACACCATCGTCTCTCGAGACGGACGGCTGCCGACGACTCAGGAAAATGGCTAAACAAAATTTGAAGTTTATTAATTAGTAGTTTTTTTACACATTATGTATAAACAATTAGAAAATGTAATTTGAAAAAAGTATTTAACATCAAGAGCATCAAAAACATAAGCACTTAGGATTTAAGGAAGATATGCCCAAGCACTATTTAATGAAGATTATAACACTTTACTGAAGAACATGGACAGTGACCCAAATTAATGAAGATGTATTCTATTTAAATGATCTATTATTGCATAACAAACCATTCTAATACTTGATTACTTAAAACAGCAATGACTTATTTTTTTTTCTCATAATTCTGTGAGTTGGCAATTTGTATTGTTCTTTCTTTGGTCTCAATTGAGATAACTCATATGGCTGTGGTCATTTGAGAGTTTGACTAGAGCAGAAGGTTTCAACATGGCCTCACCTAGTTATCTGACAGTTTGTGTAGCTGTCCAGTGGGGCTCCTTAATTCTTTTCCTGCAATGAGCTAGACTGGACTTCTTCACAGCATGCTAGTCTCAGGGTTCCAAGAGAGAAGGTAAAAGTTTAAAGTAATCTTAAGGTCTGGCACCAGATCTCAGTATGATTTTGCTGTGTTCTGTTGGTCAAAAGAGTCATAAGCCATTACAGATTGATGGAGTGTAGAAATGGATAGCATCCCTAGACTGGAAGAGCATCAGATGACACATTTCTAAAGGGAGAGAGAGCATCCTTGGATGAGGGCAATTACAATTCCCATCACTGAACAAGAAGATTCAAGAATATAATGATGTAAATTCTCTTCTAAATAATCTATACATTTAATCTAACCCGATAAAAATCAATATGGTACACTTTGTGGAACTTAATAAGTTGATCCTAAAGTTCAACTGGAAGACAAAAAATGATCACAAATAGCCAAGAAAAATTCCAACAGACAAACAACAAGGGGAATTTGACCTGTAAGATATTAAAATTTACTAAAGCTTCGTAATTAGAGCTACACAAATAGATCAGTTTCTTTTTTATTTTTTAAGAAAGAGTCAAGGAAAAGAACCATAAACATGTTGGACTTTGTTATTATTAGGGGGCATTTTAAATCAGTGGAGGAAAATTTCAATCACAGAATTAATGAATATCCTTTTTAAAATCAAATTATGCTTTGCACAATGCACAAAAGTATATTCAGATGGTACCATAAAAATAAGAAAACATGATCGAAAAAGTTCTTTCAGTTTATGAAGTATAAAGGAAAAGATTGATAGATTTACTATAAATAAATTAAAACATCTATACAATAATGAGCAAAGTGAAGAACCAAGAGATAGTCTGGTAGAAAATATTTGACACACCTTGTAACAAGGAATTAATATTTAAAATGTACTAACAGTTTCTATAAGGCAGGAAATAAAGAAGCAACAAGAAAATGGAGAAATAGTTTAAGCAGACAATACAGAGAAAAATAATAAAAATGACCAACATACATACAAAGATGCCCAACCTCAGTAATCATGAATGTCAATTAAAGTGATGAGAGCTTTTTTTTTTCTTTTACCAACCAGTTTGGAATAGTTTTAATATTGATTGTATCCAGCAATTGCTATGGAAAATAGGTAGTCTTATACACTGCTAGTATACATTCTTAAAATATTTTTAAGGGTTACTAGACAATCTCTTCAAAACAAATTTACATTGTAATTCTACATTCAGAAACCTATACTTTATATAGAAACTTACACAGGCAGAAAATATGCCCACACAAGTGCTTATGGCAGCACCATCCCAAATCAGAAAACAGCAGCACCCATCGAAATTTCTGTCTGTAAGTTACTAAACAATTCATTACTAATTCATTTCATAGAATAACATGAAGCTGTAAAAAAATGAATTAGGCCCATATGCATTGAATATGAGGTGAAAAAAATGTAGTCACAGAACAATAGGTGTTGATCCCATTTATATTGAAGAAAAAAATCAATATTTATATACTTACATATTTCTGCAAGTGAACAAATAGAAAAATGATTAGAATGATTACCTCTGGGAGAGAAATAAAAAGGGGGAGAAAGGAAATCTGCAACTTGAATATTATAATCTATATAAATTTTTACTGCTTATATATTTGACAAATAGAATAAATGTATATTTTTATGTAATTTTAAAAAAGAATCAGACTAAAAAACATTATTATCTCATAGATTTTTATCAAATTCTAGGAAGCTTCTTAAACCATGACAAGGAAGGTGAAGACTGTGGAAACTTTCATACAAGAGAAAATGTTTAAAAAATGTGCAATATTCTGATTGAGAAAGAGAAAACTTTGCTCTGGGGAACAGAGCTATGGCCAGTGGGTGAGAACCCAAGAGACAAATTCAAACTTTTTAATGATTCAATTGTGGGAGCAGGGTGGGGGATGGGCAGAGGAGGGCAACGGGGACAAAACTGAGACAACTGTATTATAATAACAATAAAAAATGATTTTAAAAAAGACTCTCAAATGTGAAATGCACTGCTGTGTAAAGCAGTGTGAGCTTCTTTCAGTGGTAGAATCAAGTAAAGACAGGGCCACCCCTTGTTAGATTTATTTTAGAGGCAATGACTATTGATGGGTAGTGGAAGAGGGGGACTGCAAGAAACCATTTACACTTCATGATCTGGGTTTCCAATTATCCTGTGTAGAGGTTAACACAAGAATTGTTGCACATGATCTAAACTGTAGTCCATGGATTATCTTATATTATGTCAAGAACAAAGTCATAACATCCAGCTAGATGAGCATAGCTTTATGAGAAAATTCTTGGAATTTCACTCTTACAGGTAGAACACTGAGAAGTTTTCTATTTTAAGTTTCAGGTCTTTTACTATCAAAGTACAATTCATAGACCAGAAGCATCCACCTATACAGAACTCCATATTTTATTGCAGACCTGTTGAATCGGAATCTGCATTTTAATGAGATCCACAAATTATTCCTATTCATGAATTTGAGATGCACTGCTTTATCCAACTATACATAAAACTTTTCTTCCTGAGCCTTCGGAGCCCAAATACAAAGAAACAATCCATCACATAAAGAAAAAAGCCCATATCACTAGAAGTTTTAATTATTATTGCCCCTAACCAGGGAGAAATGATAACAAGAAGAGAGAACATGACCATATACACACATGTGTATATATACACATATATGTACATGTGTGGGTAGGTATATAGTACATGCACATACACATTCAGGCATGCACAAGAAAAGTAAACTCTAGCTATCAATTTTAGGGGATGATCTTCGACTATTTTACTTTTTTTTTTTTTTGCATTTTTATTTGTGTACATGAGTACCCAGAATTCACTTAAAAAAAAAATTTAGCTGAGTACTTAAAAGATTTTTTTCAGCCTTACGTGTGTTTTATTTTTATTATTTTACAATTACAGTTAACATACAATATTATATTAGTTTCAGGTGTACAACCCCACGATTAGACATTTATGTAAATTACAAAGTGATCATTACCCTTATAAATCTTGTACCTGATACCAAATATAGTTATTACAATATTATTAACTGTATTACTTATGCTGAGTCGGACTGCACAGCCATTCTCGGCGGTGCAGATAGACTCTTAAGAAGCTACACCATCGTCTCTCGAGACGGACGGCTGCCGACGATTACTTATGCTGTACTTTACATCTGCATGACTATTCTTTAACTACCAGTTTGTATTTCTAAATCCCTTTATCTTTTTCACACATCCCCCGACACTATCTCCCATCTGGCAACTGTCAAATGTTCTCTGTATCTATGAGTCTGTTTCCATTCTTCTTGTTTATTTATTTTGTTTTTTAGATTCCACATATAAGTGAAGTCATCTGGCATTTGTCTTTCTGACTCACTTATTTCACTTAGCATAATACCCTCTAGGTCCATCCCTGTTGTTGCAGATAGCAAGATTTTATTCTTTTTTATGGCTGAATCATATTCCATTGTATATATGTACCACTTCTTTATCCATTTATCTTCCATATCTTGGCTTTTGTAAATAATGCTGCAATAAACGTGTATGTGTATGTCTTTTCAATGTAGTGTTTTAGGTTCCTTCGGATATATACCCAGAAGTGAAGCTGCTGGGTCCTTCTTTGTCTCTTGTTATGTAGCTTTTGTTTTAAAGTCTACGTGTCTGGTATAAGTATTGCTATCCAAGCTTTTTGTTTGTTTTCATTTTCATGAAATATCTTTTTCCATTCTTTTACTTTCAGTGTCTGTGTGTCTTTTGATCTGAAGTGAGTCTCTTGTGGGCAATATATGTATGGGTCTTGTTTTGTTGTCCATTCAGTCACCATATGTCTTTTGATAGGAGCATTTAATCCATTTGCATTTAAAGTAATTGTTGATAAATACGTATTTATTGCCATTTTATTCATATTTTGATCTTTTCTTCTTCTTAAAGATCTTTAACATTTCTTTTAATACTGGTTTTGTGGTAATGAACTCCTTTTGCTTTTTCTTATCTGGGAAGCTCTTTATCAGTCCTTTGATTTTTAAACGTAATTTTTAAATTTATTGGATTGACATTGGTTAATCAAATTATATAGGTTTCAAGTGTACATTTCTATGATTCATGATTTGCATATTGCATTGTGTGTCCACCACCCAAAGTCAAATAATCTTCCATCACATATGTTTGGCCCACTTTACCATTTACTAGTCCCTCACCCCCTTTTCCCTATGGTAATCACCATACTATTGTTTGTGTCTATGAGTGTCAGTTTTATATCCCACATATGAGTGAAATCATATGGTTCTTAGCTTTCTCTGGCTGACTTATTTTGTTTAGCATAATATTCTCAAGATCCATCCATGATGTTGCAAAAGGCAGTATTTTATCTTTTCTTATGGCCGAATAGGATTCCATTATATATCGATATATGTACCACATCTTCTTTATCCAATCATCTATCAAAGGACACTGGTTGTTGCCATGTCTTGGCCACTGTGAATAATGCTACAATGTACATTGGGGTACATCTATCTATGCAAATAAATATTTTCAAAAATTTTTGGTAGCTCTCCAGAAGAGGGCCTGCTGGGTCATATGGTAACTCTTTTAAACAATAACTTTGATGGGTAGAGTAATCTTGGTTGTAGGTTCTTGCTTTTTATAACCTTAAATATTTTGTACAATTCCTTCTGGCCTGAAAACTTTCTGTTGAGAAATCAGCTAACCCTCTTTGGGAGCTCCATTACAGGTAACTAACTGCCTTCTTTTTGCTGCCTTTCTCTCTTTGTCTTTAGCCTTTGCTATTTTAATTATGATGTGTCTTAGTGTGGGCCTCTTTGGGTTCATCTTGTTTGGGATTCTCTGAGTTTCTTGGACTTGTGTAACTATTTCCTTTACTAGTTAGGGAAGTTTTTTATCATTATTTTTTCAAATAGGCTTTCAATTTCTTGCTCTCTCTCTCTCTCTTCCTTCCAGTTCCCCCATGATGCAAATGTCAGTATGCTTGAAGTTGTCCTGGAAGGTCCTTACACTATCGTCATTTTTTTGGATTAATTTTTTTTTTTTTCTGTTCTGATTGTTTTCTGTTTCCTTATATTTCAAATTGCTGATTTGGTTCTAGGCTTCATATTCTCTACTGTTGATTCCCTATATGTAAATTATTTTTCATTTCAGTTAGTATATCTTTCATTTCTGATTATTTTTTATTATTTTCATATCCTTTTTTATGATACTGAGGTTCTCACTAACTTCCTTGAGCATCCTTAAAGCCATTGTTTTGAACTCTGTATCTGGTAGCTTGCTTACCTTAGTTCTTTTTCTAGAGATTTCTCTCTTTTTAAAAAGTTTTATTTGGGACATGTTTCTTTGTCTCCTCATTTTGGTGCTTCTTGTGTTTGTTTCTGTGTACTAGATAGAGCTGCTACTTCTCCCAGTCTTGGTAGAGTGGCTTTATGTAGTAGGTGTCCTGTAGGGCCCAGTGGTGCAGCCTCCCCTGTCACCTAAGCTGGCACTCCAGATGTGCCCCATTTGAGCTGTGTTTTCTGTCCTGTTGTAGTTGAGCCTTGATCCTTGATTGTTGCTGGCACATCACAGGAAGAGATTCAGCCCCAGTCCAATTGGTTGTGAAAACTGGCTGCCACTACAGCAGAGGAACTGCTGTGCAGGGCCCGACCCCACTGAACAGGACTCACTTCAGTGGGGCTTTGGTGTCCACCAAGTTTTCCCCTTGAATCTGTCACTCATGGAGGTGGTAGGGTTGTAATCCATTGTTTCTGAAGCTGTCCACCAGGTGCACTGGGTCTGGGGCCTCCTGGAAAGTGCAAGGTCAGCCACCATCTGCGCCATGTACAGGGCCACCCGGCATGAGCTACAAAGCAATTTTCAGATGGCTGCTACTTGTGTTGGGCTTGTAGGTGCCCAGAAGAGGCTAAGTTGTAAACCAAGGCTGGTTGCTGCTAGTACTCGGGCTGGGACTACTTAGCAAGCGGTATGGGGTATACAGAGGCCAGATGCTGCTTGTTTGAGAGATTTTAGGAAAGTCAGAAACATGAGCCAAAGAGGCTGTTATGGAAAAGCCACTGGAAACAGCTTGGGTGGACCTGCAAGCTGGGTGGGGCAAGGTCTCAAGGAGTCACCAGGGCAGGGTGACCAGTGCTAGTGAGGTGGATAGAGACTCAGATGTTGGGTCCACCTCCTGGCTCTGTGGGTGTAGGGCTCAGCAGTGAAGCATTGGCCTCTGCCAGCATTTGAAGCCAGACAGTCCGGTTCTTCCCCTTCTGTCCCTGGCACCTTTTAAGCTGCTGCCCCATCACTGGAGGTCAGAGCAAATGAGTCCAAGTAAGTCTGTGCTCATGCCCTTTGAGAGGAACACCTGGGACTCGAGCAGCCCTCTGTCTCACTCAGCCACAACCCTACTGGTTTTTACAGCCAGAAGTTATAGGGCTGGGGGTTCTGATGTGGGGCCAGGACCTGTCACCCCTCAGGGGGGACCTCTAGAGCTGAGATATCCCTCCTAATTTTTAACCACCACACAGGGGTGTGGGATGAGCCTGTTTCACATCTCTGTCCTTCCTACCAGTCTTGATTTGGCTTCTTCTTCATATCCTTAGTTATAGAACTTATGTTCAGCTAGATTTCAGGCAGTTCTGAATGATTGTTGTTCTGTAGTTTAGTTGTAATTTTGGTGTGGTTATGGGAAGTATTGATTCTCTTGTTTCTAACACAACCATCTTGACCAGAACTCCTGTTTTACCTTTTAAAGATGTTTTAGCTTACCTTTCTCCCCACAGGGGAATAGCACTCTCAATTTAATTAAACACCAAATAGAAGAAGATAAACATCTTTGAGACTTTTCTTGTACATTTCATTTTGACAGCTGCTTTTATATAGGATGTGTTTAATGTCATTCTACATTTTATGGTTTATTAAGAATTATTTCTATTGTTTTCTATCTTATCTGTAATGGGTTTTTAAGGCTTAATCCCTTAATCTTTATTTACTAAGCTTTTTTCTTTCTTTCTTTCTTTTTTTCCCCCACATCAGAATTATTTGGAACAGAAGGGTTGTGGAAGGAAGTGACTAAAAAGAAGAGTGAATAACCTCTTAAAGTGAAAAAAGCTTCCAGGTAGCTGGAAATACTCTAATGATCAGCTAAAGCCTTAGCAAAATGTATTGGGTTTAGATTTATTTTACTATATTCATTTCCTGAATCATTTTGGTTTTTCACTGTGTGCAAAGGCATTTAATGGAAAATAATGAATTCAGCAAGATATGGGGACACTGCAGTTAAACCTTTAGCTGGATCTTTACAAAACATTGCTTTTCATAAACTGTTTTCTTAACAAGTCATGTTTCCTCTCACTGGGATTTGCAGAGTTTAGAGCATACGCTACCCAACTGGCCCCAGATGGAAAATACACTCTTGAAATTGGATGGTTTTTTAAGTGTAGCTCTCTACAGCCTTCTCAAAGGAAAAAAAAACAGCTTGAACAGAATTCATTTAGTAGCATGGCCTATAATTCCCCCTGCATCTCACGTATTTAGATGTTTTTGCTTTTGGCAGTGGAATTTTTCTAATTTAATTAACTCATTAGCGTAACCAGATGACACAGTGTGAAAATTCTTTTCCCTTGTCACTTATCTAAATATTCTTCCAAACCACTGGGGTTATGTGCACAATTTATTTATTTTTAGAAGTTATTTATTTATCTGTTTCATTTCTATGCTGACTTCCCTTAAGAGTTTATGGGCAACATGTAGACATTTCATGTAATGAACTAGAAACCTTTCTAAAGTGATAAATGGAGAAGAGGCAGAGGAGGGAACTAAACAGCAGGGAAAATCTTTACAAAGAAAAACTGGGAGAGAAAGAGCAGATGGTTGTAGAAGAGCAGCCATAGCTGAAATGCTTATCCTGGTCGAAACCCCTTTCATTCCATCCCTTAATTTTTAGTTCATACATTGTAAAAATGTAGCAATTGTGTCTGGAAATCAGCTGGAAATACTTTGAATGACCATAAAGGCAAGTTTACTAAGATTATCCAAATGGAAAGTGAATCTCCTCTATGCTAAAACCATTCATTCCTTCATTCGTTTACCTCTTCTTCTTTTTTTTTTTTTTACTTTTTACTATGAATATATAAATCATTACTCCCTCTTAGATTTTAAACTTTCTTGGAATTTGAGGATATGTATTTCACAACTTCTTTCTTTCATTCTGTTCCTCTCCTTCACCTTCTCCTTCTCCCTCCACTTCCCTCCTCCCTCCACTTCCCTCCTCCTTCTTTCCTCCTCTTCTCTCCCCTCCCTTCCCCTATTCCCTCCCTTCTTTCCTTCTTTAAAGCCTAACACAGGGTATGGAATAAAATAAATATGGAATAAGTATTCCTGAAATTTGATTGAAAAGGATTCTGTTGAGTGATATCTAACAGTCATTGAGCATCTACTCCAGTATTTTAAAACAGGCATCATTTTAATCCTCAGAGCAATTTTGTTAAGGTGATTGCTGTTATTATTATCTTAATTTTATCCATAAGGAAACTTAGGACAAGGTGTTAAATTGCTTAAGGTCACTAAAATTGCTCAAAGGTCACAGAACTTTTCAGTTAAAGCATTTACCTTACCATGGCCAGGATGCTGCTACCCAAAATAATGGTGACATGGGATAGTCGTGCTTGATGGAGCTCAAGCAGCAGCGAGGGAGCTTCTTGGTGCCCACCTCCAGTTTCTGTAGCAAATAAGGATGTATTGACTAATAGAAAGGGTGGAGACTGAATTGTGCACTTTAAAAAGGTAAATTTTATAGTATGTGAGTTATACCTCAGTTTTAAAAAGATTTAAAAGGTAAGGGTTTGAAATTACTGAATTTTGGACATTTTAGAGGTTCTAAGAGTTTTCCCTGTTCTCCATTCCTAAGGAACATAGTTCAAACTAATATCAATTTTTTAACTGTTTCAGTTTACCAAAGCTACGTGTTGAACAATAGCCAAGATTTCCACACCCAGACTTTGCTGTATTCCCTAGTTCTCGGTGTTAGAGGGGCCATTTATCTGGAAGGGGCCAGGGGGCAGTGATTACAAGGGGTCTGTCCAGCTTTTAAATCATCAGCTCTAAGCTACTGAACAGCGTTTAGAGTGAGAAGTTTAATAAGCATAAGCTCATGAAACCATGTTTTTTAAAACCAGTTTTCCTCATCATGCAAACATTTTCTCTGCTTCAAAGAAAAAAGTTGTTATCATGTCCCTGAGAGAGTGTTTCCAGTCATGAATTTACCTGGCAAGGATGGACTCTGCTTTTTTTGGGAGGGGGGGGTGTTAGCATTCTTCTTAGTCAGTGTCAGGGTGCAAACAGGATTTAAATAGACGCATTATGATTGAAAATCACTTAATTTGGTATTTTTTATACTCTTGTTCAGAATGGAGATGTCAGTTTTCTGTTAGCTCAGAGTGCATGTGCATACATGCACGCATGCACTCTCACACATGCACACATATACACATACATGTGTACATGCACACACACATCTTTACCTATATACCTCATGAATGGGTATATTAATTGCAGGTTATTGAACCAATGTATCTTCCAAAAGGAAGCTGCTGTGTGCATGTGTTTAAAGTGTACGATAAGCCCTCTGCTGTCCTTCACATAGGCTTAATAGATGGGGATGAAAAGATTTTAATACAAGGTTGACAGGAGTTTCAAACATTCCGTAGCTATGAGCAAATCTTACAGATCTATAATTTGTATTTTTCCCCTCCTACTATGGGTACTTTGAAATGAGAGCAAGGTGCTCACAATGAAGAACAGTGGGGAGGAAGGAGGCAGTGGAATTTGGAAGCCTTTGAGTCATGGTTTTCTGTCCCTCTTGTCCTTGATATTGGACATTCTTTCCCTCATTCTCTAAGTTATGGCCCCATTCTGCGTTTCTAATATATCTGCACATAAATTTGGAACCTAGATTTGATAGTTCTCTTTATTCAACAGTAATTTCTGTACAAAGCAAAAGACCAGCAGGACTGTTAGTGAGCCTGAGAGAATGGGATAGCGGGGAGGTGCTGATCCAAATTGTTTGTATTTAATATTTATCTTCTTTGTAGTGTGCCAATTAAGAATTGTTAATGGTGGCTAAAAAGGGCAGTTGCTGCTGCCACCAGCTATGTGCCCCTTAGCCCTTGAGAAAGGGAAGGAGATCAAGCAAAGGGAAATACTTTCCCCTCAAACTGGTACTCAGTTGGCTTCTTGCTGGAGTCATTCTGGAATCTTAAAATAATAATGACTGGGTCCCACTCCTAGTGATCCTGATTTATTTGGGCTGGGGACGGGCCTCAGCGACTCTTCAGGAGACCCTAATACACAGCAAAGTTTAAGAACCACTGATCTAAGTAGCAGTGGCCAGCCCTGGCTGCTGTCACCATGTTCTGGTGCCTGGGGCCTGTGTCCATAGAGATTGCACCATCTGCAATGGGGCCTGCTCATTGGTGTATTGTACAAGCTTCCAGGTGATTCTAAGGAGCAGCCAGTGTGGAGACCCGCTGAGCTGTCTTGTCAGGGACAAGAAACTCTCTGCCCTTTTGATTTGTCTTTGGCGTGTTCAATTTGGAAGCTATTCTTTGTAGCATTAGTAGGCGCCAGTGTGGTGGGTGCTACAGGGGACATGCCAGTGAGATTGACACAGTCTCTGCTCTCTGGATGCTACTGAGGCTGCAGATGACCATATTTTACACTCTTTGTTGCTTAATGAAACTGACTGAAAAATATATTGAATCTAGACAAGGAAGGGCTTTTTCATACACAATCTCATTGGAACCTCACAATAACCTGCTGAGAAATGATTAGCAAATGTTGATTCACAGAAGTTAGGCAACATGCTCAAATTTAAATTGACATGGCAAAGAGAGCCAGGAGCCAAATCTTCCAATGTGTTTTGGCTCCACCATGTATCTCTATTTCCTCTGGCACTACTATTAAAAATCCAAAGCAGGGGTGGGAGTGGGAGAAGTGAAGAGGTAGAAATTGAGATGGAGAAAACTATTCTCAGAATGTGTGTGTATAAGCTTGTATGTGTCAGTGCATGTGAGTGTGTGTGTCTCCATTTGTGTTGACTATTTGCGTATGAGGAAATGTGCCTTTGAAATTTTATTGATATGTGTTATTTGGTTATTGAAAATTGTACAGTTTGCTAACAAAGTCTAGCAAAAAATATTACTGACATCTCTAGGAATATCGAAGGCTCTGTCTACCACTGAAAGGCCATTATTATCTGTGAGGAATATTAAAGAGAATTTATTAATACCAGCTCAGATTTCTACAGATACCAAGAAATATTGTTTTCATCAGCCAGAGAGAAATGTATGTGGGGTGGTGGTGGGGAGATCAGTATCAGTGACCATCAGTGAAAAATAGATGCTTAATATCCTGTCTTCCTTCAACTCTCTGACCATTTTTCCTCCCACGCAGGGAGGGAGAGGCTTTCAACCCATAATCACTCAAGGGCAGTTGTGTGTCTTTATAAACAGAATTGTGAGAAGCTATAGAAAAGACACGAATACAAAGGGTATGGTACTTTGTAGGTGCAGGCAGGGCCTAAGGAATAATTTTTAGATTGATAATAGTTTTAAAATCATGATAAAATATTTTCTTTGGCTAAAAATTAATTTCAATGTAATAAATGTGTATAGCATTTCTTCACTTTAGGAATGTTGTATTGCTGCCTTGTTCTTTAGGTGTTCACGTAGACAGTTGTAAACATTCATTAATTTATTCACTCATGCAAACAACCAGTGCTCATTCAGTGTGTGTCATGCTGGTATGCGTAAGGCATTATACTATCTAGGAGGACATGGGACATAAAATACTTTCCATACTCTCCAGGGACTTAGTCTTGAAGAACTTTTAAGTCCATGCTATTATTTCAGAAGGCTCACAAGAAGAAAGACAGGACTAGTGCAAGGAAAGCTGGCTGCATGTCCAAAAATATCTCAATGGGGTGTACATCAATCCTGTCAAGACTGGAAATGAGAAACTACTCTAGATATTTCAAGCAGAGAGGGATTTAATGCATGAAAATTGTTGTGATGCTTTTAGAAGGGGTGAAGGAGCAAAAGGCATAAGGCAGTGGTGCTCAAAGTCCAGGAATCTTTGGCTGCCTTTTCTTATGCTGAGCTGTTGGGGATATCAGGGAAGTCACTGAAGCCTGTATTTCACTGCCGTTGATGCTGGTCACCTGCAGCTGGAAGTAGAATGGCTTCTGTCTTCCTGTTGCCTTCTGATCTCTCACTGCCTTGACTTGACCAGCTGACTAAGATATCTTGATATTTAGTTTGCACCTCTTGACCTGCAATACAGAGAAAAGTATGGTGGTGGTGGTGCTGGTGAAACCCAACAGTGAAATAACCAGCAGAGAGGGATAGGGTCTGAGAGTAGCCAGTGACACCCAGTGTTTTCTCTCAGTAGTTTAGACTCAGAAATTTGATTATTAGTACGTGGAGCTGTGATCAGGCTTTGAAATATGA
The DNA here is from genome assembly GCF_987537825.1 of Furipterus horrens. Lineage (NCBI taxonomy): Eukaryota > Metazoa > Chordata > Mammalia > Chiroptera > Furipteridae > Furipterus > Furipterus horrens. The sequence continues at coordinate 130,121,770 of NW_028327171.1, read as the reverse complement.
CTGAAACTAACTTTATGGACTGAAATAGATTCCCTGAAAATTCATATGCTCAAGCCCTAACTTGCAATGTTACTAAATTTGGCAATTGGGACTTTTAGGCAGTAATTAAGGTTAAATAAAGTCTTAAGAGTGGGGGCCTCATTCAACAGGACTGATGTCCTTATAAGAAAAGGAGGATCCACCAGAATCATGTGTGGGAAGGAAAGGCTATGTGAAGTCACTGAGAGAAGGCAGCCAAATGCAAACTAAGGAGAGATGCGTTATCAGAAACCAACCCCACAGGCACCATGCTCCTCAACAGCTGGCTTCCAGAACTGTGAGAAAATAAATTTCTATAATTTAAGCCACCTAGTCTGTGGTATTCTGTTATGACAGTGTAAGATGACTAATATACTGAGCAGATATCTAATTAATGAGTATCAAGGGTCAGATGCCAAACTGCAAATTTGTACTAAAAACATAAATTTCCAAAGATTTCCTACTTATATTACTGGTCAGCACATTCTTCTCTAAGTAAACCTACATAGGAATCAAATAAAATTAGAAGGTTCCTTAATGACAGTGTTCTCTGAACAAGAGAGTTTGCTGGATGATACAAATGGCCAATGTAATACCGAAGTGTCATTGGGAAGTAACATCCTCATTTCCGCTCTAGACCTGCAGTCCTTGCTGGGTATATGTAAATGTGAACACGCTTCTTCCTTGACACTACTGAAGGCGGAGTACATGAGCCTTCCTGACTTTTCCTTTGTGAATCCTTCCCCTTTTCATATTGATATATCCTGGTTGTCACTTCACTTTTTAGAGGGGTGGGGGGTTGGGTGTTGCTTTGATCCTTTTGTGTAACTTTACTTTGAGCTTTCCCATGATTGCCTTATGGTTTAATACACAAATTTTCAAGTTCTTGGGATGGGAGGTAGCATATACACTTAGGCTGAAGTTTGGTTAGTACACACTGCTACAGTTATATATAGTACCTGTTGTCATAGACTGTGTTCTTCTGATTGGTCAATACCTGTGTGTATCAGTTGCTAAATATTTTGAATGTCAATCACTGCCTCTAAAATTGGCACCATAAAGTATAAAGAGAAATTGACCAGGTTAAGATGTATAATTAGCCTTCCACATAGCAGAGTAGGCTATTTGAGAACTGTCAAAAGGATCCTGTTTTCCAAAATGACAGCCTCATTAGCCTATTACTGAGCATAAAATCCAGTCACCAGAGTTGCTCCTTAATGAGTTTCATCATATTTACCAGAAGGGACAACCAACATATCTAATACTTAAAGCTTATCTAATACCTATCAGGCATTGCTCTTTAAATGTACCATCTCATTAATCACCATACTAATCTTCCTATGAAGAAGGTCTTACTACTGTCATTTTACAGCTGAATCAACTGAAACTTAAATAGGTCAAATAATTTGTTTAATGTTATCAGCTAGTGAAGATTAAATTAGAAAATCAAACCCTAAGATTAAACACTGTGTTTTGAACAAACAAGTTCCCTTGGCCAACAAGACCCTGTATGCATAATTGTTGCTTACATCTTGGAACTTCTCTCATACATTCTCCTCCTAGCTTGCTTTGTTCCTAAGGAACTGGTCCCTTGTTCTGGGACACACAAAACTTTCCCAGCTCCTTCCCAGCAGAGAGACTGGTCTGTCTACCTGGCATTCTCTTCACCCATATTTTATCCGCATGGCTGGCTCCCACCATTGCCATTCTATTTAAAATATTCTCCTGGTCCACATACTTGACACTGTTACACCACCTACTGGGGATTATTTCCTCAGAGCAGATACCTGTCACCATTTGGAGTTATTTGCTTGTTTGTTTATTTATTTTCTATATCATCCCATTAGAATGTCAGTTTCATGAAGACTCTCTTATACATGGCTGTGTCATCAATATCTAAGTACTGAATCCTCCATAGTCATCACTTAATAAATACATGCTAAATGTCCAAAGATCATCTGTCATGACTCATCAAACTCCAAGGCTCTTTGGAATAAGACTTAGGAGGCATGTTTTTTATCAAGGGGGAAATATCAGTGTCTGATTAGTCTCTCTAGCTGGGTTCATTATTACAAAGAGTATTCCTAGCTACCAGTACATCCAGTCACTGAGGTGAGGAGGGGGCTGAAAAATGAGTGGGAACAGCTAAACGTGGAAAAGATGAGCCCACAACAAATTTCGCTTGACTGGTAGTTTTGTCAATAGTAATAGTACAGAGTTAATTTAATTCTGAAAAATGTTTCTGAGAGTTTGTTTTTAATGACTACGTTCTACTAAAAAGCAGATATTAAGAACTTACTATATTTAAAGACCTATTCTAGGTGATGATGGTGATTAATAGGTTCAGTCCCTAAGGACTTGTATGAAACTTGGGAGGAAAAGATGCCAAATGGAGTGACTGGGAAGGTATTGTGAAGGAGGTGGGACTTGAGCCAGGCACTGGAGCAATGGGAGGAATAGACGAGATGGAGGTGAGAGGTATGATCAAAAGCATGGTCTCAGGAATGCGCCTAGTGTGTCTGGGATTGTAAAAGACTAGTTGGCAAGAAGTAGACCTTGAGCATGATGTTGAAAAATGGACTTTATTCTGAATTCAGAATAGACTCCGAGGAGTTTCTGAGTGGACTGGTAATGAATTAAATTTAGAGTTTCTGAAAAATGAGAGATGGAATGACTGAGATGGAGGAGGGAGCCAATAGCTGGAAAAGGGGTCCATCAGTTTCCTACAATTGACTATAATTTGGGCAGACTCTGGGACACAGCTGTCTCAATTCTCTTCCTGGTGGAGGAAACCAAGAGAAAGAGACCACATGTTGTGTAGTCTGTAAAGTACAGTCTGTTGCATCCTCTTCAGAGATGGAGCATTTGAGAGTTGTGAACAATATTTCCTTTCAACTTTATTAAAAACTGATTGGTATAGTATTTTATTAAGTCCAGCTCTTCTATATCAGCAGTACATTGGCTATGTGTTTTGGGCAGAATATGAGCATTTCTACATCTTGAAGTGCCTCTGAATCATCAAAGACAAATTATGTCAACTAGCATTTAAGGTTAAGTTGTTTGTAACATAGTCTGTGTATAATTATAACACATACATGTAGGTTATAATTAATTGCCTTTAAACCATTTTTACATACATCATTTGATTGCTGTTAATTGCTGTTGGGAAACATAAATTTTATAGAAGCACAATGACTTGTTCAAGGTCATTTAGTTAGTGAATAGGAAAGCCTGGACTCAAACCTATTTCTTGTACTTTGAGCCTTTTATATCTTGGTGAAAACTGGGAGCTAGTGCTTAATACATATAATATAGCCTTACTAACCAGAACCATCAATCTCAGTGGAGTACAGGGATTAACTGTGTCTCATATGGCAGAATGCATTGGGTGTTCAAATGCTCATTGACAATAATGATGTGTGTCTTCCACCATTCTTTCTGAATTAACCTGTCCCAAAGGAAATGTATCCAATAATGCTCCTCAAACATATTCAAATTAAACATTTTTAAATGAAATATCAACAATATTCTTCATGCTTCAGTTTTCTACCATTGGTTTTTGGGCTCAACAATTCTTGGTTATGGAGTGTGATTTTGTCCATTTGCTCTCATGGAATTTGCAGAAAGCTTCTATGTGCACAGTAACAGAATGATTCTGGCTGATAGACAGAGGACGGGTGTGGAGCAAGTGTGGCATGAAATGGACTGTTTGCTTTTTTCCGCAGTCTGCTGATTCAACCTGCAAACCAATTTCCCAATACCACGAGCAAAACCCATAAAAACACAGGGACCTCTATAAAGATGATTCTGACATTTGCATCCTGTAGAGGTTTTTAGAGTTGAGAGAGCCCAGTTCTATACTTATTATTTAGGTCTGGGAATTTTTGGCTTCAACACTTGTTCCTAGTTATAAAGTTAAAAACAAAGGTCTAAACACTGTTCACGTGGATAGTGAAAAACATGTTCACTTTTTGCAGTGACCCTGAAAACAGAAGGGGATTTCTTATAAATCACAAAGGAAAATAAATAACTTCACCCATGGAGGGAAAGAGACAGCTTGAGAAAAGGGACTTTGGAAAAAGGCTGTCTCTAGACAGCAGTCTTGTGGTAAGTACTAAATATTCATTTACCACTCTATATGTTTTGGCTTAAAATGCATTATTCTTTGACTGTTATTTCCTGAACCCTGTGCTTTTGAAACCTCTATTCCAGTTACCCCATTAGCAATACCCCCTGGGATTTTGTTTCATTTATTTTTTACAGAGTCAAAAGCCAGTAAATTATTGGAATGTTTGTATAGTGTCTTAATAGGCAAATGTCATAATCTGTCAACATTAAATATAATTACATTAATTCCAGCCGAAGTAGACTTTAACCTATACAAAAACACTACTGTACAGCTGATGCCAGATGCCAAGCCTATATATAGTTGTTCCATCACCCATTTTTCTTAACTTTGGGGATAAGTTGAACAAGAATTCAACAGAGCTTCAATTATTGAGGAGCGAAGAAACTGAGATCTTCCTAGGTATGTAAATTAGTTTAATTATCCAAAGCTTTCTTCTAAATGTTTTAATGCTGATGAGAATCATTCTTAATTACTTGGTTGGGTTTGCTTTTGTGTATGAGAATCTGGTTAGTCTAAGGAAATAAGCTAAGTCACTGATTTCTGAAGGTTAGTCATTCACAGTCTCTGAGCTAAGATGTGCAGGTTACCTCTTCTATTCTATAATGCCTATAAATAGAGCAACAAATCAAATCAAGAAAATCACTCTTTTCCCTTTTGCTCATGTACTAAAATAGAAATCAGCTTGGTTCCTTTGTTTGCATGTTGTATAGGGATGTGCTTTATTCATTTGTGTACTCCCAGCACCTGGCCCGGACTCTGGATCAGAGTAGGTGCCCAGTAAAATATCTGTTGAATTGATTTATCAGTACTTCGCCTACACTCTGTTGCTGTAGATCCTACCCTGTCAATGTACAGATTAGCTATTTACCCCATAACTGCTGAAGTTTCATATCACAAAACTTCACAGGTGTGAGTTTCTGAGGATTGAGAAAAGAATTGCATTAAACTTTTTGGTCTAGTTCTTCTCTTATTAGAGGCAACTTCTGTATCTCTGTGGACTATGCACTGAGCAGCATTTTTTTCAGAGACAAGAACTTTAATAGTACTTTAAGTTCTCCTCCCAATGGTTATATCTTCATCTCTTATGTGTTTCTATCTCCAGGTAGAATGTGGTGAAAATTTGTGTGTGTGTGTGTGTGTGTCTGTGTGTGTGTGTGTTTGTATCTGTTCCTTTTGCAACTTCTGGGGAGTTAGTATAAAAATATAATTTCTCAGTCTCTTCTTTGACAAGGAAAATACTTTTTATATATCAACCTGCCATTGGGGTCTGTCTTATGCTTAGGCAGGGGACAGAGATGTCTATGTAGCATTATGTGAACAGCACAGGAAAGGTTCTCTTAACCCCCAAATGTCAGTCTCTAAAGCCCAAATTCTGCCTTTGGTCCCAGAGAATATGCCAAGACCTTATCAAATCAAGCATGCTAAGCTATTGTCGTTCAATAATTCATAGTAGCACTCATTAATATAAGATTTTGGGTCACTCCCAAATGTCATCCAGATGCGCAGAGTTTTGTTGAGGGAATTGGTTAACGAAAGGACACAGAACACAGAGTGCTGGAATGCAGGGCTGGGTTGGGGCAAGTAGAGAAGGGAGGAGTGGATTGGTATGAAGGCATTGGGTACCTGAAAATCAGAGAAAGAGGAAACAGTCTAAACGAAATCTTTGCCCACATTTGTATTTTGCTTAGTAACGCATTTGACTGTGAGTATAAATCAAAGCTTGTCATATTACCAGTGCTAGCTGGAAGCCCCAAACCAAGCTTGCGTTCCCATTGGCATATTGTGCTACCCTAAGTGTGGGGGCTGTGAACATGTGTCTTGATTACAGCCTAAAAGAACACTGCAAAACTGAGAACTTGTTGCTTGGCACCACCTAAGAAACGTAATCCTGTTAAATCTCACTAAATGATGCTTAGGAGAGTTTATACACTAGAGAAATATCTTTCTTGTTTCGTAGAGGCAGATTAAGTGTTACATCTTCATGTGCATATTGGGGAAATCCTGACAATAAGTGTGCTCACTTATGACTACGTGGCCCAGTGTATGGGGGTGCTTACATGCTATTCAACGTTACACTATTAAGCTGGGAGATTATAATTTTTTCTCTGTTTTAGTATTATGTTCTTTCCTCATATAAGATACTGCTGCTGGGTCAATGACAGTAAGAGGACTCTTGAGCATGAGACCTATTGGAAGTTTCTTGAATAAAGTTTATTGTGACTGTCAGAGAGAAATGAAGGAGGGGGATGAGATAAAAGCTGACTGGTCTATACATAACTTGAACCTAAGACATGGCCCTCATTTTGGCTTCATGCTGAAATCATACAAATAACTACACAAGGAGGCCACAAGGATGATTTTAGGTAAGGGTTGCAGGGAAATATAAGAAAAAAATGAAAGAAACATCTGACATCATATGAGTCACTCTTTATTCCCAAGGTGTGTGTATTTTATTTTACTTTGTTCTAGTTTATGTTATTTTTTTAAACCACAGTCTACTAAATTGGGAATGATTTATCCAGTCCCCTCACTTTGCAGGAGTAGTTAATATCATGAAGTTAAATGCTTTTGCTGAGGTTGTATAACCAGGATACAACCAAGAGTAGAACTGAGGTTATCTACCTGTCACTCCAGTTTTTTGTCTATCACTTTGTGTGTAATACCCCTATAAGAGAAGATGTCCTTTTGGAAAACAGACTAGAGGAAAGAGAAACATTAAATTCTTGTCTTGAAATTCCACTGCCATAATCATTATGACTCATATTTTTGAGAGTGAGAAGACCCAGAGGTAATTTGCACTTTCAGATTTTGCAGGAAATAATTTCTCATAATGGACTGCGAGAATAAGGTACTATTAACTTCATTACACTCTTTATTTTACATAATCAAATCATGGAGTGTCAAGTAGAAATTATAGCTTTCTTGTAACAGCTTTTAAATTTTTAGGCTGGAGGAACCAGAGAATAAAGGAACTCAGTTTCAGATATTTTTAAAAAACTTCCAATTGGGGGATATGAGTTTCTACTTCTTACAATTTTGCTCTCAGGACATGACACAGAGGAGAGTTTGAATGAATGAGTGTGAGTGTATGTGTGTATATGTGTGTACACTGGTAATGTTGACATATTCTTTGATGTTGATAATTTTTTACTTGATAAATCATCCTTTTTAAGAAGAAAGTGACAGGTAAGTGAAACTGAAATGAAAAATATGTTTCAATGTGGGGGGTAAAGATCCTGAGAGAACAAGTGAGTACAAGTGTGCGTCCACCAATAGGAGTGCGCTGAATAGCTGCTTATTGATGGCAAGTAGAGACTTCTCTCTGATAACAATAAAAATCATCCTAGAAATCGAAACCTCTTCTTGACCCAAAGCTGTTAAGCTCACTCCAGGATGCTTTTTGATCAGTAAGAGTTAGCATTTCACACTGTGCTTTTTTATTTGCAAGAATCGTTCCCAGGCTTCAGGTACAGCTATTTGACATGTGCAGCTATGATAGCATTTAACTGATGAGAAGGCTGGGGAGTGTTATCTTCTTTACCAGCTCACATTTCAGTTGCAAACATTCTCTTTTAATTTGAGGGAAAAGTACTTTTTGCTTTTAAGCACAGATGTGAGTAGCAATTTCTCTTATGAATGATGTATTTCTTTGTGGTATTCCCATTCCTTTGTTCCCACCAAAAGAAAGACAAATATTGGCTATGCTAGACACTCAGCTATGATAGCTGTGCAATTTTGATAGACTTGTTGGAGCAAGACAAGTCCCACAAAGGTCCTTCAATTCATCCTTCATCCTCTTGATGGTTTATATCCAAATCATTAGAGTAATTAGGCCTTCCATAGGCATGCATTAATTAAGTCAATCAACAAGCACCTTTGAAAATCTGCTTTATATTTAAGGTGTTTTTGTAGCTGTGGAATGTGCTGTATAGGTGCCATTTTTCTTCTCCAGATCCACAGCATCCTTCCGTATCTGATTGTGCACCCATGGAGGATGTAGCATGTGGATCTTGTCAAAAGGATCTCTGGTTTTCTGGGACCTGGTTGGGTTTGACTGATGAGAGGACCCAGCAGGAGATCAAAAGTTGGGAGATGAAAGTAGTCAAGGTCACTGTTTCTCTGTTCTCTTCCTGCCTGATTGTGGACCACTGTGACAGGGCTTCTCTGTGTATGGTCACAGCTTTTTGCTGGGCGGTTGCCTAGTTACCTCTCTCACAGCTCTAGCTACAGTCATAACCACAGCTCTCTCTGTGTTCTCACATTTCTATTTCTTCACACCCCTTCTAGACTTCTTGGTACTAATGACTCCTGGGTGTTGCCATCCCATCTCATATATGTTTGCTTTAGGTCTATCCACAGTTTATTGAATAATTCCTTTACCAACCTCTCCTCAATTATGAGTGGGCTATCTCTTTCCTGCAGCGTACCCCTGACTTATATAAGGAAATACTCCTCCTCAAAGTATTTATAGTTTATTTGTGGAAGCTGATCTAATATGCAGGCAAGATAATTTAACATGAAGGAGGTGCTGACAGTGATAAGAGCTGGGATTATTTTGGGACATGGTAAAGAGGAACCATGACGGAGCTGTAGTTAGAGCTGTGCTTTGAAGCAATGGAGAGAATTTCATAGGTAAGGATTAGATGGGAGAGAAGAAGGATGTAACCCAAGGTATTATTCTATACCCCTGATGACAACTCATTTCATCACTGAATTATTTTTTCCGCAGGGAAACTCTTTCATGTATAAAATCGTGATGGTTAGTTTTGTAGGTCAAGTTGACTGGGTGGCCTAAGGGATGCCAAGATAGCTGGCAGAATGTTATATCCAGGTATGTCTGTGAGCGTGTTTCCAGAAGAGAGTAGCATTTGCATTGGTAGACTGAGTAATGAAGGTGGCTCTCATCCATGCGGTGGGCAGCATCTCATCTCTTGAGGGCCTCACTATAACAGAAAGGCAGAGGATCGGTTGGGTGAATTTGCTCCCTGCATGAGCTGGCACATCCATCTTCTCCTGCCCTCACACATTGGTTCTCCTGGTTCTTGGCCCTTTGGACCTGGAGTGGGACTTGCACCTTGTTCGCAGGCCTTCATGTTTGGACTAGAAATATACAGCCAGCTTCCCTGGGCCTTCAGCTCTCAGGCAAATGATGGGACTTCTCAGCCTCTATAATCACAAACCAATCTCAAAGCAGGAGTTATCAAAGTCTGTAAAAGGCCAAGGAGTAGCTATTTTAGGCTTTGTAGGTCAAATGAGCATACACAACTACTCTGTTGTTATAGCAGTAAAGGAGCCACAGACAATACATGAATAAATAGGTGTGACTTATATTCTAATAAAACTTAATTTACAAAAACAGGGAGCATGCTGGACTCTTAATAGCTACCTGTCCACAATCACGTAATGGGAAACTTGAAAGTGCAGGTTCACTTTTCCTGAGGACTGACTTTCTGACTTGTGACTTGTATCTACCTTCAGGACATGCAATACACCCAGGGAGGCAAAGGAACAGGTTTAGGCTGTTAAGCAAAGATGCATGAACCCAAGTGGCAAGAAGTTGAGCATCGGGAAATACCTAGTTTAAAAAGCTGAAAACTCACCAAGACATTTTCTAAACACAAGATAGTGGCATTCTGAGTGTTGCTCAGTGCAGCCAGTGGATAGTGAAAACTAAGAAAAACTCTACATTTTGTTATGCTTCAGATATGCTTGTAGCCTTCTTTACTCTTTTGGTGTTGCACTTAGACCACATCTCACTGTAGAGATGCTATTCAGAGCACACACTACCAGCTTACTAGAGAAGGTTTCTAGCTAGCAAATTCCAGTTGCCCTTGACCCTTTCTACTACATAAAATCTGGTTTACTCATTGCCCCTGACCATTGGGTAAAGGCCAAGTTGCCCAGTGGAAAGCCTCACCTTTGTTCTATGGTATCAGGATTGTTTAAGATTTCCCAAGTAAGTATCAAGGGGAGGAGGGTCAAAGAATGAGAGAGAGCTTTTTATTCTGCAACTGCTTCTTTGCCCGTAACAGGGTTAGTATCCCAACCATTTCCTAATATCCCAAGAATAACAGAGACCATGAACTAGAGCCAGATGTTGGAAGGTTGGTGGTGTTTGAGGATTCAGTCAAGGCCTCCTTTGTGGGGAAAAAAAGTGGAGAACAGACCAACGTAGGTTAGGAACCTTTCTAAAGTGGTATGCTGACTCTTTGACTGTTCTCCCTTAAAAATGGGAAGTGGTAGAGTTAGAAAAGTATCACATTCTTAAGTGAATGTTTACCTAGTTAATCTGCTCACCAGCCTCACTAAGCCTATCATGGAAGGTCAAGAACATGCTGGAGAAATGTCCTGTCCACCTGCTTATTCTCCAGCAGTACAGATTCCTGGTGACCATGGGTAGATTTGGGGCAGATGGGCTGGGGGAAGGCAGGGGAGTCTTGGCCAGGTGGGCACAACCCACAATGCCTGGTTGCTAATGGTCATAATTAGTCTCCAGACAGATAGGAAGAGACCAGAACCTGACAACAACAGTGCTGGTAGGTGGCTTCGAGATTTGAGCAACACTGCTGCTGAGGACGGAGTCTAAATGAAGGGCAAGACAGAGTAGTGGAAGCAGAATACATCCAGGCTGTGAGCATGGAATATGTCAACAGTAGGGGCTGACAGAATTTAACATTGAATCCATTTTAAGCAGAAAGCTCATTATATTCAGGCAGAGAATCAGGCATTGAGTTGAGACCAGGATGGCTTCCTTCCCTTAGTAATAATAGCTGAAATTTATTAAGGTTCACTCTGTGAAATTTATTGAGGCACTCTGCTCAATGATTTAGATAGAAAATGCCATTTAATACTCATGACAGCCCTTTAAGGTAGGAACTCTATTCCTATTTTACAAATGAGAAATCTGAAGCTTAACAAGTTAATTAACTTCCTCAAGGCTATAGAACTGGTGCAAGATAGAGCTGGGATTTCAACTCAGGTCTGGCTTCAGACTATGTTGCCAATGCATAGCTAGCAGCTCAGAGGCAGGGACCATTTCTATTCCAGTAATGGGGAGCTCCTTGTGTGGGGCTTCCCAATCTTGGAGAGCCCCAGCCTCAACAGGGCTAGAGGTTTACCTGTGTATTAGCACAACTGCCATGGTTTTGCCTACCTATGAAAGAGGCCAGGCCTGGTTTTGCAATGTAATTTCAAAGGAGGTGGGAAGAGGAGGTTTTACAAAGAAGAAAGAAGGTATTGGGTTGGCAAAAAAGTCTGTATGTTTTTGTTTTTTATAAAATACAAGACACATTTTCATTTCCACCAGTTACTGATTTGGATATATTGAGTATGTCAGTCATCTCCTGTGTGCTATAACATTGATCATTCTCAATTAATGTCTTTATTTGATCACTGACAACTCCTACTGGTCTACCTGGCTGTGGAGCATCATCCAGTAAGAAATCTCCAGCACAAAACTTTGCAAACCACTTTTGACATATTCACTTAGTCACGGCACTTTCTCCATACACTGCACAAATCATTTTTTTTTTTTTTTTTTTTTGCATTTCAGTTGCATTTTTACCTTTCTTGAAATAATAAAGCATAATATGCCAAAAAATCGTATGTTTTTTTCCATTTTCAAGATTAACATGGCTACACAAAAATTCACCTATTTTGATAATTTTTTAAATGCAAGCTGATATGACAGCTGTTGCAATACAACCTAACAAAAGTGTTAATGAGTAAAGTTAAAGAAAACTAAGCACTACTAGAGGCGTCTTACAGAAAAAACAAATGAACTTTTTGGCCAACCCAATACATGGTCTAGGCCTGAGTGCTGGTCCTAATGTTTTTTTCTGATTAACCAGATCTTGAAACAAACTTCTGTAGAGATTTAAGTTTATAATAGTAGCATGCATATATATATGTGTGTGTGTGTGTGTGTGTGTGTGTGTGTGTTTATATATATATATATATATATATAATATCATGCATCTATAATTCTCTATTTTTACCTGCACGAGGACTGATTGTGATGTTTATGTATACAAGGTGGGATTATTGACTAGAATGTGGATAGAGTAGGGTGGAAGCAACAAATGATGGGGCACATCCAAAGTATAGCTAGATGTCCCCCAGCATGCAATACGGTTTATAACTTCAGTGATGGTCCGACCAGATGGCTGCACATTCTTTTGGCCAGGCTACTGACTAATGGAGGTGGGTAAGGAGCCAACATCATTTCCCATGAGGAGATTCTCTCCAAATTGCCATTTGTTTGCTCACCACTTGCAATTGGTGCTCTATCCTCTGACATTGCCCAAAGGAATGTCTGCCTTCATTATGGTGACTGCTTACCATGAATGACTCTTCTCTTCCCTTCTTATTTCCTCCCTTTCATCATTGAAAACAAGGCAGGCTGCCATCATAACCATATCTCCCAGAATTCTTATATTCATATGCTCTTTTCGTGAGCTTCCCTAATACTTCTGGTCTTTGTCACTGCACTTACCACTTTGTCACATACCTTCCTACTCTAGAGCAGAATTTATCAATCAAGGCACTACTGATATTTTGGACCTTATATTTCTATATTTATTTTTTGTAGGGGGACTACTCTGTGCATTGTAGGATGTTTAGCAGCATCCCTGGACTCTACCTACTGGATGCCAATAGCACCCTCCCCTACTTGTGACAACCAAAATTGTCTCTAGACATTGCCAGGTGTCCCCTGGGAAGCAAAATCAGCTCTGACTGAACTGAATTGTAAGCTCCTAAAGGGCATGAGCTATGTTATACTCACATTTGTGTCCCTTAAGTCTGACACATAGAAAACATTCAGTGAAATGAATGGGCCAGTGAATGAACTTAGCAGCGAGTTCATGAACTCAGTATATACTAGCAGGTGATACTGGAAATGGAGTAAGAGGGAACTACCTGGAGAAGGCACTAAAGGCTGTTTGGGAAGGTTGGAGAGGGTAGATGACACCCTGCTTTCCAGTTTTGTTCAAAGATGATTCTAGTATATGTAAAGACTTTTGTTTTATATCAGAAATTATTAACACAATATCTGGATCCTCTTAAGTCCCAAGGCGCTTGATAGGACAAATTTGTGAAAAAATTCCAGGGGTTTTGAATTCTCTGAAAGACATTGTATTAGATTTTATGTGTGTACATGCATTTTCCTGGGGAGCGAGTCCATAGATATAATCATATTTTCAAAGGTATCTGTGACTTAAGAATAGTTAGGTAGCTTTACTTGCCCTTAGTCTAGCAAGTGTGGCCCAAGACACCTGCACACAGATGGCTTTCCTTGCCCAGGCCACAGACCAGGATTAGAGCAGCTACAGTGATGGTTGTCAGCCTCCCTCAGATGTAGCTTTGGGCACACATGGGGTCTCACTAAATGAAAATAGGAACTAGAACCATTTTGAAAGCCCTTTTCACATGCTGTTATTGATCAATGATGAAATAATGCTTCTATAGCAGAAATAAGTACAAATGAGCAAATATTTGCTTGGCGTGTTCTATGTTTTCTTAGGGTTCAGAGACCTGCTTGTAATTCTCCTGGTGTCTCATTGTCTTTCAGCAATTGGACACATCAGATCATATACGTTTCCATGGCAATTGTTTCTTGCATCACTCTCTGGCAGGCTAAGATCATCCCATGATGGACTCTCTAGTGCTTTGTCCATAACAAGAGGTAGAGCTTTCATCAATTCCGCAGAAGCTGCTCCTCAAACCCCATAGGCACCTGGGTGTTCTCACTGATAGGTGCCTGCTTTTCTTTCTAGAGTTCCTAATTGCACAGGAATTGAGCATATACTAGGTTTAAAAGCTTGTGAAGTATTAAGACTGAAGACTTGGGGACTTCCAGCCAATATGGAAGCATAGACAGACATGCTGCATCTCCCTCCACAACTAAGAAGGAATACAGCTACCTCAAAACTAGAAACCACCAGAAATTCCAGAAAATCAAACTGTATGAAAGTTCAACAAACAAAAATATAAAGAAGAAATACTCATCCAGACAGTTAGGAGGGGCAGAGCCAGGGTGGAGAGGATGTGGTGTGGTGGTGGCGGCAGTGGCAGGTTGGCAGAAAGCACAGTTATATGTTTTAAAAAGTCAGGAAGGGACACCTAGGGAGTTTTTTTAAGCTCCTTACCAGACTGCACAGCTCATGGTCCCAGCACTGGGGAATATCAAGCCTCATTGCTTCTGACTGTGCAAACCAGTAGGGACTGGGGTGGAGGAAGAAACTGCTGGTCTCTCAGCAGAGTCTGCTTATTTAAAAGGCCACCATGGTCCTAGAACATCCACAGACCTACCCACTCTGGGAACGATGGCCAGGTCAACAGCTAGAGGGGTGCCAGTCCCATACGGAAGTGGGAGAAGTGCCTGGAAAAGGTGCGAGAGCTGAGCAAGCAGCATTGTTCTCTCTCAGACCCCACATACAGTGCCACAACGTGGTGAAATGGGTCGCCCTGTACTGACAAATCCCTAAGACTCTGCCCCTTAAAACATAACAGGAGCAACAGCTCTACTTAAGACACAGAGGCAAATAAACACAGGAGCCTGTCAAGATGAGGAGACAGAGAAGTATGACCCAATAGGGAATGGATCAAGGTTCCAGTGGGAGAACTATGTGATGAGGAGATAGCCAACCTAACAGATGCAGAGTTCTAAACATTGCTGATAAAGGTGCTCACAGGCTTGAAAGATACGCTTGAGTATGGCAAACTTGTAAGAGAAGAAGTGAAGGCTATGCTAAGTGAAACAAAGGAAAATACACACAAAACCAATGGTGAAGCGAGAAAACCGGGGTTCAAATCAATGATTTGGAACATAAGGAAGAAAAAAACAGTCAACCATTACAGAATGAGGAAATAAGTACTGAGAAAAATGAGGAGAAGCTTAGGAACCTCTGGGACAACTTTAAATGTGTCAGCATCCGAATCATAGGGGTGCCAGAAGGAGAAGAGGAAGAGCAAGAAATTGAAAATTTATGTGAAAAAATAATGGAGGAAAACTTCCCAAATTTGGCGAAGGAAATAGACATACAAGTCCGTGAAGCATGGAGATTCTAGGCGAGGTGGACCCAGAGGGGACCACACCAAGACACATCATGATTAAAATTCCTAAAGTGAAAGATAAAGAGAGAATCTTAAAAGCAGCAAGAGAGAAGCGGAGAATTGCCTACAAAGGGGTGCCTATAAGACTATCAGCTGATTTCTCAAAAGAAACTTTGTAGGCAAGAGGGGACTGGCAAGCAGTATTCAATGTGGTGAAAAGCAGTAACCTTCAACCAAGACTACTCTATCCAGCAAAGCTATAATTTAGAATGGAAGGGCAGATGAAGTACTTCCCAGACAAGGTGAAGCTAAAGGAGTTCATCATCACCAAGCCATTATTATATGAAATGTCAAAGAGACTTCTTAAGAAAAAGATCAAAACTATGAACATTAAAATGACAACAAACTCAAAACTATCAACAACTGAATCTAAAAAATAAAAAGAAAATCCAACTAAGCAAACCAGAATAGGAACAGAATCATAGGTATGGGGATCATTTGGAGGGTTATCGGCTGGGAAGTGGGAAGGGGGAAAAATGGGGAAACGGTGCAGGAATTAAGAAGCATAATTGGTTGGTACAAAGGAGACAGGGGGAAGTTAAGAATAATATAGGAAAGGGTGAATCCAAAGAACTTATATGCATGACCCATTGACGTGAACTAAGGGGGGTGGGATTGCTGGAGGGAAGGAGCGTACCGGGCAGAGGAGAGCAAAGGGGAAAAAAATTGGAACTACTGTAATAACATAATCAATAAGATGTACTTACAAAAATAAAAAAGAGTGAAGACTCAAGTATATGGTAAGAAATACAAGGCATGATTTCTGGTTTACAAAGCTTTTAAAAAGGTGTGGTTACATGTTCATAAATCATAGTCCTATAATCTCAGGAGGTAAACAGTGGTGCAAACAGCAAGAATGATGGAATTTATAAAAAGGAGGTTGCTCTTCTTGCTGTACTAATCAGGGACAGCTTCCCCAAGGAAGAAAGCTTTCATATCCTCTGTTAGGAAATTGGTCCAGATTCAACCAATGGTGTCCCTGAGTTTCCTGAAGCAGAAATTTATTGAGAAAACCACGGTGTCTTAAAAGAATAGTGCATGACTCCAAGGTGCCTAGCTTATATTTGAGGAATTGCTGAGACCCTAAGAAAGCTCCATTGTAATCCTGAATTAATTGTCTTAACTTTTCTTTTGTCCCCTGTAGCCACCCCTCCCACCCTTCTGTTAATATTCTCTTACTCATACTTCCTGGTGCATGGCAGAATTCATTCACTGCTAAACCATTTTGATTTCTTTTCTTCTCATTCACTTATCAGTATGTTATATCAACTCGTCGTCGTCGTCGTCGTCGTCGTCGGCAGCCGTCCGTCTCGAGAGACGATGGTGTAGCTTCTTAAGAGTCTATCTGCACCGCCGAGAATGGCTGTGCAGTCCGACTCGGGAGTGACATGGTATCTGTCTCCTCCCGTGTTGAATCGACATCTTGTGATGACGCTGAAGCTACAGAGCCTGGGCAGGGTAATATGGAGGGTCTGCTGTTGCCCATGCAGCAGACCCCCCCTCTCTTCGCAGCTGAAGGGTCCAAGGGAAAGACGGAGTCGATACAGCTTGGGTTCAGGTGCGCCGCAGGAGTTGCCGGTGTTGACTACAACGTCAAACCGCCTTAGGGACTCCGGCTCCGGATTTTCTGTCGGGGTTTACTCCCTTAGCCTTTCCCCTGAAGAGGTATGCCGCAAGGCAGCGGAGGTTTTTTGGAGTCAGAGTTTTCCTTCTCTGGTTATATCAAATATATATATATATATATTAGCTATATTTCAGTGGCCTGTCTCACACTAATTTACCAGCATGTGTTATCATGCATCATTATCAATTAATATTTATTAACTGCACTGGGTTCATGGCTGTGGATTAAGCAGTATTTTCATTGCTTTCTGTTGAAATGCCATGTTCTATTGCCTGGGATCAGCTTAGCCAGTATTTAGTATCGTTCTGCCAGTTTTCTCTTCATGTGACAGCCCTCATATTCATCCTGACTTCAGTTAATATTTCACAAGCAAATCCAGGGGCCATTGTACTAAAACATTTCACTTAACACCAGATGCACTGCCTCCATTCTGTCCCTTTCATGTGCTAATTCTGCAGTTCTCTCCTAACACAATCACTTGTCTCCGCTGCTCTGTACAAGACCAAACAGTGGTTCCTCCTGGTTCTTTCACATTCCAGGCAGTTCCAGATGTTTCCTCCTCATAAATTTCAGTTCCTTAACTAGGCTTAATGGATCATAATTGTCCATTTCCGAAGATGCCTCTGAGGTTTGCCTGCCTTCTGTCTTTCAGCACCTTTCTGGTTCTTAGTTATAAGCAATTGTCTTCAGCTTGGTAGGTTTTCTAATACAGTTAATTGATTGACTGCTCTCATGCACATAGATGTGCTAAGGAAATGAAATCATTTGGTCTGATAAATTCTGGGCTCCATCTGTCAGAGCCAGCAGATAAGTAGGCTCAGGGACTGTTGCTCTTGCTGGGAGGAGGGGTGTTTTCAGAGGCCTGCCATCCCTCAACACAGCGAGGCCGTGAAGACTGGCCATAATCCAGGATAGATGGGTGCGAGGCTGAGCAGGAAGTCCTTGAAGGCATCAACTGTGCATGACTGGGACCTGGCTCATGCTGTCCTTTCTTCCTCATTGAGTGCAGTCCCAGCAAGATGGCTGTGGGAAGTAGCTGTCTGGAGATCTAGGCTAACTTTGAAACTCCACTGGTAGGTCCCTGAGGCAGACCTGTCTGGCCTCATTTCTACTTGGTGAAGTGTAGCAAGAAGGACATGAAGGTAGGAGAGAGCCAAATCTCTATGGTTAGCATGTCTTGCCCTCTAAGCAGGACCTGAATAACTTGCCATAGTTTTGTCTACAAAAGCTATATCCATAACATTGTTTCCTTACTTACTGTATCAGTTGCAGTCCTAGAAGGAAACAGATGGCACACTCAAGCATGTGATGGAGAAGGGCTTAATAAAGGGCCTCTTACAAAGGAGTGGCAGGGTGTAAGGGACTCAACAAGGTAATAGTGCAGCACCCTGAGGCTACAAACAGTGGGCGCCATTACCACTACTGTGCCTGAAAGGGCAAGGAGACGCAGTGGCCACAGAACCATGGGGCCATAGGAGAGAGCCACTTGTCAGGAAATGTCCTTAGGTGGTGGTATGCAGTCAACCAATGGCAGCCCAGTCTGGAGGGAATAAGAACATAAAACCTCCCGCTGCACTCCCTACCCGCTCTCCAGGGCCCTGCCAGATTCTTTCACTTACTAAACCCATAGGAAGCCAGAGGGAAAGGAACCCCGAGCAAGGAAGAGAAGGTTGGAAAGTGGATATGTGGAGGCCAACAGAGTATATCTACCCCATTGATTCTAAATAATATATGTCTCACCTAGCCCCTCTCTTCTCACATTTCTAGAATGAGAAGAAAATATAATCCTAAGTCAGACCAGTTTATATCTATATATTATTAGAACTGGGTTTCTATGTGTTACTTTGTTTTAACCAGAATAATATGCTGTGACTCCTTCACTACACAAGTTCCATGTGGCCAGTGACATGGTCTCTTCTCTCAGAGGTGCTGATACGAATGCCTAGGGAGGGCTCTGTGTGGTGTGGTGGGTGGAATGTGCTATGGTGCATTGATCGCTGCATTACAACGCCAAACGTGTACATTTGAACTTGAGGTGAACTCTTTAGTAGATCTGTGGCCTTCACTGAATCTCTGTGCCCTTGGTAGTGGGGTTGCCATGAGGGTACAGTGAAATAAAGATCAGGAAGTTGTTTTAGACATGGTAGGACTCTATGTAAAGGAAAGGTACTATTCTTACGGCAGTTGAAGCAGCCCTGCTAGGCCTCAACTTATCAGAAGTCTAAGCAACAGTGGCAGCTCTAAGAAGAAACATGTATTGAGGGCGTCTTGTGTCCAGCACCCTCATTTTAAAGGCTTCAGTGGAAATAGATTCCATGGAACATGTGGAAAGAACATGGTCTGGCTGGAGAATCAGCATGAACCAGATTTGAAACTCGGCCTCCCAGTAATACCTTGCCTACGTGAGGTTGGCCATGTTACTTTACCTTCTCTGAGCCTCTTTGTCCTCATCTGCATGAAGAGGTGATAATGTCTTACTCCAAGGGCTGCTAGGACAGTTAAGAGAAAGAATTCAATTAGCACACACAGTATTGTGCCTGGAACGCAGTCTCTTCCTCTGCACTGACAATATGTCGAGCCGCCTGATGTGGCATCTCCAGATGACCGTTCTCTTTGTCTGCAGATGGAAGGGAACATTCAGAAAAAAAAAAAAAATAAATTTAGTGTTTGGTTTGCAGATATTCATATATAGTGTTTAAAAACTGAATGGCATATCATGATGTTATCAGCCCGAAATGTTCACCAGGCGTTAACTACAGGTTGTATCTAATCAAACCTTTGGATTCCCTTCTTCTTAGTCCAGTTGCTCAATAGTTGCCTATTAATGAGCGGTACTGCAGACCTTCTTATGCAGAGTGTTATATTTTTCTGGAACTTTTGGCCTACTGCTCTCACCCTTGAAGCCCAGCCAATGTCTATTTATAACATGCAGTTTTATTCCAAAGGCTTCCAGAAGTGCCGGGAGCCTTCCAAGCAAGTGCACAATGACTCCCTGTGCACAGGGCTTGCTGGGTCTCTGCCTCAGGCCCTGTGCCCCTGATAGAATCAGGCTGGAGACTGGCTGCAGAGCCCTCCTTTGTTTGTCTTATGCCTTCAATTACTTTGAGCTGTGCCAACTTGGAGCAATGGGAGATGAGATTTGGGGAAGGGACTGGGGATCACTTCCCATGTGACTCCCTCTCTTTTCTTCGATGGGGCAAACAGACATGGAGGGGTCGAAGCAGGAAAGATTTTCTACTACATAAAGAGAACGAAAGAGGAAACAGGGTCCCAGTGGCCTCTTGCCAGGCCCCAGGAATGCACCAACCCTGGGAATTGGCCCCTGGCCAAACTCCTCAGAGGCAGCTGACTTGGGAAAACTGGCTCTCTGACTGCTGCCAAGAATCCAGACAATGGTCTTTTGGATATTTCACTTTTGAAAGTTAGGCTTTTGTTTTATTATCACCAAAGGTAACATTTATTGGGCACCTACGTATGCATGCCAAAAGATAAAATGCATGATTGGAAATCAGTGTAACTTAAACTGAGCAGAAACATCAGGGTCCTTATATAATATTTACAGCCTGTTTCTAATTAGGCCTAATCCTTTGCTCAGGTAAGTTGCTACCTTAAATGTGAGCACAAGTGGTGCTGAACTTCTAGAATTAAAATTAGTTTGAAAGTGTTTAAGTGAGCTGTATTATATCACCTGAAAGGGCTGACATAAATTAAACCAGCTTATCCAGTTGTCATTGGTTGAGAAAGGAGTTTGGAAAAATGAAGTACAGGATTGGTATCTTGGAGGAAGGGAAGAGACTGGATTCAGCCGTTGGTTCAGGGTGGAGTAGCCCTGACATATATAAACAGTGAATTCTGGGACATGTAACCATTTAGTATGAAATGATGATGACAGTATTATTGAACAGTCAGATGACCTTAAAATATTCCATGTGTTTTTTGTTCCCATTTGAATGAATGCTATTGATAATAATAGCAACTAACATTATAGAATATTTACTATATTCTTGGTGCTGGACTTAAATATTTTATTTACATTAGCTCACTTAATTTTCACAACTCTACAAGGAGGTCTATAATATTCCCATTATACAGATAAAGAAACTGAGGCCCAGAAATTAAATAATTTGTCCAGAATCACATGGGCAGTAAACACGGAGGTCTGTCTTACTACAAAGCTCATGCTGTTAAAACCTGCGCTGTCCTCATGCATCTTTAGTTCGTTTTAAAGTTGAGAGGAACATACCTCTCTATGCTTTAATCAGTGTAGTTTCTAGCTCCCCTTTCCCACGGCAATGGGGTTGGCTACTCCCAGAATGCCATCTTCTGTAGGGTTCAGTGCCATAGCTTCAATGGCCATTTTATAGTAGCTCTTCTCAAAGCAATTAGTTCCCCCTCAGCTTGGAAGCCCTTTATTCAAATAACAGTCTGGCCTCCCTCATGCACAGAAACCTTCCTTTGCACCGCAATGAGAGATCCTACCAGATCTGAGCAGTGGGAGGATGGGGAAGGCCTCTCTGAAGAAGTACTGGGAAGCAGTGCAGGCCCTCAGCTCCTGCAGTTGATGCCTCCATGCCTCCTTTTAAGAAAGTTCTGTTTATGAATCCAGATTTATATAAAAGATGCAGTTGAGGGTTGCTTTTCCTCTTTCCAGAGAGACTCCTCACATAACAAAGGACTTAACAGAAGATTTCTTTAAATAAACTTTAATGCATTTTAAATTGAATTGAATTTTCAAAATTCTATTTGTGGTAGTAGTTTCCCATGGAGCTAAATATCCAATATCAGACCTTTATTTTTTATTTTCTGTGATGGGAAACAGATCACAGGCAATATTTTGTTGTTGTTGTTGTTGATGATGAAGCATTTTCCGCAGAAGCACTGAAGGGCCTGGAGAGCCTGTCATGGGGTATGGAGGGAGATTTCACACGTGGGATGAAGATGAGAGCCACAAGCAGGACTCCCAGGCCTTGGCTCCTCCCTGGAGGTGTCTTTCTTCCTTTCGTCACTATTTTTCAATTAAAGTTGACATTAACTATTATTTTATAATAGTTTCAGGTGTACAGCATAGTGGTTAGAAAATTATATAACTTACAAAGCGATCTTCCCGATAATTCTAGTACCCACCAGCACCATACATAGTTATTACCATCTTCCTTCACTCTCAATAGCTTTGGTGAGGATGATCAACAGTGTGCTCTATAATGAAGAGAGGTATATCCTACAGGTAATTTTGACTGACTCACAATCATACTCTCCAGCACACCTTTGAAGGACTTTTCTGGCATATAAGTCCGTAAAATTTCATTCATTGCAAATTATATCCATTAAACATTTATTTTTACTCATATGAGTTCCAATCTTCTGACTAAATGAAAAAGAAAGCAGAAAAGGGGGAAATTAACTTAGATGTAAATTACTGGCCATTGTTGATATGCTAGGCACTATACAGATTCATTATACATATTTTAAGTTATCCTTTATTCAACAAATATTTATTTTACTTGGTTCTTCACAGAATTCTTTGGTGAACAAGATAGCTAATGTCCTTCTTTCATGAAGCTAACATTCAAGTAATTCTCCCAAACAATCTGAGGTGCATGTATGATGATTCCCATTTTAGAGATATGAAAACTGAGGCTCAGGAAAATTAAATAACTTGCTCCAAGTCACATAAGTTGGTAAGAGTTGGTACTGAGTTTCTGAATTAGAACAGTTTGACCAAAAACCAGTTTCTTGGTTTTCCTATACACATACTATTTGCCACACTGAATTAAAGATCAAGTCTATATTTCTTTTACAATTGAACATTGTCTGGAAATAAGAAAAAAACTTCTCTTAAATGAGGAATTTTGTAGAAGGAGTCTTAACATACTAGGAGCCGGATGACAGTTCATCCTTTTTCCTGTGTGATTCCCAGATCCAAATGGAAAATTAGAAAACTAAGAACAGTGGTTATTAGTGAAAGCACAACCATACAAATCACATGTTTCTGTTCAAAGTCCATTGCCCAGAGAGATGCAGTGAAAGATTACGGCCCCTGTTGATAAGTATGTTGCTGCAGGGCTCCTTAGAAAGGGAAGTGAAACTGACTGATAGAAATGACTCATAGTTCTTAGTGTCATAACCCAGCTCTGCTACTGAGTAGCCATGTGCCCTCCTCAAATCCTTTAACCTTTTCTGAGCCTCCATTTTCTTCTGGACTTATATAAGGATCAAGTGACAGAGAGGGAAAAAAAAGAAAACACAAGAAAGTTAAAAAGTATACCCCGACAACAATGAGAACTGTGTTGAGAGTACTAGAATAAGCAATAAAAGTTTTGACTTGTTCACAGTTATACCCCAGTGCCTGGTAAAGGGGAACATTTAACCATGTTCCATGGATGGCTGGGTGAAATAAAAAAATAAATGATAACAGTTACTCTATTGAAGTAAAAACAGCTGAAATAAAAAAAAAAGAATAAGAGTCATGCTATTGAAATAAAAACAGTGTTATTGCTGGCTCTGTTCCTTTTATGGATCCCTCTACCACTAAGTAAAATTTATTCTGGTGAGTATTGTGCATGATGTACACGCACACTCTTGGTTACATAAAAAGGTGGCTCTCCCCAGAGAGCTGGAAGTGCTTCTGCCCACTCTCAGTAGCCCAGGAAGCAGGCTTACTCATTTGGATGGGATCTAAGAATATTCCCAATGCCTGCATTACGTAGAGCAAGGAAAAGTGACCACCTTCGTTTAAGGCCCCACTTCCACAGGGAAGCATAGTATTCAGTCATTGTGCCATCAAATATCATATAATTGAGCACCTTATGTTCAAGGCACTGTGTTTCTTTTAAAATCTTTAAAACTATAGCTGTTTCTAAAATTCAGTATTTTGTTTTCAAATTATTGCCATGCTTCCTTCAGAGCTCTGGTTATAGCTCCTGTGCAAGTCAGAGAAGCTCAAAGCATGTGCTTCAAGAGCTGCATTCATGACTGAGTCCCTGTTTTGGGCCTTATGAATGTCAAGAGTATAGTGTGGATATATGACCTGAGGGGAGAGAACTGAGTTCAGTCTTGAGACTGGCAGTGACTTATTGGCCAAAGGAAAAAGACTAGAAAAATGTTCAAACAAACAACAATAACAACAAAACACTCTCTCTCTCTCTCTCTCTCTCTCTCTCTCTCTCACTCTCACTACTGCATTCCAATAAATGGACTCAATTTCTTCTCTGCTCTCTCAGCCCTCAGAAATCAGCCAGCATTTATTTATGTGATGTCCCAGAGTGAAAAAAGGACTAATGACCCATGTCTATGTGGATGAGGGTTAGCAAAAGGTCACCGAAATGGCAGATTGCAGCCCAAGCATTTTATTTCCTGCCCATTTCCAAAACTGGATAAATCCAATACATTTTGGAAAAGGCACATATGAACCAGATGAAGTGGTACAAGTGGACCAGATGGAGCCATTGTGGAAAGCCATTGATTGTTGGGGAAACCAAAGGCCAGGCACTGAAGCAGTAGACAATGAAGTTATAACAAGTATGTGAGGTGAATGGGCACTCAGAAATCTCAGGAGGGTTGATGCTTCCATGAGGCAAAAACTGCATGCCAAGAATTGACTGTTAATGCCACTTCCCTATCAAATTTTGTAGTTAGTGTTCTTTTCACACTTTTCAGATATTCCCAGTAGGGCTGTAAAATGATAAGGTGCCACGTGGTGGTATTTCTTGAAACTAATTATCTGAGAATCAGAGAATTCATGGAAAATTGAATGGACTAAGGTTCAAACTTGAATAAGATTCATCATCATCCATGACAATGTACAAGTTGATCTGTTAGAAAAATTAATACCTTAGCTATTGTTAATAGTAACCAGTTAGATCTGAACACCAGAACTAGTCAAATCAAGATTTCTGTGTCCATATTCTTTGTAAGCATATCTAATAAATTGACTAAATAAATGAATAAACACAACTTTAATCCTGAGCATATAGTTAAAATGCTTGAGCTCTCTATTCTTAATCTATAAATGAAGAAAAGTTTCATTAGTAAAGTTAAAATTAAATTTTTTTTGGATCTCAGTTAAAAAACTGTCTGTGGAATCTAAGTTGTAGTACTTGTTTTTAGATGAAATCTTCTATGTAAATGTTTATATATCAATTACTAAGTTCCTTAGTTTGAATCAACAGAGGTTAATTAAGGACTCAACTTCTGTAATTACACTTAAGTATGTAGAGTCATTGTAACTACTGTTTTTTTTTAGTCTGGCCAACTCACTTTGATCTCAAGCTTCTATGGGAAAAAATCCTTGTTGCCATCGTTGCCATGTCCCCAGAATATAATGCAGTGCCCAGTTCACAGTAGAACTCAGTAAATGCTTGAAGAGTAGATTTCTGAATGCTGTGGGCTCCGCAGTACTGGTCCCAGCTTTGTCACTATCTGACTGAGTCACTTTGTACAAATTCTCCTTTCTCTTCTGAGCTTGAGCTTCATCTTTTTGTCTTTGTGATCAGAGGACAGGGCCCATTGAGGTCCTTTGGAGCTCAGTGATTCTATGATATCACATGCCTAGCAGAGGGAGAGGAATACCAAATAAAGAAAAACTAAGATTCCAGCTTTCATTGTGCTCCCAGCAAAAGAGATGGAGTTTCAGTGACAGAAAAAGCATAGCAGAGCTCTCCTCTGTGCTGCATTTAAATAAGTGGTAAAAGTGGAAATACCTAATGATATAATTGCAGACATCAGTGAGCAAGGAAGAGAGAGCTCTTATAGGAAAAGAAATCTATGTTATAGATTTTCAATTCTGAGGGAAATATAATGTTAGATATTTTATACTATCTGACAACAAGTTACTTCCTTAGATTCTTTTCAAATGTCTCAAGATAGACATTTTTAAAGCCAGTTTGTAATCCCAGTTAAATGTTTGGACTTCCCATTTTGTCCAAAGCCATCCTGTCACCTTTATAATCAGTTTAAGGACTTTGTTTTGCCAAGAGCATTGTTACCTCATTCAGATGTGGCCATTTCAGTTGACAGTTTGATATTTGAGATGAATTGTTGCTGTGTCTGATTTGCAGACCTCCCACTCAAGTTGTCTCTCAGAACTCTTCCAAAATTCTGCTACAGAAAGACATGTGTCTATGGAGCAGTGTCTCTGATCTGGTAAGCACGCTTGAGTTGTAAATGATAAGGAAAAGTTTTGTCAAAAGTCACACTTCTGTGAACTTCAGAAGGGTTGAATAAATGGTAAGACCTCACTGATTTGGAGTATTTGGAATAGACTGTCTACATGACTATTTTTTAAAGAACTGAAGCTCAGATTTTCTCAGTTTTTATATTATAGTTGAATTAACCATGAATAGAATTTTCTTCAGGCTGTATTGAAAAATAAATAAATCATCTATGATTGATATTGCTTTGCAAATATAAAATCAGACATCCAAGGTTTTAAAAGCAGTGTGTGTGTTTCATAAGATTCTGTGTTTTTATTGCAAAATCAATTAGACTCGGTAGATTTTAGATTGACTAATCAGATATTTCTAGGTGATCAAGTCCAAACTTACAAATATTTACAATGTTCTAAAGGCTTGTGAATGATCAGAGAAACTATTTGAAAAATAGATTTGGGTCAGAAACAAGTTGGGATTCCTTTTTTCCTCTGAAAAATTAAGGAATCTGCAAATAACACTTTAGTTTTGTGTCACTCGTAGTTGGCAATAGTCAAGGGCTGGTTTTGTGATGTGCCTTCTAAAGAAGCGGCAGAAAGATGTGTCCACATGACATGCGTTTTATCACATTACCTTTTGAAATGTGTTTAAGAAATTTCATTTAGCTTTTGCATTTTTAGAACACAGATAACTGAGATGGAAAGACTTGGGTATTTCCTTCTTTTGTGATGGTACTAGTTTAACTTGCAAATAAGCTTCACCAGTTAAATACATACCAGATCACAGAAAAGTTTTCTTCCCGACTAAAGGTTCATTCATTTTACCAATTTGATACTGGGTCTCAAACCAAAAACAGCTCATACTACTTTGGTATAAGTCCTTACTTGACTTTGGCCAATCTTCAAAAGTTTGAAATAAAAATATTAAATCCCTGACATCTGGCCACCCCAATCTAATAATTGGAACATTACTGATAGCTTTCCAGTTAGTCTTCCAGCGCAGCCTCCTCCTCACACAAAGAAAACGACCTTGGGTTGGCAACCTCTATTAGAGCTCAAATAATATCGTCAGCCAGCAAGTACCTTGAACGAAGAGGTTGCCGACCTGGACACGACTACTAGATTTTAGAAAGGACTGGGTTATTCTTGGAGCCATAAAACAGTTGTATCTGTGGAAGCCGAGATACTGAACTATCAAAGCTCATGAGATAATCATGTCAAGCTTTGGCATATGAGTTGCTCACCTCAGAGAAAGAGTAGAAACTCCTTCACCTTCTCTAAACCTTCAGGTCAGCACAGCTGAATAAAAGACCTATATTGAAAATTACTTCTTCTCTCACAGAATGTCTTCAGGGCTTTTCCTTCTCTCTCTGTTTTTTTTCTTTTCTCTCCTTGTTTTTTTTTTTACCCACCTCTTACCTTTGTTTCTTCTATTCCTATTGTCACACATGTTCTGCCTAATTTCATGTAAATATCCTGATAGAACCTATGAACTTGTGTGGATGGAGCCCCAATACACCCCTGACTCAGAGCCTTGTTGAGCAATTTGCTTTCCAAAAACCTGTCATTTTTACCTTACTCTCCAATCTGAAAACTAGCACTTCACAATGTAAGGCACAGCTCTCAAACATTAAAGTGATTACAAAAACAACCCAAAACTTGTGACATGTGTTACTTATGGACTTTTTTTTTCTTGACAAAAGCCTAAAATACTAAAACCTGGCATGAGATTTCAAAAGCTTAGTCCCTGTGAGAAGCTGTAAGATCAGAGAAGTGGAGACTTTTAAAGCTAGAAGGGGCCTTAGTTATCTGAATAGATATTACACATAAACATAGTTCTCTGGGCTGCATTTACTCATTTTGCACATTTTGGTTTGTGTTACCTGAGGTTTTGTGTACCTCTTTGAGGACTTAAAGATAAAAATCCCCTTGGTTACTTCTCTGTTTTTTTACCAGAGACAGAAGCCTGCATCTGAGCATAGTTAGCTCTGCTTTGAAGCTCTTGTTTGCCTTCCTACCTGTTGGACATAGTCATATGTAAAATCTGGAAACACCCAAATTGCCCGAGGAACAAACAAACAGAACTTTTGGAGGTCTAAATGAGCTTCCACTTGGTTCCCCGTGCTTGGGAAATGGTGCAGCCCTTTCACATGGGAAAAGCATCCTGTGTGATAAGGTGATCAGTGAGCAGCACAGAAGGAGTGTCTAGAAGCGTGAAGACAGGCTGGGCCGCTGCTCTGTTACCTCCTAGCAATCTTCCTGCTGGATGC
Organism: Furipterus horrens; assembly: GCF_987537825.1. Taxonomy (NCBI): domain Eukaryota; kingdom Metazoa; phylum Chordata; class Mammalia; order Chiroptera; family Furipteridae; genus Furipterus; species Furipterus horrens. The sequence goes on along the minus strand of NW_028327171.1, from coordinate 130,093,469 downwards.
TCTGGCAGGGGGTTAGGATGGGAAACCCTATTTGTGAGCACCTTATTCAGCCCATTCATAGCTTGCTAATGCTTGAAACTTGGCGTCCTGATCTCTCAGGCAGGAAGCCATAGCAACCCTTTTAATTCCAATGTTCAAAACAGCCTTCTTGTAATTAAGGCAGTATTAAGAAAACAGAGCCTCTGCCTCATTTTGGCCTGATCTCAAAGATAATAGGCTGTGTTGTAGTAGAGCCTTTTCTTTTCTCTTAAATCAAATTTTGACAGTGCTTTATCCTTGAATATAGATGAGGCACATCTGATATTTGGAAAATAAATGGGTTGTGTCAAATTTTTAATGCTAATCTTTTAAAATTGGCAATTGCCTTACCTCAGTTGTATGTTCTGTAACCCTATCAATCTGTATAGGGCTCAGTTTCCATGGGAATAAGCTTTGCACATTCATTCAGCACAGAATCTGAATTGATTCAGGAGGTTGTGGCTGGCCTGACACTCAGTACTAAGCAATTCTCCTGATGATTAGAAATATTATCTGTGTTGCTCTGATAAACATTTCCCTATTTAGTGTCTTGTTTTTATTTTGTCTTTCAGATGTCTAATATTCCTGTCCCTACTTTCTGTAAGAAGTAGTTCTTTACAAAGAAAATTGCATTTATTTAACTTCTTTGAATCCATCATAAGAAACTTGATCATTCCCTCTTCTCATAAACTTGTCAAATTTTTCCAAATAGATGCAGACTTGTAATCCTAATACAGTAATTCTCCAACTTGATACTACAGTATTCCCTTACTTATCACAGGTATTATGTTCTAGACCCCCCACTCCGCCATGATAGGTGAAAATCCGCAAAGTAGGAACCTTAAATTTTTTTAGTATTTATATATATATTTTAAGGCTTTATAAACCCTTCCCACGCACTTATAAACCGTTCCCAGTCCCTTATTCTAACCTTTCCCACTCCTGCGTTAACCTTTTCCACACTTTTATAAACACTACTTATGTTCTTAAACATATTCTACATTCTTAAACCTATGTAACTTTAACAACATACATAGTATACAGTACTGCAAAATCCCAAGATATAGCGAAAAATCCATGTTAAATAATTAAATGCAATATTTAAAAAAAACCCGCGATACAGTGAGGCTGTGATAAGTGAACCACAATATAGAGAGGGACTACTGTACATCAAAATCTTGTGGAATGTCCATTATAATACAGATTCCTAGTCCCACCCCCAGAGTTTCTGACTGAGCAGGTCTGGGACAGGCCATGATTTGCATTTGTAACAATTCCCAGGTGATGCTGATGCTGATGGGCTGGGACCCACACCTTAGAAAAACAATCCTTGTCAATGTTAAATTGCCACAAAAGGGCCACAAAGTAGTAGCTGTGTGCTTAGTGAGCACTAAAATTAGTGTCCTAAATTTTGTCCTATACATTTCCTACTATTGTGATTATGTATAAGTTACATGCAACGCCAAGATGAATAGATAGTGAGTCCTATAAATAGTCAAGGAAAGAGAGATGAACATGAGCTAGGGATCTCAAAGTGGACTTTGGAAAAGGCCATGAAGCATGAAAAAATTGTGATTTTTATAAAGCAGGTTATTACAGTCAGAAATTAACAAGTATCCCAGACTTGGGCTCAAGATACACCCTCTGTGTCACCTGCAAGGTTAACTGTTTCCCAGTTGAGCAGGATTTCCACTTGTACATGGCTTCCTCCTGCTGGGATTCAACTAAGGTTTAACAAGGTCTGCTTTGTTAAACAAGTAATATCTGCTTGTCTATACGAAATGTCAAAAAGTTTATCTTGTTTGCTAATATCATCTCCCAATGTATTTAACTAGATATATTTGATGCACTGATTAAAAAATATTTTGTGGACTTGAATTTTGTTGGATTTTGTGCATGGTCCTCGTTTAAATAAACTTCTGAATAAGCATATGATCTGTCAAAGCAAGTGTGTTATTGAATTTAATTTAGCACTTGAGACATCTTCATGTTACATGAGGCAGGCATAAAATTTGCCTGAGAGTAATAAGCAAAGAAATGTTTGACTATTTGTTTATTTTACTTGTAATTTTTAACTGGAAATTCTACCCTGGTTTACTATTTCAAATACCCAGGTAAATTAGTGTATTTATTTATAGGTTTGACTAATTGAGCCCCTCCATGCATGCTCATGCCTCTGGACTGAATCCTTCGACATCATCCTGTTATTCAATAGCTGAGTGATCTGTCACTGCACAGCTAACTACAGCCCTTCAGAAATAGGCTGTCAAGAAACAGCAGGTACAATAACTGCACAAACTGTTTTGTCATTGGATTTTATAGATCTTGGATAAGTCCGAGTCATAACTGTTCTCGGCAGGTAACAGCTGGTTATCAGCTTGTTCTGACTATGTACATCTGTGCACATCTTACTTGGTCAAGTCCCCATGTCAACTGCCCTAAGGGTCAATGTGTTTCTCATCTGCACGTATTTGGTCCTTGATGGCTAGAAGACCAGGCATCCCATGACAGAACTCTGCCAAAGATTGTGTTTTCAGTTTCTCCTTTCAAATATAGTAATTGACTATTTGTTCTTTCTTTCCTATAGAGCAGTAGTCTTGTCTGGGTACAGTGGGGCATATTTTCTATCCCTTCAATTTCCCAAGTGGCATTATCTGCAAAGTTGATTTTAAAAAAATACTCAAGTGGCTACTTTCTGGAATTTGGGAAATCAACAACTGAATTATTAATAGGAAGGATGTAAGGACATATCAAAGAGACAGTGACAAATTCACTTATTCATTTGGTCAGCAACCATAGTGAGCATTAACTATATGTTGAGAACTGTGCAGTGCTATAATTGGTATGATAGAAAGAGAAGGTGATGTGGAAACAGAGGTGGGTAGATTGGAGGTCTGCCTAATGGAATGAGGAAACCTACTAGAGGTTTAGATTGGATTTAAATTTCCAGTAGGTTTAAAAAAAAGAGGGGATTGGGAGGCAGATAACAGAAGAAAGAACATTTTGGACAGAGAACTGTGTAGGAAAAGGCTCAGTAGTTGGAAAGAACAAGAGTGCTTTAAGAATGGCAAGTACATGGGTGTCACCGTAAGAGAGGCTAGATGTGAGGCTGGAGAGGATGAAAGGAGCCAGACCATGAAAGATCTTTTATTCTGTGCTAAGGAACTGGTTTTCTAATACACTGACATACAGCCAGGCTTGCCTTTCAGAATCACATCTGAGATGGATGTGTGGAAAATGGACCAAAGGGGTGCATGTCTTGAGGCATAGAAACTTGTTAGAAAATATTTGTTAGCTTAAGTAAGATCCCCCAAAAGTTAAGGCCATGCAAAGAAGATCATTATTATGAGAGACAGAATTGAGAATTTTTAGTGTGCAAGAAGTAAGAATAAGGAAAAGCCTTATGCTCCGTGTTTTGAGCAAGTTGAAAAGTAAGCCCTATTAACAAATTTGTTGGCAAGCCTGTCTGGCCTCTGGTCTGGTAAAGATGGACAATATGCAATGAAGAGTCAGTCTCAAGTTGCAGAGCCAAATGTATGTCTCTATAAAAGTAAAAAAGAAATAGCAAGGGTCCCTATTGCGCCTTTTAATTCCCATTCTGTTATGGTCTATAGCATTGTCTCTGAACAGGAAGTCCGGCCAAAGAATGCATATAGAATAAGCCAAAGGACTACCAACCTATTCTTGTATACCCATCCTTTTCTGATGTTAGAATGAATTATTGGGTAAGTAAGAACAACTTGACCTTTATTTCTTTGTGATATTGCTTCCCAGAAAGTGGGCAATCTTCAAGTGATGGAGCATAGGGGAGCTTGTTGAGCTTAGACCTTCTGGGTCCTCTCTTCTCTCACTGTTCTTCTTCCTGACCTTGGTCACATCATCTCTTCAGTGTGCTCACTCTTCTTTATTTCACTGACACTACACATTCTAATTTATTTGTCTTCTTTGTATTCTAAACAAATGGAAAATTTAGCTGTATGAAATAATTAGTGGAAAATTTTTAACTGTGCAAGAGGATGATGACTAAACACAAACTGCTTTGTAATTATGATATAAAATGCCCTAGAGTCCATCAGGAAACCCAAAACCAATATTCTCATTCATTCATTTCTTTCTTTCTTCCTTTTTTTTTTTTTTGTTCAATAGTTACTGAGCATCTACTATGTGCCAGGTACCCTTTTCAGTATTTGAGACCCACCTGTAAATAAAACAGATAAAATCCTTGCTCTCATGGCACCCACAGATTTGGTTTACAAAATATTTTAGTAGTATCCATACTGTCACTGGAATTCATAACCTTGCTAAAGTCATTGTAAAGATAATATAGTCTTGAATGAGAATAGTATGGAGATATTTGGGCATTAGCTAGTTATACTTTTTACTTTCAGCTATTTTTTTCTTTTTCCATAGTTTCTTCCTGCCCTATGGACCTGTGTTGGCATCCATGGTTACCTCCTTTTTTTATTACTATACATCTGAGTCTGTCCACAACACTTTGAGGTGTATCAGCAAAATGTAAATTTCATCAAGGTCAGAGTACCATTTAGAATTGCAAAACATTGCTGGACACGTCTATTAGGGCACAGTGACCTTCCCTAGCTACATCGAACTTTGCGCTGCCACTTGGTGAGATATTTATTGTACCATCACGTGACACTTTCAGGTAGAGGAACTTAAACAGAAATGAATACAAAACAATTTGTCAGATTGACCAATGCAAAGACCATTAATGACCTCTGCCTTGAAAGGAAACACAAGGGATTCTGTTAGCCATGAACTGAGTGATTTGTACCTTACACATTGTCCCTCCCCTTGTGACTTCTGTTCTGGGCAAAATCAAGACAGATTCTGATCACTTCCTGTTCCTTCAGTCCAGTAATTATGGATTTTTAAAGGAATTGTGGATTAATGTAACTGGATTTTATATTAAATCAGCAAGAGTTAAGAGTCACAGAGTCAGAATTTTTAAAGCAGGAAATGCTTTCTTATTTTCATGTATTATCTCATGGATTATATCTAACACCCCCCTATGAGGTTGGCATGAGTATTTCTATTTTATAGATGAGGAAATTGAGGCTTGGAGGAGTTAAATGATTTTTGTTCTTGGTCATATAACTAGTATGGGATAGAAGCTGGAAAGGAACCTATCCCTGATATTCCAAATCCAGTGCATTTTGGGGCATGTTATGCTACCTTCAAAGACCATTAATAGGGAGCATATTGTGTTATGGGCACTTTGGTATAGAACTGAAAATTAAAGACGTGAGCTCCTTTTCACAAGGACCCAAAGGTCTGCTGGCAGCAACTCCGTAATGAAGTTTCTGAGCACTCCTTTACACTGTGCCCACTTCACAACCGCCCCATAAGGTAGGTTCCTGTGCCATTATCCCATTTTACTGTGGAGGCTGAGAAACTAGTTTACAACTAACGAGTGGTGGGCTTGGAATCAGAATTCACATTTTTCCTGACTCTGACGTCTATATTTTTATCTAGGGCCTCTCCAGACATGATGTGGATGTATACGAGATTCCACGTCCAGTACTGGTGGAGCAGGTATCATTCAGAGCAGGAAAGTCAAAATGAAAGCAGGCTCAGAGAAAAGAATAGACATTCTGGCCTGGAGTAGCTGGGAAGACTTTATAGAAATCCTTCAGAAAATGAAATTCCAAGGGAAAATGACACAGAGAAGAAATGGAAAAAGAGCCGTCCTACAGTATGAATGATAATAAAGCACAAGAAAGCTTTAATCACATTTACAAGGAAACACATTAAACTTTCACAAGCCCATATGAACAGACAAAGAAATTTCAGACCCATATGTGGCAAACAATATGCTCAATTCCTCACCTAACAGGCCCTACTAGGGGAAGTGACTACATAATTTTGTTTCCACCTTAGCCCAGCCTGTTTGGCTTTAGATGTATTGGTCACCTCGGGGCCTTGAACTATGCTACATTCTCAGATGTAATTCTTTACATCTTGTGAAAACTCCATCCCCCATTTTACAGAGACTTCTGCTCAATTGCCTTCCCAAATGCCTATCTAAAATATTAGCTCATGCTAGGCACTCAGGTACCCCAGTTCCTGCTATATTTTCATTCGGAGCACTTGACAGTAATTACATGCTTATTTATGTATGTATTGTCCCTCTCCCATGCCTGTTGGCAAACTCCACAAGAGGAGCTTTTTATTACTGTCTCTCTGGTGCCCAAAACAGAGCCTGGCATATCATAAATGTCCAACACTTGTTGAATTAATGCATGCATGAGTGAGCATTGAACAGTAATGATAAGAAATCTTAGACGAATGTGAGATGAGTTTGAGAATTTTTTATGTTCTCTGTCTCTCAATACCAAATTCTATTCTTTTCCCATTTCCTTGGTTTAATGTTTCCTTGATTTCTCCTGTTCCTTTTGGAAAGCAAGCAGGCCTACTTTGGACCACATCTTCCTCCAAAGAAACTCTTTTTTCCCTAATGTGGGACATTGAAAAATTAATACTTGCCTTTTGTCATCTAGTGGTTATGGATTGAATGATGTCTTCTAACCCTGTTGAGAAATCTGTTGCCCCCAGAATACAACAAGGATGCCAGCCTGTTAAACCAAGCATGCCGTTGTCCGGGGACAGCCAACCAACCTGGAGTCTGCACGATCCTTCCCCTTGTGGGAAGGCCACCCTCCCCTCCACACCCCCACTCTTATTAGGGATTTCTGGACCCAAGGGTAGGTAGGGCAATGACCATGTCCAGCTTGAAGCAGCTAGAGGAGCTTGAGACCTTCGCCCATTGTTCTTTATAAGATTATAAAGGGTCTTAAGTCCAAGAGGGGAGGATTGTTATTTTTTATTGTTAAAAAAATTAACTAATTAATTAATTATTAAAAAAAAGAAGAAGAAGATTGCCAAGGGGAAGTTCTTGACTGCAAGGCCAGACTCCCTATTTCTGAGACCCCCTGGGTCCTATTCTGACAGCATTCTGAGCCTATTTCTCTCATACTCCTCCATAACCACCTTTACCTAGAGCCCGGGAAATCTCCCCTTTGGAGCCTGGCTTGTTTTCTGTGTGAAATCGAAACCATAGGTTTAAAGAGTTGATCATTACAATTGTTACCACTTAGATTGAATCTCTGGGTTTCTGGCTGTTATGTTTTTCTTGGTAGGTCCTCCACATAGCTTTGCTGTCACATCTATTTCAAATTGATGACTCCAGCGTTCAGGGCCTTGGACATTTGGACATATTTACTCAGTGCCCAGCACAAACAACAACAACAACAAAATTAAAAGCCATATATATACATATATATATATATGTATATATATATATATATTTGGCTGAGATGTAGGTCATTTGGGATCTACTTTAAAATACAGACAAGTAATTACTTAGACAAATAAAATAAAGGGGTTCAACTAATGGTTGTATAAGATCTCTTGCTGCTTTAAAATTCTATGATTCTATTTTGCTGTAAGAAAACATGTCAATATGAGTTAGAAGTAAAAATTACTAGAAAATATAGTTCCATCCTGCTTTCATACAGGAACTCTCATGAATCCTTTTGACTGGAGGATTGTCTATTTGCCCAGTTAGGCCAGGAAAGATCCCCTATGTAACCCATTTGTACATTTTATCTTCCTGAATATTAACTAGTTTCTAAAAGTGTTCTTCTCTCACTTAAGATGATTTGTTCTTTGAGGGCCTTTTCAGATTACATAACCCCGGGTCCACAGGAAAGGCTAACATGAAAGCCAGGATCCTCACTTCAGATTAGCACATATGCCTGTAGTTTCCATTTATTGTTGGCTGATTTCTTAGCATGATTCAACTGTAGCAGAAACAGAGGAAATACTCTATCTTGTGAGACTGCCGAAATGAAGATGTGCTATGTCCCTTTTCTTGATGGGGATGAAGTGTAAGGGAAACACTTGGCATGTCTAGGCTGGTTGTAAAAATTTGCACTTCTTGCCCTAGGGAACTCTAACTATAAAACTGGAGTCCATTTTTAAATGTTTAGGTTGACTCACTCACTAAGTGATGCACATTAGGGGCTCAAAGACTGCTTTTTGCCTGCTTGATAGAACTTTAGTGAATGTGTTATCAGTTGCTACTTTACCATTTCTTGCTAGAATGATTGCTTTCTTTTAAAATTAAAGATGATAGGGTGATTCAGGGGGTTGAAGGTCCTGGAGGACAAACAAAAAACATTTCTCCATGCTAAACAAGCAAAAAACTCCACGAGAATAACGTTAACAAATAATAGTACATAATATATGAGTGCTTATTCTGTGTCACGCACTTGAATAACTACCTTTAACACTCAAAACTGCATTTCTGTCTCCATTTTGGGGAATTAAGAAAAAAGCAACAATGATTGAAAATCAGAACTATTACAGCATTTCCAGAGGTAATGAATCTGGTACTGAGCAAAGTTGAAAATGCAGGTTTTTATGACTCTAGTGGCTCACTCTTTACCCAGATACTGTATGTTGTCTAGTCAGGGGATGTGCATTCTGCCATCTTGACTTCTTGAGCCTTGGGAAGGGACATTCACGTGGGCACCATAGAAGGCTGGAGGGAATTTTGTGTTTGTGAATCTCTGAGAATTGGCTTTCTGGGTGCTGCTGCTATAGCATGAGGGGAGAGAACAGCTTTTTCACCATGCCCTTAAGCCGCCTTCCTAGGTTGAAGGAAAAAGGTGCTCGATGCTGAGTATGCTTCAGTTGGTGTCATTCAAACCCCTTCCCACCCTTCTGTAGGGAACTGGAACTTCAATATTTGCAGGGTAAATCCAGGGTTCCTCCCAACCCCTCTCCCGTTCCATAGGCCACATTCTCTATACTTTGATACAATGTAACATTGTTAGAATTAGAAGGGGGTTTTAGAGACAGACTAGCTGTTTTTCCTGCACCCTCTTCCCATTTTATGAAAGAAGTCTGGAGAGGTTCAGGGGCGTTCCCAAGAAAGCATGGCTAATGAGTATCCAAGTTAACAAAAAACGTAGAGTGGCCTTTTCTCACCAACATATCTCTTCTTAGAGGCAACCTTTTCAAACCCTATCCTTTCTTTTTTGCCTTCCGGCATTTTTTAAATTTCTCATTGTTTAAAAGTATCTCCTCCCTCTCTCTACTCCTCCTAAGTTTTTCTCGTTTTTCCCTTCATTGTGTCTATGATTCTTCCTGTGCTATTTTTGAAGGCACATTGATGTTGAATAATGTCCATTCCTATAGCCAGTGCTAGTTTGTATTTTCTTTGTGGTGGGGAGGGAAGTATGAAAGAAATGTGGGCTATGTACAGCTGTTACTGAGTTATCCAAACAGGAAAGTACTTGGGGCTATTTTTAAGCTACGCTTTCAAAGATGCAGGCCTGGGCCCTGCCTTTCACCCTGCAGCATGCTGGGTTCTGATTTCCAGGATGAAGTTCAGAAAAGCTGTGGCTATTGTTTCTTCAAGGGCTTGTCTTCCCCAAAGAGGCTCCCAGCCAATGACTACCCTTGTGAAAAAGTATGGGAAGACTGAATTACGGGAAGCACAATGACTTATTGAATGAACTGGTGTCCATCAATGATTCTAGTGAATATATTACTAATGGTTTTTATCAAAACAAAAACGATAAGGAGCTCTTCATCGTTCCTGACCCTATTTAGCAAGATCAAAATCTTGGCTTTTTGCATAATTTGTGAAAGGAAGGAATATTTTTAAAGGGTCACTACTCAACCAGTTATGAAACCTAAATTTCTGGTAACCTAATGAGGTCAATTTAGCTGACTAAGCCTGAGTTCTATTAGTTGCACGTGTTGAATGCTAACCTATCTATAGTCTCTGATTTGATTTCAGACTGTATGTTCAGGAACTGTTATACTTTAAATTTCAGACAAACATATGAGGGATTGCCAGTAATATGCCTCAGATGACTGCCTGAACAAGTGTTTGTCATCATTGTTGTATGGCCATCTCCACATTGATGCTTTGAGTTTCTGTTCCCCCAAAATAATAAAAATGATGGTGATGCTACAGCTGATAACAGTCACAATTATGAAAGATTTCAAATGAAATTAAATCAAGAATTAAGGGGTGTTCTCCAATATTTTTTTCTTTAAAAATAAGCAAGTAAACCTGACATGACATCTACTACTTTGGCATCCAGTATAGTCCCTGGCAACTCAGCTTTCTGAGAAAGAATACAATGGATTTTTATAGTATGATCAGAGACTAGCTATAGTCTATCTCTTCTATATAACCTAGTTTATGTATTCTCTTTCATGGGATCTATTGTTTTGGACTTCGTCACTACCTGTGTCTACATAGGAGCTCTTTGGTATAGACACAGACTTGGGGTCTGTGTGTGTGTACAAATATATGCATCTTTGTCAATTTCCTACATGATTTGGAAGTTTTCATTTTTCAGATGGTCAGGTGATATCATATATCATCCCATCTGCTTCATAGAGTTGTTAGGTATATCACATGTAGCAACTAACTTGAAGACATCCTAGAAAGTTACGGTTGCTGCTCCAGTATAAAGTTATATAGTTTCTTAACTGAGTTTATTAATGCCTAATAATCAGCAAATAGAGTACCACAGAGGATATTTTCCATTACTGGTGATAAATTTGAAAGGTATCCATATATTGTTGGGTTGGGGTTCCTTTACAATCAGCTCATTCTGAAACGAAGAGCCAATTTAGTAGTTTATTTTGTGGCCATGGCACACTTTTTCTAAGTGAGGCTAATGGGTCTCACTTTATGACTTTGACCTTTTCTGTAGTTCCTAGTCAAGTGATAAGACTGACACTGTGGCCACATCTCTTTCGTCTCTAAATGTTGGAGACCCTGTTGGTTTTCTTGGAAGATGTTTATATGGTTCTGCAAGCAAATGTGGATACTTCCTCATAAATATGGTCATCCATAGGCTGACAAAATCTAAAAAGATTAATACATTTTATACTAATAGATAAGGCAGTTCATTTGGAGAGTTTTTGGAGCATACCAGCCATCTGCCTTTTTACAGTTCAGTGACTTCAAGGGCCAGGTGTGCTGTCCAGGGGAGGAAAGATTCCAGCCTAAGTACTTCCTTTAGATTAAGAAGTTACAGGAAACAAGAGGGCCTGACATTTTTCCCTCTACAATAATAATTATCAATGTAATTATATATTACTGGTTGTTCATTGTTTGTCTCTTTTCCTTATGAGTTTAAGTTATTTGTGGTCAGGGAGCATGTTTGTCTTATTCCCTATTTTTATGTAGCATGTAGTTCTTAAGTGGCACATGAAAGTCCTCCATAAGTGAGTAAATGAACGGTGGACTGATAGGCATTTACATCAAGCCAGAAAGGGATTGATTTCTTCAATTTTCAGACAAAGAAGCTAAACCACTGATTATTAATGATTTTGTACATTTTGTTAGTGGCTGTGTTGGACCTACTGTCTAGATTCCTGACTCAGTCTACAGTTCTTGTTATGGTATCATGTGCCTTTTAAGATTATAATCTATCCTTTCACATTATTTTAACTGGAGCTTCTTGGTTCTAGGGAATAAATCACAGAGGCATGGAAAGAGGCATTTTTCCCCTGCACTGGGGATTAGGACATGTTGACCTGGTACAGTAACAGGTAATTCTTAGGAAGAATTTACTCACTATCAGGCTACTGAAAGACCAGCAGTGAACTCTCCCTACCTAGAAGAAAAGCACAACCACATGAAGACAGGGACTAAACCAGCTGATCTCCTGGTCCTCTCCAGCTTTCTGACTCAATTCCAATGATTCAGCCAGGGTAGAAATATCTTCCCATCTTACCCCCTCCCCAAGGCCTCCCTTTTAGAGATGCATTTCTGGCAGAACAGCAATCAGAGACTGGTAGGCAAATCTGTCATTTGAAGGTTTCATTAAACTTTTTGAAGGGCTCTTCTAAAATTGAGGATTTGAAGAAAATAATGACCAAATGAGTCCCCATTCAGGCTTTTATTCCAACATATAAATCTAAAGGAAATTTCTATACTAAAGTTCTAATTGCAGGCCCTAAAATTTTAAGTGCTAAAATGACATTTAATGTTCAGACTCTAGACTCTAGTCATGGTTTTCAAACTTGGCTGAATGTCAGAATCACCAGGGAATCTTAATCCTACCTTCCAGAGATTCTGCTTCAACAGTTTGAGGGTGGGACTTGAGAATCTTTTTTTTTTTTTTTTTCCATTAATAATGCTCTGGGTGAGTCTAGTGATGGACTACATATGGAAGCTACCATTCTAGAAAATCTCCAGAAATGTTCCAAATGGCAAGTTCTATTTTTGACTTCATTGTTCTAAAGTAAGCCCATTGTTCAAAAGAAAACCCATTGTTCTGGATTCTATTTTAGGAGATAATGAGCCCATTTCTTTGTAAAATATTAGCAAAGTTCTCAAAACTTATTCATCTCTAGTAAAATGCTGGATTTTTCTTAGCGTTATTTCTTCTATAAACCCAACAAAGTGTAAAACACATATACACAATGACAGTACAGGGAATCTTAGTCTTATCTGCAAATTTCTCATTGAGTAGATTTTTATGATCTTGGCATTTTGTGCGGCTAGACTTAGACTGCTCCTGTGTGGAGAGAATGCTGAAAGCCAAGGAGGTTCACCTTTGTTTCAATAATTCTTCAGTTTAGTTTGTGTAAATCATTAACTTATGAGATAGACTCACACATCTGGAGAATACATGATGGTAAAATACACAACAGATTAAGAATTAACAAGCACCAGATGTACGATAATAATGAAGATTTTTTATTCTCAAACTTAGATGCAGATTTTAGGAAAAATGGCCACTTTGATAGATGATAGAAAGAAAGATGAGTGATAGATAGATAGATGATAGATAGATGAAAGGATGATAGACACACATGGATATATATGATTCTAATCCATTTATTTGAAGTGACGATGGAAAGCTGTATAATTTAGTGGATAAACAGTGTTTTGAGGAACCAGGGCATGTGAGTTTGAAACTTGTATGTGTTTTTCAGTTCCTTACCTGGAGAAAGAGAAAACATGTTTTCCTCCCAGGGTTACTCAGTCACAGGAGTAGTCCTTATATGAAAAACCAACAAACAAAAGAAGGTAATGATTTCAGAGAGCTGGTAGTGAGTTAATAGAGAAGGTATAAAGTCATATGGATTCTTCATCTTAGATGCCCAGGCAGTTATCAAGGAAATGCTGGGTTTAGCACTTCATCATACCAGGTGTGGGCTTTGGCAGAAACACCATGAATCACTGCCAGGTTACTGTACAGCCCATCCATAATGTTAGTATTCTAAGAGTTATTTAATAATACTGTCAATGTTTCAAAATCACTTGCTATCTAGAGCAACAACCACTCTGATCATCAGAAAGGTATTTATATTTGCATATGTACAAAACTTTCCTTCTATTATCCAGTGGTATACTATGTGTCTGCTTGAAATAAAATTATAAATTGGTTAAAGTGTTAAGAAGCATAAATGGATTGAAACTGATTTATGCAAAGCAAGGAAGGTTTTAGAATAGTAGAGGATAGATCAGCATCAGAGTAAAAGCTGAATAATCTTACCTTGGGAAAGGTGGGCAGAGGGCAGTTTGGAAATCTTGGCATGAGAAACTGTCTTAACTTGGGTTTGCCCCAAGACAGATCATAAATCAAGGGCTTGGGACAGACATTCGTTTGGGAAGTAATTCCAGGGAAAAAGAGTGGAAGAAAAGCAATAATGAATCAGAGAAGACAGGAAATACCATTCAAAGATACATTATTGAAATGGCTGCCAGTGGTGGTCAACTCATCTGGTACCTTCTGAAGAGCAGAATTGTCTACCCAGAAGATTTGAGGGGCACTACCAGTGTCAGTGTTACCTATGTGGGCGGTAACTTCACTCACCTCCAGGCTCAGCATGGCGGAGCGAGCCTTTGTGCAGGTACTCTAGCTGCAGCACTGGGAAAGCTCCAGGAAAGAGTAATGGCAGGATAGTTCCCCTCAGGAAAGACAGCAAAAGGGGTGCTGTTACCAAAAGATGGAGGAACACTGAATCAAGCAAAACCAGATATTTCTTAGGTGAAGCTGGAGGGTGTTTACTGAGAGAGAGAGAGAGAGAGAGAGAGAGAGAGAGAGAGAGAGAGAGAGAGAGAGAGAGAGAGAGAGAGAGAGAGAACATAAAACTTTATTAGGACATGGCACGTCTCTGATGTTCACCCGTTTTCATTCATGCTGTTCCTTCCACTTCTCTGTTTGTCCGGATCTTAACTAACCAAGGTCCACATCCTCTGCTAAGTCTTTCAGGGTAACATATTCTTCACCAGTGTGTTCCTTTCTCTAAAGTTTTATCACAGCATCACTCCCACCCAGCTTAACTTTCAGTTATTCTCTAGGTCTTCAAAGTTTGACTCAATTCCTTTCCATGGCAGAGAAACATGAGTTTTAACAATAGCCAGAATTGAGTTAAAATTATTATTGTACCATTTACTGGTTATACCATGCTCTCTTGGAAAATCACTCCTTATACTGTGATTACTTCATCAATAAAATGGGTATAATAGTAATCACCTTCTAAGTTTATAAGGATTACATTCAAGTGAACTTCAAAGTAACTGAATACATGTTAGGCACTTAATAATTATTAGTTCTGCTTTGATAAAAATTACCATGCCTTATACTTCTTCTGACTATTCCCCTAAAATCTTAGTTCAGAATTAGTTCTCACTAGGGTGCAGAAACACTTGTTGATCATTCATATAAACTCAATGGTTGCAAACTTTGAGCCGGAGGTTGCAAACTCATTGTGATCAATGAAACATATTTATCAATGATGTATTTGACCAGAACACATTTATTTTAGGGCTGAATTAAAGGCCAACAACTTAACAATCTAGTTATTTCACTTAAAATGTAAATTGCTGCTTCTCTTGAAATATTTGGCTCACCTTTCTGCATGGTACAATTAATTGCAGCTATTGCCAGTACCCTGCTGTAGACGAGACAGGGGCTCTCCAGTTTGCCACAGCCCACAGCACGCCTTCGCAAGATCTTATGCCGAGTCTTTACACATTTCTCATACTTCCCTGAACCTTATGCATTTGGGTTTAAGACTCCAGCTTCTTCATAAGGTTAAGAAAAATATAAAAACTTTAAAGAGCATTTTAGTTGACTGTTGAAGGGTGGTGAAATTATTGTCATACCTGATTTATATTAAATATCTGCTGGTTTATGTATCAGCAGTATTTGTTGGGCATAATTGTAAGAACATATGCATGAGCTTTGGCAGTTTACAAAGTGCCCTAGCAGATTACGATCTTTATGATTTTCACCCACACAGTTTTGCCTATTCAGGTGGCAGGACAGGTGACATGATTATCTTTATTTAATGGTAAGAAATCAAGCCCCTGAGAGATTAATAGAAAGGCTCAAGGTCCCAGTGCTAGTAAACAG
Source organism: Furipterus horrens (assembly GCF_987537825.1). Classification (NCBI taxonomy): domain Eukaryota; kingdom Metazoa; phylum Chordata; class Mammalia; order Chiroptera; family Furipteridae; genus Furipterus; species Furipterus horrens. The sequence continues at coordinate 130,078,026 of NW_028327171.1, read as the reverse complement.
TAGTTACTGACTCCAAATCTAGGCTGGTGCTTATGTCATCACTCTTAAGGAGTTCATTATTAAATACATTTTTAAAGAAAAATGCTAGGAAAGCTGTCAGGAATATGTATTGGATATATAAGTAATACTGCAAAAATAGCCACTGGTATGAGCGAAGTGCAGGTGGCTTGCTGGTATGATCGAAGCCAGGTGAGATTCGTGGTGATAGACTTGCAAAAGAAAGTTGAGTATGAAGCCAGATTCTGAAGTTTTGGTTTTTTTTTTTTTGCAGGGGTTATTATTTTCTCTTATGCTTTTTTAAAGGTATAATGTGAAACTGAATATCAGGAAAGTGTTTATGGAAAACACTATCTCATGGAAGTCCTGTAAAACTCAGTAATTAAGTGGAAAACATGTAAAATCATGGGCAGGGCACCAAAAACAGCTTTGTTTTCCTGGAGCAGATGGAGCAGAATGTCTGAGCTGAAACAAATCAGCCAAGAAAATTTTATCAAAGGGACAATGTTCGGCTCTCCAGTTGCATGCTAAGGACAATGGTCACTGTCCATTGACCTTGAAACTATAGCTGGAGCAGCCAGCCAGTCAGACCACAAGGCTAGGACACTGGGATGCAAGGCCAATGCTTCCCTCTCCTGTTTCTCTGTTAAGAAACTAAAATTAGGGTCATCTTGCTCAATCACTTTGGAAAAAGTGTTTAATTGCTGTCCAGGATAGTTCAGACTAACCCTAAGTTTTCTCCCTAAGGGAGAAGCCATGATTAAAAATGTGCTTTGTGAAAGAGTATTGAAACAATCCAAAAAAAGAAGAATTGAAGGAAGGAAAGGTTGCACAGAGCAAGACTGGGCAGATTCTGTTGTGGTGGCCTGGCAATTTCAGATGGGGACCATGGCCTGAATTCTAGTCTGACATCTAGCTCATGATGGGAAAGTGTGCAGAAAGAGAAGAGGTAATTATAACATCATCATTAGCAACTACCTTATTGATTTAGGCACTATCTATAAATTGGAAGATCCGGGAAATCAGATGTATTTTTATAAAGAAAATATTAATTCATAATATAAAAATCAATGTGCTCTATATAAGAGCATGAAAGATATTCAATGTGAATGGGCAAAGGCAAACTAAGGATAGATGGGTCTATTTAAACATTTTAAAACATAATTTTACCTGTTAATTTCTTTTTTTATACTGATTAGTATTATTGGATTGAGGAGATGTATGTATGAAGAGTAAATTAAAAGTGTGGAGATTAGCTCCTCTACCAAAACGTGATGGTACAGGAGTCAGTATATTGGGCTATCACTTGCGGCTTGATGACTTATCCACCATTGATGAGGGCTCTGAACTGAAGAAACTTGTCAGCAGAATCAAATCGGCAGCTTTAATTACACTGGCGCAAGCCTCTCTGATGATGCAAGGTTGCCGCAGTTAGAATTGATGGACCTTGGGTAATAAAAAGCTTTACAGGTTATGAAGTTATATTTTATAAGTGAAGAAAATCACCATTACCTTAAAGTGTTTTTCCCCCATGCTTTAATGCTTAGTAAAAGATAAAAGGGAAACCTGCAATGAGTTTTATTTATATTGAAAGAATGAATTGAAGGGTACTATTGACAATACATTCTTCTGATTAGAAAAGACATTTAAAGCTTAAGAAACCTTCTGGTTAAGTTCAATTTTAGTTTTATATTTGACAGCTTTCAAATCACAAATAGGCAAGGAGACTAGACAACTCTAGGAGCAAAAGAAAGTCATGGGTGGAAGATAAAGAAGAATTTTCTGGTTTGACTTCCTCTCTATTGGGCACAGTAGTGGTTTTTTTCTTTCTTTCTTTCTTTTTTTTTTTTTTGGATTAAATAGGTGGGAGACAGCTGGTTCTTGGATTGATGCATAAATCTTGCCATTTCTAAATGCTGTGATTAATTGCATGCATGTGAAAGATTACCTGGAGTTATCATAAGGAAATACTGATGCAGTTAGTCATTGTCATCAATCACACCCATCGCTTCCCTCTTGAAAGACAGGCCAAGATAATGCTGCTTGATCCAAATACTTCTAGTGTTTATGTTAGATTACTTGGATCAACATTTTTCTGTACATCTGTTGAAAGCATGGCTGAAATCTGGATGTTTCGTTGTGGGAAATCTACATGTCACTTAGAAGTCCAAACAAAGTGCAGTTATATGACATGTGGGACAGAATACTGTATGACATGTCATAAAAGGAGAGCTTACCTTCATTTCTTCATTCAGTCTATCTTCCTTCTGTCCTTCAACAAATATTTGTTGGGTACACTATATTTGGAAATAAAAATAAAAGAATTATAAGACCTAGTTTTTTCTCTTGAGCTTCTTTCTTTTTGGTGGGAGTAACACTTATGTAATTGAAATAAATGCTTTGATGTAAAATTTGACAAAGTGCCATAGGAATAGAACAGCACTACTAAGCCTGACTGTATGTAGTGTACATGTGTGTATACACTATATGTATGGTTGGGGCAGTGCATCAGAAAAGGACGGATGCACTGAGGAACAAACACTGGACTTAGCTATGAGAAGACCAAGTTGAAAATTAATGGGCCTTGGGCTAAATTTAGCAAGTATATAGTTTCATGGTTTGAAATTTTTGAATACATTACCAATGTCTAAGAATCTGGAGATTTTTCTTAGAAATCTGGAATTCTGACTTCTTTTGAAAAAAATCTAACAATTGGCAATAACCTCAGGAGGATGATAGGAGCTTGTAAAGGCCACTAGAACTTTTTTATGTTGTTGTTTTCTTGCTTCATGCATTTTTCCTACCTACTTGGTCTAGACACATATTTGAGTTTGTAACTTTGGATGCGAAGGCTATTCCAGCAGCTGTATCCAGTAAGGGGCAATTCCGAAAGCAGAGAAAAACTGAGCATAGTGGGCAGTTTCAGCATGGCAAGACAGTAGCTTTCATTGGACAGGTTCTACACAGTGAGTCTGGAAGAGCATATTGAGTCCAGATTTTAAAATGTGCACAGTTAGAAACTTAAATATTGTCTTAGAGACTAGTGGTTTCAAAGTGCTTCCCAGAGGCATAGCATGAGCATCACCTGGAACTTGTTAGAAATGCCAGTTCTCTGGCCTCTCCCCAGACCCACTGAATCAGGTACCCAAAAATCTCTGGTTTAACAAGCCCTCCAGCTGATTCTGATGCATGCTAAAGTCTGACAATGCTGTAAGAAATAATAATTAAAAGCATAGTAAAATGTTTAATAGTAGGAGATTTGTTTAAAATCACACTGTTGCGAAACTGTTACCATAGAAACCACTTAGCGGACAATTATCTAAGTAAAAGGTGCTAAATGCCTGGATCAAAGCAGTGGGAGCCAGTGAGAAAAGCAACCGAAGGTGTGAAAGAGATTTCTTTCTTTCTTTTTTGTTTAATTTTATTTTTATTGTTTTTCTATTATAGTTGTCCCACTTTTTCCCTCATTGCTACCCCTCACCCAGCCCACCCCTTCTCCCACAGTCAATCCCCACCCCATTGTCCATCTCCATGTGTCATTTATACATGTTCCTTTACTAAACCCTTCCCCTACTTACCCTGCTTCTCTCCCTCCCCCCTGATAACTGTTACTTTGTAAAGAAGATACTTCAAGTAGGAAATACCTATGATATGGGTGTTATCCCTAAATGAAAATATTGTTTTTCTCAAGAATAATTATTTATTTGTTATTAATGTATTTGGGAGCAATTTCTGCTGGATAAAGGAAAAAATAAAATTATGTTATAGTTTATGGTTTTTATGTGACAATTCTAGTTAAAAGTTAAATGACTTATTTTATACTTTCATAATCATATCCATTTGTTCACATTGAGTGTTATTCTAGTAAATGAGCTATAATGATTTCATTCTAAAAATTATAAATTAAATTTTAATTTTTTATAAAGTTGTAATGTGAAGTATATTGGTGGATATTTTTGAACTCCCTTTGATACTTAGTACTAATATTTACAGCTAACTCAGTGTTGAAATATATTGCCAAAATAGGTAATGTGCATAAAATTAAAATGTATTGGCTTTCCTCTTAAGATTTATTCTGCCACTAGTCCTCAAATCAGGTAGCACTCAGTAGACTTCTGGCAATACAGTAATTCATTAATGGATCTATTTGAGCCTTACATGTGATTCAGCAGGGTAAGTGAGCAATTTAGAACTTTTGCTGAATATCAAAGCAGATAACAAGGAAGGAAGCCTTATTGGGTGAGCTAATTTTCCTGTTAGTTTTGGGAAGTTTAAAGCAGGAAAATGTAGTTAGTGGGCTCTTATTTATTCATCCAATGGGGACAGAGTACAATTCAAAATCATAAAACTATAAGCATTAGCCAAAAATGGGAAAATAAACTGATATGAGTTTTAAGTCTTTTCCTTCCTCCATGTCTGTGTCTTTTTTTTCATGTACTTATAAGTGTTCTAAACAAACATATAATTCTGAACTTGATATCTGAAGGGAAAAATTTTTATTTTATATGGACTTGTGCATATTTGAGACAAGATTTCATGTAAAAGTGCTTCTTAATGAAAGTGCAAGCTTCACATTCCTGGCGATAATGTTAGCTACTTATTATTATGTATTTGTGTACCTCTCTAGGCCTTTGTGAGGTCAATGACAGAGGCCACCTGGGCCATTCCAGTTTTTGAGGATGCCAGGTTAATAAAGCACATAGAAATACCAAAGAGGAAAACTAATGCATTTTCCATTGGACAATTACAGTTAAATTATTTTTGTGGTAGTTTTTCAATCTTGCCTTCCAGAGGTATAATTTTATTTAGTGAAACTATTGGTGAAGGAGAGGCCTGGACTAATGACCCCCAGTTCCTCCTGTGATAGGCCCCAGAGAACCCTGTAGAAATGCACTCACACAAGCCAGAGAGACACACTGTTAGTCTATGAAACCTTGGGCTTTGCATAGGCTCACATCTGAATACAGTAGAGATGTACACATATCTATGAAGTGTGGTCTTTTAGGGAACAGTCTAAGAGAATCCTAACTCAATCATATACCAAGTGCTACAGCTGCTACCAAGCAGACTTTTTTGGTAGTTCTTCTCATGTGCTTAGCACTAGAGAGAAGAGCACCCAGGAGTACAGAAAGTCCCAGCATGGCTAGGACAGCCCATAACAAACCAAAGATGTCACCAGGCAGGAAGTGACTCAAGTCTTCTTGGAGAAAGTCTGTGGTAGTCATAAGAAGCCATTTAAGTATTTTCTAATTTGACATTTATGTCGCAGATGAAACTCTTTGTAGGCCAGCTGATAATGTCCTCATATCAATTTATCAACATTGACGAACTGATTGTTTCAATGGTTGTACCTGTGTTCTCAAATCCTGAGATTTTTTTTTTTTTTTAATCAACCTCTTCTTCAGCCCCTCAATCCCTCCCCTGGCAGTCCTTGTTGTACCCAGGAGTGATTGCTCTATAAATTTTATGAAGGAGAACAAACAACAACAGTGAAACAGTAACAAAAAGATTGTATTTCCCTTGTTGTGGGCTTATTTTCTCCTGTGGTAGGTTTATCAGAGGTGACACTCAGAATTGGAAGGACTTGGTGTCACACTGTGGACTTAGAAGGTATGTGTGGTATGTAGAGAGGAATAACCAAACCCACCTCTCATTCCATACTTCGTCTGTTTTCATCAGATGGTAGCCAGCATGTTGCAGTGGCCCTTCCACGCCCCTGCCCCGTTACCTAGTAGATTTTCACTACCCCAGTAAATGTGACTCTGGTTAGTACCTGTCAGTGCCTAGCCCGGTGGCAATGATAGGCCCATTCCAAACCTACTAAAGTTCCTTTTTATCTCTATTTATTTAGCTTAAATGGCACAAATCTTTGTTGATGTTCTTGAACGCAGAATTTTTAATGTAGCCACCAGGCATGGCTGCACATGTTAGTCAAGCACATAACAGACTTTTTGGTTCCGGTGAGGGGAGGCGAGCAGAGGCCTGACGCCGGGACTGGTCTCAGGCAGTGGTGACAAAGGAGCACGCGTGCTCACGCGCTTGTTTAACCAGGAAAAATGGAGACACTTTGTTACATTTTAGTCCTACCAGAATTATCAGAGATTTCAAGGAATATAATTTTATTTCTATAATCAATTATTTTGTATAGCATGTGAAAACTGGAAAAAAGAATTTGGATTGACTCACACACAATTAAAGAAAAAAAACCAGAAGGGGGAGAAACTGGCTTTTTAAGAATGGACTTTTGCATTTCCTTTTTCAAATTACACAAATGGGTGCTATTAAGTGGACTTATTGAGTTGCCTTACATTTCTTCCCACTTGGCTACTCATGAATGTTATATTTGATGTGTATTATTGATTGTTCTGAATGAAATAGTTTCCATAACATTCTGTTCCTTCAGGGTATCTAAAAATAATTACTTTAAAATTATCTTCTCATCTTAAATATTTTACACTTGTCCTTGAGCCAGCTATTGGATCCTAAAAAAGCATCCTGTTTTGAAATAAGAAGATTAAGGCAGCATTGCCTTCTGCCTTGGATGTGGCATAGTGTTTCTGTGAACATCTTTCCCTCACAGCAAATGGGAAAGAATTCTCCCTGGCAGCATCTGATATCCGACCAAGGGAAGGAGTGATTCTTTGAGATCATATTTTAGCTTTGACTTTAAAGACTCTAGAAGCCATTACCTTAAAATGATATAAATTCAGTTACAAAATGGAAAGATGATTACATGATTAATGGAGGTTAATAAATATCATTGAAATCTTAGCCTGGGTGAGGCCATCAGAAACTATTTAATCCAATTTCCCCTGGCTCCAGGCAGGCCAAATGGGAACCACTTTGTCAGATGGAATCTCTCTCCTCCTTATAACTCTCAGAGGAAGTCAGGTCCCCTTTTTGTATGAAATATGATGCATCTTTACTCTGAATAAGCACACACTCTTACCTGGGGTTTCTTTGCTACTAGTGTTGCTCATTAGAAATTAAACTCATGGCTGTTGGAATAGTTGTGAAAGGAACTGGTCGGACAGTGCAGGAATTGAAAGAAAAACGATCTTGTTACGCTAACGACACATCCAACTCTCCCAGTTAATTTCCTAAGCATTTATGTGGCTGCTGAGAGAAATGTGGTTAAATCTCTGGAGTTGACACCTACAAGGGCTAGCAAATTTTCCTCTCCTTTAGTTCAAAATATCCAAGAAATATGTACTTCTGTTAAAAAAAAAAAAAGAAAAAAAAGGGCTGATTGAAAAAAAAAAGTTTGCTTTATCCAACCTGTTCTCTCTAATGGAGAAATAGCTTACTGATTTTGTGTCTGCAGCCTTTTCAAATTCACTAATAATAAGGCTATTACATTAATTAGGAATTGTGTACATCTGCAAGTAAGAAATCTTAAATATCATTACTTAATCAAGAAAGTATTTATTCTTCTCCTGTGAGACATGAGTTCCAGAAGAGGCAATCCGGAGTTACTGTTGGTGACTCGTAGATGTTATCAGAAACCTATACTCTTTTTATCTTCTCTCCCACTATTTTTATCATATAGCTTTGATTTTCAAGGCCCTTGAAGGCCAGCTGAAGTCACAGTATGGCTGATGGGAGGTCTAGGCAGGAAGAAGTGGGCGAGGGGAGGATGAAAGGGCACTTGGTAACTCAGAACTCAGCCACCTTGAAAGAAGTTTCCTGAAGCTCTTGCATAGAGGCAATGCCTTCAGCTTAAGTCTCAATTGTTATCCCTGTCCTCAAGTGAACCTAGGAAATGTTCTTTTTTAGTTGGGTACATTGCTACCTTTGCAGCATTGGGGTTTTATTAGTGAAGCATAAAACATTAATAAGAGGTCTATGTTCTGTTTTTATGTAAGGAAAAACATTAACTTGGTTTCTCAAAGTTCAAGGACTTTTCCATTGAGGAATCTTTTTCTCCCCCCGGAGGGGTATGGTAGTAGAAGTGGTGGAAAGGACATTTGGATATAAAGACATCTTATCTTCTGATCAAAATTTGAACAAGCAGTCAACTCCATAAAAGAAAAAAGAAGAAACAGTTTGTACATTGGACCAAATGGAGATTTATTATATATAGAATATTTTAGATGTAATAACTCTATTAGGTAGAACTTTCTGAGCAACAGATTGCTACGTAGGGCTTACTGGTGAAAGTGTGGGATGATGAAATTGGAATAATAATGAAGACATTAGAAAATTTGTCCCATGAAAATGACTGAAGCCACTTGTCTATGATAAAGCCTAGAAAGAGGAAAGCCATAATTTTAATATTCATAAAGATATATCAAATAATTGACCTTGAATTTAGAGAGGGATAAAATGGACATGAACTCTATTGACCTGTGTCATTTTAGACTTTACCAAAAAAAATCTTATTTATCAAGATTTAAGATACTATAATATTATAAGAAAAATTGTGGAGCCTTTCCCTTTGGACTATCGTAATAAAGAATACCCTGTTCTTTTTGGTATTGCTTGAAACAAATCCAGGCTTGATTAAAATTTTGTGGCTGATATTGTAGAAAACTTTGTTTCACCCAATATTTTAACAAAGATTCTGACACAAATCATTTTGAGATATTTTTTGAAAACTGACACGTAGAGTTGGGTTAATTTGATCTGGAAAATGTCTTAGCTGTCATATAACTATTGTTAACCGTCTGAGAGCACAGTTGGTCTATAGATCTAGGGTTGTTTTCATGGCTCTAGGACCTTCTTTGATTGTTTTGAATGTAGTTGGTATGCTGAACAGTGAGGTTCAACAGATGCAAATATCTTGTTAGTCATATTTCTCAGAGAAAATATGTTTACAGCTCTCTCTTTGAACTCCCTAAGAAAGGCCCTTTTGAAAATTATTATTTGGCTTTTTAATCAGTTCCAAGTAGAAACTTTATTGTATTTACAATCTGAAGGAATCTGCTCTATTCATCCATTTCAGTGTCAGCCCGTTGAACCAACAAAGACATTTGGCTATACACTTCCCAGATTAGAAATCTTTTCCTTCATTGTACTCTCCACTCTGTTTTCTTTAATAAAGAAGTCTCTATCTCAGGCACTAAGCATTAGATATGGTTAGCATATTAATATTGAAAAACTTAGCTAGGACTTCCAACTCTTAAAGATAATTTAATGTAAAAATTTAACCGTTAATCAGCAATCTAATATATTGTGGTGTCCAGTTTGGCTATTGTATGAACAGCTAAGAATTACCTATTTTAGTGCTGAAGATTACTTATTGCTAGTTTTGTTTTATAGTGCTGATATAAAACCTTATGGTTGGGGGTAGACTCTGTGCTCAGGGTCTTGGTCTCTAGGAATATTTTTCAGTTTCAAATGTTTTGTCAATTTACAATACAGTTTAGAAGATTAAAAAAAAAAAAAACCCAGGTTCTATCCAAGTTCACTAAAGGTGAGTGTTATGCTACATATTTGCACAATTTGGACCATTTGGGTAAAAATATGTGACCGTCCGTCCAGGTGTTTTGTCTATGTGATAGGTAACATCCCAATTGCTTTCATTTTTGATAGATCCTCAGAAGCAAAAGACTAGTCTTCATAGTTCTAGGTAAAATGGTTCAACCTAAAGAACAACATCCCTGAAAGTATATAGACCCACACAACCTGTTTATCTAGATAGCCTTGACATTTTGAACCATGTACAGAATGTAGAAATGTTGATACTTAACTAGGCTTCATTAGTATAACAGGTGTGATTATTTTCAGAATCTCAGCCATGTCAAAAACTCTTCAGTTCCTTCAGGAGCTAGGATCTGAAATGCTGAACAGACTTTTCTTTGGCAGAGAAGGACTTGAGTTTGCAAGTATGTTGTTTGATCTACACTGTTGATATCCAGTGCTGACAAATGAATGTTCAGTAAATATTGCATGGTTGGATATGCCCTCACTTATCGTGGGTATTACGTTCTAGACCTTTCCCCGCAATAGGTGAAGATCTGTGAAGTAGGAACCTTAAATTTATTTTAGTACTTATATATATTTTAAGGCTTTACAAACCCTTCCCACACACTTATAAGCCATTTCCAGTCCCTTGTTAACCTTTCCCACTCCCTTATTAACCTTTCCCACACTTTTATAAACACTTCTTATGTTCTTAAACATATTCTACACTCTTAAACCTATGTGACTTTAACAACATACGTATACAGTACCGCAAAATCCTGCGATATAGCGAAAAATCCACAATAAATATTAAATATAATATTTTTTAAAATCCCGAAATACAGTGAGGCTGCGATAAGTGAACCATGATATAGAGAGGGACTACTGTATATGCCCATCTCAATGGAATTTAGAGCACTATTCCAAGTTTCCGAAGTGTTCCTCCATTTTCTGAAGTCCTATCCCTGATGACCTAATTTAGGTAACCAACACAGTATTTATCAATATCTTCAGAATGTTGAGGTATAATTCTTTACCAAATCCTGATTTTGAGGTAAGTCATCAATGATCTATATATGGCAATCACATACGGAGTGGCTAGTGCTATTTAAATTACTGTATTATCTAGTGTGCATATCCTGTCCTCCAAAACCAAATTCTCTTTTGTTAATGTAGTTTTATAAGAGAAATATGAACATTATTCACTTAATTCTTAGTTTCTAGTCATAGGTGTCTAGTTACTTAATTTCTAGTCATATTATTAAAAATGAACATGTATGGTCCCTATCACTGATTTGAAACTACAGACTGACATAAAAAAATTTAATTAATAGAAACTATTGCTATTTTAGGTAATATTAAAGCAAATTAAAATATATGACAAATTCTAACATGTAAGTGACAGGTTTGAAAATGGTGAGAGGTAGTTCTTGAATTCTGCCTTTTTCTCCTATGTCACTTCCTTATTTTCTACTTTATTGTTTGCAATTTATCGTTAATGTACTTCTGATTATGGAAATTATATTTTCTCATAAATATATCATAAAAGTTCTAAGAAAGAAAACTCATCAAGTGTTTGAGCTGCTCTGCCTGCTTTCTTTCCTTCATTCCAACTGCCTATCTGTCCAATCATTCATTTATTAGTGATCATATCAGGTATATAATCTTTCATTTTTCTGTTTTCATGAACACTATTTTATTCATGTTTCCTAATGGAATTATGAAATTTAGATAAATGTCTTTACTGGTTACGTTATATTCCATTGAGTGAATAGATTTTATTTTGGCAATTTCCAACAGAATTCTTTTCTTTCCTCTTTTCTTTTTCTTCTTTTGTTATTATAAAAAGCTGTGAACATCTTAGTCTTAAGGATGTGTTCACATCTATTACTAATGTCTTTGGAAATTTCATAAGAAATATAGTTATTTGATCAATGCTGTACAAAATATTTTCTTCACTTTTTTAAAATTAGGTAGTTTTCTCCCCTATTGAGATGATCGTGGTTCAGCTAAAACTATCGGATGGCACTAGTTAAAGAGCATGTATGAATGACCCATGGACAGGGACATGGACAACAGTGTGGGAATTGATTGTGCCCAAGAAGGAAATCCACTGATAGCATATAATACATGAGCTATGAATTTAGACCTATGGCTGATAATATGAAATGAAGGAGGGCAAAGGGGGAAAATGTGGGACAACTGTAACAGAATAACAATTAAAAAATCAAAAAAAAAAAAAAAAAGAAAAAAAAGATGCAATTCCAAGAAATAGAAAATAAAACTATTGGTTGGTTTAAGGAAATAGAAGATTCCAGTATCTTTTATCCTGTGGTTCTATAAATGTCTTAAAATAAATTATAAGTTTATTTTGATAATTTTTGCTTTTAGGATTTTCTAAGTATCATAATGTTTTCTGAGTGAGGTGATCTGATGACTAGGAACAATCATCATAATTGTTTAATATAACAGACTACTGTTCTACCTTTAGCATTAGGTAATAAAGACAATAAAACAGTTCAAGTTCTATAGTTTTTCTGTAAAATTCCAATTTTTTATTTATTACTGGATAATTTATTAGGATATTTTGTATCCCTCCTGTTTTGCATTTAAATTAACTTATTCAAGAATGAATTTCTTTATGTAACGATGCTAGAAACAGGAGGAGAAACATGAAGGAGAGAGGATTTCCCATGGAGGTCAGTATCTAATGTTAAAAAGAAATACATTCTACTAAATTGGGGTAAATTGAAAAGTAGCAACTTCTACTATGAAGGAATGGCAACTCAGAGGGAAGGTGACATAGTTGGTTCCTAAGGACTTGGGGCTCAGACTCTACAGTAAAAGCTTGTAAAAACATGCCTCGCTTTGATTACTTTTTCTGCGTGTTTCAGTCTACCTCCTGATGCTTCAGTCTTGTTTTGAGCGGATTGACAGATTGATTTCACACTGCTTACTCTGATGGCCTTTCTGTCACATCAGCATCCTACATTTTAGGAATTGTCAAATGGGCCATTGGGGGGGGCGGGTGTATCTGGACGGGAAATGCATCAATTGGCCCCTACCTCCTTCTGTCCACCTCTGTGCCACTTGGATGCGTGATTGTGAGTGACATTTTCTAGAGAGGTTCAGTGACGGTTTCCTCATTTCATATTACCAGCCATAGGTCTAAATTCATAGCTCATGTATTATATGCTATCAGTGGATTTCCTTCTTGGGCACATGTTCCTTTGAGTCAGGGCTTCTCCTTCTCATATTCCCCTTCACATGGGCTGCCTAGAGAACCCTGGTTGTCTTTCTAGTTGCCCAGTCTCTCTAGGTAGGCTACATTCCATGCTCTGGTTCTTTAAATAGTTTCTTGTCTTGGTTGGGAACAGGGATGCCCTTCATATGTCCTGAAGTTGCAAAAATGGAACAGTTTTTCTCAAGGAGAGGTGGTTGCATTTGACATGGTGTTATTTTGCCCTGCATATTATTGTTTTTGGCCAGTTGCTCATTTTCTTCTCCATCGCAGAGAATTGCAATGTTAATGTAGTGGAGTGAGGTGGGTAGCTGTCTCAGGGGACTCATTTGCTAGATCACCTGCCCTAAAGAATGCTAAACAGAAGTTCCTTCTCCTCTCCATTTGCTCAGGCTGTGCACATGTAGCCCCCATTGCTCAGTGTGTGTGTATAATTGTGGTGCGTGAGGACAGACCACCTACAGTTCTTTTTTAGAAGGGAAATGTTTGAAGTTCCCAGCTCTCATTTGGGTTGAAAAAACTTGTTCTCAGTGATACCTATTAGTCAAGTACCAATTGGCAATGTCATATAGGTGCTTTAGCACAGAGGAATCAAAGTCATAATTCATTTTCAGGCCTAGGTCTCTGAGATTGTGGGGTTACTGGGCATCAGTCATCACCAGAGATGCAGGGCACCTGGTGATTGATGATGATATGGTCACTCTCTCTGCTCTGATAGAAAGGGAAGGCTTTGCTCAAAGATCAATGTGTTCTTAGTGAAGTGGATATATTACCTTAGTGGGGGAAAATGCTGTGCCTTTTAGTGATTGTTACATGGCTATGTATGGCATTCCAGGAAAAAAGGTCCATTAAAAGACAGACAAGATATCATGACTCACTTTTCAGCAGAAAATGACTTGGCTTTCACTGATGAAGTTGATTACTGGGAAGGATATTCATGTGCGACTGGGGTATAAGCTTTCTGATATCTGCACATGAATAGGTCCTGGCCCAGTTCACTGAAATTCTGGCCTTTAGTTTTTTTGTAATATGAGATGTGGAGAGGGTAAGGAAAGAGCTGTGAACTTGCTTTGCATTTAATGAGTGCTGCTGATAGAAAGGACATAGTGAGATCCATGACCATAACATCGGAGTAAAGGATAACTTCTGGGTCTTCCTTAAGTATTCCTGATTGGGCTCTACAGCTTGCAAGATTTCCCACTTGCTTAGAGAGTACCCCAATGATATGGAACTGTCTATGTAGAACATATTCATACTAAAGGAAGATTTTATGGGAGAACATTCATATATCATTGTTAAGACTAGGATAACACAAAAGACCAGGAAAGAAGAAAAAAGAAAAAAAATATATACTAATTTATACATTCCAGGCTCCTAGTGGATATGAATTTTGGGGGGACACTATTGAACCCAACAGACAGGTTGAGAAATACAATGATAAATTTTTCTCTATCTTATTTTCTGGAAAAACATTCTTTTGGGTATGGCATGTGAAAACCTTTCTCAAGGTTTCCCATGTTTTCCCTCATGGAAAAGATGGAGAAATGTGGTCTGAGTGTTAACATTATGTAGTGGATTATATTTAGTTTGAATTATTACCTCCAAAGGGAGATTTATGTCAACCAGATTTTTGTGGCATGCTACACACTTCTTTTTATGGCCCTGTGCTGTTCAAGTTTTTGGTCAATGGTGTGAATAATGATAAGACAAACTATGAATATCCCATTTGAGGATAGCACATAGTTGAACTTTTAAAAGTTTTAGCCAACGAAAGATGTTAAAGGATAAAGAAATATGAAAAAGGATATTTAATAGAAATAAATGTAAAGCTTGACATCATTCCAAAATCAAGTGTACAGTTAGAGCATTAGAGGAGCATTTGGACAAATCAATGGATTTTTCTGGGAGGTATATCTTTGATAGTTTCTAACAGGACTATCTAACAGGTATATCTAACAGGTATATCTTTGATAGTTTCTAACATGATAGTTTCTAACATGAGGCGAGATTCATGGATTGCCTGAGAGATGGTGAGTTCTGAGAACTGTAGGTGCTCAAACACAGGTGCACAGCCATTTGACAGTGTTGTCATGGCAATTCAAACAGTCAACAGCCTGTAAGTGTCCTTATTTCTCTTAATTTTATAACTCCTTTTGAAAGAAAATGCCATAAAACCATGAGATTTGGATGAGGCATAATGATGTTAATTATATATATTTAACCTCCTCTGATTTAAATTGATGACATGTAAAAGAGAAAAGATGATAAAGTCAACATGTTACAATCTATGGTCTAAACTTGGACATGAAAACCAGTTCAGATTGGCCTATAGATCTCAGAGAGGGAGCATTATGGCAGTTGAAGAATCGTATTATCAAAAGCAATTGTTGTGCCTTAGGGAAAACCACTATATTTCCTTCTTCAGAGAATTCTCGAGATTGGAAGGAACTTAAAAGTCCACCTATTTCAAATTTTAGAGGTAACTGGGTTTAGTATTTCCATCTTTGGGAGAACATATATCCTCTGTGTGATCTATAAAATGCCATTCACATATTTTGATAACTTCCCATTTTTCTAATGTAGCATAAAATTTTAAAAAATATTCTGAATATAAAAGAGATTACTTCTAATCACTTTTGCCTAAGGTACAAGAACATTGAATCTTCACACTAAAGTTGAAGAAAAAAAGAACAAAACCCAGTGGCAGAAATTCAGTTTCTAATACACAAGAGAGTTAAGAGCATTTACTCACTTATTCTTTCATTGATCCACCAAAGACTTATAGAGCAGGTACCCTGTGATAGGCAACAGGAATGTAAAATGTACCAGAAACCCTCCTTGATCTTGCACTTTCAGAGTAGTGTGAGTAATCATTTTATATAGTATAATAAGTGCTCTTCTGGTGGAATATACAAAATGCATGGAAGTGTCAAAAATCATCAAATCCACAGTAGGAAAAACAAAAAAGGCCACTAAGGACAGCCTACATCTTTGTTCCTGTCTATACCTAGTGTATGTCTGTGTAAACACAGCATCTTGTCTACCTATGTTATTTTACAGAAAGGAGAAATGGCTAGAGAGATTATGAAGCATATGGACTACGAGGTTAAAATAGCTACAGGGATTTGGGTTTCTCTCTTATCAATAAGCTTTTTCAAAGGTGGGAAACTTTTAAGAAAAAGCTGCCTGATCAAACATGCACTTTTAGGCAGAGTTCAATCTGCCGACTTTGGAGAAATCTTGAAGTAAACCAAATCAAGCACTTACATGTGCTACTTTTGTTTTAGACTTAACAAGCCTTTCCTCCTGACTGCTGAGGATAAACAATTGGGATTACTTGACATGACTCTGTACAGAATGGATTAGTTAAATTTGGGCTTGTTCTTCTCTCAAGTCAATGAAAGCATGAGCCTCCCCGTGCCAGCATGGTTCAAAGTTGTGATTTGTGGCAGAGTTGCTGGAAGCTTACAAATTGTGCCCCCTTTCTTTTCCAGAATAAATATCAAACCTCTTATTGGTAAGAATGCTGACAAAAAGGAGATTTGTTTTCATTTCATTTCATTCCAAAATACTATGGAGGAATAAATTAGAAGTTTAAATTTTAAGTATATTGACCTAAGACACTGATCTGCCAAGTCATCTCCGCTTTATTCTGTTGCTGTGTCTGTTGCTTTAGTTTGGCCTATTTATAATATGTTCAGTAGGTGTGTTTGGTTTAGTCTGATGAATATTCTCAGCAGTGAGTTTAGGGTTTATGAGCCAAATGGAGCAAACATGTGGACAGACCATTAGAATTACTGTATGTGGAACCCTCTCTTAGCTACTCTTCAGGGCACCGAGATGAGGGCCACAGATGGAGGTGTAGGATGACACTGCTTTGACACTGGGACTTTTCCTCCATTTAAAATAAAGAAACAGCTTTAAAAGTAAAATATCAAATTAACTTTAAATTTACTGTTTACATAAGAAGACTATTATACTAAAAAGTGAGTTCAGTGACCTTGTCATTTATCTTTGAATTCTTTGTGTATCTCAGCAAAAATGCAACTGGAGTTTTCTTTTAGAAGTTGAGCTTCTATTGGGCCTGTGACAATATGCTTATATGCCATCAATGTCATGGCTGGGGACAGAGCAGTGAGTGGTGGATGGTAGACAGCATTGGAGTTTGAAGTTACATGCTTCTCACCATGAAACCATGAATTTTTCCCACAACCCATGTAGAATCACCAGTTTAGCATCGTCAATGACACTTGCTTCATTGCCTCCTTCCCTAACTGATTTTCCACATTTTATGTTACTGGGATTATGCTTGAAACTCACCCACAGGTCTTCCTTTGTTGACTGCACTTGTTGAATCTCTGTTTCCTCTTCTTTCTCTCCCACTAAGCATCTACATTTCCAATGTGTGTTCTCTGCTTTCTCCCCAATGTCTGATTTTCCTTCCCCCTCATTCTGCATTTGGCCCCCTCTTCCTCTTCACTGTTCACTGCCTCTCCCTGCCCCTCGCTGATCTCCACAAGTCCAGCTGTCACCTCCAGGCAGATGATTCATGGTGGCCAAGGGCATAGACTCCGGAGCCAGGCTCCCTGGGTCCACCTCCTTCCTGCCTCTCTCACTTACTAGCTGGGTGATCTTGGTGCAAGTTGTTTTAATTTCTTTGCCTCGGGATCTTCATCATTAAAATAGGTATAATAATACTACCTAGCTCAAACAGTTGTGATAACAATGAAATGAGTTATTATACATAAAAGACTTAAAAATGCCTGGTGCTAGCTGTTTTGATTCTTTTTATTTTCCTTTTTCCTTCATAATCCCCAGGCTCCTGAGAGCTTCCCTTCTTCAAGATCATACATATTTGTGATACCCATCTCTTTTAGTTGCCCAACTTGAATGATAGGACGTACATTCTTCTCTCTCAACCATCTGTAAATTGTTAATCAGGCTAGATTTTCTACTTATTATTCTTCTCAACTCTCTGCCTGCCCCCCGCACCACTTTTTTTTTTTTTTTTTACAATCACTACAATAATCTCTTCCTGGCAGAGCTTCCTACTTTGTGTTCTGCAATTGTGTGGTCCTCACCTCCTCTCTTTGCTGGTTTGTCTTACATTAAGACAAGGCTAGTTTCCTGGAAACACAAGCCTAATCATACCATCTTCATTTGAAACCACCATCACCACTCTGCCACAAATACTCATTGGACACGGAATGATGTGTTAAGTTCCTTAGCCTAGTAATAAGGTCCTGTGCAAGCTATCTTTTTGACTCGCTGCTCCTTTGTTGTTGTTTTCAGGGGCTTGATTTTGTAGCAATCCACTTCAATTGCTATTCCCTAAAATTGTTTTGCTTCCTTTTATGTATGTGCTGCTTCTATTCATCCCTGTCCTCTCCCTAACTATCGCTACTCACCCTCCCAGTGCTGTCATAATCCCACCATCCTCAGGGACCAACTGGAATGACAACCCATCCTATTATACATTCTCTGATCATTGCAGTAGGAAATGATTGTTCCCTGGAAGAACCAAATAGCACCTTGTGTTTACTCCTCTGAGGGACACTAGTTTCTTGCAAACCAAAGGTCCTAGTATTATGTGGTGAGAAGGATTTGGAAATTGAAATGAGATGATCTGGAATTTTAAACCCAAGGTCTGCCAAAGTGAGCTTCTGTTTTCTTGTTTATAAGATGGTGATGACATTAATAAGTATATCACAGATTTTTATGAGACTTATGTCAAATATATATATATATATGTCGTCGTCGGCAGCCGTCCGTCTCGAGAGACGATGGCGTAGCTTCCTGAGAGTCTATCTGCACCGCCGAGAATGGCTGTGCAGTCCGATTCGGGAGTGACAATCCCTGCCGCACTTGGTACAGGTGAAGGCAGATGGCCGTTGTTGCTGCTGCTGACGCTGCTTCCGCCTGGATCTTTTCTGGGCCGCCTCCTCGTTGCGCGCAGCCTCTGCACGTGACGTACCTTGCCTGACCGCGAGCCTCCAGGCTAGGCGGTCGTCTGCTTGAACTTCCCATGTGTTGAGATTGACGGAGCATTGTGTCATGTCCTTTTTGCAGATGTCTTTGAACCGCAGTTTTGGGCGCCCTGTCATCCTCTTGCCTTCTGCTAGCTCGCCGTAGAGGAGGTCTTTGGGGATACGGCCTGCATCCATTCTTTTGACATGGCCGAGCCACCTGAGGCGTCTCTCGCTAAGAACTGCATGCAAACTGCTCATATTGGCTCGCTTCAGCACCTCGGTGTTGGGGACCTTATCCTGCCAGGCGACATGCAGGACACGTCGCAGGCACCTCATGTGGAAGCTGTTGAGTTTCCTTTCGTGCCTTGCGTAGGTGGTCCACGTCTCGCTGCCATAGAGGAGAGTGCTGAGTACGCAGGCTTGGTAGATGCGCAGTCTGGTTTTCTCAGTGAGGCTGGAATTGTTCCACGCTCGCCGGTTCAGTCTGGCCATAACTGTGGCTGCCCTGGCGATTCTCCGGTTGACCTCCAAGTCGACTGACAGAGAGCTCGAGATGGTGGACCTGAGGTAAGTGAAGTCGTTGACAACCTCCAGGGTGTATCCGTCGATGGTGATGCATGGGGGAGTCCCCGTGCCTTGAGCCATAACATTCGTCTTCGTCAGGCTGATGGCTAGTCCGAACTCCTTGCATGCGTGGGAAAGGCAAGTGACTAGCTGCTGGAGTCCCTCTTCGGAGTGTGATGTCAAAGCTGCGTCGTCGGCGAAGAGCATCTCACGGATGAGCACCTCTTTGACTTTGGTCTTGGCTCGTAGACGGGCCAGGTTGTAGAGCTTGCCATCGGATCTGGTGTGAATGAAGACACCCTCGCTGCAGTCCTTAAAGGCGTATTGGAGGAGCATGGAGAAGAAGATTCCGAACAGCGTAGGCGCGAGGACGCAGCCCTGCTTTACTCCGCTGCTGACTGGGAAGGCCTCAGAGGTTGCGCCGTTGTAGGACACCGTGCTGTGCATGTTGTCATGAAAGGACATGACCACAGCAAGCAGATGTGGTGGACAGCCAATCTTCCGTAGCAAGCTGAAGAGTCCGCTTCGACTGACCAGATCAAACGCCTTTGTGAGGTCAATAAAGGCGAGGTAGAGTGGTTTATGCTGCTCATGACACTTCTCCTGCAGCTGGCGTAGGGAGAAGATCATGTCCACTGTTGATCGGCCAGCTCTGAAGCCATACTGGGACTCTGGGTAGACGCGGGAAGCAAGGGTCTGCAGGCGGGCAAGAGCGACCCGGGCGAATACTTTGCCGACGACGCTGAGGAGAGAGATGCCCCGGTAGTTGTTGCAGTCGCTGCGGTCTCCTTTGTTCTTGTACATGGTGATAATGTTGGCGTCTCTCATATCCTGGGGGATGTAACCCTCCTTCCAGCAGAGACAGAGTAGATGGTGGAGCGGCTGTAGCAGGACTGGTTTCCCGCTCTTTAGGATTTCTGGAGGGATTCCGTCGCTTCCTGGTGCTTTCCCGCAAGCGAGGCGGTCGATGGCTTTGCCGAGCTCTGCCGCAGTAGGTGGGGTGTCTAGCTCCTCCATGACTGGTAGGTCTGGGATGGCGTTAAGAGCAGTGTCTGTTACGGTGTTCTTCGTTGCGTACAGCTCGAGGTAGTGCTCGGTCCACCGCCGCATTTGCTGTTCCTGGTCAGTGATGACCTCACCTGTCTTGGACTTAAGGGGGGCGATCTTGGAGGGGATTGGGCCTGTTGCCTTCTTGATACCCTCATACATTCCTCGTGCGTTGCCTATATCGGCGGCTTCCTGAATGCTTCTGCACAGGTTTAGCCAATAGGTGTTGGCACAGTGGCGGGCGGTCTTCTGGACTTTGTTCCTGGCAGCCCGTAGAGCTTGAAGTGTACTGGGAGTGGGCGTGGCCTTGTAAGCCAGTAGGGCCTTCCTCTTAGCCTCGATCACGGGTTCCATTTCTTCCCAGTGAGCCTCGTACCAGTCAGCGTTCTTCCACTCTTTCTTCCCGTAAGCAATAATGGCGGAGTTGTATATGGCGTCGCGGAGACGTGGCCAATTGGATTCGATAATGTCATCTGCCGCCACTCCCTCGCCGAGTGCATCTTCCATCTTGTTGATGAATTGCTGGGTCTTAACTGGGTTGCTGGCACAACTGGTGTTGATGCGTGGGCGACCCTTCATCTTGGAGTGGTGCAACCTCTTCGGCATTATGCGCACCTTGCTTACCACGAGGGCATGGTCCGTGTCACAGTCTGCACTGTGGTAGCTGCGGGTGAGGAGGGTGCTGCCAATATCCATTCTTCTGGTGATGACGAGGTCAAGCTGGTGCCAATGGCGGGAGCGGGGGTGCCTCCATGACACCTGGTGGATCTCTTTGCACTTGAAGAATGTGTTTGTCACGCACAGGCCGTGGTGACACGAAAGCTCAAGCAGTCGCTGACCATTCTCATTGATCTTTCCTCTCCCAAAGTTTCCAAGGCAGGTGGGCCAGGCCATGTGGTCGGCTCCTACTCTTGCGTTGAAGTCTCCAAGGAGATAGAGAGCGTTACTTCTGGGGATCTTGGATAACGCTTCGTCCAGTGCATGGTAGAACTGTTCTTTCTCTTCGATGGTGGCGCAGAGGGTTGGGGCGTACGCGCTAAGAATGCTGACTGGGCCGAAAGTTGTTGACAATCGGAGGGTAAGTAATCTCTCTGTGCCTCCTGTGGGTGGCTCTATGGAGTTAACAAGCGTGTTCTTCACAGCGAACCCAACACCGTGCTGTCTTGGTTGGTCCGGAGACTTCCCTTGCCCGTAGAAGGTGTAGTTGGTTTCTCTGATAGTTCCGTTGTCGGCCAACCGGGTCTCCTGTAGAGCCACAATGTCGATGTTTAGTCGTGCCAGTTCCCTATCGATGACAGCGGTTTTCCTGGCACCCTTGATCCACGGAAGGTCTGCAGTAAGTCCGGGGCACATGGTCCTGATGTTCCAGCTAGCGAGGCGAAGAGCCGGAGGCTTCTTTCTTGTTGTTTGCTTGGAATTAACTGGTGCGGGTGTTTTGTGGCCCACTTTTTGAGAGGCGCCTCTCTGATCCCCACGCACCCAGTGGGGCAGGCGAGCCATGGCGAGACGGTAGCTGTCCAGTGAGGTGCGATGACCTCTCCCACCGTCAGAGGAGACCCCTGGCGCTCGTTTCCTTCGCCAATCAGATGAGCTTATAACCGGTATCTGTCTCTTCCCGTGTTGAGTCGACATCTTGCGATGACGCTGGAGTGTCCTCTCAAGTGAAACTGAAGCTACAGAGCCTGGGCAGGGTGATATGGAGGGTCTGCTGTTGCCCATGCAGCAGACCCCCCCTCTCTTCGCAGCTGAAGGGTCCAAGGGAAAGACAAAGTCAATACAGCTTGGCTTCAGGTGCGCCGCAGGAGTTGCCGGTGTTGACTACAATGTCAAACCGCCTTAGGGACTCCGGCTCCGGATTTTCTGTCGGGGTTTACTCCCTTAGCCTTTCCCCTGAAGAGGTATGCCGCAAGGCAGCGGAGGTTTTTTGGAGTCAGAGTTTTCCTTCTCTGATTTTAGAGATGTCCTTCCTCTTTCCTCCTTTACAGTCTTGAGGGCAGCATTTACAGGCTAAAATAGAAAACTGGCAGTGTAACCTTCTAAGCAGATACTACCAATACCCTGCTTGGGTATACTCACCCAACAATAAACATCTCTTAAATGTCCTCCAAGTGCCATGCCTCGAATTAGTAAATGGCAGTGCAATGGCAGCCAAACATTTGGATCAGTTTCACTAAGTAAACCACCAACACAAGTAGGTTTTTAAAACAATAGAATAGTGTCTCATTTTATTAAAAATAATAACTATTTTTAAGCAACTTACCAGCAACACTGAATAAAAACCTGGCTGTGTTTCCCACTGTTTCAACTGCTCCTCAGCTGGCTTTAACACAGCAGTATCCTGACTGGTGGCCTGAGTTAAGACTTGAAGAACAACAGTGCTGGCACTATTGAGATCCATGGAAACCAATTGGCTCAGTCCGAATAGCCCGGCTCTCCAGCTTCCACTGTCCAACACGAAGTGGCGTCGGTTGGTCCCGCGCCCCACGCTTGCAAGTCCACGCGCCGCCGCCCACTGATGCCGAAAGCGGCTTCTAGGAACGCGCCATGTTCTGAGTCGCAGCTCTAAACGATGCGGACGCTAGAATATCGCGTCACAGACATCCACAGCAATAAAAAAGATCAAAATACTGATACACAAAACAACACAAATGAATCTCAAAAAGCATTACGCTAAGTGAAAGAAGCAAAGCATAAAAGTCTACATGAAGTTCTAGAAAATGCAAAATTATAGAGACAGAAAGTAGATCACTGGTTGCCTTGGGCTATGGGGCTAGAGGAAAGGATGATACAACAAGACACAGGATAATTTTTAGGGAGATGGAAATGCTTTAATCTTGATTCAATAGTAGTTATGCTACCGAAAAGCAATTTGGGGTCCTGCTGCCTGCCGCCACCCTCTAGGCAAAATTCCAGAAGCAAAGGTTTGGTGATAAAGAAGTCTATCCAGTCACAGCTTCAATTACTTAAGCCTATCAATTAAGGCTAAACTCTAACACCTGGGCCCTGCTATCATTTCCCCCTGTTTTAATCACCTTATTTCTATAGGGCTAGTTACAAACTAAAACAGCATAAAATACAAAAACTACACAACTTTGGAAGAATGACAGGCTTCTGCCTCATAGCCTGTTCCCTCTAGAACACCCAAAGAATAAACCAGGGACCCTCTGCCAGGCCAGCCCAATCCTTTAGAAAAATAGGAAGCCCCACACTTTGTTCTTCCACAGAGACACGAACTTAACAATATACTGTCTAAAAACGCTTTAAGAGAACTCCAGAAACCAATTAAAAAGTCATAATATCCCAGGAAAGTGCAAAGCCAAAACCAGCTACATTAAAATGGTTAAAAAAATTATTTCACCCATGAGAGCCCCTCCCCTAAGCCAGCACAGAAACAACCTTAAAGAAATGAAGACCTATATCAAACAATACTACAAAGCCACTGTAATCAAAACAGTATGGTACTGGCATAAGAACAGACATATAGATCAGTGGAACAGAATAGAGAGTCCAGAAATAAACCCAGGCCTCTATGGTCAACTAATCTTTGATAAAGGAGGAAGGAACATAAAATGGAGTGAGAAGAGCCTCTTTAACAAATGGTGCTGGGAGAACTGGATAGGGACCTGCAAAAAAATGAAACTAGACCACCAACTTACACCACACACGAGAATAAACTCAAGATGGATCAAAGACATAAATGTAAGCCGTGACACCATAAAAGTCCTAGAGGAAAACATAGGCAAGAAAATATCAGATATTTCACATAAAAATCTCTTCACAGATACATCTCCTAAAGCAAGAGAAATAAAGGAAAAAATAAATAAATGGGATTACATCAAACTGAAGAGTTTCTGCTCAGCAAAAGAAAACATCAGCAAAATGAAAAGGAAACCAACCATATGGGAAAACATATTTGCCAATGAAAACATATTTGCATGTATGGTATATAGAGTATATATACACCTATGTATCTATTTTACTCTGTATGTATTTTAAATGACTTCTGGGAAACAATATTTCTTATATGAAGTTAATTTATGTCTCATTTTTAATTAGTTTCAACCCGGTTATTTTATATATATATATATATATATATATATATATATATATGTTTTTTTCAAGCTGTTGATTTATATATGCATGTACACATGCACTATGTCTTTTTGGGGTGATGGGGTGCTGTATAAACCCCGTTAAAGGTTAAGGTAAGCTACGGAGCCCATCACGATTGGCTCAGGGCTGCCATCTCTGCTGTCGAGTGTCTTGAAAGTGAGCAATCTGAAGTTGCCAAAGAACCTCTGGGAGATATTGATCAGAAATCCTTTCTTCCTCATTAGCATCCCCCTTGTCAACACACACCCGCTCACCCCCACTCACACACACGTGCGCTTCCGGCCACACGCCATTTCTGCCGTTCTGGCTCAGAGAGGGCTGTTGCTTCAGAACCGAATCTCCGAGGCGGTGTCTGTCCCTCAGCCCAGCGGCACCCCGCTCCAGGAAAAGGGGGGGCAGGGCTGGGCCCAAGTGTGGAGCCACGGCAATTGGTTCCCGTATCCTGGATTCCCTGGGTGAAGAAGCTGCCTTTGAGGGGGGCGGCTTGGCCAGGTGGCCCAGAGGCCTCTGGAATTCCAGGGGGGCAGTGTCAAAGGGGCACGGTGGGCTGTGTCCGCATGCCCACCGAAGCTCAAACATCCAACGCAGGGTATGAGCGCCAAACCAAAGCTGATACTCCAGTCGATCCTTCGGAAGCAAAAAGGTAAAAGGAAAGGATTTGGAGAAAAGCTTTAAGAGCCACGCAACCAAAGCCAGTGTATATATATATATTTTAAACTAGTGTTTTTTAAAAAACCAGTTTCATTTTAAAACTAGTGGCTTTGCATTTTATTTTTAACATCTTTATATCTTCCACAACACCTCATATAAGGTTGGCTTTTCAGAAATGGTGTTGAATAATTACTTGTGAATTAACCCATAGATTCAACTTGCAAAAGATTCTTACCATGAGTTTCTTCTTTTCAAAAACTCAGTTCCATATTAGTTGAGACCGACCTAGACTTGGGATCTGTTTCAAGGCAGGGAGACATGAGTGATCAAGTTATATCATCTACCACTTTTGCAACTGTACCTCCTTGTGTAAGGAGAATAACCTTTAAAAAAATTATTTCCTTTTCCAAATTAATCACTCAGTCACAAGAAAATGCTTAGTGGCCTCGTGGGAAATTAACAAAATAAGCTAAGAAATCATTTGTTACTGCCATATAGCATCTCCTCTGGCCTCTTGCATCTTGAAAGGAAAACATTTAGTTAAAATTTCTTCACATGGAGTGCACCATCCATGGGGGCATCATAATGAGAAAAGGTCCAAGCGGTCACTGAGAACAGTTGAATGCAAAGGAGCAAGGAGGCCACTGCCTGGCTCAGGTGTCAGGCCTTGGCTTCAAAGGTCCTGGCAGTCAACTGACTCTTGTTTTGCTTGAGTCAATAAAGTAGAAAAGCAAAGATCAGAGTGCAAAGAAGGCAAACACAGAAACCTGGCAAATCCCCACAGATAACACCCAGGGATATAGAGAGGCTTCGAATAATCTCCTGATTTTAGATTAGTGTCTCACATCTGTTATCTCATTTTATCCTTTTAACACCCCACTGGGATAAGGAGGGCAGGGTTCATCGTCCTCTTGTTTGACAGGAAAGAGAGAATTGGACAACTGGTTTCAACTTCCCTCTGGCACACTGAGAAGGTACTTTCAAGTAAGACCAGAAGATGGATAATTCTAAAAACAAAACAAAACAAAACAAACAAACAAAAACAACAACCCTCTGTTTTTGTCTTAAATAGTTATTAACAACTTGACCAAGTTTATGGGGCCCTCACGCCCTTCTTTAGCAGTTGCATTGGGCTGAAACAGACCTAAAATGCGGTGACTGCTTCCCTAGATCATATTACCAAAGCTGGAGGACCCCAGTCCTTTGTTCTTCCTGGTCTTCTCTTTCCTTTCTCTTCTCAGGAATGGGCCAGGGTTGGAGTCCTGGACACCTACCAACTTTGTTTAAAGGCCTCATGTAGATCAGTCACAGGGATGAGGATATTTATGGGTTTTGTTTTGTTTGTTTTAAAATTGAGATATAACTCACATATAACATTACATTAGTTTCAGGTATACACCATGATTCAGTATTTGTATGTGTTGCAAAATGATTACCACAAAAGGTCTGTTTAACATATATCACCATACAGAGTTATAACTTTTTTGTTGTGGTGAGAATTTTTAAGATCTACTCTCTTAATAACTTTCAAATACAGTATTAACTATATTCAGCACCCTGTACATTTTATCCCTAGGACTTATTTAATTTATACCTGAATATTTGTGCCTTTCGCTCCCTTTACCCATTTTGCCACCCCCTGTCCCCTGCCTCTGGCAACCACCCATCTGTTCTGTATCTATAAGCTTGGCTTTTTTGTTTCTGTTTAGGTTTCACATATAACTGAGATCATACAGTATTTATCTTCTTGTGTCTGGCTTATTTCACTTAGCTTAATCCCTTCAAGGTCCATCCATGTTGTCACAAATGGCAAGATTTTCTTTTTTATACATCTTCATTCATTCATCCATCGACGGACATTCAGGTGTTTTCCACATCTTGGCTACTATGAATAATGCTTAATTCCCCCTGGGGTGGTGGTGGTGGTGCATAAGAATGAGAATATTTTGGAGAATGAAGTAGGCTATAAAAAAAAAGAAGAAGAAGGAAACAAAAACACAGGTCATTTTTAAAAATAGTATTAGATATTTTAAAAAACAATTTTAAACATTTAAAAACCATTTAACATGACTCAGAATATCACAAAATCCCATACTTGCTAAGTTTTTTGTGCGTTTATTAATGATCTTATATGCAATTAGGAGCAGCCAGTTGTCCTGGGCAGGAGTTTGAAAATTGTCCAAAACATCAGTGAATAAGTTTGCCAGAATCTTGACTTCTAGTTTCAAAGTGAGCTGTGAAGGTAAAAGAGAAAATGTCAACAGGAAATGCAAATAGACTCAACAGGTCCCTCTCCTCATCTTTTCCTTTCCACTCCTTTTCCAGCAGAGAAAACAACTTTGAGGTCTGAAGAAGAAAGAAGTTTTGAAGTGGAAGCAAGAGACTCAGGGGTGAGCTGGGCAGCCTCTGATGGAAGCTGCTTGAAGCTTGTGGATCAGAGGAAAGTGGGACTGTCCAGGGGTGTGGCCTGGCAGGGGGGCAGCCACCTTGGGGCACATGCTCTGGGGTGTGCGGCACAGTGGAAATGGCAGCAGGGTCCTTCATGCCAGAGAGGCTGCATCAGCTGAAAGGTCTCAGGAAGTTTCTGCGAGCAGAGTCCAGAAGTGAGCTGCAGGAGACAGAGGGCGCAAGGAAGAAGGGCCAGTCCCACAGAGGAGCATCAGGATGAAACCGGAGGGTCCCTGGCAGGGATGAGCAGAACCTCAGTGCTTGGCCGTGCCAGATAATCTGAGTGGGAGTTAGAGGATCTTGCAGACCAGCTAGTGGCCCTCACTGCGGAAGTGCAGTTGTTTGCTTTTGCTAAATTCTGGATAAGAAGAGAGACATCTAAAGCAAAGATGAGCAATGAACCAGGAGAGAGCAGAACCAGGTGGTAGACTTGCTCTTCCGCTCTCCTGTAAGAGCTTGCAAAACTTACACTGACCCCAGTCAGGCAGGGCAACGAGACTCAAGAGACCATCTTAATGCTGAAAGTGACAGTCCTATAAACCTGAATCCCTGAGGAAATTGGCTTAAGAAGATACTGGAGTGACTAACTTAAGGTTTCATTTTGTGCCATTAGACAGGATAGGTAGAGAAAGAAAAGCAGTATCTTGACAAATGTGTGTTTAAAACTGTGCAATTCATATCACTTAAAAAACTAACATCTAAAGGCAGCCTCAAACGTCTTTTATCTTTACTGGAGATGAGTACTCAGAAATTGACATAAAACTGATGGATGTTCTGGGAAGAGAACTTTGTGACTGCCTTTTTTCTGAAGTGGAAATGCCTTCAAGCCTGCAGACTTTGCCATTGAAGCAGAGATCTGAGATGGCCCAACTTGCAGCTGCCCAGCTTCTGAGCTGCACTGGCAGGGAATTGGCTAGTCTCAGAGGGGCACAAGTCTTCCCTTTCAGTAGTTCAAAAACACTTGGCAAGCCTGTAGTGCTGGTGGACTGAAGGGCGATAATGCATGGTCACAGCAGCTGGCCCACAGCCCAGTGGGACAGTCACTTAAGAACCATCCATAATGAAGCAATACAATAGGGGGTCCACATTCATGGGGGCAGTGGGGGGTGCTTTGGAAGGCTTGATGGTGGAGCTGATACCTGCAACATGACCTGGGGTAGTAATCTATGCTTCCTGGATAGAAAAGACAGGCTGAGAAAGAGGGACAGTTAGAGGGAGAGAGGCTCTCCATGCTATTTCTGTTTATCAGAAGCCTCAGAAAGTCCACTGCATCTGATGTAACTTCCATATGAAGGACCAGCGGAGACTCAGCAGCATAGTGAGGCAGAAAGACCTGCTTTTACCTTGTTTGTATAGTATTTTCCCTTATCTCTAAATTATCTTAAAAAGCATAATTTTAAAGTTGAATTGCCCATTTTTAATGTTTTCTTTAACTGACTACAGAAGGTTATGCTGCAGCCTAGCCACCACCTCTTCATTTCTTGCTGACTTATTTCCTGGCCCATCTCTGTCTCCTGAGCAGTGTACCCCTTGCCTGTTGTTCAGTCAGAGATGATGCTTTTGTCATGCCATTCTGTGCCCAGCAAGGTTTGGCAATAATGCTGCCAAGAGGTGGCTTCCTCTAGCCTTGGGTCACAGGGGAATAAACATGTCTGTCTTTTCTTTTCTCCCACACACTTCTCCAAATAGTCTACCTACTGTGTGCAAGGCACTTCCCAGAATGCTGGATGATGACAAGAGGTATCAAGTGTGGTTCATGCTCCAAAGATGCTTATAAGCTGGGCAGAGAGACAAGACATACACCCAGATAATAGAACATTCAAAGCCCTAAGGATTTGTAGTGCATATAAGATTTTTCAACCACAACACTACGGACAGTATGTGCTGTGGGGTGTCCTGTGCATTGTAGAATGTTTAGTGACACCCCTGTTCTCTACCCATTTCATGCCAGTAGCATTCGCCCAGTTTAAACAACCAAAGATATTTTTAGAAATTGCCAAATGTCTCCTTGGTGGCGGGGGTGGGGAGCCACAAATTCACCCCCAGTTGAGATGCACTGGTGCAAACAATAAGTACATCAGATGTCAGAGGGGGACTGCTAGGTGGGCTGTAATAGTTACAGGGGCGCACTGGATCTCAGCGAAGACCCAACGATAGGGCAGGTTTTGATTGGTAATGGAGCAGGGGAAAGTCTTTCCAGAGGAGGTTTCCCCCTGTCATAACCGGCCCACCTCCTCCATTTGTGTAACTCCGTTTAAAGCCCAGTGAATGTAATTCTTTATATTGTTTACCCTCTGCCTCCTCTCTTCCTGCCTGCCTTGACTATTTACGGGACTCCTTTTCTCTCACTGAACAGAGAGCTCAGGTGTGAGACAATGCCTGCCCTTTCAAAAACACCAGAATAGCCTCCTTTGTGTCCAATTCCTCTCACAAGGACTCTGGTTTCATTTGACATCTACCCAATGTTCCTGTGGAGAGCTGCAGATAACTCTCTGGTGATCTGCCTTCCTCCACACTATGAAATGGCATTCCATCTTTGTTTCTTCAGTAGGTCCTTTTTGTTGTTACAATTTGTTTCATTCTGAAAGCAGTGAGGGCCCAGTTCTCATTTTTCCCCAGGTTTGAAGTTCATTTGCATCATATTTGGGTGAAAGAAAAAGAATGGTATCAGGCAGTTATTAAGGCACACACTGAAAGAACAAGATTGATACAGAGAGGACTCTATAAACATATAAATAAAAATCTTGGACATGGTATTAATTTCCCCTGAGTTTGTTTGGGAAATAGCTAAAGCAACGGGCTATCCTCTGAAGATTACTTTTAAAAGGAACAGTGACTGGAGAGGGGCGGCGAGCAGGCTGCAACGTGAAGCTGTGGGGAGTGTGATTGGTAGAAGAGGTCCGTTTCAAAGAACTTAAATACTAAGTAGATCCCAAAGCTAGTTTATTATCTTAATTCATTGTTCATCTTGATGCTAAGCTCGCTGTATCCTGTTCCTTTGAATCCCTAAATTATTTTGCCAACTGTAAATTCACTGGTAGGTGACTGTATGGGCAATTCATGCCTAGTCTTTCCCAGTGTTTTGTTTCCCAAACTGTGAAGACTTCCAGGCGGTTCAGTAATGCATCTTGTGCTGACCTAGCGCAGGTACTGGAAGAGGCTTAATTGTTAGACATTGATGAACTTCATTGGAAAATTCCTTGAAAGTCCTGTTCAACTCCAGACTCTGAGTCCAGGCCTCGCTCCTCGGGCATATGGTTTGGATACATCATTTATGGCTCGCCCATTTCTTCCATCTCTAAAGAAAACTGATATTCTGATATTCAATCTTTCAAACCAATATCAGGCTTGGCTTCAGCTCTTTTCCAGGTCCAGCCTCGTAGCTGGTGGTGTCAGATTGTAAATTGGTTGGGCTTTTAGACGGCAGGTAAGCACGTGCTGTGACAGAAGAGGGAAAAGCACTAAACCGAGACAGCTCTGCGGCGTGTGTGTGTGTGGGGGCTGTGGAGGCTGTCTCAGTGTGAACGTTCTTTCATGTGGGCCTTAAAAGGCGAGAGTGTATAACTTTTCTTCACAGAACT
Source organism: Furipterus horrens (assembly GCF_987537825.1). NCBI lineage: Eukaryota > Metazoa > Chordata > Mammalia > Chiroptera > Furipteridae > Furipterus > Furipterus horrens. Next base: position 130,047,010 of record NW_028327171.1, on the reverse strand, counting down.
ATAGATCTAGAGTTTTAAAAGAACTTTCAAATTAACTAAGTTCATATGTGTGCCTTAAGCAGGTTCATTCTTAATAAAACTAAAGCCAAACACCTGTCTGTGTCAGGTACTCATAGAGGTATACATGTACTATCTCATTTATCCCTCACGATTTGGGGAGGTAAAGACCATTACTATCCATATTTTACAGGTGAGAAAGCTGAAACACAGAGATATTAAGCAATTTGCCCAAATATCACAGTCAAAGGCTTAGAATTGGATTTGAACTTAGAAAGTCTGTTTCTGGTGTCCATCCTCATGAGCACTACATTTTATTCCCTCTCATATTCTAAAACCTTTCTCATGCCATTATTTCTTTTCAACAAGGGAATGAGTATGGATTGAGCTTCTCCTGCATGTGCTGCACAAATGTTACATAATATCATCACAATATGTTTATTATTATGTATTATGTCTGTTCTGCAAATGTGGAAACTTACTCAGACTCACACAGATGTGAGGAGTCAAAGCTAGGATGAAAATTATGATTCTGTCTCCTAGACATGTATTGTCTCCTACACACACACACACACACTTACATACCAGCTGCATTTAGAGAAGTACTAATCATGTTCCTATTACATGTTTTATACTATATGAACATTGACGAATAGAAGGGTTAGTCAGTTTGCCCTTGAACTTAAATCATCAGTGTGCAGACAATATACAAATAGAAATATGAGACAATTAACAAAACATGTGAAGTTTTATTGGAGTAAAGTGCCAGTCTCTAAAATGCTGAAAAAAAATACCCCCAGGAAAGCTTACAGAAGGAAGAGCTTTATGAACATGATAATTATAGAAATTGCATTCCTGGACATCCCCGATTTTGAAATATTTGGACTAATTGTGCTAATTTACTTGACAGATCTCATGACACAGTTATTAGTCCATAAAACATGCTTCTGAGGTTACTAGTACTGCGCAGAGACTTATGGAGGTAGACTGTTTTGAACCTGAGCTGTGTTGACTGGGAAGTGGATGGGGAGGCTGAGATGGGTGCATGACAGCTGTGCACTGCATTCACAAGGACAAGGACCGTGGGATACTTGCTGGATAGTCAGAAGGAGCAGATCAGAATGGCATGTCTGGGTTATGATTTGCAGCTTTTGTAAATTTATTTTTCCTCCATAGGTGATTCTCAGTATCACACAACTTTCCTCTCCATCCTTGAATTGGCCAAGAACAATGGTCCTGCCTGCTCCAGGATCATATAAATAAATGGCATTGATCAGTGGATTGAGTGTTGGCCTGTACACCAAGTGTCGCTGGTTCGATTCCCAGTCAGGGCAGATGACTAGGTTGCATGTCAGGTCCCCAGTTGGGGGCGTGAATGAGAGGCAACCACACAGTGATGTTTCTCTCCCTTTCTCCTTTCCCCTCTCTCTAAAAATAAGTAAATAAACAAACGAATAAATGGCATTGAAATAGGTCTTTGTTCCTATATATACCTAGCCCTTTAAGTGTTGAATTGGCACCATTGCCTCCTACATCTTTTTCTAGCTTTGTTAATCTTATTTCCAGCTTCTGCAAGGAGCAATATATCCAAGTACAATCATTAATTGAATATGATTCAGTCTGGTCCCATCTTTAATAAGAAACCAAAGAAGGAAATTCAATTAGGCCCACCCTTTCCATTTCAAAAGATCAAGCCCTCCCCTTTCATAGTTAAAATTATAAAAAAGATTACCTTCTTAGTAGAAGGTTACAGGAAAATTTGGATTCCTGTCAAATATTTAGTGTAATATCCCAGGATCGGGATTAATATAGTCTTTCAGCAGCTTGCTCTGAATGTCTGTCGATGCAATCTCTCTCTTGGAAGCTTTTGAATAAAAAGCATTCTATACTCTTGCATAACTCAAAGTACTCAGCAGAAATGGTAACAAGATAAAACAGTTTTAGGACAAGTTATCATGCTTGCTGGTCATGAAAATGCGGACACCTCAATCTCATTTTCATAGCTTCATGTTGGTCTTCTAACTCCTTGGGGAAAATCGAAATTATTGAAGGCAGATTTTAAAACTGTGTGTATATTTTAGGGTTGATCTAAAATTACAAACAACAGCAGAAGTAAAAAATAAAATGGAATAAAATAAAATATGACCTAACCACCTTTATTTGGTAGAATTATTTCGGATAACCCTAGAGAATATATTGATAATTACTATTATCATTTCTCCGAGTGTTAAGATTTATTGCATCTATCTTAAGTTTCAGACACTTTAAGAGCTTTATTTTCTCAAACCTTTGTCTGTTTGACTCCAGAGGCATGGGCTGTAACCGCTGGACTATAATCCCCACATTATGCAGCTTTTTCAACCCTCATTGATGGATCTGTTTTGCCAAGAATGAAATATCTCTTATTATACTTGATACAAAGTTATCTACAAATCTGTATTGGGAATTAGAGTTATGTGGAAACAATTGGATTATTTTGTTCTCCCAAGCTTTTTTTTGCAGGCTGATGGTATGATGTGTTACAAGTATAATCATAAAAGTGTGTATTTATGCAAAGCTTTCCATGTCGTTTCAATGAGTTCTGCCTCAAAGCACTGTTCAAATAGAAACCCTAGTGTCCCATGGTATTCTCGCTAAAAAGGTAAATATTTATAATAGGCATACTGAAGTCATATTCCCAACATTGGCAAGAGCATTCATTTTTTTTAAATGCCGTGCTGCCAGCAGCTGGCACCCACCAACACCTGTGGCTCACACCGAAATTTGAGTCTTGGGTTGGTGTTTTCTTTTCCAGTAACGGGTTCTAGTGAGCAAGCAAGGTGTGGAGTTCAGTCTCTGCATTGCAGAATAAAGGAACAACACTGGCTCCATTAGCAACTCAAGTTACAAAGATCCCAAGAGAGAACGGGCCTGGAATCTCTGCAGTCACAGCATCCTAGGCTAGTGCATTCACCAACTATTTTTAAAGGCAAGCAAATTCCTTCTTCAAATGAAATATTATTGGTAAATCCAATGAGTAACATAGATAAAATAATGAGGACTACTGTTTATTCAGGCCTTTCTCTGTGACAGGGGCCATGCTAAACCCCCTGCATAATTTTCCTCATTCAATTCTCAGAAAGGCTACTTGAGGTAGGCAGATTAGCATTCTCCATTGTAAAGCTGGCTTCAAGGGTTTAAATAACTTCCCAGAGACCTACCTGTGTCCTTCTCATGGAGGAACACAGTTCAGATACAGGCAGGCCATCTTACATCAGAGCCTGAATTCTTAGCTGTGAAAATCAGATCTGCCCTCGTGAGAGTGGACATGTGCTGAGATGGTCCCAGAAATTACATATACTTTGGTCCTCACCCACCTGATAACTATGTGGAACTTCTCCAACACCCTTAGGGCCCCAGAGAACACATGGAAGTACAAAAAGTGATGTTAAGCTGAGAAAGGACTTTAGTTTACTCTCTAAAATCACATTTTAAAGGAATGGATAGGTGCCTAATTGTTTCTTTTAGTTTCTTTTAAGTGTATTTTATTGATTATGTTATTATAGTTGTCCCATTTTCTTCCCCTTTGCTATCTCTGCCCAATACTCCCCCTTCCCTCCAGCAATCCCCCCCTTAGTTCATGGCCATGGGTCATGCATATAAGTTCTTTGGCTTCTCCATTTCCTTTACTATTCTTAACACCCCCCTGTCTGTTTTGTACCTACCAATTATGCGTCTTAATCCCTGCACCTTTCCCCCCATTCTCCCTTTTGCCCTTCTCCACTGATAACAATCCATATGATCTCCATATCTGTGATTCTGTTTCTGTTCTAGTTGTTTGCTTAGTTTGTTTTTGTTTTTTGTTTTTTTAGATTCAGTTGTTGATAGTTGTGAGTTCATTGTCATTTTAATGTTCATAGTTTTTATCTTCTTTTTTTTTCTTAAATAAGTCTTTTTAACATTTCACATGAAAAGGGTTTGGTGATGATGAACTCCTTTAGCTCTTCCTTGTCTAGGAAGCACTTTATTTGCCCTTCCATTCTAAATGATAGCTTTGCTGGATAGAGTAATCTTGGTTGTAAGTCCTTGCTTTTCATCACTTTGAATACTTCTTGCCAGCCCCTTCTTACCTGCAAAGTTTCTTTTCAGAAATCAGCTGATAGTCTTATGGTAATTCTTTTGTAGGTAAATTTCCTCTTTTCTCTTGACGCTTTTAAGGTTCTATATCTTTAACCTTTGGCATTTTAATTATGATGTGCCTTGGGGTGGTCCTCTTTGTGTCCAATTTGTTTGGGACTCTCTGTGCTTCCTAGACTTGTATGTCTATTTCTTTCGCCAAATTGAGGAAGTTTATTTTCATTATTTTTTCAAATAAATTTTGAATTTCTTGCTCCACCTCTTCTCCTGGCATCCCTATGATTTCAATGTTGGCACTTTTGGAGATATCCCAGAGTCGTCTTACTTTCTCCTAATTTTTTTGAATTCTTATTTCTTAATTCTGTACTGGTTGACTGTTTATTTCTTCCTTATGTTCCAAATCACTGATCTGAACCCTGTATTTCTTTTCTTCACCATTGGTTCCCTCTCGATTGTTCTTTATTTCACTTAGTGTAGCCTTCATTTCTTCCCTTATGCATTTGTCATACTCAGTTAGTTCTCTGAGCATCATTATCACCAGTGTTTTGAACTCTGTATCTGATAGGTCAGCTATCTTCATTTCAATTAGTTCTTTTTCTGAAGTTTTGATCTGTTCTTTCATTTGGGCCATATTTAGTTGCCTCCTCAATTTGGCCGCTTCCCTTGTTTGTTCTAAGTACTAGATAGAGCTTCTTTGACTCCCTGTCTTGATGTACCTGTTACGCTGTAAGGGAAAGAGCCTTAGGTATTCGCCAGGGTGGGGCTATCCATTTTACCATTTTGCGGTACTGTATGTGGGGGAGGGGTCAGAGAGGAAACAATGCCAGTTGTTTGGCACTCTTCCCATTTCAGGTCACCTCACTCACTTCCTATATGAGACTGGTGCCCCTCTAGCTGTTGCTCTAGTAGTGGTTCCCAGAGTAGGTGAGTTTGCATGCATTCTAGGACCACGGGGGCCCTCTAAATGGACTCTCCTGAGAGAAGGGAAGTTTCTTCTATTGCTCCAGGCCCACTGGTTTTCACAACCATAAGCTATGAGTCCTTATTTTCCTAGCACTGGAGCCCTGTGCTGCAAGGTCTGGCCTGGGGCTGGGATCACTCCCCAGGTGTCCCTTCCAGCTTTTATCCACCACAAGTGAATGTGGGACCACCTGTTCTGCCAGGTGCCACTTCTGCCTTGCTGACACCACCTCACTGCTGCCACACTGCTTCCTCTCTGCCCCAGCTCTCCATCTCTGCCCTTCCTACCTCTTTGGATGAATATTTCTTTTTTATTTATTATTATATTTTAAAATATATTTTATTGATTATATTGTTAGAGTAGTCCCAATCTTTTTTCTCTTTCCTCCCCTCTGCCCAGTACCCCCCTTCCCTTCAGCAATCCTACCCCCCATAGTTCATGTCCATGCGTTGTGCATATAAGTTCTTTGGCTTCACCCTTTCCTATATTATTCTTAACTTCCCCCTGTCTATTTTGTACCAACCGATTATGCTTTTTAGTCCCTGCACCATTTCCCCATTTATCCCTCCTCCCCCGCCCAGCTGAAAACCCTCCAAATGATCCCCATACCTATGATTCTATTCCTATTCTGGTTTTCTTAGTTGGATTTTGTTTTTACTTTTTTTTAGATTCAGTTGTTGATAGATGTGAGTTCATTGTCATTTTAATGTTCATAATTTTGATCTTTTTCTTCAGTAAGTCCCTGTGACATTTCATATAATAATAGCTTGGTGATGATGAAGTCCTTTAGCTTCACCTTGTCTGGGAAGCACTTTATCTGCTCTTCCATTCTAAATGATAGCTTTGCTGCATACAGTAGTCTTGGTTGTAGGTCCTTGCTTTTCATCATTTTGAATACTTCTTACCAGGCCCTTCTTGCCTTCAAAGTTTCTTTTGAGAAATCAACCAATAGTCTTATACGCACCCCTTCATAGGAAACTCTCTGCTTTTCTCTTGCTGCTTTTAAGATTTTCTCTGTATCTTTAACCTTTGCCAGTTTAATTATGATGTACCTTGGTGTAGTCCTTTTTGGGTCTAGCTTGTTTGGGACTCTCTGTGCTTCCTGGATTTGTATGTCTATTTCCTTTGCCAAATTTAGGGAGTTTTCTTTCATTATTTTCTCACATAAGTTTTCAATTTCTTGCTCTTCCTCTTCTCCTTCTGGCAACCCTATTGTTCACATGTTGGCATGTTTATGGTTGTACCAGAGGTTCCTAAGCATCTCCTCATTTTTTTTTTCAATTCTTGTTTCCTCATTCTGTAATGGTTGACTGTTTTTTTCTTCCTTATGTTCCAAATCATTGATTTGAATTCAAGCTTCCTTCCCTTCACCGTTGATTTTGTGTGGATTTTCCTTCGTTTTATTTAGCATAGCCTTCATTTCTTCTCTTATGCGTTTGCTGTACTCAAGTATAACTGTCAAGCCTGTGAGCATCTTTATCACCAGTGTTTTGAACTCTGTGTCTGTTGTCTATCTCCTCATCTGTTAGGTTGGCTATCTCCTTGTTGCTTAGTTATCCCACTAGAACCTTGATCCATTCCTTCTTTTGGGCCATACTTCTCTGTCTCCTCATCTTGACGGGCTCCTGTGTTTGTTTGCTTCTATGTCTTAGAGATGTCGCACCTGTTATGTTATAAAGGGTGGAGCCTTAGGTATTTGTCAGTACAGGGCGACCTGTTTCACCACGTTGTGGCGCTGTGGTGGGGGGAGGGGTCTGAGAGGGAACAATGCCACTTTCTCAGCACTTGCCCCTTTTCCAGGCACTTCTCCCACTTCCCGTATGGGACTGGCACCTCTCTAGCTGTTGCCCTAGCCGTCGTTCCCAGAATGGGCGTGTCTGTGTATGTTCTAGGACCGTGGGCATCCTTTAGATAAGCGGACTCTGCTGAGAGACTGACAGTTTCTTCCTCTGCCCCACCCCTCACTGGTTGGCACAGTCAGAAGCAATGAGGCTTTATTTTCCCTGGCACTGGGACCGTGAACTGCACGGTCTTGTCTGGTGCTTGGAGTGCTCCCCAGGTGTCCCTCCTGACTTTTCAAAGCATGTGACTGCGCTCTCCACTGGCCTGCTGCTGCTGCCACTGCTGCCACCACCACACTGTGTTCTCTCTGCCCTGGCTCTGCCCCTCCTACATGTCTGGCTGAGTATTTCTTCTTTATATCTTTGTTTGTTGGACTTCCATGCAGCTCAGTTTTCTGGAACATATGGTTGTCTCTAGTTTTGAGGTAGTTGTATTCCTTCTTAGTTGTGGAGGGAGACCTGGCGTGTCTCTCTAGGTTTCCATCTTGGCCGGAAGTCCAATATTCTTGTTTAAATACTTAGTTGTCCTACTTTCACACAGTTCAATTTTCTGGCAGGTCTTGGTTTTTTTTTTTTTTTTGAGGTTAATTGTGATCCTTCTTATGGTTGTAAGAGGAGGTGAAGTGTGTCTACCTACACCTCCATCATCGCCAGAAGTCTCTCTTGTTTAGTTTTAAAAAATTTAAACAGACCTTTTTTTTTTTAACCAGCTTTATTGAGATGTAATTGACAAATAAAAATTATATATGTCATGGTATACAGTCGTCGTCGGCAGCCGTCCGTCTCGAGAGACGATGGTGTAGCTTCCTAAGAGTCTATCTGCACCGCCGAGAATGGCTGTGCAGTCCAACTCGGGAGTGACACGGTATCTGTCTCCTCCCGTGTTGAATCGACATCTTGTGATGACGCTGGAGTGTCCTCTCCAGTGAAGCTGAAGCTACAGAGCCTGGGCAGGGTGATATGGAGGGTCTGCTGTTGCCCATGCAGCAGACCCCCCCTCTCTTCGCAGCTGAAGGATCCAAGGGAAAGACGGAGTCAACACAGCTTGGCTTCAGGTGCGCCGCGGGAGTTGCCGGTGTTGACTACAACGTCAAACCGCCTTAGGGACTCCGGCTCCGGATTTTCTGTCGGGGTTTACTCCCTTAGCCTTTCCCCTGAAGAGGTATGCCGCAAGGCAGCGGAGGTTTTTTGGAATCAGAGTTTTCCTTCTCTGATGTGCCCTGACTGGAAGATCGAACCAGCGACACTTAGCTTGCAGGCCGACGCTCAATCCACTGAGCCAAACCAGCCAGGGGTAACATTCACATTAAGCTTTAAATAATCAAAGAGAGCAATCTTGTCTCCTCTCCTAAGACTTCTCCTTCTGCAGGTTAATCATCCTCAGCTCCTTCGTCTCTTCTTTATAGGTGGGATGCAGGCTTTGAACCAGCATGACTGAGTTCTATTGTACACCAGCTGCTCTGTGCACCGAAAACCCGAAGGTGACTGGGAGGCTGCCCCACCCATACACTGGCCACCTCAGGGCTTATTTCCAACAGGCAAAAATGATGCAAATATGTTGATAGTCCATGAATTAAATTATAAGTCCAAATAGACTGTGTTGAAACAATATTTACCCTTTGCATACCTTTTTGAGATTTTTTGAAGTACAAGGCCTATTTAGGCATTTATAAGTCAGAGAATCCTTAATAGAAGAGGGGGAAAGCAGTTTTGCCCTCCAGAACTAGGATCTTACCTTTAAGTTTATTGCTTGTGTTTTATGACTATAAACTATTCTCATACTCACTAGATATTTTTATGCACTGTGGTGTCTTGATATATGTATGCATTGTAAAAGATTACTACAGTCAAGCTAATTAATTTACCCATCACCTCACATAACTATCATTTTTGTTTGTGTAGTAAGAACATATAAGATCTACTCTCATAGCAAATTTCAAATATACAATGTGTATTATTATCTATAGTCATTATACTATACATTAGACATCTAGCACTTATTCATATTGCATAACTGAAACTTTTTACCCTTTGACCAACATTTCTCCATTTCTTCCACTTTTAGCCCCTGGCAACCACCATTCTACTCTCTGTTTCTTTAAGTTTGATATAATTTTTTTTTTAATTTTACATATAAGTGAGATCATATGGTATTTTCTGCGTCTAGTTTATTTCACTCAGCGTAATGTCCTCTAGTATCACCGATGTTTCCACAAGTAACAGGATTTCCTTCTTTTTAAAGGCTAAATAACATTCCATTGTATGTATATATAGTACATTTTCTTTATTCACTTACTGAGGGACACTTAGGTTAATTCCATATCTTGGCTATTGTGAATAATGCTTCAATGATCATGGGAGTGCAGATAATCTCTTTGAGTTACAATTTTATTTTATTTTTAAAATAGAACTTCTTAAAGGTTGCTTCTGAAGATAAGATAGTTTACCAGTTACATACCTCAGTCCTTCCTTCTTATTTTGAACATATATATGTATACCAAGTTTTAAGAACTGTATTAGTCATTGAAATTACAATAAAAAATACAACTGTTTTCAGTCTCATCATCTCTCAGGTAGGGTGACCACCAGTTTACCATCCATGTTAGGACATTCTTGGAAATAAAAGGGGGCACAATGAATAATTAAAATGGGACCACAGGCCTAAGCCATGTGTGTCTTGAGAAAACTGACATGTAGAGGAGTGGCGTGGTCCATATACTTTTGGTGTCTTATAAATACACTGTAGAGATAGGCACAGGCTATACCATGCACAGAGATCTGGTACCCAGGCAAGTGAGGACAGAACAGATATCTTAGAAAATGATGCTGAAGCTGAGTCTTTAAGGATGAGGAGGCATTCACCAGGTGAAGAGTAAGGATGGACAAGTGGAGCAAAGAAGAGGGCATGAACTCAGGTATGAAATAGCAGGTTGCAGGTGGGGAGCTAGCAGCAACTAGAGCAAGAGTTGTAAGGCAGAGAGTGTCAAGACATGCAGAGAGGCAAGAAAAGTTAGGGGATTTGGGTTTCATTTTCTAGACGATGGGCTGTCACTGAAGGAAATTAAGCAGAGTAGACAGATGAACATTTTAGGAAGAGTGGCCTAGTGCTTCGTCAGGTGTGGCCATAGCACCGGAAAATAGAGCCAGATAGGTGAGCAAAAAGAGGGATTCTCAAGTCCAACTATACAAAAGTATCTTGGAGAGCTTTAAAAATACCAATGCCTAAGCCCCACCGCAAGCTGAATAAAACCACATTTCTAGAAATGGATCCAGGCACTGGTCATCTTTTCAATTCTCCATGTGGCTCTAATGTGCAGGCAGAACTTAACAATCCCTGAGCTAAAAATAGAAAAGAGAGGACGATTTTGGAGTACACAATGGTAGTTAGGGTGCAGGGGATGAATTTGAAAAAAAAATTGAAAGGTAAATATACCTTTAACAGGAATTGAAGGAGGGTGCAGAAATGGAGGTGAGCTGTTGAGGATGGTTCCCTGCTGGGAGACTGGTTAGTTAATAGTGCCTATACCTAAAGTAACAAATTCCTGAAGAGTAGCTATTTTACACAGGAATAAAGAGAGTTAGGTTTTGGTAATATAGAATGTGACGTGTCTCAAAGACAGCCAAGGAAAGCATGCAGAGTCACAAGAGCAGAGGGCCAATGTGGAACCCCCATAATTAAGTAGCAGGTTAGAGAGGAAGACACCATGAAGGAAACAGAAAATGAATACAGGTGACAAATGGGACTCTCCCAGCCTTCACTGTCCTATATGGTAGCCTCTAGCTACCTGTTGATATTTAAAGTAAAATTCATTTTTTTGGCAGATTTGATTAATGGGAAAGACCCTGCTTATTTCAATTAAAATCTTCGTAGTCCAGTGCCTTCTCTGATTTTATTGTATTTGTTCATTTAGTCATTCCCTCATTCTCTTACTAGTTTATTTACCCACTCTCTTATCCCATTTCTGCCTGAGCAGGAAACTGGCAATGCCACACCCAGAATATGGTAAGCACTGCAGGGGCTGGCTGTGCTCCAGTTGGTAAAGCGAGTCTGTCTCCATTTCAATGATTTGAGCTGTGTGTCTAGTCATCTTTTATTTTGTGGTATCTATGAAAAAAAAAAACAAAAAACTTTGTCTTCTTTTACTGCATTTTAGTGGTGAATGATGTGACTACTAAATACATGGATTAAAAAAAATTTTAATGGCTTTAAGATTTTCCAGGATAAGAAGTGTTTACAGATATTGTGTTGTTTCAGATGTCTTAGAGATTAAATAGGCCTAATCAGCTCCTGAGCATTTTTATTAGTAAATCTGTGTCATTTGAAAATCTTTCTTTGAAACTTTCCCACCCACTCTTCAGCCCCCACCTGAATAAAAAAGTAGTTGGGGTTGAGCTTAGAATCTCCACCTCATTTTGACCCACCCCAGATGGTGTCATAGTCATGGCTCTATCAGTAAAGTGTAGTAGGTCAGGCCGGGGCTATGTCAAGAAAATAGCACTTGCATTAATTTAGAGTAATTTTCATTTGTCTTAAGACTTTTAAGTTGTCTTTTATCTAATATTGGTTATTACTCTCATTATTCGTTCTGCTGATACATACAGGTACATGTACACTGTGCCCTGAATTGATTCTGAAAGTTGCCTCTCAGTTCTGTGTTAATTAAATTGTCATGCTTTGAAGCTACAAGGAAATGTCCTTTATAAAAATACCAACAGAAAAGCCTTTAGCGTCAACCATTCATTCAACAATTGTTCACTGATCACTTGCTATGTGCTGAAGTGATGTTGGATGCTGGATAATAAAATTATAAAAATTATATTTTGGGGGTGTTCATAATCTCATATGGGAAAATAAATGATGCTATTTGTGGGGGCACTGTTCTAGAATATTTTTACATATTTAATTCAGCTCATCTTCACACCAACACTGTGAGGTAGGTGCTGTCATTATTAACCCCATTTTACAGATGAGGAAACTGAGGAACATAGAATTTAAGGACACATCCCACATCATACACTCAATAAAGGCACATCTGGGGTTCAACTGACACTATCTAACACCAGTCTGTGTTCTTAACCACTATGCTTTACTTCCTTTCCCCCATTCAACTGTGACCTCCTTTGGGAGACAAAAAGAAAACTCCCCTTAAAATTAATTTATTTATAGAATGTAGTTTATTGGTTTATCTGTGGTTGATATTAAACTCTTTATATCATAATGATTCTTGAAAAGGAACATTTTTAAGATAAATACACGTTCTTTTCCTATCCAGCAGAACCTAGCCAAAAAGAAATAAGGAAGAGTCAACATTCAGTTCACTATTCATACCTTTGAGAATTTTTGACCTCTTAAATCTAAAATATTTTTATAGGCATTCTTGGAATCTTTCTTTCATTCCAAATGTTTAAGCAATTAATATCTAGAACAATGAGAGAATGCTTTGCTTTAAAGTCAAATATTTACATAATAATACTAACCTTTGCTGGGCTACACAAACTGTATTCTACCTTTGGCCCCATTAGGAGTTTTCCAGGTTGCCTACACATTCATAAATGTCCCCACTACCCATACCAAACGTCTTGAGCTCTAGGAACATAAAGTAGTTAGATAGGCTAGTAGCCTCAAAGCATTTGCAGAGCAATTTTATTAAGACTTGGGTTTCTGGGATCAATTTATTTTATCACTCAGCTATTATCTCGAATCTGCCATTCACTCAAAGTTTTTTGTTGGCCTTAATTCAATTCTCTACCTTCTGGGCTCTCAGTGTTTTGTTGAGCACCTCTCCACCCAGACAACTTTCAATTGTATTACCACCGAAACTTTTGTAGGTACATATAGAATTTCTTTGTGTAGGCTGAGTCCTGACTATGACTTATTTAGGCTGTTACTTATGGCCCTATAACTGGCCTGACTCTGCAAAATAACCCCAGAGTTAAAACCTCTAGAAGTGTTCATCAACACACACATAAATCATCTAGATGACCATCTGGGAACTCCTGGTGTATCATATAAATCCATTTAGTAAAGATATTCCTTGGCCAATAGAAGTACAGGTATGTTTCACTATTCAAAAGTAGAGCATTTATGTGAAACCTCTTCTAGGCCAAAATGGCATGAAGCAAAGAAACAATTGCCATTAGTTTATATGTTTTATTTTGTTCACTATGATTGAAACAATTACATCCATTTTTTAAGTATATTTTATTGATTATATTGTTACAATAGTTCCAATTTTTCCCCTTTGCTCCCCTCCTCCCAGCACCACCCTCCCTGAGCAATCCCCCCCCAAGTCCATGCCCATGGGTCGTACATACAAGCTCTCCAGCTTTTCCCTTTCATATATTCTTGTTCTTTTTTTTTAAATTAAATTAATTAATTAATTTAACAATAAATAATAACAATCCCTCCCTCTCAGACTTAAGACACTTTATAATCTTATAAAGGACAATGGGCGAAGCTCAAGCTCCTCTAGCTGCTTCAAGCTGGACATGGTATTCGTCCTACCTACACTCGGGTCCAGAAATCCCTAATAAGAGTGGGGGTGTGGATGGGAGGGTGGCCTTCCCACATGGGGTAGGATTGTGCAGACTCCAGGTCAGTTGGCTGTCCAAGGACAACGGCTTGCTTGGTTTAACAGGATGGCATCCTTGTTCTATTATGGGGGCAACAGATTTGGCAACAAGGTTAAAAGATATCATTTAATCCATAACCACTAGATGACAAAAGGCAGGGATTAATTGTTCAATGTCCCACATTAGGGAGAAAAGAGTTTCTTTGGAGGAATGTGTGCCAGGCACATCTCACCTGTCCTAAAAACTTTTTGCCTATTACACTTAGTTTGGACTGAGGGAAATATTTTAGGTTTGCCCCTTCTGAGACCTCTGGGCCCTTTCTGTCCAAGCCATTAGGATAGAAAAGAGAAACCAGTTTTAAAGTGAAGCCCACAGACCACCACATACTTCACCAACCCATCCACTTAGTTCAGCCAAACCGTTGAGTCTCAGGAGGCAGCGATGCAGACAGGATTAAGTGAGGCCTATACATACAGACAATCACTCAGGTAATGAGATCATAGGCTAATGCCCTTTGAAAACAGAAAACACATGTTAATTTATGTAACATAATCTACAAACAAGTCTCTAAATCTGTAGGACTGTCTTATTGGAAAGACATCCAGTCGCAAGGCATTTGACATTCTTTTTGCCTGTAAATTAAACATCTTTGATGATACCACAGACATAGTTTCACTTTCAAGTGAAAACATACTTTAAATGAAAAGAAACTTTAAAGACAATTAGCTGTACTACTTTATAGCTTACCACTAAGCATTGTGATTTTTCTTGAATCATGATTTTTTTTTCCCCTAAGATTACCCTCCTTGTCATTAAAGGGACTGCCTTAAGTCCATTTTTAATTTATCTTGTTCATTTGAATAAACACAACAAGAGCAGCAAATGATCACTTATGATATTTCGTTCTGCTTTTCTGGAACTTACACAAGGAGCATTTAGGGTGACCTTCAGTCTGCCCTTCAGGGCACAGAAGCTGAGCCACATACCTGGCATTCAGCCTTGCCTGTACACACCTGTCTTTTCCAAGTCCTTCTGGTTTTCCATTGTGCCTTAAGATCCCTTCTAGCCATCTTTCAGGAAAACAACTTTCATTCCTTCCTTGGAAAGATTGCTGTGGACCGCACAGCCAACCAAGGTACCAGGCCTTTTATCTCGTGGGCTTTTATTACCTTCAAAAGTCAATCCCAATTCCTCAGGGCTTTTTAGTAACAACCAGAGCCCAAGCATGTCTCCTTTAGGCATGACATTCCAGTCAAAGTCTTGGTCAAAAAAACCTCTATTAACAACTGGTTTTATTAGTTTTATGCAAAGAAACTTATGTTATTACTTACTTCTTTAGAATGCCAAACTCTGGAGGGATCAGATAGGGAGAAAAATATACAGTGTGAAGGAAAATCCTTGTCCTTCTAATATTCACTGAACTTGCATTTCCATTCTTTATATTTTCATTTTTTCCCCAACTAACATTTTTTTTCCATTACAGTTGTCTCACTTTTTTCCCTCTTTTGCTTCCCCGCACCCTGTCCCCCCCTTCTTCCACATTCAGTTCCCACCCAGTTGTCCATGTCTGTGGGTCATTTATTCATGTTCTTTGACTAGACCCTTACCCTTCTTACCCCCTTCTTTCCCTCCCGTCTCTCCCCTTGTTAGTGTTAGTTTATTCCTCGTTTACATACCTCTGGTTCAATTTTGCTCACTTGTTTGTGTTGTTCATTAGTTTCCTGTAATAGGTGATAGCATAAGGTATTTTTCTTTCATTGCCTGGCTTACTTCGCTAAGCATAATTCTCTCTAGTTCCATCCATGTTGTTGCAAATGGTAGAAGTTCCTTCTTTGTTCCTGCTACATAGTACTCCATTGTGTAAATGTACCACAGTTTTTTGATCCACTCATCTACAGATGGGCACTTAGGTTGTTTCCAGCACTTGGCTATTGTAAATAGTGCTGCTGTGAACATAGGGATGCATAGGTTCTTTTGAATTGGTGTTTCAGGATTTTTCAGATATAATCCTAGCAATGGAATTGCTGGTTCCAAAGGGAGTTCCATTTTTAGTTTTTTGAGGAAATTCCAAACTGTTCTCCATAGTGGCAGCACCAGTCTGCATTCCCACCAACAGTGCAGTAGGGTTCCCATTTCTCCACATCCTCGCCAGCACAAGTTGTTTGTTGATTTGTTAATGATGGCCATTCTGACTGGTGTGAGGTGGTATCTCATTGTGGTTTTTATTTGCATCTCTCTGATAGTTAGTGATGTTGAGCATCCTTTCATATGTCTGTGGACCTTCCGTATGTCTTCTCTGGAGAAGTGTTTGTTCAGGTAGTTTGCCCATTTTTTAATTGGGTTGTCTGTCTTCTTGGTGTTGAGTCATATAAGTTATTTATATATTTTGGAGGTCAGTCCCTTGTCTGAGATATCATTGGCAAATATATTTTCCCAAATGGTTGGATCCCCTTTCATCTTGATGATGTTTCCTTTTGCTGAGGAGAAACTCTTTAGTTTGATGTAGTTCCATTTGTTTATTCTTTATTTTATTTCCCTTGCCTTAGGAGATATGTCAGTGAAAATGTTGCTACATGGAATATCTGAAACATTCCTGCCTATTTTTTCCTCTAGGACTTTTATGGTGCCACGGCTTACATTTAAGTCTTTGATCCATCTTAAGTTTATTCTGGTGTATGGTGTAAGTTGGTGGTCTGGTTTTATTTTTTTGCATGTCCCTGTCCAGTTCTCCAAACACCATTTGTTAAAGAGGCTCTTTTTATCCATATGATGTTCCTTTCTCCTTTGTTAAATATTATTTGACCATATAGACCTGGGTTTATTTCTGGGCTCTCTATTCTGTTCTATTGATCTATATGTCTGTTCTTATGCCAGTACCAGACTGTTTTGATTACCGTGGCTTGCAGTATAGTTTGATATCAGGTATTGTGATTCCTCCTACTGTGTTCTTCTTCCTCAAAATTGCTATGGCTATTCGGCTCTTTTTTGGTTCCATATAAATTTTTGAACTATTTGTTCTAGGTCTGTGAAAAATGTCATTGGTATTTTAATAGGGATTGCATTGATTCTATAAATTGCTTTGGGTAGTATGGACATTTTAATGATGTTGATTCTTCCCATCCATGAGCATGGTATATGCTTCCATTTATTTGAATTTTCCTTAATTTCTTTCTTCAGTGTTATATAGTTTTCTGTGTACAGGTCTTTTACCTCCTTGGTTAAGTTTATTCCTAGGTACGTTATTTTTCTTGTTGCTATGATAAATGGGATTTTTCTTTTAGTTTCTATCTCTGAAATTTTATTGTTGGTATACAGAAATGCCTTTGATTTCTGAATGTTGACTTTGTACCCTGCTATTTTGCCAAATTCACTTATTAGGTCGAGTAGTTTTTTTGTAGAGTCTATAGGGTTTTCTATATACATTATCATGTCATCTGCAAATAATGGCAGTTTTACTTCCTCTTTTCCAATTTGGATGCCTTTTATTTTTCTTTCTTGTCTGATTGCTGTGGCTAGAACTTCCAATACTATGTTGAATAGGAGTGGAGAGAGTGGACATCCTTGTCTTGTTCCTTACCTCAGGGGGAATACTCTCAGTTTTTGCCCATTGAGTATGATGTTGTCTTCAGGTTTCTCGTATATGGCTTTTATTATGTTGAGGTATGCTTCCTCTATTCCCATTTCGCTGAGAGTTTTTATCATAAATGGGTGTTGTACTTCATTCATCAAATGCTTTTTCTTCATCTATTGATATGATCATATGGTTTTTGTCTTTCATTTTGTTTATGTGGTGTATTGCATTTATTGATTTGCGAATATTAAACTATCCTTGCATTCCTGGGATGAATCCCACTTGATTGTGATGTATGATCTTTCTAATGTGTTGCTGGATCCGGTTTGCCAGTATTTTGTTGAGGATTTTAGCATCTATGTTCATCAGTGATATTGGCCTGTAGTTTTCTTTCTTTGTTGTGTCTTGACCTGGTTTTGGAATTAGGGTAATACTGGCTTCATAGAACGAGTTTGGGAGTCCTCCCTCTTCTTGGATTTTTTGGAATAGTCTTAGGAATATAGCAGTTAGTTCTTTCCTAAATGTTTTGTAGAATTCACTTGTGAAGCCATCCGGTCCAGGGCTTTTGTGTGTCGGGAGTTTTTTGATTACTGCTTCAATTTCACTAGTTGTTGTTAGTCTGTTCAGGCTTTCTGCTTCTTCTTGATTCAGTTTGGGAAGACTATAGGTTTCCAGGAATTTGTCCATTTCCTCTAGGTTGTCAAATTTCTTGCCATACAGTTATTTGTAATAATTTCTTACAATCATTTGTATTTCTGTGGTATTGGTTGTGATTTCTCCTCTTTCATTTCTGATTTTATTTATTTGGGTCCTCTCTGTTTTTTTCTTGATGAGCCTGGTTAAAGGCTTGTCAACTTTGTTTGTATTTTCAAAGAATCAGCTCCTACTTTTGTTGATCTTTTGAATTGTTAGTTTAGTATCTTGATGATTTCCTTCCTTCTAATTGCTCTGGGCTTTGCTTATTGTTCTTCCTCTAGTTCTTGTAGCGGTAGGGTTACATTTTTTTTTTATTAGAGATTCTTCTAGCTTTTTAAGGTAGGCCTGTATTGCTATGAACTTTCCTCTCAGGACTGCTTTTGCTGTATCCCATAGGTTTTGGGTTGTTGTGTGTTCATTATCATTAGTTTCCAGAAACTTTTTGATTTCTTCCTTGATGTCACTGTTAACCTATTCATTATTTAATAGCATGTTATTTATTCTCCATGAGTTTGAATGTTTTTGAGTTTTTTCCTTGAGGTTGATTTCCAATTTTAAGCCATTATAATCTGAGAAGATGCTTGATATAATTTCAATTTTCTTGAATTTGTTGAGGCTTATTTTGTGTCCTACCATGTGGTCTATGTTTGAAAATGTTCCATGTGCACTTAAGAAGAATGTATATTTTGCTTCTTTGGGGTGAAAAGTTCTATATATATTGACTAAGTCTATTTGATCTAGAGTGTTGTTCAATGCCTCAATATCTTTGGTGTTTCTTTGCTTCAAAGATCTGTCCATTGTTGACAGTGGGGTGTTAAAGTCCCCTACTATGAGTGTGTTGCTGTCTATATCTTTCCTGGAGTCTTTCAAAATTTTCCTTACATATTTGCGTGCTCCTAAGTTGGGTGCATATATGTTTACAAGGGTTATATCTTCTTGATGGAGTTTTCTCTTAAGTATTATGAATTGCCCTTCTTTGTCTCTTTTTATGGCCTTTGCTGTGAAATCTATTTTGTCTGATATAAGTATGGCTACCCCAGCTTTTTTTTTTCAATGTCCATTTGCTTGAAATACTTTTTTCCATCCCTTCACTTTCAGTCTGTGTAGATCTTTTGTTCTAAGGTGGGTCTCTTGTAGACAGCATATATGTGGGTCATGCTTTCTAATCCATTCAGCTACCCTATGTCTTTTGATTGGAGCATGAATTACATTTACATTTAATGTTATTATTGATAGGTACTTATTCATAGTCATTTTTACCCTTTGTACTTGTGTTCCTCTCTGTCTCTCTCTGTTTCTTCATCTTCTTAAAGCAGACCCTTTAGCATCTCTTGCAATGCTGGTTTGGTGGAGATGTATTCCTTTAGCCTTCTTTTGTCTTGGAAACTTATTATTTCACCTTTCACTTTGAATGAGAACCTTGCTGGGTAGAGTATTCTAGGTTGTAGGCCTTTGTTTTTCATTGCTTAGAATATTTTTTCCATTCCCTTTTGGTTTGTAGTGTTTCTGCTGAGAAATCTGATGATAGCCTTATTGGAGCTCCCTTGTATGTTGTTAGTTGTTTCTCTCTTGCTGCGTTTAGGATTCTCTCTTTATCTTTCAATGTTGCCATTTTAATTATGATGTGTCTTGAAGTGGGCCTGTTGGGATTCATCTTCATTGGGACCCTCTGTGCTTCCTGGACTTGCGTGACTCTTTCTCTCCTCATGTTAGGGAAGTTTTCTGTCATTAGTTTTTCAAAGAGATTTTCTATGCCTTGCTCTTCTTCTTCTCCTTCTGGAATCCTATGATGCAAATATTATTATGTTTCATGTTGTTCTGCAGCTGTCTTAGAACCTCTTCTCTCTTGTTCAGTCTTTTTTCATTTTGTTGCACTGTCTGGGAGTTTTTGTCTACATTGTCCTCCAGCTCACTGATCCAATTTTCTGCTTCCTCTAGCATGCTTTTAATTCCTTGTATTGTGTTCTTCAATTCAGAGATCGTATTATTCATTTTCTCCTGGCTCTTATTGATAGCTTCTATGTCCTTTTTCATGCTGGTGTAATTCTCAGTAAGTTCCTTGTAGTTTTTCTGGAGTTCCTTGTAGTTTCCCTGGAGTTCTTTGTAGTTTCCGCTGACCTCATTGAGCTTCTCCATAATCCATGTTTTGAATTCCATATCTGATAGTTTGCTCCCCTCTATTTCATTTAGCGCTCTTTCTGGGGATTCTGCCTTTCCTTTTGATGGGGGGTTGTTTCTCTCTCCCCCCATTTTTGTGACTCTTATTGTTTTTTGCTGCGTCTTAGAATGATCTGCACTTCCTGGGTCTGCCCTTGGTGGTGTCAGATCGTGTACCAGTCTGGGCCTAGGCAGCCTGTTGGAGACTTCCAGGGATCTACTGCCTTTGTCTGTCTGCTTTAGTTGTTAATTGGTTCAATCTGTGATTAGCCGTCAGGCTTAAGGACCGAAGGTGTGGCAGCTTAATTCCTGTAGGGAGGGCTTTTGCTTCCCCTCAGGCTGAGGCCACTTGGCCGGGAATGGTCTGCCTGCAGTACTGGGGATGAGTCAGCACTGGGACCTGGTCGGCTGCTCGCCCAGTTCTCCCCTCAAAGCCACCGCGCCAAACTCTCCCCAAGTATCTCCAGTCCTCTCTGCCTTCCCTCTGCTTGAGCCCAGGGTAAGCGTGGGCCAAAATATTTTCATATGTGATCCGCTTAAGAGCTCATTTTCTCCCGCTGTTTCTCTCCCGCTAGCAAGAAACCCTGTGGCTTTTCGCTTTTCACAGCTGGGTACTATTGTACTTTCCACTCTGTTGCTGTAGGCTGGGAAGCTCAGCTGGGGGTTTTAGACGCTGCCCTTCTCAGGGGGAATCCCCGGTTGCTGAGCTTTTTCTCAATCCCTTCAGCTGCCACCCGTGGGAGCCCAGCTAGCCCTTCCACATCTCTGCACTCCCTACTGGTCACGTTGTGATGTAGTGGCCTTTTCTGTCTCTCTGTGGTTATAAAACTTCTCTCCAGCTAGTGTTCGGTTGGTTATTCCAGATGATTTCTCCAAAATTATGTTGTAAATCCAGACTGACCCTGGGAGGAGGTTAGTGTAGCTTCCACTTACTCCTCCGCCATCTTGGATCTCCCCACATCCAGTTTTACGCTAAGCATAGTACCCTTATGAGCTCTTAGGAGTTTCTGATACCTTAGGAAATATCTAGCTAACAGACACACAAAATAAATCTAGATGAAGCCCAGGTGCTCACCGACACAGTTCAAATATGGTGCTTGCTGCTGAGATGTTGAGTGCGGATCCCAGGGAAGGATCTTGGTGTGGCTTCTCTGGCTGCTGGGGTGTGCGCTGCGCTATAGTGGTCCCCACAAAACAAATGCTGTGTGTTATTTTCTCTTTTCATCTTTTTCTATCAAAGCAAAAATCTACTTTGGATTTTTTTTTCAGTTAACAAAGATAGGTATTATGTAGGTCTTTAATAAAAGCAAAGTAGCATAATACGAAGTTTAGAAAAGCACAGGAATACCTGTATCACTTAAACTCTAGCGTTACACTGTTGAGAAGGTGTGTCCTAAGTAAGAGGAACCAAACTGGCAGAGAAGTCATGGTGCCAAAATTTCTCTAAGCATCTGAGGAAGGCTCCAATACCAAGGGTGGCATCTGTGGCTGCTTACTCCATGGTAGATGCATAAAACAGAAAATACAACTAGTTAAATAAACAGAAAAATACTCAATTTGCCAAATTAATGACATTTAAATTACAACAGGATATCAGATAGCATTCCAATTTTTTCTTAAGCTATCCACTCTTTAAAAACTTTTTAATAGCTCATCTGCATGGGCAAGTGGTAAAACATATTCTTCTGTATTTTACTTGTGATATGATATTATGTATTCATGGGGTATTTGGCACTATATTTTAATGTTCTCATTCTTTAACTCATTAATTCTGTTGAGAACTCAAAATATGGTATAATCATGTGAATAAAAGTATCCATCACAACGTTTACAATTCTATAATATAGGAAGGCACTTGAATGCCTAGCAATGTAGAAATGGTTACAGAAATTATAATATCTCCATTTTATAGATGCATAATGTGGAGAGGGTTCCATTGTATGATCTATTTTGCATAAATATTCATTGTCTTCTATGTGCCTGGTGCTGTTTCAGATCCCGAGACTACGTTGATGAGCAAAATAATTACTATTTGCTACTGAGGTCATGAAGCTTATAGTCCGGCAGGGAAGTTAGATAGTAGTGAAATTAACATGCCACCTTCCTAGCCAGGTGTTTAGGGTGCCAGTTTAAACATTTGCCTTAAACCTTCTACTTGACAGACTTGTATATGGAGCTGATTCAGCATACAGGATAGATAATTTTGATATTGTGTCTACCTGTGGCTTAATAGCAATAATAAGTTATGGGAACATTCAAGCAGCATGTAGGATGGGGGATGTGGAACTCTCAAAGCACTCAAGCATTCAGTGTTATTAGGAGATTTGAAATCCCATGTCTGAAAGCTGAGCTAAGTCTTCTGTTGACCTAATTAAATGCTTAGGGTAACAGCATTTCTGCTGGTCTTGTGTATGCTTTTCTTCTTTTTTTTTTTTTAATTTTGTATACTAGAAACAATATGAATAATGAATGAGTAATTTTTATTGTATCCTGTGAAACTATAGTGATGCTAAGCTGTTGCATGATACAGATAATGTGGTAGTATTAGTCCTGCAATTTGAGTGTAAACCATGATGTTCCCTCTTCAAA
This sequence comes from Furipterus horrens, assembly GCF_987537825.1. Lineage (NCBI taxonomy): Eukaryota > Metazoa > Chordata > Mammalia > Chiroptera > Furipteridae > Furipterus > Furipterus horrens. Next base: position 130,024,509 of record NW_028327171.1, on the reverse strand, counting down.
ATTTAATGAGCTCTTGCTGTGACAAAGGGCAGCGTTAGGCATTTAAAGAAAATTCACTTTTCAATCTAATTTGCAGATATTGAAGCAAAGCTTAAGGAATGATGTAATGATAGATATGATTTGGGAATTTGTTTGGCAAATGTCTGTATTTCAGAGGGTAAAAATTTTTCATTCTTCTAAACAGGAGCTTCTCTCATATGGCTGATCTTACAGTTATGCATTACAACTCTTGGGTTCTTGGGTTGTGTTTTTTAAATTTTTGTTTTCACAGAAATGCATTTGATTCTTCTCATTCACATTGCTTGTTTCTTGTTCTAGTGATAAAGGAGATTGGTATATTTTTCCCCTCACTTTCTTCATTAGCATCGCCTTTACCCTTCTCCTCCCTGTTGATGTCACTGTCACGAAGAAGCACTTGCTTCCGAGGTTTAGGTGTCATTGCTACTTATACAAAATAAAATAATTCTCTCAAAATACACAAATTACAAACCTTGGTCTGCTATCAAAAAGCTTACTCACTAACTAGATCACCTGGTTCTCCATGTCTGAGAGCTCAACTGATCTTTTCAACAACTTCAGGATGTTTTCTCCCAGTAGGTGTCAGTGAGTCAGAAAGGCCACATCAAGAAGTGCCCTTGAGGGCTTCCAAACTGTGTACCTTGGAAATGGGGATGGTTCTCTACCTCCTTTTCTGGCTCTGAAAGGCCAGGGATGTGAGTGGGTGGGTGGACATGTCAACTCCACATACAGTGATTAATTTTATGCTAGAAGTAGATAACACATCTGAAAACAAGTGGAAATCACCAGTTTAAACATAGGAAACATGAGAGTGGAACTGACTAACTTGTCAAAAAAACAGTTTCTGTTGATATTTACCTTCTGGAGAATTATTTCAATATTGTAAGGTTCTCCCAAATGCAGTACTAGTTTTGTATGTGTCTTGCTGGCAGCGCTTGAGCATCAAGGCAGAACAGTTTCCTCTCTCCCTCAAAATAAAACAAAAAGAGAAGAATTTTGAGATTTTTATCTTAATCTTCTTTTCTGTTACTGTATGGTATAAATAAGCAGTATTGTTTTTTATACTTTTCTAATTTTTAGTTGCTTTAATATAGCCTGATTTTTTTAAAAGATTTTATTGTATTTCCTGAATGTTCTAAATATGCATGATTCCATGTTTAATTATTTGTATATATTTCTTTCTAATATATGTGTCATGTATTTTATTTTCATATCTTATTATATCTGCTAATTACTGTAAAAAACATTGAAATGCAAAGCATAATTATTTCTTCAATATGTACAGTATGTGTTTTATATGGTTTCTGGTAAATACTTTTCATGTTTAGAAAGCTTCCTTTGATACTTATTTTACTTAAAGTCAAGAGTTCCTACAAAAATACAGTAAATTATTTTTAACACCTAATATAACTACTTATTTTTCTTTAATTTGTTAATTAAATTAAACTAACGTTGATTCAGCCTTATATAAATAAAATAGATATACTTGGTTATAGTTAATTTTACTCTGATGCTGAATAAAATTTGCTAATATTCTATTTAAAATGAATTTAATTTCATAAATGAATTAGGGTTTCTTTTTCTATGCTAGGCTTAGCAGACTTTAGTATTAGGATATGCTGGCTTAGTAAAGTTAATTGTAAAACTTTTCATTTTTTTTCTCTTCTCTGGGACAGTTTAAATGATAGCCAAAAGATTTATTCACTCTTAAGAGAAACCAGAGTATGGGGCAATTTAAATTATGTAAGAAGTATCTATTACTTAAAATTTAGAAAAAAATCAGCTGTAATATATTTACTTATTTTAAAACAATAGATCTGCAGCAGTGATATTTATTTTGTTTTCTTCACTCTTATACTTCTTGTATTACTTTTAGTCATTTTTATTTTGCTTGAAAAGTATTCTGTTCCTGATGCAATATCAGTGAGTTGTTCATCATTTTCATTTTTCAAATTATTTTTCTACTCATCCATGTTTCATTTCTTAGTTTTTGTGTGTGTGCTTTTTTTTCCCCCTTTTAATCAGGATGCTAGAGGCTGCTTATTTTATGTATTCTTAAATGACCAACTTTGTGTTAATTCATCCTGTTTGTTTGCTTGCCTTTTTGTTTTGCTTTGTCCCTCCATCTGGAACATCTTCCCTGAGATTGTCTTAGGGCTCTCTGTTCCTCATTATGAAAATCTCAGCTGAAATGCCTCAGGGAGAACTTGGCTGATCACCTTTCCTGACCACCCTCCCATCCCTGGCCATCCCATTGCATTACTGTATTTTATATTCTTTATAACTTGTATCACTGTCTGAAATCATCCACATATACATATTTTTTAAATTTCAAGTGGACTTTATTTGCTAGAACAATTTCAGCTATACAGGGCAAATGAGAATATAGTACAGAGTTCCCATATATTCTACATGCAGTTTCCTCTATGATAATATCTTGCATTAGTGTGATACATTGGTCATAATTGATACAGTAGTATTCACTAAAGATCACACTTTGTTTAAATTTTTTAGTTTTACCTAATTAATGTTCTTTTTCTCTTCCAAGAGTGCATCCACAATGACATATTTACATTTAGCTCTAATATCTCTTTAGGTTCCTCTTGGCTACCACAGTTTCTTAGTCTTTTCTTATTTCTGATGACAGTTTTGAGTATTTGTCAGGTGATTTGTAAGATGCCCCTGTACTGACACTTGTTTGATTTTTTTCTTTATGATTATACTGGGGTTATGGGTGTTTGGGAGGAAGACCACAGAGGTAAAAAGTGCCATTTTCATCACATGATCACATGTCCCTGTTTATGCTGATCTTGATCACTTGGCTGTGGTACTGTTTGTTAGGTTTCACTACAGCGAAGTTACTATTTTCCCCTCTCTTTCCATATTGTCCTCGTATTTAAAGAGTAGGGAGTTTTGCTCCTCATCCTCCGTAAGGGTTAAATATCGACATAAATTACTTATCCATTAATTTTTTTGGTCATCTGTTATTAGTTATCATTCACTGCTATATTCACTGAGTATAGAAGAGTAGCAAAAAATAAACAACAACAAACAACTCCTGGTTACTTTCAATAAATGTTTATTGACTCAATTAATGTGTAAATTCATTACTAACCAATTTCTTTTAGTTTTTTTATATCCTTGTTTTTTAAGTTTATTTTTCTTAAGTTCTTTAATTTCTTAGTTGAATATTTAATTCATTTAGTTAAGCTACATCCTAGTTTTGATATGAAGTATTCTCAGTTGTACTTATTCTAAATAACTGGTACATTGTAATTTTATTACATTTCTGATTTTTGGTTCAGTTAGAAGACTATCTTTTAATATAAAGGCACTTAGATTTTTGTGGGTTTTTTTTTTTGGCTTTGCCTTCTTTTTCCTTTTTTCCCTTCTGCTACAGGACATTAGTTTACACTACCCTCTAGTCCTGAAACACTCTCGTCTATGAAACCCCCTTTCCCCTTATTATATGATACAGTCTATATGTTGACAGTTTTCTAGATTATTTTTACAAGGAGGAATCAAATACATAACATTTTGTAACTTGCCTCGCCCCAGACTAACGTGTCCAAATACCAACTTCATCTCCCCTTAGGTCTTTATATTCGACTCCTCAAACCTCTCATCCCTAAGAAACTTGCTGTCCTTCCCACTGATATTTCAGCTGTAAACCTAAAATTTAGGCGTCATCCCAGGTGTGATCCCCTACTTAGGGACATTCTAGGAACAGAGGTTGGTAACCGAGGGTGCGCACAGGGGGAATCCCTGCACTCTGACACTGCCCTTTGAAATGAATCCTGGCATCCTACAGGCTTCCTTGTAGGAAAACCTTTGAATCATTGGCCTTATTAACTATGAAGTAAAAAATTCACAAGGCCAAGAAAGCAGAAATTACAATGCCTTTCATTTTTCTTGGTCAAAATGCTTTGAATTGCAGGAATTTTTTTATTTGTATGACTCTATCACGTGTTTTTGTAGAGGTTTATTAATTTTTTAGCCCAGGCTTCAACAAATTCTAAAACAGGCCTTATAAAACTGTCACGTGCTTACACCAACAGGGATTTTATAGAAATGCAGATTCTGATTAAAGAGGTTTGTGGCGGGTTAGGTTTGTATATTTCTAACATACTCCAGTGCTGTCAATATGCCTAGTCCTTTGGTCCACACTTTGAGTAGAAAGGTTATAAAGTCCTAGATTATTTTTAAATTTTATACTTGTATTTAGTTTTTGAGCCCCTTAATAAAAACAATATCTATAATTGACGGACACATTTTATTTTTTACAACAAAGTTTTCATCCGCCTTGAAATTTTTAGTATTTCATAGGCCTGGCTACAAATGATATTTGTTTAAAAAAATCAACTGTGTTCTCAAGACTTAGAATCTGTTGGCCTAGACAAGAGCAAAATAATTTATCATATAATATGAGGTCATTTCCCAAAACATTGTTCTAACATGATCTGAGTAATGGCAAGTTGCCTGACCAACCCGTGGTCTGCCCGGGGTTATCCTGGGTTTAGCACTGAAAATCATTGTTCTTAGGACACCCCCAGCCCTGGGCCAACTGGGACAGTTAGCAGCATTGAAAAGACTCTTCTTTGACCTTGGATACAGCCTTTGCTCCCAAAGTGACTGTCTTAAAAGGCACAGTCCTTCTTGACACACATGAGTGTACCTCGAAGAACCGGTCACTTTTCCTTAATTAGTGTTCATAACAGGGAGAAATGCCTTGCCCAGGGTCATACTATGAACTGAGGCTTCAGTTTCTTTATCTACATTCTTCCTTTGCGACGAGTAGCACACAGTGCCACTTGCTTTCTAAAATAAAATATTTATTAACTTGGCTTTTGGGCAATTAGTTTTACCTTGGAGCTTCTCTTTAAGAGGACTGGTTTAAAAAATGACAACTTCTATTTTGAAAGGCTGGATATATAATTGATAAAAAAAGGATATAATTTAAATATTCTGTCTTTTGAAAACTGAATTTCTTTATAAGAAGTTTATATCTAGAGATATTAGTCGCGTTTGCTTGTTAGTTTCCGTGGAATGTTATCTGTCTTACCAATCATAATATTAATGATATTCCTTGAAAAAATTGACCTCATATTTGCTAAAAGTTACTAACAATGCTTTTAAAAACAAATGAAGGTCATATAGCATTTCCTTCTAGCAGGATTGCAAGATAAATGACACAAATCCATTCTAATTGAATCCAGAAATCCCTGAGCATTTAGCAGTTAGTACTAACAATTGTTCCATTAATAATGTATAATATTCTTAATGCCAAACGTGTTATGTGTTATTAAGCAAATGTTTCTGAAAAAGTCTGGATTTAAAAAAAGAACAAGCTCGAGTGTGGTAAAACTTGAGTTTAGTTTTGTGATGACTCAACATGCAATGTGGATTTATTAAAGACTGAAATCAAACTGATCTTCCAGGATATGCAAGAGGGATCTAGAGCTGTGTTCTGTTTATAATCCCTGTCTCACTAAAAGAATATTTTCAGCCACAATCAAGTAGTAGGTATTAGACATGGGTCATCAGTTTCAATTGGAATGGTGGCCGTGTCAGTTAGTATTAGTCAAACCCGTAAGTATCTTACAGTAAAATATTGCAAGACTGTAAATGTTCTCCTTGGAAACACGGGGGAAATGTCCATGTGGAATTGGAAAATTGCCTGAGAAGCTGACTAATAGCGTTGCTTCCATGCAGAGATGCTCTGGAGCTTGGAACATATTCCAAATTAGATGTAGGAGATCCTCAGGCTGTGCTTTGCAATTCAAGTAATCCCTGCACTTTCCAGGGAAGCCTCTTAGGCTCCCTTATGGTGGGGTTCTTTGACTGTTCACACGTAAATGGGGGACTTTGTTCTCTGGAGCACGAATGTTTTGCTAGAAAAGGGATTGTATGGGCATATTTGAGAACCGTGCTTTGAAAAAATCCTTAAGTGAGTAGCTATTGAGGCTTCTGATCACAGATGGAGTTAAAGACTACAGTTTAGTATTTTCCGAGGGCTCTGCAAGTCTGTTCATATTACTTAAAAGAGCTGTTAGCTGTTCATTAAGTGTCAGGAAATTTTGTGATGGTAAAGTCATGGGATGGTTAGAAGGGAATTTAGCAAGCCATTTTACCCCAGATTAATTCTTTTGATCAGGGGTGAATGTTGCTCTGTTACCTGAATTCTTCTTTCTCTGGTCTTGAAAATGGGTCCCAAGTAACTGTCTTTACTCACTAGGTTTATCTGCTATTTCAGAGATCTGAGAATTCACCCATGTTTGTAATACCAGGAATTACAGGCTCCAGTCAGTGTTCCCTCTTGAAACAACTTGTTCAAATATTCTGTCTTAGAAACAGCTAATGTTACACTTCATGAAGGAAAAAAAAAAAAGCGAGAGCCCTGGCCGAGTAGTTCAGTTGGTAGGAGCGTCGACCTATGCAGCAAAAGGTTGCAGATTCAATCCCTGGTGGGGGCACGAACGCGAGGCAACTGATCAATTCTCTCTCTCTCTCTCTTTCTCTCTCTTTTTCTCCCCCCTTCCTCTCTCTCTAAAATCAATAAAAAACATATCCTTGGGTGAGGATTTAAAAAGCAGAGAGAGAAATGGCTGCCCTCTTTGGTTTAATATTCTGTACTTTTTCTGTGACCCTTATATAAGCAATCCTGTCAGTCTGTAGAATGTAGAGCTCCCTGGGTTGAATCTAAACCTACTGAGGACAGAGTCCATGTATTCATTCTTCTTGTGTCTTCCCAGGTCTAGTCTGGCCCATTAGATAGAGACGACTATCATCATCTTTGAGAATTCTCTGGTCCCATTCACTCTGTCTTTCAGCTCCCAGCCTTGTATGGAAGGCTTCCTTGCACGCTGGCTATGCTCTAGCATCTTAGCTTAAAACACAGTGTCTGCCTCCTCAACTAGACACAAGGGATCAGATTTTTCATTTCCGTATCCCTGGTGCCAAATGCAGTACACACTCAATGCACACTGAAAGAAATGAATGAATGGAAGGCCCTTGATAAAGGTTAGTTGAGTTGAATTGAATAGAGCAGGCACACTCCCTAGCTATTGATGGGGTGGGATTTAGTGCAGGTGATGTAATGTAACTTGACAGGGTAGTTAAATATTGACAGGCAGGAGGAAGCATACAGGCACTGTTCAGAAAAAGGAAAGGGAGGTATGACTGTGATTGTCGGATCAGAGAACTGAGGCTGTAAGGGACCAACCTGAGTGGCTGCAGTGGTCCTGATGACCCAGCAAGGTCATGCACTGTTCTACTTGGCTTCTGCTTCAGTAGAGGTAAGGACTGGATTCTGGCTGGGAAGATAATGGATTGTGGTATGAGTAAATGGATACTCTGAGACTGTGGCTTGGAGATGCCTGGCATCCCAGATACTCTCTGCTGGCTGCCCATTAATATATATAGCTCAGGCTGATCCTCATTTAAGACAAGGAGCATGAGTTCTATTTGAATCTGTCTCCTCTCTCCCCACCTTCCCACACTCCTAAATGATTTGTGCTTTAATATAACCTCTTAAAGTGATTGGGGTTGGATTCTGGTGCATGCATTTTGAATGCTTACTTGAGAAATTTATCCATACTATTCATTTGTAAGTACTCTGATGCTAACGATTAGAGACATGCATAGCAATAGAATTAGGATGTCATGAACTTGTTCAGTGCTACTTGGATGTCGCTTTATATGTGCAGGGGTGAGATGGGGAGGGAGAGGTACATTAGGCAATGCTTTTGGCTTTAATATTGAATGAGAGAGCAAGCTGAGGTGAGTTCAAGGAGAATATTGGGTAAGTGAGAAAATGCCAACAGACAGCAGACAGAGAAGTGATTTAGGCAGGTCTAGTTCTGCATTTACAAAGGACACATGTCACCTTGAGAAACAAAAGGCCCTGTTTGACTTTAGAAAGACTGTTTAATCATCTGGCATGTCTCAGGCTAGCTTTTAAGAAAAGAAAGCTAGTGTCTTGCTCAAAATTAAATAGTCACATGCAACCATAAGAAATACAAGGCAAGTAGTTTCAACTTCCTTTACTTGGATTTTAGATGAGAAAATGATGGATATCTGACATGGGTTCAAATCTCAGCATAGCAGTAACTAGTTAAGGAAGCCTGTGAGCCTCTATTTCTTAATCTGTGAAATGGGCATAATGGTACCTACGGGCAGGTTGCTGTAAGGCTTGAATAAAATTAAACATATACAAGGTCTGTCCAGAAAAAGTCCAGCCATTATTAATATAAAGAGAACCATTTGCACGACATTGATTAACTTGGCAGCCAAGGAGTGTGAAATAGAATGTGGATGCGTGAACAATGACAACTTCACTGTACTAGTCAGTGGGGGTGGTAGATGCCATTGAGTGAGCATGTGTACTGTGTGGCCATCATATTCAAAATGACTGAGCAAGTAGAGCAATGAATCTGCTTCACATTTTGTTAAGCTTCAGCATTCCTCCATGGAAACTATTTGGATGATTCATAAGCCCGCAGGCAGCTATGGGCAACTGGTGATTGGCAGCTTCATCACAACGATGCACCCACTCATGCATCACGTCTCATGCAGAGTTTTTTTGTGAAACAGCAAATCACCCAGGTGACTCAGCCCTTCTACAGCCTAGATTTGGCACCTTGAGACTTCTGGCTTTTCCCAAAACTAAAATCACCTTTGAAAGGGAAGGGATTTCAGACCATCAGTGAGCTTCAGGGAAATGTGATGGGGCAGTTTATTGCAGTTGGGAGAACTGTGTCTACTTTGAAGGGGACTGAGATGTCATTGTCCTACCTATGTACAATGTTTCTTGTATCTTGTATGTTCTTCGATAAATGTCTCTGTTTTTCGTATTACATGGCTGGATACCTTCTGGACAGACTATATATATATATCGTCGTCGGCAGCCGTCCGTCTCGAGAGACGATGGTGTAGCTTCTTCAGAGTCTATCTGCACCGCCAAGAATGGCTGTGCAGTCCGACTCGGGAGTGACATGGTATCTGTCTCCTCCCGTGTTGAATCGACATCTTGCGATGACGCTGAAGCTACAGAGCCTGGGCAGGGTAATATGGAGGGTCTGCTGTTGCCCATGCAGCAGACCCCCCCTCTCTTCGCAGCTGAAGGGTCCAAGGGAAAGACGGAGTCGATACAGCTTGGGTTCAGGTGCGCCGCAGGAGTTGCCGGTGTTGACTACAACGTCAAACCGCCTTAGGGACTCCGGCTCCGGATTTTCTGTCGGGGTTTACTCCCTTAGCCTTTCCCCTGAAGAGGTATGCCGCAAGGCAGCGGAGGTTTTTTGGAGTCAGAGTTTTCCTTCTCTGATGTACCCTGACTGGAAGATCGAACCAGCGACACTTAGCTCGCAGGCCGACGCTCAATCCACTGAGCTAAACCAGCCAGGGCAAATATATATATATATATATATATATATATATATATATATATATATATATATAGTACCTGGAATCTGATTGGCTAGAGAAGATCCCTCAAAATAATTGTTTCTATCTTCCCAATTTCTAAAGGCTTATTCTGTTTTTTCATTTATTTAAATAACAGATTTATTAAGATATAGTTTACAAACCATAATATCCATTCATTTAAACTATGCTATCTATTTGGTAGTTTTTAGGATAGTCATATAATTGTACAACCATTGCCACAATAAATTTTGGAACATTTTCATCATTACAAAAAGAAATCTCATTCTCACTAATGGTCATTCCCCATTCCTTTCCAAAATCTCCAGTCCTAGTCAACACTGATCTGCTTTCCGTCTCTATATATTTTGCCTATTCTGCATATTTCATATAAACAGAATTATATAATATGTTATCTTTTGTGACTGACTTTTCATCATGATATTTTCAAGGTTCATGTGTGCTGTGGTATGTATTCATAATTCATATTTTAAAATTAACAAATAATATTCTACTATATGGATATAAAACATTTTATTCATTTATTAGTTGATAAAAATTTAGGTTGTTTCTACGTTAGCATTACTGTGAATAATACTACTGTAAAATTCACATATAAGTTTTTTTTTTTTTCAGATTTAATGTGTTTTATTGATTAAAATATTACATTTGTGCCAATTTCCCTTCCCTCTGCTCCCCTCCACCCGGTGGCCCCCCTCCCTCCAGTTGTCCCCCCCTTTTAGATTATGTCCATTAGTTGTGCATACAGTTCCTCCCAACCTCTCTCCGTCTATTCCATTCCCTCCTACCTTGATCCCCAATTCCTATATCATCTCCCTCCCTTTCCCCATTCCCCCTCCCTGTTGACCTCCCCCCAATATGCTTCCCGTACCCACAGTTCCTTTTCCACTCTCGTTGCCTATTTAGTTTGCCTTTGTTTCATCTCCCTAGCTTCTGTTTTTTTAAACCAGTCCCTTTAACATCTCATATAACAGTGGTTTGGATCTAATGAACTCTTTCAGTTTTATTTTGTCCTGGAAACACTTTCTCTGTCCTTCTATTCTGAATGACAATTTCGCTGGATAGAGTATTCGTGGTTGTAGGTTTTGGATTTTCATTACTTTGAATATTTCTTGCCAGTCCCTTCTTGCCTGTAGGGTCTCCCTTGAGAAGTCAGCTGATAGTCTAATTGGGACCCCTTTGTACATAATTCTTTTCTTCTCTCGCTGCTTTTAAGATTCTCTCTTTATCTTTAATTTTTGACATTTTGATTATAATGTGTCTTGGAGTGGTTCTCCCTGGGTCCAGTCTCTTGGGAACTCTCCTTGCTTCCTGGACCTGCAAGTCTATTCCCTTCCCCAAGTCTGGGAAGTTCTCCTTTATTATATTTTCACTCAATTTTTCAAGTTCTAGTTCATCTTCCTCATTCTCTGGCAAACCAATGATTCTTATGTTGGGCCTTTTATAGCTGTCCCAGAGGTTTCTGATCCTCTCATTGTTGCTTCCCATTTCCTCTCGCTGCATTGGTTGACTGCTTGTTCCTTCTCCATATTCCAGTTTGTTGAAATGAACTCTGGATTTTTTCTCACCTTCTATCTCGTATGCGGTTTTGTTCCTTTCGTTATGAATTTTTTTCGCTTCTTTCTTATCTTTTTCCTGCTCTTTTGTGAATTCTGTAAGCCACCTGATAACAGTGGCCCAGAACTGAGCCTCTGACAGGTTTCTTATCTGTTCATCTGTCAGGTTCTCTATCTGCTGTCTGGTGAGTTGTGTCACTGGGATTTCTATATTTGTCTGCCTCATTTTGACAGATGCGTTTTGTTTTCTTGGGCCGGCTGTCGGGGGCAGTGCCTGTGTACGCGTCACAACCCAGCGACCGGCGCCTGCCTGTCCGCGACCTATTTCGCAGCCCTGTGGTGCTTTCTTTGGGGGCGGGGGTCCAAGGTGGATTCACACAGTTATTCAGCTAGGAGACCGGGATCCGTCCTCCCGCCCCCCTGGGCCTCACTGTTCAAGGCGATGCGGCGGCCGCTCTCCCCAGCGCCGGAGTCGCGCACCGCCAGGGGCTTGCGTAGCCGGGATTCCTCGCCGCCCGCCGCTCCAGGTGCGACCGCAAACAGCACTGCCCACTTTAACTCTTACCTGCCCAAATGGCACCGCTGGTTTATAACTTCATATGTTGGGCTTCCGTGTAGTTTTATTTTCTGGAATTTCTAGTTATCCTTTGTTTTGAAGTAGTTGTATTCCTCTCTAGTTGTAGAGGGAGACCTAGCGTGTCCGTCTAAGCCTCCATCTTGGCCGGAAGTCCACATATAAGTTTTTATGCAGACAAATGTGTCTCTCTTATTTTTTAAATATAATTCTAAAACTAAATTCTTTTACCCCATCTTTCTGAGAAGTTATGAAAAATCACATGAGAAAATGGGGGTTGGTGGTTAACCTTTAACCCAGCAGAAATGGAAGAAAATGACAAAATGGTCAGCACTCTCCTTCAGAGAACTGTGATACAACAAGTGGGTCTTTGGCAATGTGTAAAGTCTTATGCAAAAGTAGATAAAATAAGCTGGACTCCTCTACTAGCTTATGTGAGTTTATGAATGTCTTGATTTCCCTATACATAGTCACTACAGGATTAAGTATATCGTCGTCGGCAGCCGTCCATCTCGAGAGACGATGGTGTAGCTTCTTAAGAGTCTATCTGCACTGCCGAGAATGGCTGTGCAGTTCGACTCGGGAGTGACATGGTATCTGTCTCCTCTCGTGTTGAATCGACATCTTGCGATGATGCTGGAGTGTCCTCTCCAGTGAAGCTGAAGCTACAGAGCCTGGGCAGGGTGATATGGAGGGTCTGCTGTTGCCCATGCAACAGACCCACCCTCTCTTCGCAGCTGAAGGGTCCAAGGGAAAGACGGAGTCAATACAGCTTGGCTTCAGGTGCGCCGCAGGAGTTGCCGGTGTTGACTACAACGTCAAACCGCCTTAGGGACTCCGGCTCCGGCTTTTCTGTCGGGGTTTACTCCCTTAGCCTTTCCCCTGAAGAGGTATGCCGCAAGGCAGCGGAGGTTTTTTGGAGTCAGAGTTTTCCTTCTCTGTTAAGTATATGTCATGCATACATATAGACTTTATATTTTTTTATTTGTTCTTTGCAGAAATAATCATGAATGGTTTTACTGATTAGGAAAATAGAAGCAGCATATGGCAGGGAAGAAATCACAAAGTCAAATACAAATGACCCAGGAAATTGAGATAACCAGATGAAATGGATGGTTAAGTTAAGCAACTGTGTGAGCATGATGACTCATTCTAAGTCACCTATAGCTCATTGTCATGGAGACATTAGGGAATGATGATGACTATGGCAAACGAGAGAGTACAGTTGTGAGCTGCTTAATGACAGGGACAAGTACTGAGAAATGCATTGGTAGGCAATCCATCATTGTGCAAACATCATAGAGTACACTTGACACAACCTAGTTGGTAGAACCTGCTACATGCCTAGGCTGTGTGGTATACCACCATCGTATATGCAGTCCATCATTGACCAAATGTCATTTTGTGGTATATGACAGTATATGTCCCATCTAAAAGGGGCAGAAAAATGTTGGAACTCTAGCTAATTGTGGACATATAGGTACGTGAGCTCATCTGACAATGTCTTCTAATTTTTCAACGCAATTAATTTTAACGAAAAAGATCCTCTTTGTGGGCCAAATGCAATCAAGTGGTGTAAATCATATGACCTGGTAAGCACAACATTTGGGGGCCAGTTCCAGTGTTCCTGTACTAACTGCAGTACTTTTAGTTCGTTACTGTTTCATGGACCCTCCATTTTCTCTTTGGAAAATAAGGGGGTTTGAAGAAATGTGCTCACTTGGCCTTTTGCCTCTGTGTTCTGGAGTTGCCTAAGGACTGCCCCAGTTCAGGCTTGTATATCTGATAGCAGCAAAATGAATGCATTATGGGCAGAAAGAAGCACAGTGTGACAACTGATGACAACCTTCAAAAGCAATGGGTGCTCTCAATAGCCCCCTCCACATCTCTCATAATGTGGAAGGAACTGTTTGTGACAAAAATCTCTCTGCTTTTGGCTGAAAATGTCCTTTGTTTTACCTTCATTTTGAAGGATGTTTTCTCTATAGATGGACAAGTTTTTGTATTTTCTTTCTTTTGCTGTGACCAAATATTTCCTCAGCCTGAACCCACTCTAAGGCTACAAATTATATTACTTTATTACTATGCTAAAATACTTACATTTATTTATTTGTATATTTTTTATGTATTTAAAGCTTACCTATTATAGGTACCAAGGACAATGGAGTTCTCTAGTTCTGATATTTGAAATGCATTTGAAACACTGCTCTGTGCCACCCAGATGTGCCTGATGGTTGGGCTGCAGACGTGGGAAAGACGAGAATGAAATAGCAACCCAGAGACCAACTTGAGTTCTCGGTTTGTCCTTCTGATCCTCCTTTTTTGTCACACAGAGACTGGTATGGGAGTAAGTCATTAAAACAACACTAAGAGAGCTGCATATTTTTCTATTTGAGAGTAGCCCTAAGGTCTGAACAGTGTAAGCACTACATCCTTGCGTTCAGGGTGCTTTTCATTCCTTTTATAATTTGCTCTGCCAAGTGATCCTGTGAGGTAGAGCAGAGCTATTGTCCCTGTTTGACAGTTAAGGAGATTAGGGTTCAGTGCTTGTTGGAAGTCTCAGAGTTGATTAGCAGACAACTGAAATCAGGATGCCTATCACCCAAGATCCTTGTCAGTCACTAGCCACAAAGACAAGTGTGATTTCAATAAAACAAGGTCTAAGAAGCCCTGCATAGCGGCTTCTAATACTGTCCTCCAAGAAAATGTAAGTGGTAAGAGCAGTTGGTGAAGGCCAAAATCCTATGTTGTACATATTTATTTCTGTGAAATGGGCCTTAAAGCTTCTTCCTATCTAAGCCCTGCATTCAGGCAAATTTGTCTTAACTCTTGATTGAAAAAATCTTAAAGAAATGTATTCCCTCATCACTAATTTTAGTGTTCAGTGGCCCTCATTCTTTGATTTTTTTTTTTCCTTTACAAATTAGAAAAAAAAAATCTCACATTCTCCTTTTCTTCTCACTCAAAAATGTTGAACAGCTGGCCACACTGATGACATAATAGTGCCTCTACCCTTATGGCCCTCTCAATCTACTCCACCTCCAGCCTTCCCTTCTGCAGGCAAAATTATACCAGGGCCATTTAGCCTTTGCTCCCAGGTCTTATTTTACCATCTTTTGATCTACATTGTGGTTCTCCTCCAAATCCTCCTCAGAGACCCAGGAGAACAATAGCTCCATCTTGTAAAAAGTGCAGTGAGGCCTCTCGAATGAGAGGTCACAAAGCCTGGGGCTCCTATCCCAACCCTTGGGATTAGCATATTTCCCGCATTGCATGTGGAGGCAGCACTCACTCTGTGCTGGGAAGGACACCTGCTACCATTCAGGTGGTTTGCCACTCACAGAATCAACCTGGAAAAGTGAGTCAGGTTGGCTACATGCTGTGACATCTTTGGGAGTGCTGCAGGCTCACCCTGTGAGAGAGAGAAGTACATGCCTTCAGGGGAAATCAGGGGTTAATGGGAAATTGCCATTTGGGATTGTCACAAATCATGAGATGCTGGAGGAGCTGACTCTTCTGGATCCTTTGGGGCTGATCTGAGCACAGTGCCAACTGTCAGGGGCCAATCATTGGAAAAATGAGATGAGCCAAATGGAAGAGAATGTGGTCCTCAAAAGAAACAAAAACCAAGCAAAACAATATGTTCTTTTTACTTTAGAATATACTCTCTGGGGCAAAAAGAAAGATACTTCTGTTATTCACAATAAAGCATAAGAAAAAAAGTGTTTTTCATTTTAAGCAACACTTTAAAGCAGGGTATCTGGCAACCCTGTTATTGGAACTTGTATTCTCACCCTGGTTCTCAGCATTGCCCCACCCTTACTTAGATGCATGTAAAACCAAATGTTTGGCAGGGAAAGGGGTTTTGTAAAATAAAAAGATGCAGCACTTTGAGGCCTCTTTTTCTTAAACTTGAGAAGTTGCATGTTGCTTTAGAACTTCAGCATTCTCCAGGATAAACTTATTTGATTCAGGGCATGTTTCTCACACTGAGCTTAGAATGGTGGGTCTGGGTTGACTCAAAACGCTCATAAGTGATCAAAACAGAAAAGCGGCCTGTAGAAATCCTGTAGGATGTGGCTATTTCACTATAATACCAAACGAACTTTTTTGGAGAATGCCAAAGCAGATTACTTTCAATGACAAGTTGGACATGAGCCCTTTTCCTGGAACTCCAGTTTAGCATAGAGGGGAACCAACTTCTTCCAGATGGTCAGGGAGTTCTCAAGAAGCCAGTGGCTTCCATTTGCTAGGATCCTTCTCATAGAGACTGCACCGAGGATGGCTTCTGTTCTCATCTAACAATGCCAAATGCTGAGAAATTCTGAGGCTTTTTGCAAATGTGAAAATGTTGGAGATTTACACTTATTTTTTCCTCAATAGTCTGACAGGAGATTTTTAATAACCAAATCCAAAGGTCATCTCTATTGAGCCTGTGTAGGAAGTTTCCCATGTCTTGGAGTTTAGAAAACAAAACACATATGCATGCTAGGGAAGGATGACTAGAATGACATTTCTACTAGTTTCATTCTCTGAAAGAAGGAACCTCATCTATCTTGTTCCCCACTGGACTCAGGGCCTCCAGTAGACCCTGGTGCAGAGGAGGGTATTCTCTAGATATTTGTTTAATGCATAAAAACCTGCAACTTTATGAAGAGGTAGGGAAGACCTGAGGTTTATCATTCCTAAACAGAAACCTGAAATCTTAGTAGCAAAAGGAGCTGGCACTAAATGACAAATAGAAATATTTTACTCAATGTGACTATTGGTCTAACTCACTTATTCTCAAAACCAAACCAACTTGCTTATAATTTACGACTCACAAAGAAGTTTACTTTTGCTCAGATAAACTCATCTTTGAGAATTAAAACCATATTTGATCAATATCGACCTATTTAATTAATTTATAGCTATATCTATATATCCATTAAGAATAAATGCATAATTTCAAAAATGGAGAGAAAAAAGAGTTTTTTTTTTTTTTTTTTTCCCCCAAAAGCTCCCAAAAGAGAGCTTTTGTATATAGAGAGGGGATATGTGGTTGCAAAAAATACTTGAATAACAAATAAAAATACCATTTTGAGGTGGAACTCTATTTTGGGAATTAGAATTTATCTTAATTAAGGAAGCTGCAAATTATTTGCATGTTCTGCTGCCCTATGGTCAATGGAACCCTAGTGACCAAACCCACTTGTTCAAAGTAAGAGCCAAAGGCTCTTTGACCTTTCAGTGTATTGTCTGAGGGAGTGACGGTCAGCCGGCTCCCACAGTGAGCTGGGCCTGCAGCTGCCCTGCCAGCTGGCTGTCACACGCATGCACAAGAAAACTTGGAGGGATTCATGGCCTCACCAGATGTCTTATAGCAGAGTCCAGCTGATGCCCCACAGAGTGCAAACCAATTCCATGTTTCATATAATGGCATAGCCTACACTCTCAATCCAGCACAGTAAGCACTTCACATTGGTAATTTAGTGTTCCAAATGCATGAGCTATGGTCAGATCAGCAGCCACTGGTGAC
This sequence comes from Furipterus horrens, assembly GCF_987537825.1. Lineage (NCBI taxonomy): Eukaryota > Metazoa > Chordata > Mammalia > Chiroptera > Furipteridae > Furipterus > Furipterus horrens. The sequence continues at coordinate 130,007,402 of NW_028327171.1, read as the reverse complement.
AGCCAAATCACAGAATACAGGTATATTGCAAGGAATTTCAGGTATATGAACTCTTTGGCTGTGTGTGACATAGAGCAAATGGCAACATTAATAACCCACTTTTGCCAGTATGAACTGAGGCAGCATCAGCAGGGTCTATAGGGTTGAATTAACCTCTATAACCAAAGTGAATAAATCCAAGGGCATAAGGACAGAAGCAGCTTGGTCTGTGTATTTACTGATTTGGAAAATGGCTAAGCATAAAGGGAGCATATTGGGGGTCAAAGTTCAACACCAGGGGGGAATGAAAGAATCCTATCAGTGAATCCTTGACACAGCAGGCCACTGGAGGGACCATTAGCTAGGACCTACATCTGCCCCTGAATTTTAAATGCAATTTAATTCTCTTGATAAGTTAACTCATGTGTTAAAAAAAATGTAAAAATATCATGCCTTCTGCCTGTTGTTAGTTTGAGTGCTGTAATATTCCACCCCTAAGAGACTCCTTATGGGGGAAACCTGATTTTCATAGTTAAAGCTGTGAGAGCAAATTACCATTAGAGTGTTCTAACCAGGGAAAACTACATCTGAGCATGATGTGCACAGTGAGGAGATGGTACTAGCTAGGAAGGACCATATATTGAGCCAACTAAGGAGTATATGAAGTATCTTTTTTTGTCATAATTATCACTCGATGATATGTTTTATTGATTTTAGAGAAATTTGAGAGAGAGAGGAAAGGATAGGGAGCGAGAAATGTTGATTGTTGCCTCCTGTACATGCCCTGACCAGGGATTGAACCTGCAACCTAGGTATGTGGCCTCACCAGGGATTGAACCCACAATCTTTTGGTGTCCATGATGATACTCCAACCAACTTAGCAATAAGTCCAGGGCTGAAGTATCTTTCAGTAAACACAAAGATGGATCTATCTGTGAGTCAATGTCATGTGTTTTTTTTTTTTTTTTTTTTTTTTTTTTTTTTTTTTTGGTGCAGCAAGGAATTACCTCAATTCATCCTCCCTGTCTTTACCCCATTGACTTTTTTGCCCTTTGCTGCTGAGTGATAATGGGAGCTTTGCACTGCCTTTGGGGTATATTATTACACTTGAGCAGTTTACCACGTGAAAACCAAAGAAGACATATTTTTAATAAGTTCAGAAAACCAAAAAGAAACTCAATTTGGAATGACACCTTATCTTTGAATTATAGGGTGTACATATATGGAGACTTCCAATTAAACCATCTATCTTGATATTTTCTATTTTGGTAAATTGTTTTTTTTTTACCTAATTCCTATTTCATAAATAATTTCAAAGCATTTGGGACTTTAAGAATGCCCTATATTTTATATGGCTCCTGAGTTATGACAGAAATTGCTATAGCATGACATTTAGTATGTCATTGCTTTTTCTTAGAACCCATCCTAAGTGATTCTGTGACTATAGAAGAATACTGTAATGATTCCTATTATGTATACAGCCCCAATGCAACCAGGACAGTGAGGTGTCCTTTTGTTCCCATTCATGCTGCAGTGTTAAACTCCAGACAAATTGTGCAAACTCAGATGACATCCTGGATGACCCAGCCTATAATTACATCACTCTTTATGGAAGAGTGGGAAAATCTGTTGTCCATTGGGACCAGAGAAGTATTTTAAATAAACAAAGCAGGCTTTGGGGAGAATGGGGAAAAGTGAAGATTTTAATACCTGTCTTGAGGAAGCAAATGCTACCCTCATTTCTCTGATTGTTATGATGGAATAACATGTTGTTGTGGGAACATGCGATGGGCCTGGTGTTGCCAGATCTTCTAACTTTTCAAAAACACCTGGAAAATTGGATTTTTACATGAAATTTTGTGATTTGTAAAGGCTAGCTCATTTTCTAAAATCTTTTGTTTTGCGATAATTATAGATTTGAGTGCGATTGTGAGAAACAATACAGAGAATGATTTCATACACCCTTCTCCCTGTCCCCCCTAATGGCAATATCTTATATAACTATAGTGTATCATGGTCAGGAAATTGACAATTCACTGACCATATTGGTTCATTCTTTCTAAACTCTGTACATAACAAAGCCCATTTGAGGAATAGAGTTAACTTGTCTTACTACTTCTGTTTACAACCTCTGTGTATTACAGTCTTGCTAGATTTAGAGCAGTAGCCCATGCCTCTGGGTCCCCTGAAGTGAGAAAAGCTGTCTAGATTTGGCTTAGAAGATGGACCTCTTCCAACTCTTCCTTCCTAAATGTTTTTCTAGTCTTCCAGTCTGAATCACATGACCTCCCTGCCTGTTAGTGTGTGCCCTCCTTGGACTGTGCTGAGACACTTGCACCGTCCATCCCTATTGTACATCCTCGCCTGATGGCCTCAGCCTGCACTTGAATTTGGTCAGCTCTGCATGTGTCCTTCAGGCAGACCTGTTCCTGCAGGCTCCAGCCTCAGACATGCTCTCCAGGCTCACAGGCATTTCATATTTGTTTGCTTCAAATTCCTTTCCACCACTCTTCTTTCTCCCTTCCCACTGAAGGCAAACACTTCAAGGTGGTGGATACCCAACATATTTATTTGTTTGTGTCGGCATTTTTGAATCTCAAATATTTATTTAAATAAAGTGAGTCATAATCTGGGGATTACAATTATGAGGTTATTTTGTTTGTCTAACGTCTATCACAAAAGCCAGTTTCCTTCTATAAATTGCTTTAAGATCTCTATGATAGTGAAAAATGTCAGTAAAGTCTTAGAGTCTTGTGGGTAGAAATATGCTTCTATACTTTCTTATATTTTATAATTATTGAAGGAAAAATAGTCTTCACTTTTCTCCAATTAACTGAGTGTTTCTTGGTTGTTCTCAGTGACCTAGGTACCTTTTCCTCCCCAAGTGTAGGAATAATTCTCATGATACAGTGTAGTCATTCCTGGTCATCATGACAGAAGGTGGGAAGTTGCATTGCTGGAGAAGAAAAAATGTTAACTGGAAATCAGAACTTGCTGAGTACCAAGGCCAAGGTCATAATAAGGGGTTCAGAATCAGGAGAATATGTCAGGGAAGAAAAGAGGGAACGGAGCCTAATGCCCACACTAGCATATGGTGACCATTATGACCAATTACCATTCAATATATGGAGGAAACTGAACCTCAGAGAGGTTAAATCAGTGCTTTTCAAACTGTGATCTATGGGAAAGTAACAAGGATGGTGAAAACCATGCAATGAATGGTATATAACTTCTTGGGCCATGAATTTCATTTCCATCAGCTGTACTCTTTGCTGAATGGGCTTGAACAGTTTGAGGGGGGAATTTCCCTTTTACCTACGCATTGATTATCTTAACTTTGATGCATACTCTAGCGTGGTGGAGTGAACAAGCAGCTGTAAATATTAAATCATGGCTATATAGTCTAACTATTCTAGTTCATACTTCACAGGAAGAGGCAAATGAAGATGAATATGAGGCATGGGAGTTGTTACTATTACCTTATGGACATTGTCACATATCAAAGCAACTTTGAGTCCTTGCTTTCTTGGGTCTGTGATTGACTTTTATAATAGGAAAACAAATGGGGTTTATTTCATTATATCTATAGTACTATTTTTATTAGGTATCAGTCCTGTTATGAGGACATTTCTTAAATAAGCTCTTGTCTTATTCTAGTTATTATGTCTAAATATCTTTTGATCATTTTGATAAAAAGTCTATTTTTATGTTATACAGTTTGATGTTTCATAGTGAAGTCTGAGTAAATGCATTTATTAGAGAGTCATCTCTTACACATTTTCTTGCAGGCATGCATCCCTTCGGAGTCACGGGCTCCTTTATGAATCTGATGAAAAACAGACTTCTCTCGAATAGTGCGCGTACACACACACACACCTTGCTTCTCAAAGTTTACACAGGCCACTCCATCTGTGGATCTTGGTCATGGGCACCAGATTGAGAAGCCCTGCTTGACTCCGTAAGCTCTCCATGACAAGGTCTGTGACTTGTCTAAAAGCATATCTCTGATGTCTAGTTCACTGGCTGGCTAGGATGATAATCAATGTCAGAGAATGAATGATTTCTACAAGACAGACTGATGATATAGGAAATATATTTGAGCACTGGTAGTTATTGCGACAGGTGTCGTGTTGGTGAAAGCATGTTAGGACACTATAGCTGTGACAAGACACCCAGGACCTCTGTTGGCTGCCCAGCAGGAGGAATATGGGGAACATTCTCTCTGAGTCCAGTTTGCCTTTAGCCCAATGCCACTGTCCTCTGGCCTCTGACACCAAGCTTATTTTGACTCCTTGCCTGATATTTCCTGTGCTTGATTTGGGGCCATGAGCCCTTGCTATTATGGCTTGGGTCATCAAAGCTACCTCTGAGACATATTTTTATTTCATGATTTTTGCTATAGTCCTGGCTTAAGGTGTGAGTTCCTAAGCTGGTTTCCATAGTCAAACTGTTGTAGGCTGGATTAGTTGCATATAGACATAGAGATATTCACCACTGAGGCATGAACAGGGTAGCAAAACGTGTAGCTTGCTCCTTCAGGGATCTCTCTGAAGTCTTTTGCCCAGGCCTTGTTGCAAAGAGTTTTAGTTGCCTGGTGCCTGCTAAAAGGACAATAACATCCTACCTTTGGGATGTCTGTCCCTAGAAAAGCTTTCATGAAAGGTGGTGAGGGGAACACTAAAAGGACAGAGGTATGGGATTTCCTTGAGCTTGCACAACAGGTTCTAAGAACCATTTTTACGCCTGCTTGCTAATACATGGTTTATTTAATAAATGTGCATGTATGTAGGAACATCTGACCTCAGATTTGCTTTTATTATAACTCAGTAGCAAGGTCAAACTTCTTTGGTATATATCATTATCTGCCCAAAGAGACCTCAGTGTTTTGTGTGATCAAATTGGCTGAGGACGGTTCACAGTACTCCTGAGAATTTGCTTTTAAGAGAGATTCTATACATTAGCTTCTATTCTGGTAAGAACTGAGAAAAATGCGGTGGCTGCAATAAGCAACCTTTATTTCTCAGTTGTGGCTCCTAGGGTCAGCTGTGGCTCTGCTGGGTCCCTGCGATGTTTGGCTAGGCTTGGGTCCAGGCTTCAGGGTAGGGCTGGGTCTGCTCTCCCATCTCATTTCAGAGTCCAGACTCAAGTAACACCCACACCCATTGTTCAAGGGCATGTTGTTCTCATTGTGGAGGCCAGAGCACAATAGGGGCAGGTGGAAAGGCTCTGTTTGGAATTGTCACCCTGTGGCTTCCCCCATGTTTCAGCTGTCAAAGCCAGTTCAGTGGAAAATCCTAAAGTGATTGGAGGTAGGGGGTGCTTTATATTTCTCCCACTAGCAGGAATGGGGAGAAAATGGGAATTATGAACAGATAATACAATCTATTATCCTCAAGTATGCACTAATCGCCATACATTTGCAGAAATGTGGAAGGCATAGACCTTGGCCTTGAGGAGCTTTAAGTCTCAGAGAGGAGAAATTATTTCTGCTTCTGAGAGTATATAGATTTACCCTGGAACATCATTCAAATGGAATTGAAAAAATACACACACTACACACAAAGAGAACAAAATTTGTGCCATCCAGAAATCCATTGTAAGAGTAGTCATGATTGGCTCCTTGTTTCATTTTAGCACCAGCTGTGCTCCACATCTCTAGGATGGAGGAGAGACCAAGGGTTCAATGCCTCCCCTCTTTGTAGTCACACCTCCAATTGGATATGTTGCCCCCACTCAGCAGTAGGAAGAAACTAGAAAAACATACTAGGAGGCCACCCCGGGCTCCATCTCTTCAATGCGCTGTACAATTCTAGGCAAACCACTTAAGCTTTTAGAGCCCTCCAATTTTTCACTTATAAAATGGCACCTGTAGACTAGCCCATGAAATCTGTGACACCAAAAAGATAGGTAGGATGTGTCTTTGGGTTTTCTTTGGCCTAGGTCCCCTCCTGTTAGGGCACCTAAGGATTGTGAAACTATTCCCACTCTCCTAATGCTGGCTAATCTTGATCCTCTTAACCCTTTCTCTTCTCAAGCATGAACTGTAAAGTCAATCTCACTTGTATTGTGTACTGTAAGTTTCTTTTTATTTATAGCCCAACACCAGACTTTTTCTTTATCGCTATATGATTTGAAGTTTAAGAAACTTTAATTGTAATGTTTTCTGTGTTCTACACTATCAGTCCCCCTGGCTGGTTTGGCTCAGTGGATTGAGCGTCGGCCTGCGAGCTAAGTGTCGCTGGTTCGATCTTCCAGTCAGGGCACATCAGAGAAGGAAAACTCTGACTCCAAAAAACCTCCGCTGCCTTGCGGCATACCTCTTCAGGGGAAAGGCTAAGGGAGTAAACCCCGACAGAAAATCCGGAGCCGGAGTCCCTATGGCGGTTTGACGTTGTAGTCAACACCGGCAACTCCTGCGGCGCACCTGAAGCCAAGCTGTATTGACTCCGTCTTTCCCTTGGATCCTTCAGCTGCGAAGAGAGGGGGGGTCTGCTGCATGGGCAACAGCAGACCCTCCATATCACCCTGCCCAGGCTCTGTAGCTTCAGCTTCACTGGAGAGGACACTCCAGCGTCATCGCAAGATGTCGATTCAACACGGGAGGAGACAGATACCGTGTCACTCCCGAGTCGGACTGCACAGCCATTCTCGGCGGTGCAGATAGACTCTGAAGAAGCTACACCATCATCTCTCGAGACGGATGGCTGCCGCCGCCGCCGACGACAACACTATCAGTGATGGCACTTATTTTTGTCTTTGCTTAGGATAGTCACAGAGTGACTGAGATTTCCAAACAGCCAACTTGGGAACTTGAGGGATGCTCATTCAAGGCATTGAACTTTTTAAAATAAGCCCTGGGCTCAGCTTGTGAAGTAGATGGCCTAGTCACTTCACGGAGTGAAGAAGTACAGGAAATGTGATTTGTTGCCTTCCCTCATCCCTGCTCCCCACCCCTCCCAACACCCCAGCCCTACTCCTTGTCAGCTTTCTTCCCAGACTTGCTAAATTGTTTTGAATGCTGTGGTAAATGGATTATTCTTAAATGGAAGCCTGGGCAAATCTGGTTTGAGCTGGAAACCCCTCAAGGATGTAAAAGAAGTCAACTGGGAGGAACTAGGATTAGTTTGTTTTCTCTGTTTTCATGGTGCGCAGACAAGCCTGAAAGGAAAACAACAGTTATCCTGAAAGCAAACACTTGTGTTTCTACGAAAACTTGAAAATCTACATTTATCAACCTCTGAACAATAGAATCTCCTTCCTTGCAAGTTAAGGCAAAATTCCTTGAGCCCTTATTCATCTTTAATACCTAGCAGATAAGCATTGCTTATCACAGGACTCAGTCAGCCTCCTGTACTTTTCAGATGTTTTCGCAAAGCAGTCAAGTGAGAACCTGTGGCATAGAAATACTATGTTTCCCATTTGAGGGAGTGTTTTCTAGGTCATCTTCCTGTTGGATTGGAGACATAGAAAAACTCAAAAGAGTTGTGTGAAAGGTTGGATTCATGTTACAAACAGTGCTACAGCAGAAAGCTTTCCCTACCTTCCTTAGGAGAGGGAAGAATTTGAGTTTAATAAGAACTATGAAAATGCCCTAGAAGGCAGGGCCAGCCAGAGCTGATATGGACTTTGCTTCTTTGCTTTAAGGTTAAGAAACTAACTTGCGGTCTGGGTTAGTGCCTCTGGGAGTGAGGCAATGCAGTCAGTGTCTGCCCAGGTCCATCAGGGACTTAAATTCCTTCAGCAGAAAGCTCCATCTGCATTCCTACCACAAATGGATTCCTAGCTTTGAGCTTTTATTAACTTAATTAATCATTAAACTTTTTTTCATAAAACTCATTTTCCTAACAGTTTTTCAGCTTCTATTTCTCTCTTCTCCCTCCCTCCTTCCCTTTCTTTATTGAAAATTTATTTTTTCAAACAAATTGGTAACATATCAAGAGGGCACCAGACAGGTTGGCTTTGAGCAAAGCTGTGAAGCGGAGAAGTTAGTTTTAAAGCTCTTGCATCTCCCTTCATTTCCTCCTGTGTTTAATTTGTGTCTTCTCATCTATAAGAATCCAGTCCTTTTGTGCAGAATTCTACTTTTCTAAAGTGACCCCTTCCCCCCACTAACCCACTTCTGCATATCTTTTCTCCAGAAGCACTCCCCTAGATTCATCAAAATGATCCTGTTCCTTTTTTTTCTTTTAAGTGCAAATCAACTTAGTTAAATAGAGAGAAATTGTCTTCCTTTCATTTGGGAAGTAAGAGAATAACAATCTGTATACTTACTAAGGTAAAACTGCTTAAAATCCCCTCTTCCCTCAGTAGTTCAGCACTGCTTCTGATTTGAGATGCTGCTATTGATTTATTGATGATATGTTTGAATAAATAAAATTCCAACACGAAGGAAAAAGATGACTGACTGAAGCTTTGTAGAGAGTGCTTCTGAAAAGGAGAGAATCTTCAAATTAGGGGTTTTATAAACCTGTACATTATTCCCCTGAAAACAGGATATCATCAAAGCATGGCCTATGTTATATGTTATCTACTTTGACAAGAAAGAGCATCTTATGAAAACAGTTTCTGTTAATTACTTTATTAATGCAACAAATATATATGAACACATACTATGTTGGTTTCCATTGTAGATACTGGAGATAGAATATTAAAGAAGAGAGACAAGCCTCTGCTCCAATGGGAGGCAGCAGCAACATGGGAATACCTGAAAGAGGTGGACGCTTGAAAGAAAATTAAACAAAGGGATGAGATGAGGCTGGACCAGGAGGAAATTGATTTGTATGGTGAGGCCAGTTAAGACCCACAGGATAATAAAGACAATAAATATACTACCATAATAAGGAGCCAGGTCTTCAAAAACTTGGGGAAAGTACAATCTAGGTAGAGGGACTAGCAAGTGCAAAGGCCCTGAGGTAGGAATGAACCTGGCTTGGCTGAGAAACATAAAGGTCAGTGCAACTGGAGTATGAAAAACAATGGTATTTGTAGGAGATAAAGTAAGAAATGTAGGCAGGGGTCAGGTCGGTCTTGTAGGTCATGCTAGAGAGTTTGACTCTAGTTCTAGTTGAGGTAGGAAGCCTGAGGATTGGGGGTGACCTCTCAAATAATCTGGGAGTATAAATGATGACTGAAGAGGAAGGCAAGGGGTCATCTGCTATTACTACCATTTAATTTAAAAAAAGACATTAATATTTCAGAAATCAAATGAATCAAAGAAAAAGTCATTTGCAAAAAAGAATGATTGACAGACTTCCCCTGATGTAACACAAGCATATGGGGGTGTAGATTTTATGCTTTTAAATTGAAAACTATAACAAAATTTTATTCCATATTGCTTTGAGGGTAATTGTGCTTTTGAGATACATTGCTCAATTTGGGGCTCTATTTCAATTGTTCAGTAGCACAGGGAGCTTGGATGTTCATTTTCCTCCCAGTCATGGTCAAAAACTAGTTTCAACTAAGTATGTTGACAGCTGAAAGACAAACTCTTAATTCAGTCAATTCAGAATATTCAGGAGAAGGTGAGGGTAGCTGAGGCATAAAGCTGTGGTATCTGATCGTGGAGAAAGCACCTGGGTGCCAAGCAGCGTGCAGAGGCTCTTACAGGGCAGGTGACAGACTGAGGTCTTGTTACAGAAACAGGGGAGTCCAAAAATCCCCAGAGTTTGTGGCTGGGGGATGGGGAGAAGGAAGCATGTTTTCAGAATGCCTCCACATGCCTGAGGCTGGTGGCTAGTGTCTTTCTCATGCAAAATAGCCTTAATGCATCCAAAGCCTCAGGTAGATGGGAGGAGTCTTGAACCAGGGGACGGTATGGAAAAAGCACACAGAGCCTGTGTGAGCTTCTGTGAATGGTCAGAACTGATTGCAATGCCCGCTGCGTCAGAGGACGCAGTCAGGGATATATAAGCAGCTGCGGACATTTTAGCTCTCTCTCTTGCTCTCTCTCTCTCTCTCTCTCTCTCTCTCTCTCTCTCTCTCTCTCTCTCTCGCTCTCTCGCTCTCTCTCCCTCGCTCTCTCGTGCTCTCCCTCCCCCCCCCCCCCCCTCTCTCTCTCTCTCTCTCTCTCTCTCTCGCTCTCGTGTGCTCCCTCCACGTGGCTTGGTGAAGGGGCCTTCTCCATGTGGCTTGGAGAAGGGGTCTCCAGGCTGCTTTAAGAGGCTCTCGCCATGCCGTTTTGAGAAGGAGAGAAGATCCACGCGGTTTGCAGGAAGAAGGCAGTTTGCAAAGAGGCTGAGAATCCAGGCGGTTCTGCATTGAGAGCTGGAGGGCACCACAGCACAGAAAGGACCTCCCCAATCAGATTTGAGTGATTGGCAGCTGCAGGTGAAGCTGAACTGTGTTTGGAAAGTAGGGAAACGGTTTCTCTAACTTTTCTAAAAGTAGCCTGGTTTGGTGGGGGTGATGGTGGTGGCAAGGATATGTGTTTATGGGTGTTTTAAAGAACATAAGACTTAACAACAAAAAAATCCGCAGATAACTAAATCTATATAACTGTTAAATAAACAGTTCTTTTTCTTTTCACGAAACTCTGGTATTGAGAGTTATAATTTTGGCGGCGGGCAATCGGGCCCCTAACTAAACAGCCCGTGGGTTTGTTTTCAATTGGAGCAGCCCAGGGGTTCTGTAACAGTCTGACTGGGGTAACGCACATCCTCACTCACACCTCCTAGCCTAGCTGCAGGCCAGCGGTGGGAGCCCAGTGACTCAACATATCACGTAAGCATTTTCATTTTCTGTACCCTCTGAAAGGTGACCTAAGGGTGAATTGAAGATGCAGGCCCTCTTTGTTTTCTTTCACTCAAAAGGGATTTGGGGGCTAGTAGAGGTGAGGTGGGAGAGTACTTAGAGCATTACAGGGAACATGCCCAGAGTGGGGACCTTCTTCAGGACAGCATTTTGCAAAGCGGGTGGCAGGAAGGGCCACAATGACAAAAACAGTTTGCATCAACCACTGTTAACTAATGTCAGCCTACAGTTTTTACAATGACATCAATATATGGACTTTCCTGAAAGTCTAATACCTTTCACCTGGAGGTGAAATGAAGACATTTTGAACCAAGAGTCTTGTGTTAAATGCTACACATTCAGATTTTAAAAAGTCAATAAAACATTGGTGGGTAGATTAAGTACTTTCAGTAACACATACAAGAAATAGCTTACAACACTGTGTGGTCATACATATCCGCAACAGGCCATTACTTTACTCTTATGAGGTGCTGGCTAAAGTAAATTTAATTAAGTCAATTTCTGTATTTTTAATAATGTGGAAATGCCAATTGTCTAGTAATCAGTGATGCATGGCATTTTAATTATCCATTAATCAGTGCCCTGGCTGCTGTGGCTCAGTGGATTGAGCGTCGGCCTGCGAGCCAAGTGTTGCTGGTTCGATTCCCAGTCAGGGCACATGACTATGTTGCATGTCAGGTCCCCAGTTGGGGCGCGAGTGAGAGGCAACCATGCAGTGATGTTCCTCTCCCTCTCTTTCTCCTTTCCCCTCTCTCTAAATATAAAATAAATAAACAAATAAATTATACTTATCTATTAATCATTTCCTTTACAGAACAGATGCCTTAATCCTAATGAATTTAGTTTTACATTATTTGTTTTAGAAATGAATTTTTACAGACCCATTTTATTAATAATGGTGTAGGACTTCCTTAGCTGTCTGAAGCAGAATCAACAAATCACATTAGTACCTGATTTTTATGGTAGATTTCTTTTTTTTTTCTCCAAAGTTATTCAAAGATAGTTGGGCTTGTATATCTTTCTCCATTGGAACATGAAACTTAACTCTGGTCAGTCACTGTCACGACTAAATACTTTTTCTGTTCCTTAAAAGTGACTGGAGATTCTTAGTGAAATGTGATCAAATGAGTAAGTAAGGATAGTGCTTTCAAAGAGCTCTGTCTTACATTTAAGATTGCTATTACATCATTGTTGTGGGTAATGTCCAGCTCTTCTCTCATCTTGCAACTGCCCTATCTCTGCAGCCCTAAAAGAAAATAAGTTATGAAACGCAGCCTCCCAGCCCAAGTTCCCACTTCTCATCTAAGCTTCTTTCTCATCTCTTCCTACCTCTGGATGGCCAGGTACTTTGAGCCTAATTCTCATGACACCTTTCTGCATGGATATGCTTTCAGTATCGACAGGCCTGAGATCACCCAGTGCCTGTCTTGGACAAAATTGCATATGCGGCCGTCCTTCTTTAGCACCTGTGGCCTCTGAAACATGCTAAGTTTCTGTTTTTTTTCACTCTATATCCACCAAAAGTAACCTTCTGGATTGAATTCTGACTCAAATGCTCACAGATTATTACTTTGAAAGACAAAATTTTAAAGCATCCCTGGTGCAACTGTAGGGACTACAATAGAGGCCATCAGGATGGCACCCCCAGAAGGGCAGAATGGATTCCCAGTCTTATTCCTGGAGCTGACTCTTGAGGAGCCAGGGAAGGCAGGTCTGTAAACCACACATAGATTAGATGAGTGCAGTTGGTCCAAGAGAAGGCTACAAAAAGAGAGAAGTTGGGGAGGGCCTCCTTACCAGGCTAAGGAGCTTACTAACATTTACTGTAGGGGCACAGGAAGCTAGTGGAAGTGAAAGGGAAGGAAAAGGTTCTTGTAAGAGCCCATGTGGAACCCTGACTTAAAAACCAAGGTGGAGGGAACCCACCACTTAACCATAGTTCTGAATTCCCAGAACAATGCTAACTGGGCCTCAGAGCTGCCCTATCTCTTCTTGAGAGAAATACCCACTGTTACCTCACAGCTTGGCCTTGCTGATGCCTCATCACTCAGTAACCGTCCCCAGCTTCCGTTGTAACTTACCAATGAAACTGCCTGTTCTCCTATCTGCCTGTCTTAGTCTTTGTTCTCAGTTCTTCTCATTCTTGCCTTTGTCCTCCGGTAAAATGTCTGGAACTTATTTCTGATCTTAAACCTGCACTCAGCTCAAATCCCAGATTCCTTTGGTTTACCATAAGTTTCCTTACCAAGTGACCCATTTACGCACCCACATTAAATGCCTCTCTTTGCATTAAGCAGCCATCTCACCAGACTTCAATATTTATTCACAGTATGCCAAAGGTTCAGCTGTGCCTGGACCAACCAGGTAGGAAGTCTTTTTTGTGAGGCATACCATGCCAAGCCTGCCACCTCCCAGATCCTCCAGATCACAGATTCCTCTGGTGACATTTGCATTGTAGTTGGAGACAAAGGAATTCAACTCTAATGGAGACAGATTGTAAATTAGTGAACATGATAGGATGATAGTTTTGGTTAGTGTGTATTTTTTTTCCCCCCTATTTGTGGCATAGATTATTTGGGGGATATATCTGTAAATTCTTATTTTATTGTAGGTTCCTTGGGGACATGGCCCTATAAGTTAATATTAGAGCCTTCATTTTCCTTATTAAAAAGAAGTGCTAAAATGTCATTGTGGAAAGGATGAGTAGACATTCAACAACAATAGCCAGTTGTTCTCCATGGACATTCAAATCTCTTCTAAATTTGAACAGAGCTGCTTTTTATCTACAGCTGCTAATATTATTGCCAAAGAATGCATTCTTAACCTTAAAGTAAATAATATGGTTGTTATTGGTCCAGCAACCCAAAACTAATTTGAAATATATATTTTAAATACATATAGCAATCTGCCAAGATTTCTCAAATTTTATTAGTCAGATTTTTAATTTGTGAACATGTTTTGTAGATTTTATCAATACATATTAAGTTTATAATAGTTACTTTGAGTTTAATTTTTTAGTTACAAAATACATTATGACTCAGAATCACTAGGTAATAGACTGAAGTTAAGATATCTCCAAAAACTCCAATGCATTATATTCTGAACTTACAGATGATTTAGAAATCAGACAATGTATTTACATACTTATTTCCATAGTAGAGTAAATGCCCCTTGAGAGAGGGTGTGATCTTTCTGTGCATAGCACAATGCCTAACACGTACTAGGAATTCAGTAGATCCTTTGTTACCAAAAGCATGGACATCATTATTAGCGATGCTTTTTTACTGGCTTCATTCAGCTCTTATGTTACAAAATATATCTTGTGTTATATTAAACTAGAGTTGAGATCTTTTACGGGTTATAGATGTCAATCAATTGTTGTTGTAACTAGCAACATTAAGCCATAAAATAGAAAACTGTTTTAACACTACTGCCATTTACAATGAACAGACTGACAGAGGCCAAGGGGTGGGGGATAATGGTGGAAAGAAGAGGAAGGGACTAGTCAAGGATCATGTATGAATAACCCATGGACATAGACAACAGAGTGAGGATTGACTATGGGAATGGGGGATGGGCTCGGTGGAGGACAGCAAAGGGGAAAAAGTTGGGAGAACTGTAATAGAACAACAATAAAATATTTAATTAATTAAAAATAAAAATAATACCTTAAATAAAATAGTAAATAAATATAATGATTTTGTGACTTTTTCATTTTTTATCTTTACCTTGGCTTCTGATTTTATTAATAATGCTTTACTACAATATACTTGTTTTTAATCATGTTAGAGATTATATTAGCAAAAATCAGCACTTCATATGAGTCACAACTTGAATGTAAAGCAAATAAAAATAATAAAAATAAATGGATACCATTTAACCATTGTATTAATTTCCTAGGACTTCTGTAACAAATTACCATAAACTTAATGGCTTAAAACAACAAAAAAATTTTTCTTGCAGTTCTGGAGGCTAGATGTTTTAAATCAGGTAGGGCTTTGCTCTGTAGGAAGCCTCCAGAGAAGAATCTTCCCTTGCCTCTTCCAGCTACTGTTGGCTTCCAGACAGACATTCCTTGGCTTGTGACTGCATCACTCCAACCTCTGCTCCATCTTCATGTGGTCCTTTTCACCATTTTCTTTTCTATGTATCTGTCCTCTTATAAGTGCCTCTTATAAAGACACTTGCCATTAGATTTAGGACCCACCAGATAATATAGGATCATCTCATTTGGATTTTAACTTAAAAGAATTCAAAAAGACCCCTTTTCCAAATAAGATCACAGTCACAGACTCCAGAAGTTAGACTATGGGCATATCTTTTGGGAGACCACATTTCAACCCACTATAATCATTGACTGATAACATTGAACTTCAGATGTTGCTCCATTGACAACTGGAAGCTGGGTTTTGAGGGATTGAAAATTTCAATTTTCATTAATATCGAACTGTTTTATCCATAAATCTGCAAAGGTAAAGGATAAATAATTGCAGAATGGAAAAGGGTGGGGGAGTGGGGGTGAAGGGTGGGTGAGATACTTAGAACCCAAAGTAATTTTAAAATATTCAAGAATGCTGGGTAAGGAAGATTGAGATTAAAAATGGAAAGACTTTTGTTTGCCAAAAATATGTTTTTGCAGACATATAGTATTACAGGCCTGCTTTATATATTTATGTAGCAATTTAATAGGAGCCAAAAATGTGGTCAATATCAATGGAACTTTTCTGTTTTAAATTGGCATGACTTTATGTGTAAACTGACCAGTTTTCACAGTTACTTAAGTGCATTTAAATTTGGAGAACTGCTGAGACCCCTAAGTCCCCCTTTTAAAATTAATTTTGATATACAAAAGTCTATCTGTACTGTGCCATGTGGGCAGAAATGGAGCCCATACCATTTGTTGAAAATGTGATGAATGAATCAAGTTCTCTTACATGCATTTCTAAATATTATTGAAGGTTTCACACTGTCCCTTTTAATAATCTGCAAAAAATGTTCTTATTGAAGGGGATTTATTTTCAGAGGAAACATTACAGGGGGGATTAAAAACCTTATATAAAATCCTGAAGCTGGTTTTTCTAATGAGAATTCTTGCCTATGGATAGGCACCAAGTCTTAGAAGAGCTCTTCTCTTTCTGCCGCAGCTGCCCTCCAACGAGGCTCTGCAATGATAGCTGGCTTTTTTGTATTAAGGACAATGACTCGTTCTTTACCTGAGCAGTAAATACCCTGGGACCTATCTGGCTGCACAGTCCTCTATAACCTGATTTCCTTCTTCCCACAGACACCTCCCCTTGCTTTTCTCCTCTTCTGCCTGGTGTTCCTGTCACATTTGTTACAGAGATTGTAAGAAGCAGAACCTTTCTGAGGCTAGTTCAAACAGAGTGAAGATGTTTTGTTGCAAGGCTCCAAAGCTCCCTCTAAAAAGCAGTGCTCCTGGCAGGCATTGAACCCAGGACCCATGAAGCCTCAGTGAGCTGGGTGGCAGTCTCTGGGTTGATACTTCTCTGATTTTCTGTGGATGTTCCTTTATCTCTGCGTGGCTGCTCCTTTCTCAGATTTTCTTTTTCTTTTCCAATACGCTCTGAGAAATAGCCTCTGCAGCTGAATCCTAGTTTACATGACTTTCAATGCCATTCATTATCTGTGATGCTAATTTGTAGGCCAACTGCTTGTTATAAATTTTCACCCACATTCTTATACCCTCCTCTTTCTAATGCTGTTGATTGGTTGACTTTGAGCCAGGTTTCCAGAACTTGTTTAATCACACCCATCAAGTGGTGCCCTACCCTTCTCCTACTACAGGGGTTTTTGTATTTGGGTTGCCTCCCTCTCTTCACTCTGCTTTCCACACACCTGAATCCACTGGGCTTTGCTCCCAATCATTTCATACATTTTTCTCCAAAGACATCAATGTTGATGTATCAGACAATTTTGCCACCCCTGCAAATTTGTCCTTGCCATTCTTCATAACTCTTCAGCTAGAATATTCATATGCATATATCTAAAATGGACACGTTTTCTACTTTCTGTACCCATTAAATTTTTTAAAATATGCTTAAGAGTGATTCCATTGACTGGCCTTATTGGTTCAATGGGTATTTTGCATTGAGACAATTTGGATAATTCAATAAAATACTCATTTTGTGTATTAAAATGCACCAACTGAAGGTCTTTATTGTATATCAGTATGCCAGATTTCTACTGAAGATTACCTTATATTAAGGTATCCCATTTTGAGAGTTTCTTATCGGTAAGTTTCAGTTTCTCCTCCAGAAGAGTCAACTGTGATGTGAATAAAGAAGACACAGTTGTCAATTTCCTGGGGATCAGGTCTCTCTTTTTAGGTAAGAAACAGAGGGTGAAAATTTGCCAGAGAAATTTGTACTTTAGCCCCTTTATCTGTCTGGTGGGCGGCACCAAGTGCTGGCAGAATCTCCACCAACATAGAGCCCCTCCTCACCACTACAATTTTTCTCCATGAGCTGACACCGAGAGGGAGGCTGACACTGATCTAGGACATTTTAGAAGATTCTCCCCAGTCAGCCCCTCAGGTAACTGATGTTAGACATTGCACAGAGCTCACTTCCTTAGGTTTAGATCTCCTTTCCTGAGCATCTCCTGAGAGTCACATGTAAGAATTCCCAGCAGCAAGGACAGTCTTAGCCCATCCACTGCCTTCATGCAGATTAGAAAAGCATCCTTTCTTGTACAGTTTAGAGAAATTTTACAATGCACAGATTTATATGAGAACAAGACTTACAGTCATCTGCTAGAGAAGTGTAATAAGTATAAAATCTACAGCGTTATATTGGGGCACTCTTGTTTAGTCTATAACTTGCCTGATATTACTCAGCAGCCCCAAAGCACCTTAATACTTAATCCCCAAAATGCATTACTATTTTTTCTGCAAGCAGATTTTGAGAATCAGGATAGAAGAGGCAATAAAGTAGGTAAGTAGACAGTGGACATCAATGTTAAAGAGAAAGAACAGACTGGGAACAAAGGTACCGTTCACAGTTGCACTAAATCCAATTGAATAACATAGAGAATATAGTTAACAAAAAGTCTAACTTTGGAAAATATTTTCAGATATCATTGAATATACTGGTCTTTCATTTTAAGATCTTGGAATCAAATGATCAGATGGACTCACCACATATGAAAAGACAATATAAGAATTGTTTTAGATTGCTTTCTATAGAGGTGGATAAACAGCTATAAATGAGAAACCTTTTTTTAAAAATCATGGGACGAAAGAGTGTTTAGAGTCTTAGAGGTAAACAAAGATATTTGAGAGCTTTTTTTGAAATGATTTTTAGGAGGGTTTTTTTTTTTTGGAACAAAAGAATAAGGAAACAATTTTAATTTTGTTGTGTTATGTTTGCTGAAAGAGTGGTCTCACCTAATATGGATTATTCTTGTTGGGTGTAAATAGTTATTGGTGATCTGTAATGTGCAAGGTTTTGTCATTACTTCTTTATAGAAGTTGCTTTTCCCATTTAGTCTTCATATCATTCACTCACAATAGAGATTTTCTCTCACATAGAAGGGGAGCTCAGAGCACATATGGTAGAGCTGAATTTCTATTGAAGTCCATCGAACTCTTTCCCTTTATAATGGCTGCTCCATAGACTCAGCTGAATAATAATGGTAAGGTTATTATGTGTTATGGATTGATGGGTATACCCTAAAAATTTATATTATTTAAAATAATCTCTATATTTCTATTATTAAACTGAAATTTAACTTCCAGTACTTACTTCAGAATGTGACCTTGTGTGGAGGAAGGGTCTTTATACAGGTATCAATTTAAAAGGGAGGTCATTAGGACGGGCCCAATCAAATATGAGTGGTATCCTTATGAAAAGGGGGAATTGGACAGATACACAAGGAAATCGCCACATGAAGACAAAGGTAGAGATGGAGTGACGTGTCTACCAGCGAAGAATGCCAAGATGCCAGCAAAGTACCGGAAGCTAGAGGAGAGGCCTAGAACAGATTCTGTCCCTCTCAGCCCTCAGAAGGAACCAGTCCTGCTGAGACCTTCATCTTTGAACTTCTGGCCTCAGGAACTGTGAGAAAGCAAACGTCTGTTGTTTAAACTATTTAGTTTGAGGTATGCTGACCTAGCAAACTGATAAACTGAGTGTCTTAACTCAAGTGGTCAGAAGCCAAGGGTAAATACCTGAATCCAATGGTAGATGTCTTAATATGATGTGAGAAGCATATAGGGAACACTATGGATTTTGAGAAAGGAAGGATCAGCATGAGATAAGCAACCCTTATTTGGTGAAAACCAGCCAAGGTCTGCTTGGCTGGGAGAGCTGAGCCAGGTTAAATTGGAGCCCCTGAAAATTTAACAAGTCCTTGCAACCATGTTGTTCATTTAGCTGGAGTTTTGTTTTATGATTACTACTTTTGTTTCTACCTTTTATTGGAATGGACATAGTTCATTGAACTTTATGTAACTTGATTAAATTCCATGCAGAATTTTATGACGTTCTTTAGCTTGCCAACTTTGCTGGCCATAATTGTTGTACTTTACATGTCCTGGTGATTCAATCACTCCTCTATGATATTCTCACAGGCAACATGTGGAAAAGTTGAAAGAGAAAGAAAGTATTTGGGAGAGGGGGAAACAGTGAGACTTATGAAAATGGGAGAATCATTATCTTTGTTATGTATGCAATTGTCTGGGTCTTGAGGAAAATGGGTTTGTGGATAAAAATAGGATAATTTTCTAGAAAACTAATAGAAACTACTACATAATAATCTGATAATTCTAAGAATCCCCTCAAAATATTTAGGCACAGAATTTAAATAATTACTAGAAGGACAGTCTCTCTCCTGCTTGTTAACCATAAGGTCAAAAGTAACCGGTACCATTCATTGTGAAAGACTTGGTCTCATCTGTTCTGGCCCAAACAAGCCTTAGATATTTTGTTTTCAAGCAAATGTTGAGCCTTAGCTATTATTTACGAGGAGAGCCTTCCTCATGGTGTTGAAGAGTACAGTATTCCTGTGAGTGGAAGTTTATGGGCGACATTGAGTTTTTTCTGCCTTTTTTAGATGGGCAGTACTGTGGAGATTGAAGCAGGCAGGCTCTGGTAGGCATGCTCCTCATGCACCCCAGCGTATGCTTTCAAATTAAACTTTTCACATACTAGGCTAAACTGTGTGTTTCTTAAGGAAGAAATGTTTTTCCTATCTAGACTGATGTGTTACGTAAGTTATTAACAGGTCTCTCATAGATAATAATAATGATAACAACAATGACAGTAACAGCTAACATGTACTAAGTGTTTACTATTGGCAGGTATACTTCTTAGTATTTTATTTATCTCATGTACTATTTCACAGAGAGTAATGGAAGTGATCTCTTATATCATTTCAAGACCAAGTAAATAAATCTGTCTTTTAATTATTTCTGTTCACTGAGGTTAGCCAAACCCTGGGTTAGGTATTTTCATATATGATTTAAAGCTTTGATTCTACCTCCCTAGGCCTGCTTTGGTGCCAAAGAATTATAATTTCTTTGGTCTCCTTTCTCCTCTTGTCTTTCTGGTGACTTTCTTTGATGAGCTGAGTTGCCTTTCCCCTTATATGACCTAATTTTGTTATTTTGTTACGTAATTTTTGAGGTTCATCTTTCAAAATGGTACCTGGGGTTTCTGTGAAGAATCCTTAACACTTATTTATTGAATTTATTTTTATAATGTTAATCATTTTCAAAGCCCATACTGCAAAGTTGTAGTACCTCTTATTCCTTTTGCCACCAAAAACTTTTTGGGGTCAATACTATAATCTGAACTTTAGTCTTTAAATTGTTACAGAACATGTACTGTTGTTGGTTTCCAGCTCCCTCAGCCTGCAGCCTCCACTCCCAACTCTTTCATCTGACTATGTGTATCCTTTCTTAACTCTTGTCTTAGATGCTTTGTCTCCTCAGAGAGTTTTCCTTTATGCCTATGTCTGAGTTGGAGGACCTGCTAGATGTTCTCATGCACTTGGCCTACCATAGCCCCATCTCACTCTTTGTAATTGCCTAAATACTTCCTCTAAACAATTCAAAGGCAAGGACTGGATTTTGTTCATAGAGCCTAATATAGTATCTGACTTCTAAAAATTAATCCAGAATATTTGTTGAAAGTAAATGAATGTCTTTGTCTTCACATTTACTGCAGTATGTGATTGCTTATGAAAATCTCCTGTTATATAGAGAGCATCTCTGAAAAGAAGGCAGGGCTTGTTCTAATTTGCCTTTGTGTTCAAAGTGCCAAGTCCATGACATGTTCACAAATAGGAGGTTCAAGCAAACAGGGACCGAGGTCCATGATTAGCTCTCTTATGTCATCTTCCATAAGTTTCCTGGGAGCCAGCGCTCAAAGAAAGGAGAAGCTCAGATACTTGGTTTGCTTCTGATTCCTTCTTTCCACTAATGACCTTTGGACAAAACATTGCAATTTTCCTTCCCAATATTTATTTATTTATTTATTTATTTATTTTGATTTAATGTGTTTTATTGATTAAAATATTACATTTGTGCCAATTTCCCTTTCCTCTGCTCCCCTCCACCCGGTGGCCCCCCTCCCTCCAATTGTCCCCCCCTTTTAGATTATGTCCATTAGTTGTGCATACAGTTCCTCCCAACCTCTCTCCGTCTATTCCATTCCCTCCTACCATGATCCCCAATTCCTATATCATCTCCCTCCCTCTCCCCACTCCCCCTCCCTGTTGACCTCCCCCCAATATGCTTCCCGTACCCACAGTTCCTTTTCCACTCTCGTTGCCTATTTAGTTTGCCTTTGTTTCATCTCCCTAGCTTCTGTTTTTTTAAACCAGTCCCTTTAACATCTCATATAACAGTGGTTTGGATCTAATGAACTCTTTCAGTTTTATTTTGTCCTGGAAACACTTTCTCTGTCCTTCTATTCTGAATGACAATTTCGCTGGATAGAGTATTCGTGGTTGTAGGTTTTGGATTTTCATTACTTTGAATATTTCTTGCCAGTCCCTTCTTGCCTGTAGGGTCTCCCTTGAGAAGTCAGCTGATAGTCTAATTGGGACCCCTTTGTACATAATTCTTTTCTTCTCTCTTGCAGCTTTTAAGATTCTCTCTTTATCTTTACTTTTTGACGTTTTGATTATAATGTGTCTTGGAGTGGTTCTCCCTGGGTCCAGTCTCTTGGGAACTCTCCTTGCTTCCTGGACCTGCAAGTCTATTCCCTTCCCCAAGTCTGGGAAGTTCTCCTTTATTATATTTTCACTCAATTTTTCAAGTTCTAGTTCATCTTCCTCACTCTCTGGCAAACCAATGATTCTTATGTTGGGCCTTTTATAGCTGTCCCAGAGGTTTCTGATCCTCTCATTGTTGCTTCCCATTTCCTCTCACTGCATTGGTTGACTGCTTGTTCCTTCTCCATATTCCAGTTTGTTGAAATGAACTCTGGATTTTTTTTCCTCACCATCTGTCTCGTATGTGGTTTTGTTCCTTTCGTTATGAATGTTTTTCGCTTCTTTCTTATCTTTTTCCTGCTCTTTTGTGAATTCTGTAAGCCACCTGATAACAGTGGCCCAGAACTGAGCCTCTGACAGGTTTCTTATCTGTTCATCTGTCAGGTTCTCTATCTGTTGCCTGGTGAGCTGTGTCACCGGGATTTCTATATTTGTCTGCCTCATTTTGACAGATGCGTTTTGTTTTCTTGGGCCGGCTGTAAGGGGCAGTGCCTGTGTATGCGTCACAAATCAGCGACCGGCGCCTGCCTGTCCGCGACCTATTTCGCAGCCCTGTGGTGCTTTCTTTGGGGGCGGGGGTCCAAGATGGATTCACACAGTTATTCAGCTAGGAGACCGGGATCCGTCGTCCCGCCCCCCTGGGCCTCACTGTTCAAGGCGATGCGGTGGCTGCTTTCCCCAGCGCTGGGGTCGCGCACCGCCAGGGGCTTGACCGCAGCAGGGATTTTTCGCCGCCCCGCCGCTGTCCCAGGTGCGACCACAAACAGCGCTGCCCTCTTTAACTCTTACCTGCCCAAATGGCACCGCTGGTTTATAACTTCATATGTTGGGCTTCCGTGTAGTTTTATTTTCTGGAATTTCTAGTTATCCTTTGTTTTGAAGTAGTTGTATTCCTCTCTAGTTGTAGAGGGAGACCTAGCGTGTCCGTCTAAGCCTCCATCTTGGCCTGAAGTCCCAATATTTATTGCACCAAGGTTCTTAGTAGTCTTTTGTTTTGCTTCATAGATGGGAAGATGACTTAGAGAATAAAAGATCCCCATGGTGGGAAGAGTGAGTAAAGTTGACGATTATGAATTTCTATTTGTTTTATAGCCTGGGTTATATAGGATTCCTGGAACAGGTGGTAGAACTAATATTTTTTATAAATATTGAAAACTGCTGGCTTTATATATTAATCTGTGATGCTGCACTAATTCAGTATGAAAGATGAATATAATTTATGTATGGTTATAAACAGCAACAGTTCCCTAGATACTCCAGATCCATTTTATAGAGTTTAAACATGCTTGGGTTTTGTTTGTAATTAAAACTGCAAGAATTTTTTATTAACTACTGCTCACACTTCAGTGGTTCTCTGAATACTTTCTAGGTCCTTTGGTGATGACTGCTAGGCAAGTGCAGATGAATGTAAAATAATGTGCATATATAAGCACATTTTCAATAACTGAAAGCTTTTGTGAGCTTAAATAAATTTCAACCAACTTGGATTGAAAGAGGCGGAACCAGCAAGTTCTGAAAATGCTACTGGATATAGGATTTTTATGAGGTCAAAGTGAGTTTATTTCTCAATAGCTTAGTAGTTTCCACTCAAGTCTCTAATAAAATAAGCATAGTGTATAATTCCTCCCTTAGAAAGCTCTGTTCATTCATTCACATCTTTGGTATATCATCTAAATGTCTAGTTTCCAAAAAGAGCTGATTGATTTGAATGTGGGACTGTCAGTCAATAGCTTTTGATTCAGCAGACAAGCCTTGTTATTTATCTGATGCTATAACCTGGTTTCTATATTGAGATGACTCTAGACTCAGTTCTCTGTTTAGAACTTTTCTGGAAAACATTATGAGAAGCTACAAGGTCAGTTTTAGGTTCTGTTGTGTTTCTAAGGGTGTTATTTTACATCAGTCATATGATTTAATAATATACACAATTCCTTTATATTCTTGGAAGTTACAGCAAGCTAGAGTCTCCTGATGATGGGTTAAATTGTCTTGTTTGTATTTGAGTGTCATGGGCCTTTGGGATACATGTTAAGAGTTTGGAAGAAAAGAAACTGCTTCTGGACATTGATAAGTGAGCAAAAAGAAGCTAAAATTAATTTATTATATTTTAAGCTTTGTAGGTGGAGGCGGCATTTTATTTATTCTATAAGTGGTTATTGAGTACTTGAAATACACCAGCCATTGTCCTAGGTTCTGAAAATATAAAGGAAAAAAACCCAAAACAGTAACAATACAATCATAGTCACTGTCTTTAGGGAGTTCACTGTCTAATGGGGAAAACAGAAACAAAGACAAGTAATTATATTTGTCTTCAGTGTGTTAGTACTTAAGATATGCACATAATGTAACCGAGATACAGTTAATCAGAGTGTGTGTATGGGTGAGTTTTGCAGACAGAGATGACTGAGCAAAGTCATGGGGGTGAGTACAACTCTAGGTAACAAATGGAAGTTGAAAGACATTTTCTGTTGCAGTAGCCTTAATCGTGGGTTAGCAATTCATTCTAAATGAGGCTGGAGAGTACATAGGGCGGGCTTTTAGAGAGCATTGAGTGTTAGGTTAAGGGCCTGAAATTTCACTGCTAAGCATAGGAAAACCAGTTAATTTTCCATTTAGACAGTTTACTTGCCGTGATTCTGCTGAAGATGGGTTGTATAGTTGGCAAAACAGAGGGAGACCAATCAGAAACCTTAGTGAGAAATGGTGAGGGCTGAATTCAGGCACGGGGCACTGGCTGTGTGATGAACACCATGTTTTAGAGACAACAACCACAAACTTTGGTTATGAGGGGTGGGAGTACAGGAGACAGAGATGGGAAGCAAGAATCCCAGGTTTGAAACTTCAGTGACCAGATGATGATGGGGCCAAGAAGAAGAATAGGTTCAATAGTGCCCATGGGTCACTCAAATCAACATTTCTGATATGTAGTTAGATGAATACCTATATATTCAGGGTAGATGTCTGAACTAAATATTGAGACTTAGGAGCTCTTAGGAGGTAGATAGTAATAGGCCCTATGGTAGAGGCAGAGAGTTGTCTGGGGAAAGGGTTGGCCATACAGGTGAGAAGAACATGGGGTCTGAGAATAGAAATATTCAGAGCATCAACATAAAAGGATATATCTATATATCTGGACATTCTTGGGGCCCAACACAATTTTTGGTGCTTGTGAAGTTTTTGATAAATAAAATTTCATAAATTATCCATAAATAAATTTTGAATGTATAAATCAAAGTTAAAAGGTACAATTAGGTAACCAGATTTCAAGAAAGTAATTCTCACCCTGAATTTACAATGAAATCACTAAAGGTCATTTACAAAATTACCAGTGACCAAGCCCCACTCTCCAAAGATCTGACTTAATTGTCCTGAGGGGAGGCCTAGACATACGCACATGCATGTGTGTGTATGTTTTTAAGTTTAAAAGTGATTCCAATGTGCAACCAAGGTTAAAAACAAAAACTATTCTGGAAGAAATAAAAGTCAGCTGGGAAGGGTAATTAGGAAGTGGAAGTCCTGGATGGAGAAATGGGAAAGGAGTCAAGAGAAAACCAATAAATGTGTTGATTTAGGAGAAAGGTAAAATTAGAGAGAGCATATTCTATAAGAAATCAGCTAAAGATCCTGGCCTAAGAAAGAATTAGATCAAGAGGGATGGATTAAAAGGAGAAACTAGTATGTGAATGGGTCCATGTTCCTCTGGGCATAAGGACATATTTATGTAGATTTCTGTCCTCTCTGAAGTGCACCTAATAGTTACATTAAACTGAAAAGTCAAGGAGCTAGTCATCAGTGACTGGTGGTCAGAACATTCCAAGGAGCTAAAATAGTCTCCAATTATAAAATAGGAGCCACTGGAAGCAGTCCTTTCCATCTTGAGGCCTAAAGGGTACTTGTCCTGAGATAGAGATATATGTACATGGATATTGACAACAATGGTCCTGGTTGCCAGGAATTGCACACAGGGCATAGCCTAATTTCTTTGCATATTTTTACTGATAGGGAAGTGTCACCCTGTGTATGTTACTTCCCATTCTTAGTTGTGGGTATATGTGGGGGGTAAGATTGAAGGTTGCTTCGGTGCTGAGGATTTGATTGAGATGCTTCAAGTATTTTCCAGAGGGGAACTGTTCAAATCAAGATATTACTTAAGTGACCTGAAATCCATACTGCTGGATTCTAAGGCTAATTTCAGTTTCAGGATTCCATTGTTGAAGAAACAAACAACTAGATGTTCACTCTGAAAGAGCAAGGTCATTTTGTGTGAAAAGGATTTAGTTTATTACCCAGCATTGGAGAGAACAAATGGGCATGTGCCCATGGTGGGTGGGAGAGATCCTGCACCCATATGAACATATGAGCAAGCACTAGACTGCACATTCTAATTGCTTTAACTCTCTTGAAAACACTTTGATCTAGTCGGCTCAGGCATACCTCAGAAATATGTGGATCATTTAGGTTAGTTAATTATCAGCTTTGGGTGTTTGAAACTGCTTCAAGACTATGGTATAGAGCAGGAGAACCTTGTGTTCTCTGTTGTCCTTCATGCTGAGTCTCTAATAAATACCAGAGCATTAGGAATTACCCTCTAGTATGTTCTGTTGTTGATAGTTCTCTGGTTAATCATTGTCCCATGCCTGGGACTAACTTAAGTGACTGTATTTGGCATCTTTGCCTCAAGGCAAGGCGGACACCTGGGTGGGAGTATCAGTCTGAGATAACAGGACATAAAGCATCATGGTAATAGTCACGTCTGAACTCAGAGGAATGGTTTGGCTTGGATCTTAGGATATACATTGCTCCCAAGAATAGGCCATTTTGCAGAAATATACTGGTGACTTTTGTGAGTAAGTGTTAGAGCTAAGGAGCTACTTTATGTCAGAAATCCTAGACTGCATCACTCTTATATATGCCTGGAAGCTGTGAATGATGATACCAGTTTCTTCATAAGCAGTGGCATAAGCTTAAACACCAAACCTTCATTTTTTATTTATTTAGTCATACAATATTTCTTGGGCATGTGCTATGTGTCGGCTTTTGGTTAGCTACTGAGGATAAAATGGTGAGCTAAAAAGGACATGGGCCTGTTCTTATGGAGTCTGCAGACCAGCACCAAAAGGGTGGTGAGTGCAGAGAAAATCATTGATCAGATAATTGCCTAATGAACGTGTAATTATAAACTCATGGGAGGCCTCTTAAGGAAACAAATACTTATCCATGAGAGTATATTGCAGAGCAGTGGCCTGCACTGAGGAATATGAAAAGGTTTCTGAAGAGTGAAGAACTTCAAGAAGACCAGCATGCTGGCATGAACAGATAGGGGAAAGTTAAGGGGTGATGCAAGAGAGAAGAATGGGGTCAGATCAAGTAGGGAATTGAAGGTCATGTTAAACCTATGAGAAGGTATTGGATGGTTTTCAGTGGGGGCAAATGACATTATCAGAATTCTGATTTGAAAAAAAATCACTCTGGCCACTGTGTAGTGAATGGATTGGGGAGAGGGGTGTAATAATTGCGAGACCTCAGTTAATAAGTTATTACAGAAGTCTAGGCAAGAGATGACAGTATTTAAGGCTAGCACAATCATGGGGAGATCTAGAGAACTGGATACTTCCCAAAATATTTAGGGGTAAAATTGATGGTGATATTGATTAAATTTGAGATTGAGGGACAGGAAGGAATCAGGGATGACTGTTAGTCTTAGCCCTACATAACTGTATGGATAATGATTTTACTGACAGGGAACTACTAAAAGAGGGAGGTTATGTTTAGTGGTGTTATTGCTTTGGAATGGGTGTACGAGGAAAATTATGAGTTTAATTTTTAATGTGTATCTTTGGGAGATCCCAGATGTTCTGCAAGTACAGCCTCAAAGCTGACCTGTAAAATTCCTTTCTGATACTCTACTGTACAAGACTCTAGAAGTAGCTGTGCAGCGCCCCCTGGAGGAATTTTTCATTTTGTGGCTTATCTCTGCCTGATGGCTGGCTATAGCTTTGTACCATGGAGCATGGTCCACGATTACATGAGTTTTTGTTTTTGTTTTTGTTTTTTTAGCCCAGAAGTAGAGGGTGATGTGGTTCTCTTATCTCCAAATCTCTTGTGTCAACGTGGATGGAACTAGAGAGAATTATGCTTAGTGAAATAAGCCAAACAACAAAAGGCAAATACCATATGCTATCACCTATTACAGGAGACTAATGAACAACACAAACAAATGAGCAAAATTGCACCAGAGGCATGTAAACAAGGTGCAGAATAACAGTGACAAGGGGGGAGAGGGAGAGAGAGAAGGGGGGAAAGAAGGGGAAGGGTCTAGTCAAGGAACTAGTATAAATGACCCACAGACATGGACAAGGGGGTGGGGACTGACTGTGTGAGAAGGCGTAGGCCAGGTAGGGGGGAGTAATGGGGGAAAATGTGGGAAAACTGTAATAGAAAAACAAAAATAAATTTAAAATAACCAAAAAAATTAAAACAAATCTCTGTACATATCTGTACCCACCAGTGGCTTCTGTGGCTTTAGGACCATTTGGTATAGTGGGAGAAATCCTGGTTGGAATGATTCCCAGTTAGCCTCTGTAATAAGTAGCTGTGTGCTTTGGCCATTGTGATTTCTCTAGATTAGTATTTCCTCCTGTGTGAGAGAAGCAGTTGAACTAAATAGTCTATAAGAGCTGTGCTGTTTCTAATGTTCAGTGATTCTAATTTATAATCTTTATCTCCACTAAGCAAATAGTTGGAGGAATGAGATAAATGTGTTTCTAGATACAGGGAGTAACCTTTGGCTATTTCAGAATTGCTCACATTTGGTTTGCTCACTGAACATGGCCTTAAATCACTCATTTTTTTTATTTGTCATATATAAATCAGTTATTTATCATTTTAAAGCAATTTTTAGATAGAAATGGAGAAACATTTCTATGTAAATGCTGACTTTGATCCATTGGCCATGGGCACCTGTGGTGCTCTGTTGAAGTGGATTCTGGTGCTGCATATTGGTTGGGAGGAGAATAGGTCATCATTATTTGGTGGTGTTTGTCATTGGTACAGGGTGGAGAGTGTTAGCACCCTAAGTGTGTGCCTTGCATCCCAGACCAGAGATGTTTGCCTTGCTGAACTGTGAACACTGTCTGGTGGTTCAATCAAATAATTGTAGGATTATACATTCCCAAACTTGTAGTGGAGCTGAAATTTTCCAGTCTCTTTTATTGTCATTTCCAACAATTTGATGAGATAATAGGAGAAGGATGACTATATGTCTAGTTCATTTTGTTTACTGGTTAACATTGTTTAGCACTTCCTGCAGAAAATATAAAATGTCTTCTGTTTTTAAGAGGATGATCTAATTGGAATAAACCTATCTGTGTAGGTTGAGAATCACGCAAGAACTGATTATTAGTCACCTAAACTAGTGCTTCTCAACTTTAACATGCAATCATATCAGCTGGAGATCTTGTTAAAATCTAGATTCTGAGATTCTAGTCTAAGACTTTGTGATTCAGTTAGGTCTAGGTGGGTCCTGAGCTTCTGACAAGCTGCTTGTCTAGGACCACACACACATAGAATAACAAATGTCTGAACAGCACTAATAGTTGTACATAAACAAGGATGGGTGTAGATAAATGAGAAGAGCTGAATGTTTGGTAGTTAGCTATACTGTAAAACTGCTTACTTTTGACAAATAACATTGCTTCGTAAACTCTCTGTATATATTTATTTTTATATGATTTTCTTGTTTTTCTTAAGAGTAGAATGCAGGGAAAAAAAATACTAGTTGATTGAGGTCTTCAGTTAATTGCATTCCAGACTATTTAAATTTTATTGCGTTTCTAGAACACTCAATATATATATACCACAAAATGTAGTTACTTAACTGTAACTTTCTTTTTAAAATTTTAATTGTTTTGTGTAACTACACAAACAATACTTGCCTACTGTTAGGAACTCAGACAATGCAGAAATGCATAAAATAAAAAGGGAAATCATATCCTCTCCCAGACCCTATCTCACAAATTTAATAACATCCTTAAATAGTTTGAACAGTTTGGGGTGACCATTTAGACTTTTTCCTGTGCTTGTGTGAATCTTGTCTGTCTGTGTATTCACATACACAAGCAAATAATGTAGAGGAGTAAAAAACAAACATTTTTTTCTTTCTTTCTAAAAAGGGCAAGTAGATTTTAGATCCCCCAGAGTGAGATTCAAAGGGGTTTAAAGTAAAGATTTTTCTCTCTTTTTCTCTCATATGTCTACAGTTTATTTTTTGACACTTAAAATATAATATTTTAAACATCTTTCCAAATATACATATGCTTGCCAATATTTTAATTGTGGTTCATCTGACTATAAATACCAATTTTTATTGTTTTACACTTCACAAAATATATAGGGATGGGTATGAGATCCCTGGAAAATAAATACATTTTACTGCATTTTAAAGTGTCCTGACATCACAGGGGTTAGTTTTCTCAGATCTGGGTTATAATATTAATAATATTTATTCATCTAGTTAATCAGTGTTTCTTGAGCACTTACTACTATGTGCCAGGTATTGCATATCTACCTGTATCAGATACTTAGGGATACAACAGTGAATAAATGAGGAGACCATGGTTGCTACCCACATCCCACTGGTCATCCAGTTTTACTTTAGAAAGATGAGACTTGGTATTTTGTAGGTTTTAAGAGAATTAGAAACTCCTAGTAACTTTTCTCTCTTCATTTAACACAAAAGGATGAGGCTATCACTAGCCCTGAGACTTCTTCATCAGCCTTGGCCAGAATCCAGTTTGGTGAAATTCATCTGGAGGTCAGATGCAGGGTGGGGCAGTCCAGAAAATAATTCTCTCTTTGTGAATGCTTCAAAGGACATGCAAGGGCAAGACTAAGAAGCTGTTATTATTTCAAACCAAGAGCAATACATATGCACATTGAGATTTACAGGAAAATGGTGAGTTTTATTAACTTATTTGTTAGGGTAATGGAGTGCGAAATAATGTTGGTTTTTTTCTGACCAATGCAAAAGTGGAATAAGGAATTTATGCTGCAAATTCAGCTAATGTTATATGTAAACCCTATTACCATTGGTGTATTATGTAAATAGGGTTTTATCTTTATACAAAGACTACCATTATTGACGAGGGAGCTCTTAATAGCATGGTTACATCATCTGGATATTGAGAGCACCAGGATTTATTCTTCTGTGGCATAAGTTACTTTATTATCAGGATTTCTTATAAAGCTCGTTTACTGAAATAATTAAAAACCAATTGCTCACATCCGCATTGGTAGGATAAGCTTCTTAACAAATCACCACTCTACAGTCATTCCAGATTGGGCTTCTGGAAAAATACCCTTACAAACTTTTACAGGGAGCATGAAGACTGTAGATTTTAAATTTGATACTTGATAATCTTCTGACAACAGTTGAGCAGCACTTAATGAGCTCAGCCTCTCTGCCGTTAGGATGCTTTGTATCAGGGTGAGAAGGGATAGAGAGAGGTTTATTCTTTTCAGTTAATTCCCTAGGTGGCCTAAACTGCTTTCCCCCTGATGACCTCTCCTGCCTGTGGGATTTGCCCTGGGCGCCTTACCCTGTGCTGGAACCATGAGGCCTGGGAAGGAAGATCAGACAGGTTAACAACACTTGTAGGCAGGTGGGACTGAGTACACTCCTCAATCCCATGTGCCTACAATATGCATGCTTTGGGGGGAAGTCAAGCAATCAGATGCAGAAATTGGCAGATGGGAGCTAAGAAGTTTGATTCAGATCCTCCAAACTGGTTTATTCTGTGAAAATTTGAGGGTTTACATAAGAATTCAAATTGTTTTGTATTTATGAGTTATCTAAACAGCAGAAAAAACTCTGCGAATATCATTTTAAGGTTAGCACTAGATTTTTTCATTCCACTTACATGCCTTCTGTTATCCGTGGATTTATCTAAACATTAGCCATTTGGGCATAACCTTCACAACTTTCCATATCCTAGTAAGACTTGTGCTAAAAGTCTTTTTACTTATATTTTTTCTTTGTATCAATTTTTTAACTTAGTATGACCATAAGTAATAATATTAATAAAACCATGGTTAGTTTTATTATAAAATAATAATAATAGGTTAACTTTATTTTATATTAGTATAAACAAAAATAGGTACATAGCTATTAAGGTAAAAGTATATTTTATATATTTTGCTGTGAACTTCCTGCAGTCATTCCACAAAACCCAGGTGGTACACATAACACACCGTAAGAAGCCCTGCTTTGGTCCATGCTCTGTCTCCCTGTGATTGCTGCTGTGTGGGGAGGTTGTAAAAGCAGCCCCTGGCGCTGGCTGAACGTTCTGCTCTCTGCCCAGGTCAGAGCTCATAGATTCCTGACTCCAAGGCTGAGGCCCACACCTTGACTGGCTGATCATAAACCTGGTCCAGCTCCCACCTCCCCTTCTCAGGGCCCGCCCTCTGTCTTCCATGTCACATGCCCTTTGGAACACCAATGCCGCTGCCCTTCCTCTGAACCTCTCAGTCTGCTTTGCATAGGGTAGATGGTCTGGATTATTTTCAGGTAAATAAGGGGGCACTGGATGCCTGGTCAGGTAGAAATCAATGATACTGCTTAAACCCACTTTTAAACTTCTCTTTGTTCTACCTCAGAACTCTTTATGTGAAATACATTTTGTTGAGTGTTTTCTCCTTGCTTTTCTCCAACTTTTGTTCCACGTGAGGGATGGTAATGGGAATAATTTATTCCTCTGTATTTGCTTAGTGAATTTTAAATAGTGTAGTTGATGGCAAAATTCTTGGCAGCAAGAATTTAATAAGGTTGTTGCAACATTTTTACTGTACTTAGTTCAGCTTGTATGCTTTTCAGAATCCATTGATACACTTAATAATTTAAAACTTCGGCTAATCCAAATAATTTATATTTGGCTTTGGAATTAATACTAATGTTGGATTTTGTCGCAGATTTTCTATTTTGAATATATATTAAATATTATTTTGGCACTGTTAAACAGCTAAAACAAGGGTTAATAAAGACACGCGAGTTCCCAGTGGATGGCCATAGCTGAATGAGAGAGCCCAGTGGATAAGAATACATTTAAAAAAAAAAATTGTTAGATTTCCATGAAACCTTTTATTCAGGAAACTTTTAAACATCATATCTTATATCTCAGGCATTTCTGCTCATCCTGTTAGATGAAAACAGTCCCCAGAATTGATGTCACGTCTTTCTGCAGAGGTGTGTATGCTTGCCAAAGGGAATCTGAGATTTCTCCAGGAGTGGGGCATATCAGTGGCAACTTTGCCTTTATTTCATACAAGTACCACCAACAATATCTCGTGCTACTGAAGACCAGCTCTTAACAGTTGTGCTATTCTGCCTTTCATGTCTGTAGCCTCAGCATGATCAAGATGGAAATGACAAGAGATAACATTGGAAAGATACTAAATGCTCTGGACTTAATTCTGTAGACAGTGGGAAGCCATTGGAAGGTTTTAAGCAGGAGAATGCCGGGACCAAATCTGTATTTTAGGGAGATCATGTCACCTACAGTTTGTAGGGCAGGTGAATGGAGGGATGAGACAGGCAAACTGGTTAAGAAATCTTTGCAACATGTATAATGGAAATGATATAACAAATTTATTTATGAAATACAATTAAGCAAAACGTCTACAAGTGGGCACTCAGCTAACCTGAGAGCCCCGAATATATTTGGGGTTCAGGGATTATATACTTTAGCTAGCTTCTAGGTACCCCTCCTTCTCCCTCTTCTAGGCCTTGGGATGAATATACAGTTGCAAAGGCTTTCTTTCTCAGCTAATAAAGGCTTTCTGACTTAGTGAAATTGCTACAGAGGCTCCCTTTCCCAGCACAGAAGTTCGCTTTCCCAGCAGAGTCTCAAGGACAGCACCCCCCACCCCCTGCCCACAGGCTATCTTTGCTTGTGGTGTTTGGAATGCCCAGCAATCTTATCAGACTGGGCTCAGGACTGCTGAATTAATGGGTGAGACATGTCTCCCTCCCACTTCCTGCCTTAATTTACTGTCTATCCTGCCTAACAGTAGCAACATTGTGCCCCTCTGGATAGAATATCCCAGGTAATCAATCCATCAGCCTGGGTTAGGTTATGCCTTGAGGTCATCCTCAGTATTGTTTGAGGGAGGACTTGCTAAAGAAGGAGATTACACAAGAGAGGGAAAGAGCGGATATTAAGGTCGACCTAGAGGAAACATTTCCCTTTCTTAGGAAAGGAAGGCACAGTGATGGACACCAGGGAGCCTTCTCCCTAACCTCTCACCGGATGCAGACAGAAAAGCAGCAAACCTGCCTCAAAGACAAACTGTCTTTTTATTCCAGATCCATGGTTAGAATCCCATGTATGCTGCTCAGTGAGTGTTTTAAAGAAGAGATGTGGGGATGGGAAGACTGAGGTTTCTGAAAGAGAGGAGGAGAAAGTTCAACCCTGTTGAGGAGTTGGTATTGCACGTGCTGCTAACAAAGTCTCTAAATCAGCTCCCCTGGGGTTTGTGGCACTGAGATGGTTTGGAGCATGATTGTCAGAGATTTTAGTAAGCCTCTTGCACGAGCTGGACCTTGTGAGATAGGAAAAGCCAACTGTTCAGGTCCATGTGGATGATTCACCCTGTATGACATCCAGAATTATTTGCAGGGATGATAAACCCAGAGAAATAGTGGGTGCTCACCCTGCCCTCAGGGTTCCCTGAACTTTCACTTTGTTGTTTTTTTTTTAAACAAAATAAACCATGTTTTTAGTTATAATAAGAAGAAAAATTATTTGATCCATCTTGTAAGGACACTTGAAATATATTTGCTAATAAAGACAACCAACATTCTGCTTTTACATTTATTGGCATTTATTGTATGCTAAATTTATTTCTGGGCCATAAGTTGTTTCTTCAGTTTCTTGTAGGATATCTTTTTCTCCTGTGCAAACTTCTCTTCTGGTTTAGGAACAGTCTTCTCTTTTTCAGTAAGAACTATTTCTATGGGTTAATTCTCCCATGAGCTCTGTAGGTTCTGAGCCGCACTTTGGGAGCTTTGTTCACCTGCATGTGATCCATGGCCAGAGGGTCTACATCTAAACCCTGAAGTTCAGCATTACTCTCTGCATTTTTAAGCACATGCAGCAAAAATTCAGCACTTCTTTTGGGCCCCTGACTGCTGTTAGGCCTGGGCACACCTACCAACTCCACCATGTAACAATGGAATGGCACACATTGCTTCTACAAAGTGACATCCTTCAGGTACTTGGTGGTGGCTTTTTGGATATATACATATTCTTGGTGGCCTGGACAGTTTCACGAGTGCTCTTAAAGTGAACACAAAGATTCGAACCTCTCGATTTGCATAATTTTCTGGGTCAAGTGAATAGCAAGCCATTTTCAGAGGTCACCTTGGGTTGCTTACAGGAAGAAATGAATTTTCACTTTCATATAGGAAACTAGGCCCAGTGAGTTGTAGTAATTTCTTAAACTAATCATTTGTCATGTACAGCACTTTCCTCTATAAACAAATTGTTTTCATTTTGTTTTTAATGGTGGTGTCACATTCGCTAATTGCTGAGATCTCTATATGAAGTGTGGAGGAATAAACTGTGTGTATTGGTGGCATTTGGGGAGGAAGAGGAGATACATGGAGTGGAAATACAAGAACATTTCTGTCAGTATATTTGAGTTTTGTTGTCTGAAACAATAAATATTCTTGATTACCTTTTACTATTACATTTCACTACTTACCTCTTATTTTCTAGAGGCTGCTTGCTATGTTTGAAAAGGGGGGAGCTATTTAATAATTCATGTGCATCTTTTAGTTTATTTTTATACAAAGTAAATACAATAATTTTCCATATAACCTTTGAACCTAAATGTTATGTGCCTTTTCCTTCATGCTGGTGCTCTTGAGGGTATTTGTATATATGTGTAGCATGTGATCATCTATCTTTAGTCCTCCACATGATTTAATCTGTACAATAAGAGAGTACTAGTGGTATCACTAAATATACTACTGTATTTTGTTACTCATAAAATAATTTCTTTGAAAATTAAAAACATATTTTTCTTCCAAAGAAATGAAGAAATTTTGTATGAAGTCCAGGTAGTCTATAGGGGTCCTCACTTTGTCATTTTTGTCTGCCTGTCTGCACTCATCTTTATTAGATAAAATCTTAGTTTGCTTAGAAAGCTAATCTGGCTTACACAGGTCTCTGCCCAAGGCAGGCCAGTCCTGCCTCATTGTAACACAAGCCAGGACTGTGTCATCAGTCCCCTATCTTTTCTGTATATCATTTGACCCTTGACGGTATCCCTTCATTATCCTCTGGTGTCCTGCACCTGTAGTCCCTTTCTGCCATTTTTTTTTTCAACAATGTAAGCACTGGATACATGCCTTTACACTCATATATAAGCATAAAAACACAATAGAATGCTAATAATATCTAACGTTAGTATTTATCATGTGTCAGGCCTTTTGACAAATATGTACATTAAATCATCTCAACAATCCTATATTTTAGGTAGTATTTTATCAATGCTATTTTATAGATAAGGAAAATCAAGACTTGAAAAATACATAATATAACCCAAATCACATGAACCAAGCAGGAGAATTAGGACTGGAACCTAAGAGAATCTGATCCGGAAACTTTCCTTTTAGTTTACATTGTATTATAAATAACAGATAAGTCTTAAAAATAATTCTGGGAAATGTAACATTTTAAGACAGCAAATATTAGGTCAATTGAATGTTTCAGGAGAGATTGGCACTCAGTCTTTATTGATTCAGAGGTTGAAGCATATGTGAATGAGAACATATATTATTTTTATAGCAACAGAAAGGATATACAAACTTTATATAGCAGATTGTATATAAAAGAACTCACTCTTCCATTCAAATCTGAAGAAATATTTATTGAGTGCTTATTGTGTGCCAAATACCATGCATGTTATCTGCTAATATTATACACAGGCTTGTTTCTAACTTCGGAAGCAAACATCATTGCAGGCAATCTCCATACCCCTTGGTGCCATTCAAAAACCATAAGTTATGTTATTTCACGTTGCATTAAGAAGCACATGGCATTAGTTTTCATGGAAATCTAACTAAGCACAGATGTCTGATTGTGCTTTCTCGCCTAGGGATTTAACTACAAAACATGGGCAACCTTTATTTTTTTTTTTTAATCTCCCACAAGCTTTGATTATACACTTGAGTATTGAAGTTCTTTTTAAATGATGGTTTAAAGGAATCGCAATGGCAAGAAGTGAGATTTCTAATCCATGATGGATGGTATATTGCCCACCTATTTGTTGATGCAAAATGAGCAGACTTCTCTTGTACAGGCCAGGGTTTTTGGCTGATTATAGACAACCTCTTCTATTTTGAATAACACATAGTTTTCAGATCCTGTTTCTTGTTTTCTACCTGAGACTACATTGAGAAGCAAAAGATTGATGCTTTACTAGTCTGAGAATTCATGTCTCCTGTATTCTCCATTGTATAAGGAAGCATATTATGAGACTTGGCAAATCCACTTGAATGAATCTCACTTGTTACTTTCAGGTCAATAAGCATCTTTAAACATTCTGGGATCTCCAACACTCCCATAACTTCTAAGCTGGGCTTTCACTGGAGAAGAGTTAACCAAAAGAAAAGTAATCCTTTAAGTCTTACATAGAACATGCTTGAGGTTAAAAAAAAAAAAGAGAACAAGACTAAAGAATGAATTCATTTTGATGACCAAGCATTAAAAAAAAAATGCTTAAAATACTTTTGCCAAACTTTTTAAATTGACTTCATTAACTACTTGAAATTACATACATATTAATAGGATTTTATTATTAATTCTTCCAATTTGTTTATACTAGGTTCTGAAAGGGGTCTTATTATTTTCTTGATTCTAGCTATGCATTGATGAGACTCATTAAGCATAATGGAATCTGGCAATTTATCACACAGATTAAAAGCCCTTTACATGTAACCTCCATTTACCCTTTATAGTTAGAGGGACCTCCTTGGCATCAATCAAGGGCTTGGTATAATGTCCCGGTTTTCTCAGTAACAGAATCTCTATGTTGTTAGACACATCCTTCCTTTCCTGCACTGTCCTTTCTCCTACCCACATTGACATGAATACAAATTTTTTTTATTCAAGCAAAGTTGTGAAAAGTATACAGTTAAACTGTTTGGATAAATGTAATCTTGCTTTTTCTATCATTTCTTTCCCAAACATTTTCTGGTCATATTTCTTCATTTGAGCCTTGTTCTTTAGGGAACTATCAGAACTCAATGCCCTTTACAAATGCTAAATGTCTCTTTCTTGTTATGAATGGAACATTAGCAACCTTAGGTCTCTGTCTTCCCCCTTCGTGACTAATGGGATTGTAATTTCATCAAGGTCTCTGATGACATCAAAAACCGTACCAGTGAAACGCTAAGTGGATTTGGATGTCACCTGATCTCCAAGAGGAAATTCAAAGCACTGTCTATTTAAAGGCTCAGATCAGTGGGGTCCCAGCTAAAGCAGCCACTGAACCCATGGAGGTGTCCCTGATGGGGCAGACTGGATGAAGATAATAAATTACTTCTTAAAAACAGACAACAACAGCAAAAAACCCACTTCAAACAAAATATAGAATACCTAAGCAAATACAGGGAAGATACAACTACTTGAATTTTAGTCCATCTTCTACTTTTAATAGTCTCTCCTTTCTCTTTTACAAATAAATCAAAAGAAAACATTTAAAAGCTTAATAAGCTGTATAAGATCCTATTCCAATATGCAAAAAAGTGCTATTGATCTAGTGTTCATATTTTGAGTATTTTTGCTTGTATTTTTCATCGTTTCTCTTTAATTGGGATTGACATGTCTGTCTTCCATATTTTCATCCTCGCCCCAGGTTGTGATAGCTGTGTGAAATGAGAGTGATATGGTTGAAGCCTAGAACAGAGTCAAACTGTGTTGCAAATTGAAAGTTTGGACCTGGCCCAGTGGCCTCAGTGCTCAAATCAAAGTTTAGTATCTCAAAGCTAGTCATAGTATAATTTGAATGAACATAAATAAGCAGTTAATGTTTTCCTTATTCTTCGCTGTCCCTTCTGAGATAGTGAATGTCACTTAAGCCATCTGCTTCTGTCAAGAGAACATTATTTTCAGAGACATTTGTTAAAACCTTGGAGTCTTTGCAACTCAGCCTTTTGCTTCTATCCCTAATTTTGATCCTTTGTTAATTTCTGTGGCCCGTCATCACTTCCATCACTCTGTACCTAGCCTCTTGGACTCCAGTCTCCCTGGTCGGTCCACCCTATACACTGCTGGAAGATGCATACCAGATAAGTGGTCTCTGTCACATGACAGCTTAATGAAAGTTGTCTATGGCTCTCATTTTTTTCCCAAACCACTCATCAAACCCAAACCACTCTTTCCTTGGCTTTCAAAGCCTTTCATGATCCGGCCCCACTCCACCAGCCTCATTCCCCCCACTCCGCGGCACACAAAATGTCTTATCTCTACTGTGAATCATTGGTCATGCTGTCTGGAAATGTCCTTGTACAAATGTCCTCCTTGACCTTAGCCTTTTCAAAGCATATCCACATTTTACCCATGAAGGCTTCCCTGGTGCTACTAAATCTTATCTTCTACTCCTCTGAATTCAGGGATTTATAATATGTGTGGTGCAATGTTATACTTCATTTTCTTTTATTTGAGATTTATATGTGCTCTACACCACTTCCCAAAGGATTTGCAGTGTTACTTAAGTAGATAGCATCTCGTAATGTTTGATCATTGCTTCCTACCTATGTTTCTTATCTCTTCTACTTAGTCATTAGCTCTTTCAAGACAGGGACCATACCTCATGCTTCGTTTTGAAATGTGGCATGGAAAGATAGAAAGAACACAGGGCTAGGAGCCAGAGGACTTGAATCCAAATATAATTTTGCTACAATTGACAATGTGATGTTAGGTGAAGTCCTTGAACCTGGAGTGACTACATTATATAAAAATTCCTAATGATTGCATTTTTCACCAAAGGAAAAGAGCTTTTTTAATTCTGTT
Organism: Furipterus horrens; assembly: GCF_987537825.1. Lineage (NCBI taxonomy): Eukaryota > Metazoa > Chordata > Mammalia > Chiroptera > Furipteridae > Furipterus > Furipterus horrens. The sequence goes on along the minus strand of NW_028327171.1, from coordinate 129,967,362 downwards.
CATGAAAATAATACTTTCTCATTGAAAAAAAAATCAAATAATAGAAAAACACTTAGAGAAGAAATTAAAAGTTAGCTGCATTTATACTACCCTGAGTTAAATATTATTAACATTTTGGTATTTATCATTTCTCATAGATATTCTTTCTTCTTTTTCTAAAATCTTCACTCAAGGAGATTTTCATTTGCTTTTTTAGAGAGAGGGAAGAAGGGAGGGAGGGAAGGGAGAGAGGAAGGGAGAGAGAGAAACATTGATTCAAGAGAAGCATTGATTGGTTGCCTTCCTACACACCTAGACCTGGAATATGCACTGGAACTGGGGATTGTATGCACCCAGACTGGTGGTCGCACCTGCAGTTGAGGTATGTGCCCTGACTGGAAATCAAACCTGCAGCTCTTTGGTTATGGGATGACACTCCAACCACTGAACCACACCAGCCAGGGCCACACACACACACACACACACACACACACACACACACACACACACACATATTTAAAACCATGTGCACACATGGGTAAGAGATTTCTCTGTCTATCTACCTAGCTATCTAATCATGGAGAAGATACTTATTTCTTGGCAGTTTTTCCCTCTTAACAATACAAGGTGGACATTATTATGGTATTGTATAGATATTAAAGAATATAGAGTTCCTTCATAAAAACACGTTCTAGAGAATGATGTAGGAATAGACATACATACTGACTGCTGAAATGGTTTTATAATCTCCAATTTATTATCTTTAATGAGATATTTCTACCTTTGTACATAACCTGACCTTTTACACTTTGCCTTTCTAATCAAACACTTGTTTGCTGGATTCAGTTCAGTGGGTATCTGGGCTGAAGTCTCCACCTTCAGCTCCTCATGAAGTCCAGCTCTGGCTCTGTCACACTGGTACACAGTCCCTTAGACACAATCCCAGTATCCAAAAAGCTCTGAAAGTCAAATGTTTACTTTTGTTTGTTTTTTAAAGCTTTGACCCAACTCAGCTGACAAAAAAATTTAATTTAGTGTGAGGCAACTTAGAATTAGTATTTAATTTATTTGATGTAAACATTTATGTGTTTCACTTCACAAACATTAATGCATTTGACTATGAGTTGCTGCCCCAAGTCCTTGCTGGGAGTGATACATAGTATAGAACATATGTTCTCTATTTATTATCTAATAAATGAAACTATTATGAATTTCAAAATGCATCTGGTACAAAAAGTTTTGAGTAGGAGATTGCAGCCCTGTCTTAAGTTTGAGATCTATAATTCCTGTAACTAAAATTGACACTTTGTTTTTCTGGTTGCCCTCATTTAAAGAGAGAATGAGAGCGAGAGCACAACAGGCTCAAGCATTACCACAGTAGTTTTCAAATTTGTATTTCTTTTTGGACTTCAGAAAATATCTTCAAATAGAATATCATCAAAGGAGAGATAAAGGTCAAGACTCTGTCTTTGGAGGGGAAGCCCAGGGCTGAGGCCTGCTGGGTCCCTCCACCACCCACCCGGAGGTCCTCGCTGCTTTGGTCTGGTGAGAAGAGCTGCAGTGAAAGCAAACAGGTTCTCAGGCCCGAGATACCAGGGAGGGCAGGGCTGCTGCCCAGACCATAGTGACCAGGAACACTGGCCAGGTAGGGAGCGCCACCTTCCTGTAGGTGGGAAGGGTTCTGTGGTTGATATTTCTGCTGTTGTTTTGTTCTGATTTTCTTTGTTGGTCAGATGAACAAAGGCTCACATTTAGGACATAAGAAGAATTGTAAAGAGGTTTCATGGAAGCCAGATTGTTTCAAAGTTGAACTTAAGAAAGTTGAGAACTGCTCGATTTAAAATGTATTAGCCAATCCATATTTGGGGCATTTATATAATTTTTATAATAAATAAAGCCATGGTGAACTTAAATGCACTTACATTATTGTTTATTTGTATTATCATGCTCTTATGATAAATTTTGAGAAAAGTGTTGTGCATGCACCTTAAAACTTGTAGACAGCACCCTCCAAAAAGATCATACCAATTTATACCCCATGTGATCCTTAAATTTTCTTCAAATTCTGATTTTAAGACACACTAAATCAATAATAAGTGTTTATACTTTCCTAATATTTTTTAATTTGTAACATAATTTTTAAGTGTCAGATGAATTTAATAAACACCGGAACAGGAGGTTTCATCAAAACAGATGTTTCTTTAGTTGAAGTATTTAAAATCTTTAAGATTTAAGTTACCAATATTTTAAAAAATTATCTAATTTTTAACTTTATCTTTTTAATATTTTTACTATTGATAAGCAATTTATTAAAAGATTCTCAGAAAGAAAATTGTTATTTAAAATTGTTATCAAAAATTACTAAACTAGCACTGGCAGGTGTGGCTCAGTTGATTAGCGTGTTGTCCTATAGATCAAAATGTCATGGGTTCAATTCCCAATTAGGGCACACACCCATGATGTGGGTTTGATCCCTGGTCAGGACACATACTAGAAGGCAGCCTATTGATGTTTCTCTCTCTCTCTCTCTCTCTCTCTCTCTCTCTCTCTCTCTCTCTCTCTCTCTCAAAGCAATGACAAAATGTCCTTGGGTGAGGATAAAAAAGGAAAAAAAATTGCAAAACTAAACTATCAACAAAAATGTGTCCGCTACCTCTGTGGGGTTTTGTTTTTAAGATGAAGCATTTTCTTCCCTGTATTGATTTATTATGTGTTTTAAGTGTCTGCTATAAGGGAAGTGTCTATAAGTGATATAATAAGAGCATATTGTTGAATAAGGCATTTTCTGTGATGTTAATGACTAACATCTTACAAGATCATTTTAGTGACAGCAGTATTCACCTCTGCTACTTTAATTATTAAAGGCTCCCCCCACCCAATGACTGAATTTTATAGTGAACGCATTTCAAATTGAATGAAGTTGTAGTTTTCAGACAGTATAAATCTAACAAGAAAAATGAGAGAAAAATGTTGAAATCCTGGAAACTCTTAGAAATTAGCTCAATAAATAAAAAAGGATTTTCTTTATGTCCTCCATAAATATGCCTGTGTGAGTGGAGTGGTGAGTCTTCAAAGTATTCACTACAAGCTCTTTTGGTATTCAGTTCCAGTTTTGAAGTTGTCTACATGCTGGATAAGATATTAGAAAATAAACTCCTGTTGCCTTCATGGAACTTATGTCCTTCAATCTAAATATACAGTCTGTAGATACAGATACAGATATACTTATAGATAGAAGTAGATATAGATATAGTTTCTGTTGCATCAAATATATATATGAATCAAGTCATATATACATATATTTTTTCTATGTGGTAGGATTCTAGAAAAATCTTTCTCTTAGCCAGTAAACCTGGTTCATAAATAGGACAGACCATCAGGGGCTATACTGGCACATACTAGGTACTGAATGAGTAATTGGAGCATGACCCAAGCTGGCCTTTCAGATACATATATATATTTAGAGTCCATTTCTGTCATTCAACATGTAGTTGGAATACAACATCAGCTAATAGGGATACAATGAGGATTAAGAAGTAAACCCAGGTGCTCATAACACAGTGTTTATCCCAATAATCTAACCATTGTTGAGAAAGGTAGAACTGATGCTACTTTTGCTTGTGGGTCTCAACAGTTTCTTAACTGGAACTATCATGAGATTTTGTGTGTATGTCTGTGTTAATGACTAAGCTATGAGTTAGCTTGCTGAGAATGTAGTCTGTTAAAACAAATAAGACGTAATAACACTGCAAACCCCTAGTGTGCTGCATAGAGGACACAACACCATTTCTGTGATGTCCTTGCCCAAACACAAAGCCAGTCACGAGGGAAAAGTCAGACAAGCCCTAACTGAGAGACATTCAACAAAATAACTAATCAATATTTTTCTAAAATGCCAAGAATATGAAAGACAGAGAAAGACTTGAGAAACTGTTACTGATTGGAGACTAAGGAGAGATAACAACTGAATGCAAAGTGAGATTTTATTTAGGATCCTGGAACAGAAAAAAGTATACTAGTGGAAAAGCTGGTGAAATTCAAATAAGATCTTTAGTATTATACCAATGTGAATTTCCATCGTGCTCTATTTTTATATGTGAACATTAGGGGAAGCTGGGTGAGGCTATAATGATATTCTGTAATATTTTGCAATTGTTAAGTATAAAATTCGTTGGAAAATTAAGTTTTCAAAAAGCATTTTTTATAGAAATGCTGTTAGCTTCAGACACTTCAAACAGTTAATTTTTGATTATTCTTATGAGTTTACATTTACCTTTAAAACAATTTGGCTTGTTAATGTAAATCAGTTGCCCAAACATGTGATAGGTAGGACATCAAAGTCAAAAAGACAAGGTTTTGATGCTAGGTCTTCCAGTTCTCATATGTATAACCTTGGGATGTTACTTAGGTTCTCTGGGTCCATTTTCTCATCTATAAATGTGGGATGATGATGATGATGATACCAGCACTTCATGAAACAGATTAGAGGATCAAATGAAATAACATTTATCAGTACTTAGCACAGCGGCTAGGACTTAGTGCTTTATAAATATTAGTTGTTGCTCCTGATATTATTATTTAAGTATCTTTACCTTTACTCAGCACTAAAGTGTAAATAATGTCTGGGTCTGTTATAAGGAAGAAACAAGCTATTTTATCTAAAACACTATATGTCCCTGGGACAGACTCGCTGCTAAGTGAGGCATAGTTACTATCCTCATCCATCTATCCATCCATTCATCTATCCATATGTCCATCTAAAAGTTCACTCAGTATTTTTAGAGGAAGGGGGAGAGAGAGAGAGAGAGAGAGAGACATCTATGTGAGAGAAACATTGATTAGTTGCCTCTTGTTCACACCCCAACTGGGAATCAAACCTGCAACATTTTGATGTACAGGATGAAGCTCCAACCAACTGAGCAACCTGGCCAGGGTACCAGGCAGTATTTTTTAGGGTCTCCCATGTATTGGAGATTGGCATGCCTTTATTGTGAATAGCACTGCTATTAGTCTTAGAAGAGGCAGAGTGATCATAATAAAATATGCCTTCTGTGTGTACAGCATATTACAATTCATAAAGGGTTTTCCTGTACATTATTTCATTAGATACCTTCTAAAGCATTTGCTGTAGTTATCAATTTCTATTAACGAAGATGATGAAAAGGAGTATCAGAGAGGTTACGATACATCCTAGCTTATGTGACTAGAGAGGGGTTGACAAACTTTTTCTATAAAGGGCCCAGTAGTAAATGTTTTAGCTTTGTGGTCTATGTGGTATTTGTCATAGCTATTCAACTATGTGGTATTTGTCATAGCTATTCAACTCTGCCACTGAAGCAGATACACCCCTAGAAAATAGGTAAACAAATTCATGTGACTGTCTTCCAACAAAATCTGATTTATAAAACCAGGTGGCAGGCCAGATTTGTGGACCCCTGAACTAGTCAGTGCAAAGCAGTTTCTCAACTTTAGATTTCTGTCTCCAAGTCCTGGCATTTTATGATTCTCGGTTGCATCACTTCAGCACAACTGTTAGGCAGAAAACACCACAGAATGCCTCTAAAATTTTACCTAACAAAAATGATCATCTAGTCCCACTTCTATATCCTGCTTCCTGATCATCAAGAAATATTTTATTAAACACTCAGCAGAAATCTAGATTCACTTTGCCTCTCAGTCTTGTTAACATTTTTCCAAAAAGATATAAATAGGAGTTCTTTCTTTCTTTCTTTTTCTTTTTTTTAGGGAGCCCCTGTAACTCCTAGTGACCACTGATTTCTTTTCTAATTGTCATACAGTCTTTTACATACTACATTCTAGAAATGTTGTGCTTTTGTGTGCATGCGTGTGTGTGTGTGTGTGTGTGTGTTGGGGGGGGGGTGATAATCAGCCTAAAAACTGCTTTATATCTTCTAAATGCAGCTTTCTTTTATTTTGAAAAAAAAAATCTGAATTAAAAAAAATAAAGGCATCTTCCTACTTTTAATATAGGTCCTCTCTGACTCATTACAATTCCCCAAAGATTGTCAACAATACTTCCATTGTCCCTTCATAGGTCGTTTTATTATTGCTGAGTGTAATTTATGCAAAGCAGCTGGCTGATCTTCCTTGGATCTCATTACCTGCCTTGGATTTCATGTTTTCTTCTTTTTTTCAACGTGGAGATCAGATGCCTTGATAGAAAAGGTGGAAGCAACATAGGAATTGATGATTAGCATTATGCATCTGTGTCAAGCAATAAGTCATCCCATCCTTGTTCTCATCTGACTCTCAGTACAGTCTTAACCTAACACTCTTTGTAGATCTCATCAGGTTTTGTAAAGTGTGACTAACCTTGGACTTTCAGACACTAATTTTTACAAATTTTTATCTTTCTTCTTTGATTATTTGTCCTTCCTCATACTCATCCCAATGCTTATTCTTTTATATTTATAGAACCAAAATAAACTTACAAATTGAAAACTATAAAAGCTATGAAATTAAAAATATATAACGTGAATTTAATATGATAGCTAGTACTGTTTACTGAAATGTTTGCTAGGCTTGCAATTTGAATGTGGTCTTCTGTGGCCTTTTCTAGGCATAGTAGGTTCTCTTGAGTTTGGTTGTCCTGTAGTATTCTAATGGATAATGACTCAATTATCTCTTTAATTTTCAATCTTTGGGCTCCCCAATGTTCATTTTATTGTGTGAGTATATTAGCATTGCCTTTACTTGTGGCAGGGATATGCCATTTATTCATTAAATCTACCTCTGTGCTCTTTTTATTACCTTTTAACAAGAGCATTATGATCAAAAGTACAAAGAAAGCAATGACCACATGACAATATTTGCTCAGAAATTGTATATTAATATACTTAGGATATACTTAATATTCATTTTTATACCACAGAAATTACATTAAAAGTTTAAAGGTACTTTTTGAGATTTTGTGGATCTATAAAAATATATGACTTTGTATACTGAAAAAAATCCCCGAATCTATTTTTGCAGCTGTGCTTAAGGAATATTGACTGAGATATCCAGAGATATCCAAGTTCTTTTGACTTTTTCTAAGTACACAACTCTTTAGTCCCCAAGTTATGCTCCCTACTCTTCTAGCCATTCCTTAACTGGGCATGGCTAAGTAGGCTCTCAAATTCTATAGTTGTCTGTGTGGAATTTCAACTGAAAGTTTCTCTGCTTTTATCATCACTCTACCTGAGTTAAAAGTCGGTTATGCTTGTTGATTGTGTGGTGGGGGAGGCTCTCCCTCTCATCTCAGATGCATGTTCCAAGGAAAGACCCAAACCTCTCATTAGCCAAATGGTAGGAGTCCATGGGTGCCTGTGAAGACCTCAGCAAAAAGTTTTTGGTCACCAGAATAGATTCCTGCTCCTTCGTCATGCCAATGAATGCAGATTCATTGTGCCTGGCAGTCGAAAGGACAGACGAGGCAAGGTTGGAATCTTTGACAGTTCCTTTATTGCAAAAGTTACAGCATTCACCTTGCCCTCCACCCTTGGGCTTGCGCTAGACCACCAGTTGGCCACTGACCATGCTCCCACGCCTGGCAGCCCCGCTCACTGCACCCACAACTTGCTTTTTGCTGTGCCTGAAACACTCCCATGGGGATTCTTGCCCTTTTATATTATGTATAGACAAAGCCGGCCACTAGCCAAAATATGACATCAATGCTTATATAACTGCGAATGCACTGTACAAGTGAATCTAATGTTGTCTCTGGCAGCCCATACCTGGGCATCCGGGGTGAGAAAGCCTGACTAGATTCCATTGTCTTCACACCCTTGTATGAGATTGACCATTGGTGTCACACACCTATTATGTGTGAGATGGTTATGAATTCTCCCTCTGAGCTAGTATTTTTTCCTTTTAATGAGAAGACCCTAAAGCCATTTATTGGTTCCAGTTCCTTCCAGCTTATTTTGATTTGCCATGATTTTCCACTCACCAGCCTTTTGAAACTTGTTTTGTATTTCATTTATATCCTTATATGAGTTTATTTTTTCCTTTTTTCCTTTGCGGTCAATCTTGTTATTTCCGTAAATATTTCTCCCTTTTAACAATTGGCACATAGAGAACAATTCTTGCTGTGGTGCTTGTCAGACACTGGCATGTCTGGTATGGACAATTTTCAGACTCTGGGAAGAAGGTACTTCATTGCATTACCTGCAGTTGAAACCCCTGCTGTTCAGGCTTACCTGGTACTTGATTGAATTGGAGCCATTTGTCAGTCTACCTAAAACTCCTATGGGTGCCCTGACAGGCAAACTTCCTCTTTGCTAAGCCCGTTTATCAAGGCTTCCTTTTTATACTTTATTTAGCCAGGAGTAGGCATTTTCGTTATGTTTATCCTCTTTCTTCCTTTCATTCTTCTCTGTTCTTTCTTTTCCCCTCAGTCTGTAATGGGTTACTCACCACCATGATTAATACAAAAATATCAACTCCACCTTTCAAAGAAACATCTAAACCAGCTATGATCACCCTGCTCTAGAGAATCTCCCTTGGTCCCTCCAGCTCAATTCACCTTCCCTCTCGTCTTCTTCTTTTTTTCTCTGTTCTGATTGGATTCCTCTCTGGGTACTCATGGTGTCAAATCATCCTGGGTTAAAACCCTACTCTCTTTCCAGAATTAGTTGCTTGGGAAACTGGTAACTCAGTTGTGTTTTGGACAAAGTGTTGCTTAGGGATTGTTTCCATAATTGGTCAGCTTTAAACTGGAAATTTCATTCCTCTAACTTCTGTATTTAACCTTTGGGTGTCACTCTCCTGATGGCCAACAGCTAGATTCATTCACATACTCTTCCACTTAGAAGTGTTTCTCTCCAAAAGTCAATCGTGATCCTAAAGTCAGCTTTGCCAAATGGAGGACCAAAAGAGAGACCCATGCGAGTTATCTAGTGATAATCAATGCCATATATCAGGAATTTCCCCATCCTAACCTGACAGTGGAGAGGTCAGGCAAAAAAGATATAAAATTATGACCCTTTTGTGTGGTGTGAAGTTTGCCTTCTGTAATTTAGCTCACAGTCATTAGTCTGAATTGCCTTTGACTAATGTCCAATAATCAATTTTACCCATAGGTCCCACTTCCAAATAGTCCGTGCTACAGTAGAAGGACAAATAAATGATTTTTAATTAGGTTGTTCTATTGCCCTTAATTCTGCATGGTGGTTTAACATATTCTCCAAAATTACATTTTCTAAGTTATGAGATAACCCAAATATGAATAGAACTCCTTTGGGGTCACTTTCTAAAGGATGCAGGCAAGAGTTCCGCTGGTATTCATAAAGTACCACGTCAGAAGTTCTTTCTAAATCATGAGAAATTGACCTGGCTGCATTGAAATGCTTCATCTTTTTGGTGAATTTAATACTTTCGGAGTTGTGTTATTAATAAAATAACTTTGCTTATAGATATTCAAATATATGCTGTTGGTTATAACCCCGGTGAAAATAAGGGAGAAAATAGATTCCTGAGTCATTAATATGAAATATTATCTTAAACACAATAGATTTTCCTTGTGTCAAGTCACACAAAATCTCCATAGCAACTTCACATAATTATGCATAAGATTTCAGTGTAGTAACAAAACTAATCCCAGAAGGCATTGTAAAGAATAGTGATATAGGGTGAGACAGATATATGGGTAGGGGGCACACAGAAAAAATGAAGGGGGAGAGGTCAAGATGTGAAAAATTCACAAAGGACAAAAAATGGTTGCCTGCTTTGTGCTTTGGAGACTACTGTTTAAGTCACTGCATTGTCTGGCAATCAGAGACTGGGGGCTTCAATATCTACTGAGAATACTGAGATACCTGCTAGAACTACCATTATTAAAGGCATGTCAGCATTCCTATCATATTTTTTTCTGAGTTTATAACAGTTAAAGGAAAGTTTCTCTAAGCAATATGGCATACTAGCTTGAAATAGAGAAATGATTTTATAACTATTTTTTGAATTCATAAAACTTGCCTGAGTTCTTAAATTTAAAAAGAAAAAATAGCTGTAGAGGCACTCCAGATATGAAAATAACATCAAATTCAGTTACCATGAAACATAACTGAGATGCCCCAACACAAACATTTCTTGTAGTTTAAAAGAGATTATTCTTTGCAAATGTTAGCATATAAAGCTAACTCATGCTTCGGTATTTTTTTCACCTGAGTTCCTAACATAAAGTTATTTACTTATAGATCAATATCAGCATATGGCTTTTGTTTATAATCATTTATAAATAGTGTTGCTGCCCTATAATTATGAAGGATATTAACTGCTTAATTCAGAAATTTACATTAAAAACGATAATTTCTGGGAACTCTAGGCCACAAAGAACACTGAGAGATTAGGTGATGCTGGTGGATAAAAGAACAAGATAATGTTGCATACTCAGTTTGGTTCAACACACATTAATTCCATTGGTATTATGACTCTGGTTTCAAAACAAGTCCTGGAAGCCTAAAGATGCCTGATATAGTTTGTGCAGTAGAGATATATAGAGTTTAAAGTAGGATATAGACATGTAAGTAATTAATTTCAATGTAACATAGTAAATACTGCAATATACTGAGGCTTATATTGAACTATAGCAGAGGGTCAGTAACCAAACATCTCCTAGAAGAGACTTGGTAAGTACCAAAGGGAGAAGGTGTCAACAAGCTGCAGAAAATTGAGGACAGCATTCCAGACAAAGGGAATGGCATAAGCAAAGGTACAGAGGCGTGAACTAAAGTACCATGTTCAGGAGATATCCTCTATCTCTTTAGTACAACTAGAGCCTAAGGCAAAGAGTGGACGGACATGGGGTTGAATCTATGGGAGGGACACAGTTCAGGTCAGGCCTTTTTTGCCAAGCAAGTAACCAAGATAAGTTGCTCATAGAGTGATGGCAGCTACTGAAGTACTGAAGTGTTTAAAGCTAGCTAGCAACATGGCCAGATTTCCATTTTGGATAGATACCCTGACTTCATTTTGGAGAGTGGAATTAGCAGGAAAAGATTAAAATCACAGAGATTGTTAAAGAGATCATTTAAAAAAAATATGCTTTATTGATTATGTTGTTACAGTTGTCCCAATTTCTTTTTCCTTTGTTCCCCTCCACCCAGTGACACCCCTCCCTCCAATTGTCCCCACACCCTTAATCCATGCCTATTGGTTCTGCATATAGTTCTTCTCAATATCTTCCTATCTACTCCACTCCCTCCTACTATGCTTATTAATTCCTGTACCATCTCCCTCCCTTTCCCCCGTCCTCCCTCCCAGCTGACCTCCCCCAATATGCTCCCCATACCTATAATGCTTTTCCCACTATCGTTGCCTACGTAGTTTTCCTTTGTTTCAATTCCCTAGCTTGTTGTTGGTTGTTGTGATACAGTTTTCATTGTAATGTTCATACTTTTGATCCTCTTTCTCCTAAACAAGTCCCTTTAACATTTCATATAACAGTGGTTTGGATCTGATGAACTCATTCAGTTTTACTTTGTCCTGGAAGCATTTTCTCTGCCCTTCTATTCTGAATGACAGCTCATTGGATAGAGTAATCGTGGTTTTAGATTTTTACTTTTCATTCCTTTGAATATTTCTTGCCAGTCCCTTCTTGCCTGCAGAGTTTCTTTTGAGAAATCAGCTGAATGTCTTATTGGGACCCCTTTGTATGTAATTCTCTTCTTCTGTCTTGCTGCTTTTAAGATTCTCTCTTTAACCTTAATTTTGGACATTTTGATTGTAATGTGTCTTGGTGTGGTTCTCCCTGGGTCCAGTTTTTTTTGAACTCTCTGTGCTTCCTGGACCTGTAAGTCTTTTTCCTTCCCCAAGTTAGGGAAGTTCTGCTTCATTATTTTTTCACATAATTTTTCCATTTATAGTTCTTCTTCTTCACCTTCTGGCAACCCTATGATTTGGATGTTGGCCCACTTATAGCTGTCCCATCAGTTTCTGAGCCTCTCCTCATTTTCCTCACTTTTGGTTTCCTCTTTCTGCACCGGCTAACTGTTCCTTCCCTATGTTCCGATTTGTTGATTTAATCCCTGGTTTTCTTCCCCTCACCACTAGTTTCGCATGTGTTTTTGTTCACTTCAGCAGGACTAGCCTTCATTCCTTCCCTGTCTTGTTTAAGATCTGCTGTTAGGTCTGTAAGCATTTGTATAACCAAAGCTGTGAACTGTGCTGAGCCATTAGATTTGATATTTGCTATCTGATCAGTTGCATCACCGGGATCTCTATCATGATCTGTGCCATCCTGACAATTTTGTGTTTACCTTTGCTTCCTGGGTGGGGCTGTCACACCTCCTACATTATAGAAGGCAGAGCCATGCACTTGTCACTACGGGGAGACCCTTCTCACCACACTGTGGCGCTTTGTGTGGGGGACGGGGGTCCAAGATGGATTCCTGCCATTCACTGTCCGCTGAGAGACCAGGAGCCTCCTCCTCTGTCCCCACGTCCTCCGGTCCTCACAGTCCGAGGCAATAGGGATCTGCCTTCCCTAGCATTGGAATTGCGAGCTGAGGGGTTTGGTCTGTAGCCGGGGGTGCCCCCCTGGCGCTTCTTGCCTCCCCATAAATATGGGTGTCTGTGCTTACTGCTGTCCCACCGCTGTCACTGCAGCTGCCACTGCCAGAACAACTTGACCTCTCCGCCCCAGCTTCATCCCTCCTACTTGTCTGGATGAGCACCACTTCTTTATAACTTCATACATTGGACTTCCATGTATCTTTATTTTCTGGAACTTCTGGTTATTTCTGATTTTGCGGTAGTTGTATTCCTTCTTAGTTGTGGAGGGAGATGGAGCATGTCAGTCTAGGCCTCCGTCTTGGCTGGAAGTACGAAAAAGAGATCATTTTGAAGCAGAAACCTTTCCAGTGACCGATTCACTTTGTTGCAAATACCAAGTACAAGCTCCATGCAAGCCCATTTGTGCTGTCTCTAGCCATGAGGATCTTTACATACCTTCATTATTTTGAGGGCGATCTTAGCCGTGTCTTCTTAACATCAAGATGTTAATTAAATTCGTTTAATTTTGTATTATGGGAAGTGGTCTCATGTTAAAGACAGACTTAGCCCATTTCATTGCTTTCAAGCAGAACATCTAAGTGATTATAGGCACATAAAAATTTATTCCATTTTAAAGGCTTTAAGAAAAAATATTTTTTCATACTAGTCTTTCTGTGTGTGTATATGTATGTGTATCACCCAACTGATAGGAATAAATGTTGGGTGACTACAGTTTTGAAAAAATAGACAAGAATTAGAACAATACCTAAGGTTGGAAAAGCATACATTTATTAACTTTTATCCATCCATCCAACCAACATTTTTGAAGGTATACTATGTGACAGGGACTTTTCTGAGCAAGAATGAAGCAGCAATTGCAACAGACATGGGACTTGACATTGTAGAAATTACAATCTAGCTGGATGGCTGACATTAATCAAATAAATGTGTCTGCCTTTAAACAATTAGTGCACATTTATCTTATAATGCCGTTTATTAAGTCTTGCTTTTCAAGTTGATCAGGAGTTTCAGTTCCTTGGCATTTTTCAGCTGTCCACCAGTTGTCTTTGAATTGTATGAGAAGGCATGTTGACAATGAACATGGCTCCCTGAGTTCCCTGGAAAACGACTTAAAGGCACCTCCACCTTGCTGTCATAATGCAAATACTAACTTTATTCTACTTCCTATTATCCCTGTATTCTAATTAAAAGGTATAATAGACTTCTATGTCAATCATAAAAAATTGGGTATTTCTCAATAAGCATGAATATTTAGTTTTGACTCCTGGATGGATAACTTTCTAGTTTGTGGGTTGTAGGGCTTCATCCAAATTTTAGCTTAAGTACTCAAATTCCCAAATATACAATAATGTCATGATTAGGTGGTATAGTCCTAAGATGTCATCACTTACATCCTGTTCTGTAGTTCTTGTTCAGCTGTGTGATCCTTTAACTCTAGGGAGTTAGATGCATTGGCCAGAAAATAAGAATTTTGTCTTCAACATCCATGCCCTGGAGCTCTCCTCCCATGTGCCTCTGACAGCTCCAGGCAAGGACAGCAAAGCTGCAGGGCCAGTGGTGAAAATTGTGATTAAATGCTTTACATACTTTGTTCCTTCCTTAAATAGTTTGCATCTATCTTGCATTGTTAACTCTACTCTGATAGGAACAAAATAAGCATAATATATATTTTTAAAGTTGTTTCACAGCCCCAAGAGGGGTGGTTACTAAAAATAAAAGGCAAATGTCTGAAATGGAATTTGAGACATAAGAACATTATTCCTTCAAATGTGTAAAGCAGAATCATGACTTTTTCTATGGTATTTTTACTCAAAGATCAAATTCAAAGAAGATAGTTGGAAAAAAGAAAAAAGGGAAAAAAAGGAAAATGCAAACATGTGACCTGAAATGATCATACCCCATGCACAATGTTTGTGAAAGCTCTCCTCTTTGCTGGGCTCTAAGGTGTCTTTTGCAGTACAGTGTCTGGGATAAAGTTGCTTTTTCCAGGAGTGTGATTGTATAGAAAAAGGACGAAGATGAGTTAAGATCAGAAGAAAAAGAAAAAGGTTTGGTAAATAATCACAGTGCTATAAAATCTTTTGACTCAAAATAAAACTCAGAGTGCACATCCCAAATCTGTGCTAGCTATGAGGAAAGAAAATGTTTGCAGCTGTATGTGAACATCTTGGAAAAAAAAATTAAAGGAAAGACTTACCTCTTGTTTTGTGTGATATTAGCATCTCATATTTTGATAAGTTCTGTTAATAGAAGTCATAAGATTATTTGTCAGTTGATATATGCAGAACTTTTTATTAATATCTCAGTGCATTTTATTTGCATATAAAGTGGTACATTTACACTCAACAATAGCCCTGAAGGAGTGATATTTAATAGGAGAATACAATTATCCCAGTCAAGCCATAAACATTTTTCTTTAGGGCAGTGGCTACAGTTTAAGATAGACTAATAATCATTTAGGTAAAGTATCAAGTTATTACCAAACTGAGCTAGAAAAGAATTTAGGCTGCAAAAACATTGTGATTTTATGTGAATAAAATATGTTTTCACTTATCTGCCATTTTAGGAGTTATAAACATAAAGGTCAATGAGCTATTAAATTTTTATTCTTGATTCCATATGAAGGTTCTAAACAATTATTTTAAGTACAAATGCTAAGAACTGTAAATATTTTATTCTACACCATGTTAACCACCGTGAATCATTTTATTGTTCAACTAAGATATTGACATTACATAGAAACTAGTTAGAATATATCCAGTTAATAATTTGGGACATTGAAAGCAGCCTCTTCAGGATGTCTTGTGTGCCTTACATTCATTGACACTCTTTGATCGAGCATTGTTTTCTAAGATTTTGGGACATGTGTCCTAGATAGTTATAATCTCTCAATATTTTAGAAATCATATATGGTCTTGCCCACAAAGTAGAAAAAAGTTGAAATTAACTTATTTTATGTAACCTAATTTTGGAAGGGGTATTCTATTAGAAATTTGAAGACTTGGGTTGTCAAATTGCTTCTATCGTTAATAAGCTGGATGACAATTCATTTATGTTCTGTAGAACTCTCTTATCTCTTAGTTGCTGTATCAGGCCAACTACTAAGAGTGGATCAGCCAGCACTGCTGGAGACTGTGTTTCTTAACCCAACCTGGTGTGCGATGATAAGATCAAGTAAGTGCAGGCAAGGATTGCAAAGAGAACTGAGGTCTCTGGGGTGGAGAAGGTGACTGGACAAGTAATGAAGGAGCCTGAAGTGAGTGGTACATACTGAGCACAAGGAAGAATTGACAAATCAGAGAAATATGAGAACAGTCAGCAAATGCCTTAATTTGTCCTGTCTGGCCACCTTTTAGACAGAACTGTGCTCTGAAGTCTAGGGAAGGAATTGATATGGGAAACCTAGACCAGAGGATCTGTAAATTACTTTTTACCATTAAAAACTGTATAAATGTCTTTTCTCTTAGGATATTAGGTAATACTCCAGTTTGTTCCTTCCACAATTGCTTCATGTCTCTTGGTGACAGTAATGCATAATTCAGGCTTCATATTTGCAAGCTGATTTTATAAGTTCTTAATACTAATACTCTTGGATTTTTTAAAATGAAGTACAGTTCCCTTGAGGTTGAGAATAATTACATTTTAATTGAGAATTCTGTGTCCTCTGCTGAGTCCATGTTTGTTTAAATATGACCCAAAGTTTCTTTCAAGGCCTGTCTAGCAAGAGCCTTGGCCCAGTCTTTAGCTTCTAGCAAGACAAACTTCTTTGTTTGGCAAAAAACTGTGGAGTCAGAAGACAGACAGCCGGCTTTAAATATTCCTTTTTTGGCTTTTATTTTGCCAACATCTGGACAATGGATCCTGAGCCAGTTTCTCAACATATGCTCTTCTGGAAATTTAGTTTAAATTAATTCGACTAGTACAAAACCTGCCTCATTTTGAACCCCAAACCAGTGAGTTTTCTGGCCAGTGTCTTCTGCAGCAGACACTACTTCTCTGAGTTTAGGCAGTTCATAT
Organism: Furipterus horrens; assembly: GCF_987537825.1. Lineage (NCBI taxonomy): Eukaryota > Metazoa > Chordata > Mammalia > Chiroptera > Furipteridae > Furipterus > Furipterus horrens. Next base: position 129,950,853 of record NW_028327171.1, on the reverse strand, counting down.
AAATCGCTGGCTGGCCTACCTGATCAGATTACTCTCAGTGGGAATGCAAGCTCTCATTATATGCACAGAGAACACCTACCCTCATCTTTCTGCACTCAACCACTCACCCAAAGTGGGGATGCTGCTGTTGCCACTGCCAACATGTGCTTAGGTACGCATCGCTAACCCTCTCTTCTTCCTAAGCCTCTTTTTAACACATTCTTGATGCTGGTTTAGTGCTATAGTCTGTGCCTCATAACTTATGCCAAATTGTGTCTGGGCAGTTCTTGCCCTGGTAGCCATGGTGCCTCATTCATTCATTTATCCACTCATTCATCTGTGTATTCTTTTAAGAAACAAAAACTCCTACCCTCATGGAGCTTCCATTTTCATGGAGAAGACAAATTATAAAGAAAATAAGCAAAATGTATAGAAGGTGATGAGTGCTATGGCTAAACAGAAGCAGAGATGAGATACCGAATGTTGAGGTTGTGGTTTTAAGTAGGGTGGCAGGGAACACCCTCCTTTGAGGGAAGATGTGAAAGAGGGAAGTAAGCCAGAATGAATTCTAGGGAGGAGGCAGGTGGCAGGCACTGTCTGCACTGCAGAAGCATGCTGCACACTTCCCACAATGAGTGTGGGAAGCCTTGGGCGGGGGTTGAACAGCACATGACCTGACTTTACTTGCATTTGAACAGCATCATTCTGGCTGCTCTAAATAAAGCACAGGGTGGAAGCAGGGAGACCTGTGTGGAGGCTGATGCAGTAATCCAAGTGGGTCAGGGTGGTGATTGTGCACGTGGTGGGAGGCAGTAAGATTCTGAGTGTATTTTGAAGAGAAAGCAGACAAGCTTTCCCAAAGGATGTGATGTGTGGTAGAAAGGAAAGAGTCAAAGAAGTCACCCAGATGTGGTCTGGGTCACAGCAGAGATCATGTTGCATATTTGAGAGGACAGGGAGACAGAGGCAGAGCAGGTGACAGGGAGGCAGTGACAGGTGAGGAACATTAAGTCTTCACTGCATGTCTTTTATGAAAGAAGGAAATCTTCTTAGACCCAGGGAAAAATGATACATTTGAAGTAACTCTAGCCAAATGCTAAGAGGTAACATTCACCTAATAATGCCTGAATGTTAAGCACTGTATATTTCTCATTCAATCCTCACAAGAATTATTTAGAGTAGACAACTTTGTTAATAATTATGATAATTATAAATTTAGTTATTATGTTTAATTGTTCTTTAACTTTATTATTATAGGGTAATGACTTTATTGTTATTTTACTATACTATATTTAATTATATATTACTACTACTATTTATAGATGAAAAGAAATGAAGGGTCAAAGAAGTTAAATACTAGTATAAATTTCCACAGTTTATGGGTGCTATGTTTTAAACCTGGGTCTGTCTCACTCCAAAGCTGACTTTTTAAATGACAAATTGAGCCACATGGGTAGCAACCTACAAAGGTTATACGTAATTTTTGCCTTTCCTTTTTCCTGAAGCCATTAACCAATTTGCTTTTGTTGCTCACGAACCTGTCAGCTGAGCTCTTATCCACTCAGTCCACAGCTATGAAGTAATTGTCTCCTATGTAGCAAGTTCCATGCTGGCTCTGTCAATATGATGCTGTACAAAGAGAAATATGGCCCAGCCTTCTTAGAGCACATTCTTTATTTATAGAAACAAATATAAAATTACAACTATGATAAGCAGTTCAAAGGAGAGGTCCAGGGTGTGGTGAGGCCCTTTAATACAGTAATGTGACCTAGTCTGGAGAAGGAGTGATGATTTAGCTGAGGTAAAGCAAGTTGGAGCTAACTAGGCAAAGGGGGTTGGGGGATGGGGAGGGAGTATTTTCCAGACAGCAAAAACATATGCAAGGGCCCTATGGCAAGAAGAAACATTGTGCATCCCATCCCAGGAAGTTAAAGATGGTATGTGTCACAGGGGCTCAGGAACAAAAATGGAGTGATATAAAACAAAACCTGGAGGTCTCCAAGGCAGGACCAGACATGCGCAGCTCAGAGTGGGTTGACAACATAATTTATCACCCAGACTGCCCCGCTTTTGAGTGTGCTTAAATGCTAAATGGCGTAGTGTTGACACAGCGCGTGAGAACCAGGTCTGTTTTGGCCAAACAGAATGCTGGTCATACTACTTCTGGGCCAGTTGAAGGCTTTTAGTCCTATTGTGAGAGTTGATAGGAAGCCATCAGGAGGTATTGCAAAGGAGGGAGAGCTGGCATGATCAGGTTTGAAGTTTTAGAATTTAATCTTTATTGTATTTTTTCCACAATCATTTAGTCCCCTTATAGCCCCTCCCCCCAGCAATCACTACAGTGTTGTCCATGTTCATGAGTCCATTTTCCTTTTGCTCAATCCCTCCACCCCTTAACTGCCCCCCACCACTAGCTGTCATCTGTTCTCCATCTATGAGTCTGTTTCTGTTTTTCTTTTTTAAAGGATCACTTTGAGTTAACAGTACTGCATCAACATCTATCTCCTACATGTTACATCTATGGCTATCTAAAATGTTATTATTGGGAAAGCTAGATGAAGGTTACAGTGAATTCTCTGTTCTAATTTTGCAATTTGTGAGTCTAAAATTATTTTAAACTGGAAAAAAAAATTAAGCTTACTCTGGTTGCTGAGAACAGATAAGAGATGGACCAGTTACTGGACATTTGGTCCTTTCCAAAATGTCCATGGAGATACTTGGTTCATACCACAAGTCCTTATCAAAAACATCCGTAAATGGTCTTTCCTGTCTAAAATGTCCATGCAAAAATGTCTAATAATGTTTATTTCTACATTTGGTTTACAGGATTAATACATAAAAAATAATGTCATGTTTTGTTGGTCCAATAATTGTGTTGTGGCTCTACTGTCAATAGTCACCCTTTTTGCCTTAGTAGCCCATCTGGCACATGGGGAGAGGCAGGTGGGCAAGGTTCAAATGTCGCTGAAGAGCAGGATTTATATTAACTATATGGAAATTTCTCCCCGGATGTTTTGGTCAGAATCCAGTAACCTGCAAGGGATGGGCCAGTTGGAAACAGAATTCATAGAGGAATCTAATTCTGTATACCATGCAAGAGTTGAGGGCAAGAGAGTATAGAGGAACTTGAAGAAAGTGAACTGATTCGAGAGATAATTAATACAGAAATGCTGCTCAGGACATCTCATTTCTTTGTACTCCTTAAGATGTCCTACCAAGATGATCCCTGGAAGACGAAGAGAAGGCAAGGGGCAATGGGGCCATCTTTCTAAAACAGTTTCCCCTGTTAACTGCAAACTCTCCTCTTCCTAGGTCAGTCAGAATAGTGCCTGGAAAAACAAATTCATTCATCAGGTTATCTCCTATTTACTCTTTTCTAGGGAAACAAGGTGACTCTTCCCCAAAGCAATGCCACAGAATAGGGATTACAACATTTGAATTTACTAAAAAAAAAATAACTAAAATATAACCTTCCCCCTTTTTGTGGATAGAAAGAAAGCAGTGAACAGGAAAGAGTTGACAGGACATTTTTAGATGAAGGGTAGAGGAGGACCTGTGCTCAAAATAAATTGCCTTTGAAAAAAATGTACTTGCAAGTTATTTTTAGGAGAGCTTATTTTTTATTACTCAGCATAAGGGAGAAGACATCAAAATTGGAAGACTTCTCAGCAGAAATATTTTGGTATTTACTTATTTTCCTTATTTGCTTACATGTCTTCAGGGTTTTCTAAACTTTAGCTTTTCTTTGTAATGTGTCTTCTTATTTCTTTTGAGTCCTTCACAATTGAGTAGAAGGTTATAGTCCTGATAAGATAAATCACCTTCGCTGGATATTGAATTTCATTCATTAACCATCAGTTGGAAATTGTTGTCTGCGTTGTTCTTTCAGCATGGGGGTGGCAGGAATCAGGAGAAAGAGGTTCCTTTGCTGTGAGCAGTGTTTGGGCCTGTATTTCTCACAATCAAGAGCATACAAATTGCAGTACTACATGCAGGTTAGGGGTGGCCTCAGTGACCGTGGGGATGTTTGGGGATATAGGAAGTAATGATATTAGCATAGTATTGCTGTAACATTGTTCTTCTTAGCTTCAGGAATTACTCCTCTCCAAAAAACGAAATGCAGGTTTTGTGTTTTGTAACACAAGATAGCTGGATAAAATAAATGGATAGAGATTTATAACATTGGAATGATTTTTTTGTGTGTGGATTTTTATTTTATTTTATTTTTCTGCATTTCTTCTTTTTTTAATTATTGTTTTTCAATTACAGTTGTCCCATTTTTCCCCCATTGCTCCCTGCCACCCAGCCCATCCCTTCTCACACTGTCAATCCCCACCCCGTTGTCCATGTCCATGAGTCATTTATACACGTTCTTTGACTAGACCCATAGTTTACTTATCCCCCTTCTCTCCCTCCCCCCACCCACTGATAACTGTTATTCCATTGATTGTTCATTTTTGTTCATTTATTGGTGTTGTTCATTAATCTCCTGTATCAGGTGATATCATATGGTATTTTTCTTTCATTGCCTGGCTTATTTCACTAAGCATAATTCTTTCCAGTTCCATGCATGTTGTCACAAATGGCAGGAGTTCCGTCTTTCTTTCTGCTGCATAGTACTCCATTGTGTAAATGTACCACAGTTTTTTAACCCACTCATCTATAGATGGGCACCTAGGCTGTTTCCAGCACTTAGCTATTGTAAACAGGGCTGCTATGAACATAGGGGTGCATAAGTTCTTTTGAATTGGGGTTTCAGGATTCTTAGGGTATAATCCTAGCAGTGGAATTGCTGGTTCAAAAAGGCAGTTCCATTTTTAGTTTTTTTGAGGTAATTCCATACTGTTTTCCATAGTGGCTGCACCAGTCTGCATTCCCACCAACAGTGCAGTAGGGTTCCCGTTTCTCCACATCCTCGCCAGCACTTGTTGTTTGTTGATTTGTTGATGATGGCCATTCTGACTGGTGTAAAGTGGTATCTCATTGTGGTTTTTATTTGCATCTCTCTGATGGCTAGTGATGTTGAGCATTCTTTCATGTGTCTATGGACCTGGAATGATTTCTAAACAATATTATCCAAATAAAAGTTTATATAAAAAATAACCCCTGCTTACTAAATGATAATAGTCTAAAAGTATCTTGTTTGAAACTTGGAATGGATCTTTTTCAGCTTTATTGAGGCATAATTGGCAAAAAAAAAATTGTATATATTTATTTTTGAGTGTGTGTGAGAACCCTTAAGACCTACCCTCTTAGGACGTTTTAAGAAAATTCTGTGACGTGTGACAAGATGGATGAATCTGGAGGACATTTTCTAAGTGGAATAAACCAGACACAGAAAGACAAATACTGCATGATCTCCCTTACCTGCAGAATCTAAAAAAAGTCAAATCTCACATCCTGGACAAATTTCCCAGGGATTTCCCAATACCCTGGCTGCCTTCGATTGCTTCACTTCCTTTATCCCCAATAGTGGTCTTTTGTTCTATGCCCATGTTACATCCTGAACCACCTTCAAAATCACAATGCAGTTATCCTACTCCAGACCACAACCTTCTCTCTTTCCAGATGACTTCGGCAGGTAGCCTCAATTTTATTGAGGTCTGCAATTTGTTGGTTCATCACTGCCTTACTTGCCCCTTGTCCAATTTAACTCCTTTAAAACTAAATCCATACCACCTACCACTGCACAACAATTGCATCAGAATTTCTTGGGGTAGGCCCCAGAGGTTAGTACTTTTCAGAGCTCCCTGGTGATTAGAACGTGTAGTCAGGGCTGAGAACCATTGCTCCATCTTCCGAACATCAGAACAGCCAGTTCTCTCATAAAGATGATAGGAAAGAAATGTCTTTTAGTTTGTAATGAGTATGGATTTGAACAAGATCTTTTTGGAAATGGAGTATTCCCCCATGATAGCTGTAGCTTCAGGAACATGGAGAGCTTAACAGAGGACATGTCTGCCTGTAAGAGGTTCCTTCCTTCCCAGGGGCTTCTTAACGCTGAGTTTCTGTCATTATTCTTTGTGACAGTGGTTCTGAAACAATGCTCCAATGGCAGAATCACTGAGATAATCAAATTGTATCTTCATTCTTGACCTCTCTCCTGAGCTATGGACTTTGTATTTTCTGCTTCCTCCTTGACATCTCCATTTGGATGTCAATAACTGCACCTAAAATGACCCAAACTGAACTACTGATTTTCCCTCTGCACCTCTTCTTACCTGAGTGTTCTCCATCTCAGCTAATGGTGCCATGTAGCAGCTAAGCCTGTTTTTCACATAGTAGTTAAACCTAACCAATAGCAGTTCTTGTGATTGCCTCTGAGCCCTCATTTGCCCCATTTTATCCAATACTTTTGTAAATGACTTCTGGTAGGTCTACCTGTCAATTATATTCCAAGCTGAGCATTTTTTCATCACCTCCACCTCTACCACTCCACTCCAAGCTCCTTTACCTCTTACCTAGATTACCACACCACTCTAATTGGCATCCTGTTTTCTCCTATGCACAGCACTTCTGCTGTAGTGCAGTGTTTCCTCTGCACAGCAGCCAGATTGATTCTTTAAAGATATAAATTAGGTCATATCACTGCCCAGTTCACAACTCTGCATTGACTCCCCTATCTCGTGCACATATTGATACAATTTAAATTCCTCACAGTGCCAACAAAGCTATGGCTTAGCCCTGGCCTACCCTTCCTCTCACAGTGGCCTTTCTGTTCCTCAGACATAAAGATATTTCTTGCATTAGGGCCTTTGTGCTCACTGTTTCTCTCTCACTACTTCCAACTCTTACTTCATGATTTTATAGCTTCTTTTCTCTTCATTCAAGCCTCTACTCAGATTGCATTAGCTAAAGGTTTACTCTGACCATTTGCCTAAAAGATCCACCTTTCCATGCAGAATCTGGCTTCATAATACACTTTGCTGCTTTATCTCACATCCAGGCATGAGTTAGATTTGGCTCGTACTGCTCTACAGAGCCAATTGTACTCATCACCATCATCACATTGATTATGACATCGCATTGGTAGTTTGAATTGTCCAGGGTGGGGGTATTTACACCATGGCAAAATCTACAAATTAAACATTCCCTCCCCCAAACTTGTTAAACATTGGCACTGCTGCTCCAGACTACATGAATTCAGATTATATGCGTGTGTATTTTGGTTTGACTCCCTCAGTAAAATTTAAGCTCCATGAGCACAGGGACTTCGTATGACTTTTCCATATGATTATATCCTATTTGTGATAGTACCTGGATATAGTTGGCATTCAGGCAGTGTTCCCAGGATGAATGGATGGGCGTATGGAAATCAGATTTTGGTGGTCTCATCTCCATTTTTAGAAATAACATTTTTCAAGGGTGGAATTTCTTATATTTCCTCCCTTATATTTTTCTTACACTATTGGTTTCTGTGATATTTCTCTGCTCTGAGCATAGGTAGCACAGACTTTCTTTTCTTTTCTCTTCTTTTCTTTTTTTTTTTTTTTTCTTGCTTTCTTTCTTTCCCATGTGATTTTTTTTGCACATTTATTGTATTTGTCATATCCTTATAATAAAATTTTTCTTTCTTTCATGTATCTACTTAAAATAAATTTATTAATATTTTTAGTATTCTACAGACTAGCCATAAAGTCTAGACCCAAGAAAATGTACATAATGAATAGTATATTGATACTACAGCACACTGCATGATGTGTTTGATGACATAACATGATAAGTCTAATGTGTTGTCCTTTGTGAGTAGTATCTAGTTCAAAGTAGCGAGTGCAGTCATTAACACTGCATGTCCGTCAATCACCACACCTGTGTCTGTGATGCATTGACTTGGAGGATTTAAGTCAGATTTTCACTGGATAAACATTCACTTTTATTCTACCTCAGAAGATGGAAACATGGGAGTTTAGGTCTGGTGAACCACTAGCCCACTTTACAGGGCCACTGCCTCCCATCTAGTTTTGGAGATCATCTTCCCACCTGTCTCTCATTGCTCTGACATGAGATGCCACACCGTCCTCTGGGAAGCACCCCAATGAACTTCCCCTAGCCTGTCAAGTGTGTGCACTAATTAATCACAACATGGTGAAATCTGTCGAGAAGTCCCCTGGGTTTTCAGACTTTGAGGCCACTTGAACAAAGAACCCAGAGACCTCTGGATGCTTTCATCTTGGAGCACATTAGAGAATCCTTTTCCTAAAAGAGCTCACTCAGAGATGCAGGAGCTACATGATTCCACTCTCTGCATGGTCAGTGCAGACTGGTATGAAGTGGGAGAGGCACTGCTGAGTGACAGTCACATAGCTAGCTGCTAGGGACTTTTCAAATGACAAAATACCTTTGAAAACAGCATAATAGCATAAGGCCAGATGAGGGCAGCCATACGAACTCTTCAGGGTTCTATGGGTCTCATGTCACAGCTTTTTCTGGGTGGGACAAGGATAATCTATGTGGAAAAGAGGAGTTTAGAGACATGTTTATCTCTTGTTTCATCCTGATAGACGAAAAGCACGTTCTACTCCATTTGTGTCCCAAAGGGCAGCATTTGTCACAATGTGGTCCATGCATCATCTGCATAAGATCATATGTGCTACTAGCTATAATGGAGTTGCCTGGGTCCCAACCCAGACCTATTTCATCAAATTCTCAGTAAATGTGAGTTTTCTTCCCTTCTTCATTCCCTTTTCCTGAAACCCTAAAGAATGTTTACGCTTATCTTTTATTATTCCATTCATCTGTCATTGCTTTCAATCTTTTGGTTGAGTCTAATGAATTTGTCAAGATCTGGCCATGTTTAATTGGCAGAAATGATTATTTAATGTGGCCCTATACAATGCTGAGTTCTAGGCCTATCTCAGGTACTAGAAATGCAGAGACAAAAACAAAAACACGAACAAACAGTCCTTAACCTCAAGATATTCAGAATGTGAGTGGAGAGACACCCAGGTAAAGAGATAGAGAGATGGCTTCATGATTATGTATGGTCAGTGCTGTGTTACCTAATAGTTAAGTTTTAAAGGACATTTGAATACTGGTATTATGAAATACAGATAAGTTTAAAATTATTTAGATAAGTTTTCTCAGATGACAGATTGATTACAGGTTATTAGGGAAGTTAGCATGGTACTCATTGAGCTTTATTTCAAGAAGAAAGATATATGGTAGAGTGGTCATTTTCAGTGATGGATATCTAAGGATGAAGAGCATAAGAATATCAAGATTACCTGTGTCTCTATTAAATTACACATTTCTCTTCCCATGGCAACATCTGCTATATTACTCCAAGAAAGAGAGCCTCTTTCCCACTCCCTTTAGAAGCACTGCCTGAAGAAGTTATCATTAGTGGGAGGAGTAAGTCATAGATTTCAGGGGTGATGATAAAAAAACGACTGCTCACTTCCAAAGTGATAAATCAGATATAGGTGCTAGGTGTGACTAAGTTGGTCATTTCTCATGTTGTTATGTTTTGACATTTTTACAGCTATATATAGACTCTAATAAATGGTTCTTTATGGGATAAATGAGTGTGGTTGAAGGAAGTAACAAGGAATAGATTTGATTTAATGGTCTTAGTAATTTCATTCAGAATCCACTGGGTTAAAGGAATTGACAGCAGTGACAGGGACAGTATCTGAATAAAACAATTTTGTGATGCTCCTTGAGAAGTCTAGCAACAGTGATGCCCCTGAGGGTGTGAGCTGACTACTGAGATGGGGAAGAAAATAGGCATGCAGTAGGCATGAGGGATGGAATGCTTAGGGGCGAGAATGCCTTCTCTTTTTCCAAATGTACTTTTTAAGATCTAGATTAATACTATTCTTCTACAGAGAAATCCATGTCTATTCTAGCAGTAGGAAGTATCACCATCTTTGAACTCTTACTACCTTATATTTTATGTCATTCAAGTTATGTTTGTTAAGGCCCATTATTATGGTCATTTATTATGTCTTCCCTGGTTTTCTAAACTAGATTGTAAAGATCTTTGAGGGCAGGAATTATATCTTACTTGTCTTTTCTTTCTCCACATTATGTTAAAAGATATCCAGAGCTATTTTTGCAAGTCAAAACAATTGAATTATATAAATTATATAGGATCCAATTTAATGCATAATGAAGCTATACCTTAATAAATATTTGTGGATTGTAGAAAGAAGAGAAAGAAAAGAGGAAGGCTGAGACTTCCAATGTTGAGAATACCATCGGCTTTGGGGGGGTGGGTATTTTAGTCAGAGGAAAGGACTTTTGAGGGGAAATGAGTTCTTTGAACATTCTTTAAGGTGAGGAAATAAGAGTAGTTTTTTTAGTTCTAGTGATAGCCAGAGTCTATCATCATCAATTTAAACAAAAAGGCATTTACCTCTGAGCTATTGAAAAAAAAATGCTAGTCAATTCCAGATAGTTGTGAATAACTTGCTTTATTGTGAACTGATGTAATGCTCAGCACTTGCCCTTTGCTTCATGTCTTTGTGTGTGTCAGTTGGTATAATTAAAAAACAATAATTTTCTGTCCAGATAGTATGTATATTGTGAAGTTCTGGATAGGCAAAATGTGCAGCACATGGGGGTGGGGATTGGCTTTCTAATCTCAGGAAGCTAAAATAATGAGATGATTGTCAAAAGTGGGCATTGTATTTGCTTCTGAAACCAAACATTTAAGACCAAATACCATGCCAAGGCTTCTAGAATTGTAACCAGTATACACTGACACTCTTTTAATTAATTAGTTTTCTATAAAATGTATGGTCTACTTGCAGGATGGGACAGAAAGAGCAAATACCAGTGAAAGGCAGTTAAAAAAAAAGTGAGGTTAGTATTTTAAATAACTAGCTATTCTTCCCAAGTTGCTAATTACAAACTGAAGAATCACCTTGTCAAAGACAGCCTATCTTTTTCACTCTGCCTCCAGATTTCTTCATTATTTCCCCCCATTAGTATCAAGCAGAAGGCTCTCTGTCTTAGTAGAAATAAATTAACAGCTGCCATGGAGCATATTAGGATGTTTGGTTAAATTATGGCTATTCCATCTCTGTTCCTAGCAGTCCCACCCAGTTTTTCAATTAGCTGCTCTTCACACACATAAAGATACTTAAATGTCAAAAGTCTAGAGTCCAGGCCTTCAAAGACGAAAGAAATTCACTGTTTATATGCTTTATTAAAAATAGCTCAGAGCCCAGGGGACCTATTTCATATAACTTTTTTTCTTAGTGACATAACCTTGTGTTCTTTTTAAAGATCAAAAGAGAAAGAGTTCCATAAACTTTTCATTATTTCTAGGAGATTTGTTCTTCTGGCAGATTCATTTTTAAAAAAAGTATACAATGTAAGGTTTTACTGTATTACTAGAGAGGCTTGAGGGAAGAGAGGGAAAGATGGGTTGTTAAATTCTCAAGAATTTATATTAGTGACTTCGATTTTTCCCCCCTGCATATAACCATAGCAGGATCATACAGAGAGGGGAAGTGACTTTGTATTTTAAAGAAGCATATGTGTCATAACACCTTCTCTTGGAAAGAAGGAATACTTGGCTAAGGTAAAACAGAATTCTTGGGTTCTCATCTTGATGGCACCACTAACTAACCACTTAACAGATCTGTGCTCCAGCAAATCCATTGTGCCTCAGTTTTCTGACATATGAAATAAGACCTGATACTTATTGTATTGCCTTTACTGGAATTCTGTAAGAATGAAAAGAATTGATCACTGACTGTGCAATAGGATTTAATCTCTTAGAATTAGAGCTGCACTATAACTGGTTGTCTGGGTTGCTAGTATGTGAATCTAGGCCTTCTCAGGCTGTGGATGCTCATGCAGTTTTCCCTGTGTTAATAAGTTGGAATGCAATGATAGCCCATGAATGTGCATTTTCCCGCTATAAGAATTTCCTTCTCATAAGTAAGATTGGTCTATTTTTATAGGACTCTCACATCTTTGAATATTTATTGGTATCTTTAGAGAAAAGCATGTTGCTTTTGTACATAACTTCACTGCCTCAAACTGTTTAAAACCAATGCCTATAATGAAAATTTGCTATATTTTTCTTAAACACATTATTAAATTTAGAAATTTAATTTAAACAAATAAAATGCAATAAACCTGTGTAATTTAGTTTTTTCTTCTATCATGCCCTTTAAATATTCTGAGAATCTACTATTATATTATTAGCTAACATTAAAATCCAGATTTCTTGACTTCTGGGCCAAGATGGAGACCTAGACAGACACACTGCATCTCCCTCCACAACTAAGAAGGAATACAGCTACCTCAAAATTAGAGACAACCAGAAGTTCCAGAAAATCGAGCTGCACGGAAGTTAAACAAAGATATAAAGAAGAAATACTCATCCAGACAGGTAGGAGGGGTGGAGCTAGGGCAGGTAGGACGTGGTGTGGTGGCAGCAGCAGTGGTAGCAGTGGTAGGCCAGTGGAAAGCACAGTCACACATTTTACAAAGTCAGGAGGAACACCTGGGGAGTGTTCCCAGCTCCTCATCAGACCTCGCAGCTCATGGTCCCAGCACGGGGGAAAATCAAGCCTCATTGCTTCTGACTGTGAAAACCAGTGGGCGTTGGGGTGGAGGAAGAAACTGTGGGTCTCTCAGTTTGCTTGTTTAAAGGGCCTCCACGGTCCTAGAACATCCACAGACACACCCACTCTGGGAACGACAGCCAGGGCAACAGTTAAAGAGGCGCCAGTCCCATGCGGAAATGGGAGAAGTGCCTGAAAGGGAGCAAGAGCTGAGCAAGTGGCCTTGTTCCCTCTCAGACCCCTCACCCAATACAGGGCCACAACATGGTGAAATTGGTCACCCGTACCTATGAATAATTAAGGCTCCGCCCCTTACAACATAACAGATGCAACAGCTCTACCTAAGACACAGAGGCAAACAAACACAGGAGCCTGTCAAGATGATGGAGAATTTACTAAATCTCCCAGTTTATTATGACCTCATCTAGAATTAGGATTACCATTTTGAGAAGTATGGCCCCAAAACAGGGAACGGATCAAGGTTCCAATGGGAGAACTAAGTGACTAGAAGATAGCCAACCTAAGAGATGAGGAGATAGCCAACCTAACAGACATAGAATTCAAAACACTGATGATAAAGATGCTCACCAGCTTGACAGATATGCTTGAGTACAGCAAATGCCTAAGGGAAGAAGTAAAGGCTGTGCTAAGTGAAACAAAGGAAAATCCACACAAAACCAATGATGAAGGGTAGGAAACCAGGGTTCAAATCAATGATTTGGAAGATAAGGAGGAAAAAAATCAGTTAACCAGTACAAAATAAGGAAACAAGAATTGAAAAAAGTGAGGAGAGGCTTAGGAACCTCTGAGACAACTTTAAACATGCCAACATCTAAACCACAGGGGTGCCAGGAGGAGAAAAGGAAGAGCAAGAAATTGAAAGCTTATTTGAAAACATAATAAAGGAAAACTGCCCAAATTTGGTGAAGGAAATAGACACAAGTCTAGGAAGTACAGAGAGTCCCAAACAAGCTAGAACCAAAGGGGACCACACCAAGACACATCATAATTAAACTACCAAAGATTCAAGATAAAGGGAGAATCTTAAAAGCAGCAAGAGAAAAGCAGAGAGTTACCTACCAAGGGGTGCCTATAAGACTATCAGTGGATTTCTCAAAAGAAACTTTGCAGGCAAGAAGGGACTGGTAAGAAGTATTCAAAGTGATGAAGAGCAAGGACGTACAACCAAGATTACTCTTATCCAGCATAGCTATCATTTAGAATGGAAGGACAGATAAAGTGCTTCCCAGACAAGCTAAAGCTAAAGGAGTTCATCATTACGAAGCTATTATTAGATGAAGTGTTAAAGGGACTTATTTAGAAAAAAGAAGATCAAATTATGAATATTAAAATGACAACAAAGTCACAACTATCAAAAACTGAATCTAAGAAATAAAGACAAAATCCAACTAAGCAAACCAGAACAGGAACAGAATCATAGGTATGGGGATCATTTGGAGGGATATCAGCTGGGAGAGGGAAGGGGGAGAAATAGGGAAATGGAGCAGGGATTAAGTAGCATAATTGGTTGGTACAAAATAGACAGGGGGGTGTTAAGAATAGTATAGGAAAGGGTGAAGCCAAAGAACTTATATGCATGACTTATGGACATGAACTAAGGGGGGTGGGATTGCTTGAGGGAAGTGGGGTATTGGGCAGAGGGGAGCAAAGAGAAAAGAAATCGAGAATACTGTAGCAATATAATCAACAAAATATACTTTAAAAAATCCAGACTTCTTGAAAATCTGATTCAAATTTATATACTTGAAGTAATAGAACATGTTTAAACATTTGAGTGTATAGCACATATCAGAGTGTTTGTTTATAGTCTAAAGAATAAGTTACTAACTTTGAGGGTGAAATTGGTTAAAGCATATGCATTCTCTACTAGAGCATGAAATTCATTATAAGAATGGTTCATCCTATCCCAGGAGGTTGATTACTAGAATGAGTATATTTGTTTGCTAGGGCTACTATAATGAAGGATCGCAGACTGAGTGATTTAAACAGTAGACATGTATTTATCATGGTCCTAGAGGCTAGAAATCTGGGGTTAAGTTATTGGCAGATTTGGTTTCTTCTGAGGCATTCCTCCTAGGCTTTCAGATCGTGGTCTTTTTTTCTGGCCATATGATCACATGGTTATTTCTCTGTGTGTGCAGCTATCAGATTTCTCTTCCTATCTGTGTCCTAATCTCTTCTTCCTAGAAGGACAACCACTGGTTATATGTATTAGGGACTATTCTAACAATACCATTTTAGCCTACTTACTTCTTTAAAAACCTGTCTCCAGATACAGTCCCATTCTGAGTTACTGGGGGTTAGTGTTAATTTTGGCGAGACACAGTTCACCTTAAAACACTGGAGGTAATTCTTTCTACAGAAGTCTAATTTGAACCCATTCCTGTAACTGAGACATTTAGCAGAATATTAATGCAGAACTCAGTTTATTAACTATTCCTTCCAAAAACCTTCATCTTAAATCAAGTTACCCTGAGTCTGGACCATCAAGGACATAAGAAATGTCAAGCCAATGAGGACTTGAAGGCCAGAGAAGTTTATATGAAATTCAAGGAGTACAGCTAAACAATGGTAGAGTTAGGTTTAAAATCCAGGTATGCTGACTATGCCATGTGGGAAATAAAAACTGTTTAGCATACTGAAGTATCTGTCGGTCATATTCTTTACAATAATGAAATGAAGAAGACTAGGGGTGAGGTGGAGGTGGGGCAGAAAGCACAGTTGAAAAGAGGACTGACTTCTAGTACAGCCACAGGAGTTTCTTGATTTATGACAGAAGTCTCTCAGGGACATGACAATTTTAGTTCTTTGGGTATTTATTATAGCGATGCTAGTTTTGTCTCTCTATGAGGATCATGGGGACAAATCTGGGTGACATTATTTAATGCGTGCCTGCTCTGTTCCTGGAGTGGCGAAAGGAGGTAGCGATGTACATCTGCCTACCAAATGCCTACTGCCTGTCACTTTTAGAGGTGGAATCAATCTCGTCCCCCATTTCTGTAGTAAAAAAGAAGTTGTTACTTAAAAAGTATAACCTTTCTTTCTACAAATAAGCTATTTGAAGGCCAGAGTGATGAGGAATTTACTAAATCTCCCAGTTTATTACGACCTCATCTGGAATTAGGATTACTGTTTTGTCACACTGAGTGGTTCACCCTTTCTTTTCAACTCACTAACTCCATTAATATATATATATTAATACAATAAAGAATTATTTGTGTCTTTGTTGCTAATGCATCTTCTGTGTTTTCATACATTTTCTCTGCAATTCACCATAGTTAGTATAAAACCAGGTGAGTTTAGTCACTTTGATTTGAAACATTAACGAGACACTGTGCCAAAGGGCAAAATCATCAGGAAGATCAATCCTGGTGTTAAAACAGATTGCACTCGGTGGGGTTAAAGGAATGAAGAAAATGTGGCCTTTTAAACTTGCATACCTGTGTGTTTGATTCCCAGCTGAGCCACTTACCAGCTGTGTGACAGTGTACAAACTACATTCCTTGTCTGATTTTGTTTCCTTATCTGTTGGAATGATAATAACAATAACTACCTAGCCAGTTAACTGTAAGGAATAGAGAAAAATATGTTTTACTGAGTTTAAAGCTAGCAACACCTTTGACTTCAGTAAAATGGTACCTCTCTCTTTCCTGCTTTTCTCTTGAAGCACTAAGAAGTAATGGCTTTCTTAGTAGATAGAAGGTGTGATTTCCCAAACTTCTGTGTTGATCCAAGGCCTACAACTCTTTGTTCTTGGAGTCGTCGGCAGCCGTCCGTCTCGAGAGACGATGGTGTAGCTTCTTAAGAGTCTATCTGCACCTCCGAGAATGGCTGTGCAGTCCGACTCGGGAGTGACACGGTATCTGTCTCCTCCCGTGTTGGATCGACATCTTGCGATGACGCTGGAGTGTCCTCTCCAGTGAAGCTGAAGCTACAGAGCCTGGGCAGGGTGATATGAAGGGTCTGCTGTTTCCCATGCAGCAGACCCCCCCTCTCTTCGCAGCTGAAGGGCCCAAGGGAAAGACGGAGTCAATACAGCTTGGCTTCAGGTGCGCCGCAGGAGTTGCCGGTATTGACTACAACGTCAAACCACCTTAGGGACTCCGGCTCCGGATTTTCTGTCGGGGTTTACTCCCTTAGCCTTTCCCCTGAAGAGGTATGCCGCAAGGCAGCGGAGGTTTTTTGGAGTCAGAGTTTTCCTTCTCTGATGTGCCCTGACTGGAAGATCGAACCAGCGACACTTAGCTCGCAGGCCGACGCTCAATCCACTGAGCCAAACCAGCCCGGGCTGTTCTTGGAGTATCAGGTACTTTAGCCTATAAAATTGAGAAATTTCCACCTATTTCAGTGTTGACATATAATAATCTGCAATGTCTTTTTAAGAACAAAATTTCTTGAGAAACACCAGATACTATGTATTGTCAAGCATAAAGCTTGACTAGTCATTTATTTTTCAACATGAAATTTATATCCCATTTTTAATAATCTGATTAGCATATAAAATCAATTTGTGTAACTGAAATAGAAAATAAAATGTCAGTTCTAATTACTTCACTTAACAAAGTAATTCTTAAAAGTGGCAATAATAGGCAATTAATTCAATAGTAATGTTACATGTGAATAATTATTTAAACTCAGGTTTTAACATGCCTTTTTACAACAGTATAGAATATACAAAAATAGAGATATGTATGCACAATCAATATATCATAAGGCTAAAAATTTTATTTAACTTTTTTTATGGCTCCTTATTCTATGTGTTTTTATAGAACAAATGACATATTTAATGGAGATTTATAGTATAGGTAAAATATATACAGGATTAAAAGCATTTATGCAATTGCTTTCCTTTGGCAATATACTCAGCTTCCAAACACCAAATTGATTTTTAGCTCTATCTCTACATAAATTATGATATTCAAGCCGTTTCTTGTGTGTTTGCACAGCTAAAGCACCAAGGAAGAATTATAGTTTAACCTTGAACTGTGCAGGGGTTAGGGGTGCCAACCTCCTGCAGAGTCAAAAATCCATGTATAATTTTTGATTCCCCCCAAAATAAACTACTAATAGCCTACTGTTGACTGGAAATCTTACTGATAATATAATAGTCAATAATGCATTTTATGGTATATATGTTGTATACTGTACTATTACAATAAAGCTAGAGAAAAGAAAATGTTATTAAGAAAATGATAATGAAGAGAAAATATATCTACAACACTTATTCAACAAAAGCCATGTGTTAGTGGGCCTATGTAACTCAAATTTGTGTTGTTCATGGGTTAACTGTACTAGCAATCTGGGAACTAGGGTTTGGGTTACACTTCTGTTGTGAAGGATAACAGTTTGCTTGTTTGAAGTAAAATATTTTGCTTTGATTCAGAGTAATAGAGGAAAGAACTACATATAGCACAGTGATTATAGCTCAGAAAGCAGATCTCCTACATTTGTATCCCAGCTTCATTGAGACATTGCACAGATAACCTTGGAGAGTTGGGCAAGTTACTGTTCCCCTTTGTGCCTTTTACAGCATTTGTAAAATGGAGATAATGACAGTGCTTACATCATTGGGCCACATGTAACTTAAGGAAAACACAGCATAATGCATGTCACATAATTATCACTCAGCAAATGTTTTCCATTATTAAAGGAGAGAGTGAGCCACCACAAGTAAATGAACATGCGCTTGAATTTCTATACATTTTGCATCAGAGACCCAGCTCAGCCAGGGTTTAAAGGAACTGATTCCTCTTACCAAGATGAAACATCTAACATCAATAAGCTGTTTTCTGCATTAGTGTGAGGGGAACCCCAATTCAGGAATTTTGCTAGTTAAGTTACCTGGTGTTCCATACTTTAATTAACTTGCACTATTTCACCTTTAAGAAATGTAGCAGCCCTCTTGAAGGGAATGGTTAAAAATGGGGAGCAGCTATAAGTGGGGTACAGCTTGATAACAAAGCAAAATCTACATGCATTGAATTGAAATAAATTCTTTTTATGTGCAAATATGAAGAAATGGTAAAAGGCAGTATAGAGTGTTAGGAGGCGCATGGACTTGGAAGCTAGACAGTCATGGGATTGAATCTCCACTTTGCTACTCAGTGCCTTTATGATCTCAGACAAGTTTTCAACTTTTGTGAGCAATCCCTTAAAATTAGGATAATAATGTCTGCTTGCTGGGGAGATTCAATAAAATAAAATTAGGAACATAAGGTGCCTGAGTTGGCAGCTGTCACATGGTATCCCTTCATGACAGATACTTTTAACCAGGAGGACTATGGTGATGGCACCTTGCTGTACCAATACAGTCCTCAAGAGGATGGCTAACACTTACAGAGTCAGCTTTTCGAGTATTAATTCGCGACCCTCTGAAAATCCATGTAAATTAGGAATCTTCATTAATATCATCTCCATTTTACAGATGAGGAAACTAAGGCACAAAGTGGCTGAGGGCCTTGCCCAAGGTCAAACAACCTGAGATTTATAGAACCAGGCTTTGAACCCAAGGTGGGTGACTCCAGGATCTACACTTACACTGAGAAATAAACCATCTTTCAAGGGACTGGGAACTGGCTTTCCTCCCCTGCCTCTCCTTCAGATGGTAAATTGTATACCTTCTTATAGCATTTATCACACTGTCTTGTACCACATTCACATATGCACGTGCCTGCCTTAGGAAGCTGAAGACCTTTCCTTGTGTCTCCATCACTCATTTCCTCGAGGTACCCAATGCAGTCCCCACACTATGTAGGTGAGCTACAAATAGCATACAAAATGAGCCAAAGACGATACGAGAAGTTTTCTTGGCAGGACATTCTTGCTTATGGTGTTTAACAATACAGTCTGATTAACTCTCAGAACTTTTTCAGATATAATTATGGAAAATGCTGACAGGAGATAGGACAGTGCTAGATTGCCACCACTCCCAACTCTCCTACTAATTGGAGGCATTAAAAATGTGACAGTGTGTGACTGATATGAATAACAGTTGTAGAAATGAATGACCATTGAGTACTTCTGTGTGACTTCACTTCCATACTCCATTTGCTGAATTCCTCAAAGCCGTGGCTCTTCCTAGTCATGGGAGGAAGGGGAGAGAATTAATGCTCACTGGTAATACATTAAGTGCTGAGTGGGCCTCAACCTCAGGCTAAGTGATTTGTGTTCTTCCAGTGAACCATTTGCTCACCAGTGGCCTCTTTAAAACTCCAGGATCTATCAGGACCTAGGTTTTATCTAAAAAGGAGAAGTAAGCAACTGAATCTCCACATAATCATCTCCTGGACTTTTGTTTTCCTTTGTTTATAATAACTGAAAAGAATTGTTTCAGAGTTGTTCTAGACCACTTATAACCTAAAACTCTTGCTGTTGCTAGCCAGAGCAATAGAAATTTCGCTTTCTGAACTAACGCTGGGAGATTTAATTTGTATAGGTTTTGTGTCCATTCTGTCAGTGAACATTCTGGGAAAATTCAGAGATCCAACGGCAAAATTTAGGCTCATAATTATTCTGAAAAGAACTGGCATGGAGTCCCATTGTTGGATAATAGCAGCTCTGTTTTTAAACTAGAATTTTCTTTCAAAAGAGAAGCATTTAGAAAAGTGGTGTCAAGTGGTAACCTCTGTAGTGATGGATTTACATGAGGTGCTGGGCCCATAGCTCTTGCATCTAACCCTGCTTTGGATATCGGCATGCTGTCTAACTGAGTAAGTCACTTAACCTCCCACCTTGGACCACCCACTTGTGAAGTGAGGGAAGTATTGCAGCTCTCCCCTAGAAGCAGAACAAATAGCAGGGTAAAGGAAGCACTTAATTTTTTTTTATTTTGGAATGCTAGAGGCCAAGGGTAGATGCATAGATACAAATTTCTATTTACTTTATTACTAACCCCAAAATTCTCTAAATTTTTTTTGTTCAATTACATGAAAAAAATTTTCTAAAATGTTCATGTCATAACCTCAAGCATTCCACTAATTATTTCTTTATACAATGACCATATAATTATTGCCCCAGGGTTTGTATTCTAAAACCTGGTTATGTATATGAGAAGCTAGATCAAGCCTGAACCATTGAACTGACTACAGAAAAAGCACTGAAATTTGTTTCTTGGGCTGAAATGAGAAGATGGTCTTGAGTACTGATTCTTTCTTCTAAAAAGGGGGTATTAGACCTGATTCTGGTTAATTGGTTGAATCGATTCACTGGATTCTGGTTAATAGAGGCTTGCTGGATTTATTTAGAATGGAGTGTTTAGTGTGGTGCTTGACATTGTTTGCAAGGCAGTTTCTTTAGCACAGAGAGACAAAGGTTCATTAAAAGGGAACTCCCAAGGAAATGCTATGTTGAGCATGTTTTGTCAGGGGCACTTGGCTGTCCAACTTAGACACAGTTAAGACTTCCACATTAGATGCCAAGCTCAGCTCTGAAGTTTTCCTGAGGACACAATTTTTTTCTCTCACTTAGAATCTCCTTTGTTGACTGTTTAGAGAAGGTGAAATTACTGGGGAGTTGACACATATGTGACACACACATGAGCTAACATTGCTACCTGGGAAAGAAGGAGACTTTAATTCCTGATGGTTGCGTAAATAGCATCCACTCCCACCAGTTAGGTAACCATCAGAGACAGAGCCCAAACTCCACTCCAGGGTCACGGTCTTCAAACCAAGGGAGCAGGAAAGGAAATGTGTTATCTTTTCCAGTCATTGCTTGTTACTTTGTGTGTGGGAACGTGGTGCATACATCCCCTTGCGGACAGATCTCAGTTCCTGAAAGGGCACCGTTGTCTGGCAGCTCTCCATACCCTGAATGGGCACCACGAGTGACACCCACATGCAGCCCAGCAACTGTGACTGAGATTTAACCACTGAAAACCGATCCTGGGTTGGCTGTTTATGCACCTAAATAGAAAAGCAACACCCAAGTTGTCCTCAAGATTTAGTGAGGACACAATAATTGCTTTCCTTTCAGCGGCAGGTGATGCATTTGCCTCCGTGGAGTGTGACACGCTGCTGCTCCCAGTCATAGCAGGAGCGACGGGAGAGTCGCACGGGAGGGAATAGAAAATGTCAGAGCTCAGGGCTGGAAATTGCATTTTGCAGGTGCCATTACCTGCTGTCAGGAAAGAAGATGAAAATGCTAATTGTTAGATTTAGTTATGTTTTATTTTCTGCAAGTTGCTGAGTAAGTCATCAGATCATTAACGTAAAACTTTAGAGAAATCCTCAGTTGTTTGCTATTCATCTTTTATCCCCTCACAAAGGAGTCTTCAACTATAATACCATGCCAGCAAGAAAAGGAGAAAGAGTATAAATATGTATATTCAGAGCAAGAATTGATAAAAGGTAATCTACACAGTGCAAGAATGTTAATTATAGTGTGAACAGTCAAGGACAATTAGGGTATCTTTTCTATTTTACCTAAAACGACACACACATACGCATGTACATGCATGCACGTATGTATACATATCCACCTAGAGTTTCTTTCTCTGTGAAATAATTATAATAATAGTATATACCACATTGGTGTGTGTGTGTGCGTGCATCAAATAAGTTAATATATGTGCATGATGCAGAGTATATGCCCAATAATTTTAATCTGTCATTAATACTAATGATGCAGAAAGTTATACATCAAAACGAATTTATAATTAAGAGACTTGCAAACTGTTTATTCTTTTCGTTAGTAGACACCTTATGCCATAAACATGCAATAAACCTTTATAAAGCTACACACAACACATTATTTTAAAACATTAATTATTGATATATTTAATAAAGAAAAAAAATTTGTTTTCTTGCCCACATTTCCTTCTAAATCTGGAAAATAATGCTCAGTATGACGTTCTTTATACTTTTCATAGCATCTTAGCCACTGCCCTCCTAGGTCAAAGGTTTCTGCTTAGTGATAATTGGAGAACCTTTAAACAACACAGATTCCTCAGACTTGTCCTAAACCCACTATTGGAAGAACAGAAATCCATATTTTAATATTTCTCGATCGTTTTCTGAAGCTGGACAGAGCAATGGATTGAGTGACCACTCCTTTTCTGCACATTTGGAGTCCAGCGTGTGGGGGTCTGTATTAGTTTGCTAGGTTGCCATTGACTAGGTGGCTTAAAGGACAGAAATTTATTTTCTCTTGATTCTGGAAGCTAGAAGTTCAAAATGGAGGTATTGTCACTGTTGGTTTCATTCTAAGGCCTCTCTCGTTAGCTTGTAGCTGACCATCTTTTCCTAATATCTCCACATGGCCTTTCTCTCTGCCTTTCTGTCCAAATTTTATCTTCTTATAAGTACGTTAGTCATTTTGGATTAGATCCCACCCAAAGACAGTATTTAATATTAATCACCTCTTTAAAGGCAATATCTTCAAATATATTTACATTCTGAGGTAGTGGGGGTTAGGACTTAAACAGATGAATTTGTGGTATGGGGAAGAATTCAGGCCATAACAGGGTTCGTTGTCTTCTTTAGTATCCAAAATTCTGGAACATTGAGGAGTTACAAAATGCACACAGCTATCTCAACATTAATTTTGATGAATAAACTAATAGAGTTACATTTAATTTGTCATTGTCAAATATTTTCCCTCACATCTAACCTGAATTTTGACAATTTGGATGGGTTTATGTTATGTCCATTGTTCAACCCATCCTCCCCTTCCATGTCTCTCCAAATGCCCTGCTCATCTCTTACCTCTGTATTTTGTTAGATTTATTCACATTTTCTCTTCTTTAAGACTTGGCTATTCTTTTTTAAAACTGATGGTGTCCTCAGTAGGTAAATTCCACCTAGAGCTCCTCTGTTTACATATCTATTTTTTTTTTTTTCTTTTCTTAAGTCAACTGGAAAACTGTGAAGTATTTGAGGCATATCTGTACTCCCTCTTCTTTTTATATGCTATCCCTAGCCCCGCTTCCCTTACTCATTGGTCACTTGGCTGGCCTGTGCTTGCTTCTTGTCCATCCCCAGGCCTGTGAACAGAGAAGTGGGAGTAACTAATGAGGCAAGACAGGAAGGCAGAAACAATTCTGATGGCTCTCAATGTAGCCCCTATCTCGGAAAAGCTCAAGCATTCTCTTTCCTATGCTTCTTTAACAATTTGGTGAAAAACTTTATTTCTGAAAGTTTAATGGAAAAATTTTAATAGCTAATATACGTGGGTAAAGGAAACAGTTAAGGGGAACTCTAAAATGCTTCCTTAAAATTATTCCTTTTTATTGTCTTACTTTTTCTTTATAATAAGAGGTTCATACTAACTACAGGATATTTCTACATAAATGGTATATTTAATCATTTGTCCTATGATTATGGAAACCCTAGGGGAATAAAATTCTAATATTATGGTTGTCGTAAGCTTTTTTTCCATGAAAGTTCCCAGCATTTAATGATATTTCAGTACTGCTCATCTGTAGTTGAAATGCAAGTCCATTTTAAATTAAACATAAGGCATGCATCTAGTCTACCCTTCAAATAAAATTATATATATTTTTCCATTGGTAGATGGATCTGTAGACCTCACTGGATGGGTGGGTTGCTTTTGCTTCTTGTTACCAACACATCATAATTGAATTCACAGAGTCTGATTTTTTCCCCCGTGTTTCTATTATGTGTTCACTATTTAATGCTCTTAAATATTTAACAGTTTGGCTGCCAAAGTAGGCTAAGTACTGCCTAGCCTATGGAGAGTCCAGGAGCTATATATGGTGGTGTTGAGGGAAAGCCCCAGAAGTCTAAATTCAGGATTGAGTCCAAAGAACTGACACATAGCCTTATTCAAATTCATAAGAGGTTTAATAGGATAAACTCACACACAGGGGCAAAGCAGCTGCTTCCAGTAGTGGCTGCCCTGGAAAAAATCCGCACCTTTCCTAGGACAGGATCCCTTTTTATAGGGAGTTACTATAAAACCATGTATAATGCATTTTAAAATTAATAGATAGTATCAGGCTGTTATCACACTCTATATATTCCTGAGGCATTCTGTTTTTCTGAGTAGTCAGCCTAGCCTAAGGCTACAGAGAGTTAACAGTCACAGAGAGTTGAACAGAGTCCTACAGTTCCCAGACACCTTTGCTGCTAGAGTCAAGTTGTATCTAAAGTGAGTTCCCCTACAAGTGGCAAGAGGAGCCAGAAAGTGTTAATCATTTTCAACTTCTAGTTCTGCCTCTGTCCTGAGTCTCAACTATTTTCTATTAAAATATATTAAGTTTTAAATATCTTGATCCTCATAAGAGCTCCAGTGCTCTATTTAAAACAAGATTGATGTAAAAAAATGCCAATCTATGTCAAGCTTCTATAAATTGTGCTACGTTCATTTCCCCAAGTCTGCATTCTCTATTTTCCACCCAGAACTGGTTTAATGAGAATGATGTTCAGTGACTTTTGGGACCAAGTATAGGATTTCCTGTTTGCAAGATCCTCTATAAATCAGCAGTGAAAAATTACCATAGTCTGCTCTGCAGCAAGAGGTGATATGTTGGAATGGAAAGAATGGAACTTTGGATATAAAGGGAAATGGTTTGAAATCTTGCTTCTGCCATCTAGATAACCTGGGGCTTAAAGTGGGTAACTGAAGAGTAGACTGATGATCACTGATTGAATTCTGAGGATGTGGATGGTCTACATCACAGTTTCTCAACCTCGACATCATTGATATTTTGGACTTGATAATTCTTTGTTGTGGGGACAGTCCTGAACATTGCAGATGTCCAGCAGCTTCCCTGGCTTCTACCCACTAGCTTCCAGTACACATCTCCTCTTCCCCCATGTGTGACAAGCATGTCTCAGTGGTACAAAGTCACCTACTTGTGAGAAGCACCAGTCTACATGTTCACTTTCAGACTTCACAGGAGAAGCCCTTTGGGTATAAATGTCCTGATATTCTTAGGAAGAATCCAAGGATAAGAAAGGGAAAATATTAAGGACTTTTGAAAGGCCTTACAAATTTTAGGCCACAATATTAAATATATTCACCAGTTTTTAAGAGTTATAGAAAGTCTTAACAAACGCTGTTTTCCTAGACCCTATGGATGAAAGGCTCATCATTTCTATCCATTTTTTCCCATTACTAACTACTTCTGGATTTTTTGAGTCCTCAAATAATTGTTATTTACTCCGACTGATCAGAATATTAGGTGTACAACCTGCAGAACAATCAGGGTCAAGAATTTACATTTTCTCTTGGAAACACTAAGACCATTAAACAGCAATGCCAGTGGGTTGTGGCTATTAACATCTTTTTTGCCTAGAAATGGGATTAAACTGCTTCTGAGGTCCTTTCTCATTTAACAATATTGAGGAAAGGTTAAAAGAAATATTCAGTTGGGAAAGATGCAGCATTTGGCAGCAAGCTTTTGCGAAGGGAAAAGAAACAGCACAAGCAGGAGCACTAGTGTGTTTCCATCTGGTAAAGATCAAATTCAGGCAGGATAAGAGCTAGCAGCTGAGCGTACAGCCTGGGACTCTAAATTCCATTCCCCATGTTTCCCTGTTTACCTGCCATTAAGAATCAACTGGGTTGCCTGGTAAATCCCCACGTATTTTTTTCTGGAGGTTCTGATTCAGGTTTGAGGTTGTGATCAGAAATGGGTAATTTTTAGAAGCTCTGCATGTGAACTTTATGATCAAGTACGATTAGGAAACACTGAAATCGAAACCCTTGCTACTCAGAATGTGACCCACAGGCCCGCAGCAGAAAGTGGGAGTGTTTGAGGATCAGATTCTGAGTCCATAGGTCTGAGATGGGACCAAAGACTACATTTCTAATCAGCATCCAGGAGAGGCTGATGCCTCAGGTTTGTACACTCACTTGGAGCTGTGAGGATCCCGGTGACTTTGGGCAGGAGGAGTGAGGGATGGCTGAATCACCACTAAATTCCATGCTGTGGATGCTGCCTTGGTTCTCACAGACAGGCCATCAGACCTGGGGTAGAGAATAATAGGACCCTTCCTTATTAATATCGTAATATCCAGAATTCTAGATTTCTGCAAAGTATTTCAGAGAAGAGCTGGAAAGTGTCTCTGAAGGAAAGTAGAACTGTTATCTGCTATTTCAGGGCTCTGGCTCTCATTGTGCCCACTTGATCAGCTCGGGCAGACTGTTGCTCTTCAATTGAGGGTTTACTAAGTAGCTTCTCTGCCAGAAATGCTGAGCCATTCATCCTTAAAGTCATCTTCCCTCCAGAACGAGTAAAGAAACAGAGCTAATTATATTTCTTTATTTTATAAAGATTGCATTTCTTTATTGGTTCTAACTGCCGGGAGGCAGCATCATTACTGGATCCATAGTGACATCCATTGGATAGTTTTATCTTCACTGATGAGTGCACAGCACCAGCAGCTTTTTATTGATAAAAATCAGGTTAAAGTGAACATTTCAGGCATGTTGAAGAAGGGAAAGATAGCCAAAAGGCACCGCGTGGTGGGCCCAGATTGTGGTGATGGCTATAAAATGCTGAAGCTGCTACCTCCAGGCTAGCAGAGAAGAGAAGATGCCCTTACATTAGTTCCAGCTAAAACTCATTGCCTGTGACTGGGTTCAGGGCCCACCTTTGAACCAGTTGACAATTCCAGAAGTGGGTGATTGCTGTTGACTGCCTTGCATTCAGGTCACAGACTTCACCCTGGGAGGGGGGATAGAGAACCACAGGGTAGAGGAGAAGTGAGTCCCCAGAGAAGGGGGCTCTATGGTGTACTGAATCACACCTGTCCACTGCATGCATCCACCAATAACTGAGCAATGCAGTGCCCTTGAACCAATCAGTATAGAGTGCTGCTATATAGACTAGGGGTGCAAGAGTTTAGGGAAGGCAGGGATGAAGTAATAAAAATGAGCTATAGATACCCGAAAGGCCCTTAGGAAACATTAACTCAGAGGTCCTGTCCTCAGAAGGAAAGCCGGTCTCTGTTAGAAGAGTTCTTTATTGTCAGGACGATGTAGATGCTCGGGGGATGCTTTCTTTGCAAGCCGAAGTAGTCTGAATTTCATACAGTATTTGAATCCATCCTTTCCTAAAGGTTAGAGCACATGCTTTGGAGACACAAAGTCCAGGTTTGCATTTCTCTGACTGTGCCTAGTTGGAAAAATGACTTAACATGTTAAAGCTGTAGTTTCTCATTTATATCTAGTTACAATAACTGTGCCTTCTCCCTCCCTCCCAGATAGTTGTAAAGATTATGTATGGCAGTGATGAAGGGGGGCCTGTCTATCTTTATCACCATTACAGTAGTCCCTCTCTATATCGCAGTTCACTTATCATGGCCTCACTGTATCGCGGGATTTTTAAAAATATTATATTCAATTATTGCGGATTTTTCGCTATATCGCAGGATTTCGCGGTACTGTCTATATATGTTGTTAAAGTTACGTAGGTTTAAGAATGTGGAATGTGTTTAAGAACATAAGTAGTATTTATAAAAGTGTGGAAAAGGTTAATAAGGGAGTGGGAAAGGTTAATAAGGGACTGGGAATGGTTTATAAGTGTGTGGGAAGGGTTTATAAAGCCTTTATATATATATATAAAAATACTAAAATAAATGTAAGGTTCCTACTTCATGGATTTTCACCTATTACAGAGGGTTCTAGAACATAATACCCGTGATAAGTGAAGGAATACTATATATCCAAAATCTCCTTGCACTACACATAGCAGATTCTCAGCAGAGTTTGTTGAGTGAATAAATGAATTCTAAAAGTGCTTGGCATACAGCATGTGCTTTAAAATATGTATTTTCTTATTTTCTTCCTTGATTACAGCTAATGCTCATGTGTACTGTAACAATTTTGCTTTGACTAAAATCGGGCCTTCTTTGTGAAGCCCAAGTGAAATCTTTGAAGAAATCCTAGGAATTTCTCTTTATGCCTTGGTTTCAGAAGCTCATCTCCAGCCTGCACAGTGAAGAAGTTGCAAGGTGGCTGAAACTTTCCAAAAGTCTTTCTGGCAGTTTGGTCTGACTCAGCGGCTGTGAAGCAGGCTTTCCTACTCGGACAAAATCCTTTAAAATATTTTTTGTTTAATTTCAAGTAAATATTGTTAGACAATTTTCTCAGTGAGTCATTTTTGTGGTCACAAATAAGCTCAGGGAAACTCATGTCTCTACACTCCCAGAGTGGGGTGTTTTTATTCCCTTGTGCCTTTAAGGAGGGGGGATTGATGTTTGCACAGTGGGCCTGCTCTGCTCCTCACCCACTTCTGGTTTCTACAGGGACAGGTAACTTATTTAATGCAGTTCACACCTCTACTTGAAGTTTCTATTTCAAACTTTGGTTGTAGCCTTGGAAACCTAATGGGGTCAAAGGATATATGTGAGGGAAGGTATTTTTAGAACTCAAACCTGGAAGTCAAGATTTCTATTTGGAGCTCAGGATCTATCTCATACATCTAAAGTGACTTTGTGCCACTTCCAGAGGAGTTTCTGGGCCTTTCTTCGAGCATAATTTTAAATTGCTGATGCCAGGCTCTGGGTAGGACGAACACTTCCTGGTGAGAAGCTGAGATCAGCTAAATCCTTGGGTCTTGTAGAAAAGTATTAGGAATGTTGTTGTTGTTGTTGTTGTTATTATTATTATTATTATTATTTTAAAACATGTGTCCCCAGGGTTTCTACCCTTTAAAAATGTGATTTGTTCTCAGACCGTAAGTTTAATTTACCTCTCTCTTAGATTCCCTAGACGATTGTGCTGGTTCTGCCCATTTAGCAGCTGTAACAAAAACGTGAGAAGCGACACACAATACAAGGACTGTCTGTTCCAGTGATTCATGCAGCTAATGTTTGCTGAATTTTTTTCTTCGTGACAGACACTATCTTGATAATTTTACATTTTTTCCTGATTTATTTTTACCGTTTTCACATGATCATTAAAATGGAGTTAAAAAGAATTGTTGAATACCCATAAACTATATAAATTATTATCTTATTTACTAAATTATTTTTCCTACTTTTATTCAAAGCAGGAACTATGTGAAAACATACTTACAGTAGACATTCAACAAATGTTTGTTGAATAAATGGATGGAAGGATGGATGGATAAAAGAACACTTATTTGCAGCTGGCCTAGATTTAAAAATATTAATTAAATCTTCTTTAGTGGTGGTGAGTACAGAACCATGTGTTAGACTGGTGGGGTCAGACTGGACCTTCGTTCCGCAATCTCGGTACTTGAATTCTGGCTAAGAAAGAATTCAGAGTCAAGACTCAAACTATAAAAGAAAGAGCTGTAGAAGAAATAGGTTCAAGAAACAAAGTTACAGAGGCGGAAGAAGGGCCTAGAGCTTAGAAGAGAGTCAAGGAAAATGCGCCTGGCGAAGGGGGAGGGGGCAAGCAGGGTGTGCTCCATAGGGATTTTCACCGGACCCTCTATCTTGAGGGTATTTATCTGAAGATCTCAGGAGAGAATCCAAATAAAATATTCATCAGCTTTCTGGGTGTGTTCTTTCAGGGTCATGGTCTCTAGTGACTGGTCAGAACCAGGGCTGGAGGTCCTTAGTCAG
Organism: Furipterus horrens; assembly: GCF_987537825.1. NCBI lineage: Eukaryota > Metazoa > Chordata > Mammalia > Chiroptera > Furipteridae > Furipterus > Furipterus horrens. Next base: position 129,920,828 of record NW_028327171.1, on the reverse strand, counting down.
TGCAGCTGGTCCTGATGTCAGCCGTGGTGTCGCATGTCTGGTGCTGCTGCTTCTCTGGGCCCAGAGCTGAAGCACAGCTGAGGCCTAGATGCCATACCTAGGGGTTAACGCTTAGGGGAGTGGTCATGCAGGGGCCCTGATGGGAGTCACATGAGGCCACTCTTCCACCCCTTGTTCCTCCTTTAAGGGGGGGTCTACCACATGACTAACAACATACTAGGGGAGGAAAGGTTAGGGGAGGGTCTGAACTACATGACCAGTGATACGCTAGGGGAAAAAAGGTTACCTTGGGGGTGAGGTCCTTATTTTCCCAGTTTTCCTCATTTCTAGGCATCCGTTTTTTGTTTTGTTTTTTTGCCCTGGTAACTTTCTGTACCTGGCTTATCATCCTTTCTCTGCTCATGTCTATCTAACTGCCTACCACATTTCTACACTCAAAATCATAGAGGTCTTAGAGCCCAGATCTAAAGTTTAGTCCAGTGGTTCTCAAAGTGTGGTTCCTAGAGCAGTAGCATCTCTACCACCTGGGAGCTTGTTAGAACTGCAGTTTCTCAATTCTTGCCCTAGGTCTGCTGAATCAGAAACTCTGGGGGCAGGGCCCAACAATTCATGTTTTAACAAGCCCTCTAGGTGATTCTGATGCTCACTGAGGTTTGCTAACCACTAATCTGGCCCCATAGCCTCTTTTTATAAATAAGGAAATGGAGACTTAGAGGAGTCAAGGTCCATATAGCTTGTATATGTCCTAGGACCTGATGCTGGCACAGAGTATCATTTTTATAGTGAGTACTAAAATGAGTTTCCCTGGCTGGTTTGGCTCAGTGGATTGAGCGTCGGCCTGCGAGCTAAGTGTCGCTGGTTCGATCTTCCAGTCAGGGCACATCAGAGAAGGAAAACTCTGACTCCAAAAAACCTCCGCTGCCTTGCGGCATACCTCTTCAGGGGAAAGGCTAAGGGAGTAAACCCCGACAGAAAATCCGGAGCCGGAGTCCCTAAGGCGGTTTGATGTTGTAGTCAACACCGGCAACTCCTGCGGCGCACCTGAACCCAAGCTGTATTGACTCCGTCTTTCCCTTGGACCCTTCAGCTGCGAAGAGAGGGGGGGTCTGCTGCATGGGCAACAGCAGACCCTCCATATCACCCTGCCCAGGCTCTGTAGCTTCAGCTTCACTGGAGAGGACACTCCAGCGTCATCGCAAGATGTCGATTCAACACGGGAGGAGACAGATACCGTGTCACTCCCGAGTCGGACTGCACAGCCATTCTTGGCGGTACAGATAGACTCTTAAGAAGCTACACCATCGTCTCTCGAGACGGACGGCTGCCGACGACGACGATAAAATGAGTTGTGCAAAAAATGATGAAGGGTGATAATCACTTTACCAAATTGATTCTATTTAATGTATAAAAATTAGATACACATTAAATATTTACAGAAACAACTTTTGGGTAAACTAATAAACACGTAATTTAAGATCTAGCTAATTAAGTTTAATATTGGGCTGAGACAAGGCATAGTTATAGTTAATGTTGAGAAGGTAGTATTATTAAATTGGAGTGAATTAAATAGCTATTGCCTTGAAATTAAAACATGATCTGGTTGCTGTCTAGGTTTTGTTTGGTTTTGTTTTGCTTTTTGAAGTAGAATAGAGGGGAAAGGCTTTAAAGACATTGTATGTGGCTAGGAGATATTATATTGTCAAGTTTGGCATGTAGCAAGAAGGTAGGTGACTGAGCTATTGAAACCAAAGAAATCAAGTGCTCTTAAGAATCAGCCCCAGCAGGAACCTAGACATACCCATGTATCAGCATCGGGCAGACACGGTCCTTTTATCATTCATTTTCTGCTTTTCTTTTTATAAAATCTTGTGGGTCTTCTCATATCTGTCCAAGAGGTAAATGCAGCTTTCAAATAATAGTTTTCTCCTAGTTTTAGTACAGTTTTGGCTTCCTCTTTTTACAAAAAAAAAAAAAATGCTACTAAAATCTGTTTCTGTCATTATATATTCAATAAGATAGGGCAAAATACATGACTGTTTTAGATTCTACAGCAACAGGTTATGCCCAGTGCTTTGTGATCCTCTAATAGAAGACAGCATGAAAGTTCAAAAGTTCACTTCTAATAGGAGACAGTAAAGTTTATTTTCAGTAGTAAAGATGGGACCTCAGTAATGAATCAGCATGGAGTAAATGTAAACCAAGTATTTAACCAAGTCTAACCTGGTTGAAAGGTTGGTCCCACTGAAGGGTAGTGTGCAGTAATAGATCTCACAGTACAGTAGCTAGGGTGCGGGCATGGCTGGGATGCTAACTGATCTGTCCATGTCTCTGACCTAGGGGTAGAGCCCTCTGAAAATGTGCCCTTAGGAAGAGAGGGGGCCTTTGCTTTCCAGAGCAGTCCACCTGCGATAAAGCAAGACCTGGGTCAGTGATAGGAAGCACATTAACTTTTTTAGTGGATAGCAGATGAGCAAAAGCATCTCTTGGAGTTAGATCTGGTTAGTAGCACTAAAATTTAGGGCTGAACCCACTCCCAAGAAGAAATTCGGAGCACTTTTTAGAGAAACTGAAGCTCGGTGATGATGAATGGACAAATAGGCTGGGGGTAAAAGTGGGTAGAGTGACCAACTTGCCCATGGCTTCCCCAGGGTTAGCATTGAAAGTTTCATACCCTGAGGAATCTCTCAATCCTGGGCAAACATGCTGGGCTATAGCTCAAGTGGCCAGGAGATATTTGGAGCCAAATTTCCATATTTCCTAGCAAAAAGAGCAGACACAGAACTTTGCCAGCAAAGAGGAGGTTCAGAGGCCACCTACAAGTGGGGGTGCTTACAGCGTGAGTCAGGGAGAGCCAACATTCTAGAAGTCCAAATTCTCTCCAGCCTGGGGCAGGCAGGAAGTGAGCAGTAATTAAATTTTGGACATATTCCAAAATAGAAGTTTGGCTTTGTTTTTCTAGTAAATAGTAAATGATAGCATTGAGTCCTCCCAAAATAATTAGAATCTAAAAGACACTCCATCTGATCAGTGATAGATAGGACAATGTAGAGCAAAATCATGGCGTCTACTTCACGTGATATTGGCATCCATACAGATGCTGCCCGGTACTGCCCACAGAGTCAGCAGAATCCTGCACCTCTTTTGCAGTTAGTTTTGTTTGATCTGAATGAATAATAATACTGGAGGCTGGAATTATATTCACCTGCAATTTTACCCTCAATTTGCCGCCTTTCAGTCAGAAAAAGGAGTGTCCTTTTCATGTTAACTAGCCTTATGCCTGAGTTTGATTCGTTATTACAGGAAATTTAATTTTGCATGGGAATCATGATTACTATGGTGGCATTTGCATACTCAGAACAAATTCCCAAAAATATTTGCATAAATTTTCTGATGTTCTCTTTGACTCAACAACCTCATCATAGTAAATTGCCCTTCTAAATTGATTTAACACATTTGCCTTGTCGAAGTATAGCTAATTTTCATCAAAAATAAGAATTAAGATAGTTAAATTTTTATTCACTGGTATATGAGCTTTCGTTTTTTACAAATATGTATTTGTAAAAATGGAGTTCCTGTCCCGGGTGATTGTCCCACTACAAAGCATTTTCATGATTCTTCACATCCAAAATGATACACAGTTCATTTATTGAAGGGTTTTAGCCACTTAGTGCTTTTAAGAGGGAATACTTTAAAAAATATATTGTAAAGTAACAGCACAGGTGCACCTGCTATATACTTATCATGGGTACTGATCTCATGCTAATTTTTAAAATGACACCTTCATCATTAGTATAAGTGTCAGCTTCACAGCAGTACATCTATTTCTGGGTTTACATTGAGATATTTTAAAAAATGTGATATTGTGTAAGTTAGATATTTTGAAAACCTCAAATTGTTATTCAATTCTGAAGGCTACTCAAGAGACTAATTATGGATTTATATGATCAGTTGATTTTTAATTAGGGGGGTACATGTGGATAGTGAGTGAATGTAATAATGATTGGCTGTTAATTTATTGATCATCTGTGGGACTGTTTCTCATAGGCAAGTGGGATCAGAATTGCTTGGAGGACTTGCTATAAACACATTGCTGGGTCCCATCTATAGAGTGTGGGGAAAGGCCTGAGTGTTTGCATTTTTAACAACTTTGCAGGTGATGCTAACCCTGCTGGTCAGGAGACCACACAGGGAGAAAGATTGAATTAGATTGTAATTATTAGAAGAATGTATTTTTGTGAAGTGGGTATTTAGCTGAAGCTAAAGGACCATTCTGGTCAGATTTGGAAAAGCCAAGAGAAGAGGACCAGCAGGTGCTCAGATTATGGGCAGTGATGAGTTGCTGGGTTGTTTTCTTCAGAGATGAGCTGGCACAGAGATGGGAGCTGAGGGCACAAGATCCCCAAATTAAAAGTTGCAATGAGTTTAATATTTCTCTCCAGATTTTCCAACAGGACCAGTAAAGTCTCCTGAAACCACATACTTAATTTATTTTGCCCTTTAAGAGAGAAGACATTTCTTTTCTCCTGAATCAGAGAAACTCTCCACTGTTGGGGAAAAGAGTTTTCTTTTTTTGTTGTTGTTCTATTAAAGTTTTAAAGTTGTCCCAATTTCCCCCCCATTGCTCTCCACTGCCCCAACCCATTCCCTCACTCACATAATCATTCCACACCCCATTGTCCATGTCCATGGGTCATTTATACACGTTCCTTGACTAGACCTTTCCCATTCACTCCCCCTTTTTCCCCAGATCTCTCAACACCATTTATTGAAGAGGCTATTTTTACTCCATTTTATGCTCCTGCCCCCTTTGTCAAATATGAATCGACTATAAACACCTGTGTTTATTTCTGGGCTTTCTATTCTGTTCCATTGATTTGTGTGCCTGTTCTAATGCCAGTACCAGACTGTGCTGATTACAGTGGCCTTGTAATAGAGTTTGATATCAGGTCCTGTGATCTCTCCTACTTTGTTTTTCTTTCTCAAGATTGCTGAGGCTATTTGGAGTCATTTTTGGTTCAACATAAAAGTTTAAAATATTTGTTCTAATTCTGTGAAACATGTCATTGGTATTTTAATAGGGATTATGTTGAATCTATAGATTGCTTTGGATAGTATGGACATTTTAATGATGTTAATACTTCTAATCCATGATCACAGTATATGCTTCCATTTATTTGTGTTTTCCTTAATTTTTTTCCTCAGTGTTCTGTAGTTTTCTGAGTATAGTCTTTTACCTCCTTAGTTAAGTTTATTCCTAGATACTTCACTTTTCTTATTGCTATGGTAAATGAGATTTTTTTCCCACTGGTTTGTTTCTGGTATTTCTTTTTTAAAAAAAAATTATTTATTTGTTTGTTTATTTTTAGAGAGAGGGGAAAGGAGAAAGAGAGAAGAGAAACATCACTATGTGGTTGCCTTCTCATTCGCGCCCCCAATCTCATTCGCGCCCCCAACTGGGGACCTGACATGCAACCTAGTCATGTACCCTGACTGGGAATCAAACCAGCGACCCTTGGTTCACAGGCTGACGCTCAATCCACTGAGCCACAGCAGCCAGGGCTGTTTCTGGTATTTCATTGTTGGTGTACAAAGATGTCTTTGATTTCTGAATATTAGCTTTTTATTCTGCTATTTTGCCAGATTCACATAATAGGTCAAGTTGTTTTTTGGTGGAGCCTATCAGGCATTCTGTGTATACTATTATGTCACCTGCAAATAATGGCAGTTTTACTTTTTCCTTTCCAATTTGGATGCCTTTTATTTCTTTTACTTTTCTGATTGCTGTGGCTAGAACTTCCAATACTATGATGAATAAAAGTGGTGAAAGTGGACACCCTTGGCTTTTTCCTGATCCCAAGAGGAAAGCTTTTAGTTTTTGCATGTTGAGTATGATGTTGGCTATAGGTTTCTCATGAATGGCCTTTATTATGTTGAGGTATGCTCCCTCTATTCTACCTTTGCTGAGCATTTTTATCATTAAATGCTTCTTCAGCACCTATTGATATGATCATGTGATTTTTGTTTTTCATTTTATTTATGTGGTGCATTACATTTATTGAGCCCTGGCTGGTTTAGCTCAGTGGATTGAGCGTCGGCCTGCGAGCTAAGTGTCGCTGGTTCGATCTTCCAGTCAGGGTACATCAGAGAAGGAAAACTCTGACTCCAAAAAACCTCCGCTGCCTTGCGGCATACCTCTTCAGAGGAAAGGCTAAGGGAGTAAACACCGACAGAAAATCCGGAGCCGGAGTCCCTAAGGCGGTTTGGCGTTGTAGTCAACACCGGCAACTCCTGCGGCGCACCTGAACCCAAGCTGTATTGACTCCGTCTTTCCCTTGGATCCTTCAGCTGCGAAGAGAGGGGGGGTCTGCTGCATGGGCAACAGCAGACCCTCCATATTACCCTGCCCAGGCTCTGTAGCTTCAGCGTCATCGCAAGATGTCGATTCAACACGGGAGGAGACAGATACTACCATGTCACTCCCGAGTCGGACTGCACAGCCATTCTCGGCAGTGCAGATAGACTCTTAAGAAGCTACACCATCGTCTCTCGAGACGGACGGCTGCCGACGACGACAACATCTCCTCTCCCATATGCAATAGGCATCTCAAACTTAACTGCCTGAAGGAGAACAATTTATTCAACATCCCTTGCACAAACATGATGCTAGTCTTCTGTCAATAAATGTCACATTATCCAATTGTTTAGGCCAAAAACCAAATATTATCTTTGCTTTTCTTTTTCCTCATTTTCACATTCAATACATAAGTAAATTCTGCCTCATCGACCTTCAGATCACAACTTCACTCCAACAACTTATTATTCTTCCAGAGGTGCCCCAGGTCCAAGTGAGTATCATCTCCTTTCAATAGCCTCCAGCTGGTCTCCCAGTTTTTGTTACTACATTTGCTCCCCAACCTTCATTCCTGCAGTTAACATTAGCCAGAGGGATCATTTTCAAACTCAAGTGAGATTGTTTTACTTCTCATATCAAATCCCATTGAGATTGCTCCCTACTTGATTAAGAACAAAAGGCAAAGTGCTAACAATGGCTGTGAGATGCTTATGCTCTATGTGTCCCCTTCCCACACCTCATGTCTGTGCTCCAGCCACGCTGACCTCAGGCTGTTCCTGGAACTTGCCAGCATATTCTTACCTCTATATCTTACCTCAGTCTTTGTTCTCCTGTCAGCCTAGGATGGACCTCCCAAGATAGAAGCCTGATTTAGTTCCCTCATATCCATTAGGTCTTTCCTCAAATCTCTTCCTGCACTAGTCTATGTTAAACCACTTCTCTACTTCAGTTCCTTCTTTCCCCTTTTCTTTAATTTTTCCACATAACACTTTTAATTACTTATTTTGTCTCTCCTCCACAAAAATGTAACTGCAGTAACAAGAGATCCCTAATGTACAGTGTTTCAAGTAAGATACAGACTTATTTCTTATACATGTAAGATGACAAAGTGAAAGATTCAGGTGGATGGATAGCTGCTTTTTAAGATCAGTCAGTTTCACCCTCTTCAACATGTATCTCTTTCTCTGGGCCTAAGGTTATTACCATCCCCAGCTAGGGGAAGAGTGTATAATGGGCAAGATGCTTGCTTTTGAGATACCTTGAATATTATATGGTCCAATTTTGATAATATCTTATTGGCTTGAACTCAGTTACATGTTCATAACTTGCTTCCTAAGAAATAAAATCTCTAGTTCAGGAATCATGTGTCCAGCAGAAATTGGGGAGGAGTAGAAGCTGTCTTTTAAATAAATAAGGGAAAATATATGAAGGAAGTCAATTTAGTAGCCTCTGCCTAATGGAGATGTGTTTTTGTAGTATAAAGTTCTGCTAAACTGTACTCATAGTTTGATTGGCATTGATTGCATTGCCTTGATGCCAAACAGTAGGCAATAAATCTTTTCTTTGGTGTGGTTACAACTATGTTTATATTCTGTCACTATTAATCTATAGTAATATAATTTTCAGCTATGACAGAAGTTATAGAGAGGTTTTCACTCTGTGGGGTTCACTATTCATCATACTATTCATTATCCTCAATTTGATAACACACTTTGGTTGTGGCTTTATGCACTCCATTGGTCTTAGACAACCCAAATGACTTACATGGCATAGATAAGCAATGTATCTAAATCTTCCTCAGGATTATGAGATCAAAAGAACACACTGATTTTGCAAAATTGTCAATAGGTTATCTTTTAGATGCCATTTCTGGTTTGTACTCATATAATAAAAGTGGGTATACAATAGTTTTGGAAAACTGCATAAAGTATCTATGACCATTATAACCTTTTCAATTAAAAAGTTGTTCTGGAAGATCAGACTTGATAGCCTTATAATTTCAGATTCTCTTGTTATAAGACTGATTACATCCAGCTAATGAACCAATTACTCCTTCACGTATTTAACAAAGCTTTGTTGATATTTGCAGTGTTTTAACTGCTCTGTTATGTGTAGAATGATACAAAAGTGAAAGAAGATGCTTTAAACAGTCGTGGTGCATCTAAAGGGACCTGTTTAGCATAGTCCGATACATAGGATTGGACATCAAGAGGGTGATATAGCATGGAGATAAATATTTGGAAGTCTCTGGATACTTGGTAATTGTTGAAGCCCTAGAGGTCCATTGGGTTTTCCATTAGAAAAAGAGAGAGCAACTGGAGTAGAACCTTCCTCTTGATACACAAAGGAAATAGGCAAAGGTTTTAGAGTGTTAGAAGGAGGCAGGAAACACTTTCAGAGAATACCACGGAAGGAGGGGTATGATTTAAAATGTGAAGTTCTTCAGTAACTGGTCATAAGATAAGGAGCAAGCAATATCCTGAGCCTTGTGGAGGTCATTGGTAGTTGTAATGGAGCAGTTTCACCGAAGAGTTTGCAGTGGAAATCAAGTTCAGTTGTTTAAAGAGTGAACAGAAAAGAGGAATTAGAGATGGCTAATGGAGAGATAATCTCATTGAGATCGATCTATTTAAGACTGGTATTCCTGAACTGATTTCTTTGTTGTGTTTAACATGTCTCATTGGAAGAATTAATGCTAGAACAGATGCCAGTCAAGAATGAGGCACCTATTTATTACCTTGCTATGTAATTTCAAAAGTGGGCATTTTAGTATTTTACATTCACTGTGCAGGCATATCTTCTTCTTAGCATGACAAAATAATTTTGGAGGGAAGCATCACTTATTATGGTAGTAATTTCCTAATTGTGAAAATTCCTGTGGGTAATGATAGTTCTGTTGATTTGAATAAGTGACCTCCTTGTCTCTAGGCCTCCTGGCCTGTGCTTCTTTGCCCAAAAGTGAATTGGGAGCCCTGCATTAGTGACAAAAGTGCTGACAGCATTTAACAGGCTCTGCCATGAATTACACTAATCTCAGTATGAAATTATTTGGAGGGATTTTGGATCTCTGCAAGCTTTGATTTAGTATTATATTTTAAACTCTACTTAAAACAAATGATAGATGAAATCCTATCATTAGGATTCACTTATAATGGGCTTTGCTTAGAGCTGACCCACATTAGACAATAGAAGGTTCCCATTAAATGGACTTATATGACAAAGGTATGCGATGCTCAGTATACTAATAAACCTCTAAATGCTTTAATTGTTTCAAACTAATTGCCTTGAAATGTGCATTAAAGAAGTGAAGGGCAAATTTCCTGAAACATAGTTCCAAGATGATTCTAATTTATGTAAGTTTTAGCCAAGAAGCAGATGTCTTTTTTAATGCTGTACCTTTATAAATTGTTTTTTAAATGCTGATGGTGCTTTATTTATAAACTTTTTTTTTTTTTTTTTGCCTCCATTCCTATCTTTTTTTTTTTTGGTTTTTCAATTACAGTTGTCCCATTTTTCCCCCATATAAAAATTTTTAAAACATATGTCTTAGTGTGACTTGGTCTTCCCCCTCATTTCTAACTTGGGTGAAATGCTTTTAATAGAACACTAACAAGAGCAAGTTAAAAACGAAGTGGGACTATAGTGTTTCAAACACCAACTTAGCCTTAGAATAATATAAAGAAAATTGCTTCACTGTGGTATTATAATAAAATCTTTGTGGATAGTATTTTCTGGGGCTATTTCTAAATAATCACTTTTTAAATTGTATAGTGAGCATATAATATTTTAAAATTAAAAAATGAGAAAAGTATACAGAAGAAATTAAATTACCCTATATTACTATCATATACTATTGGCTTTATTTTCTTTTCATTTTGATATATATTTTCAAAACTGTGATAAAAAGGGCTGTGCAGTCTTACATTCTTGTTTCATGTAATATCGTACTCTGTTTTAGATTTTATTATACTTTCTTTACCAATTTAAAGAATTGTCTACGTCTTCAGCTGAGTAAAACATGCTTTATTTTAATAATTCCTCTATTTTTGGGAGCTCAGAATACCTAATTTTTTCATGTTGTCATAAATTTTTAAATTTGATTATTTACTTAGGAGTCTTCCTAGGCATGGGATTTCTGGATCAAAGGTACATGGATATTTAAAATTTCATGACATAAATTACCAAATTTCTTTCTCCAGCTGTTTCATATGTAGGCAAAATACACACTTCTACTTAAGCTTTTTGATTATCATGTCATGTATTAAAAATAATTTTTCTCTCTATGTTCAAATAGGTTTTTGCATCTTCCTGTTTCCTGCTTTCTCTTCCTCCTCCCTCTGTCCACCACAAAAACACAGAATGTATATCCAACAATTTTTATTCTGAGATTTTTATGTTTGTTTAATTTATAATTATAGTTACATCTTTAGATATAAAATTTGCTTAAATTCTTCTGAATTTTTTATATTGTGAATTTCATATTTTTTAAATTCATCATTCACTATAGTATGTGTATAAATACACACACATGCATACACACATATATACATATACATATCTGGCATATATTTTATTCCTCTCTTGGGTATACTTTGATATTTAAAATGTACACACATAGACATATATATTTTAGTTTTTAATTAAAATAGATGCTTTATATTCTGGATTTATAAATACCTCGGAATGGCTTTCTGTTGTATTGTTATATTAGCGGCTACTTGATTAGTGATACTTATGAATAAAGACTGAAAGTCTTAGTTACCAAAATAACTAGTAATTAAAAAGACTAAAAATATCAGGTATTGATGAAGATGTGGATCAACAAAAACTGTTATACATTGTTTATGAGCATGTAAATTGGTATAATCACTTTAGAAAACTTTTTGACAGTGTCTACTAAACCTTAATATTTGATTTTACTCCAAAAGAATCCACCCAACAGAAATGAGTGGATAAACCTGTCAAAGAATGCATACAACATATTAACATATGTAAAAAATGGTTATAGTATTTTCTTTTATTATAACAAAAAATGGAAACAATGCAAATATTAAAGAATAGTAGAATGAATAAACAACTGTAATGAAATATTTTTTTTTTAAAAGACTGAAAGGTCTGTCTATGTAACTCATTTCAATGGACATCTAAGGTGGCCAAAAGCTATGGAGTAGCCTTTTTTAGCTCCTTAGTAGGAAACCCCTTTTTGTCTGCTTGGATACTTGCAGTGTCTTTGCCTCATGATTGTTATTCAGCTCTTATGTTTGTGATTGTGTGGATAGTTTTCCATAAACTCTACCTGAAATGTACTTAGCCCATTTAATGTGCATAATCAAGATTTTTTTCTCTTTTTCTTCTATTCAGAAATGTTGTTTCAATTATCCCTTTGATTATTGTTTATATTCCAAATCTTGTCAAATACTCAAGCTATAATTAGTAGTCTAACCTACATTTTTTTCTGCCTAATACCCATCATGTTTTTATTCATTTTCATCTTTATTCTTTATTTAATTAACTTAGATTTTTTGTCATTCACAGGACTGTATATGTGTTTTTATTGTCAGTTGTACTATTATATCTCATATGGATTTTGTCATAAGAAAAATGAGTAAAATAGAATATTCATCAAGTTAATAACTGCACTTTGGTAGGGCCTTAGTGCTGAGTGATTTGGGAAGTACATGCTGGGCAAGGTAAGGCTTGGTAAACTGATGGTTTTCATAGCTGATGTGTTATAGAGAGTGAACATTGACACCAAGGAAAATAGGGATATGCTTATATGCTTTTGTTCTATGTTACAGTAGTTTTAGGCTTCACTAACCGAATTATACATATAAAAACTGATTATGCCATAGAAATGGCAGAAGGGTTGCTGAGTACTTAAGTACCTGGGCTGGGTTCAGGAATTTGATTTATTTCCAGATGACACTGAAAAGTAGACTTTGTCAGTGTGACAAGTTTAGTGCCAACGTACAAAATCCATTGCTTGCTCTTCTCTGAAGCACCATTTCATGGTAGGGAGAGTCATCCCACAGTAAAATTACAATGTAAGGATCAACAGTTTTCAATTCTGTTATTGCAGTCTGTATTTCTTTGAAATTCTTAGCTCACTCCCTTATTTTATTATCTTCTCAGCTTCCCCTGTTGTTTTATAATATTTAATTCTGCTGCCTTTTTACCTCAGCATTTGTTAAATATTTCTGCATGTTTCAGAGAGACCAGGTCTTTTTGGATGCTACTGAACATGTTAAGGCTCTGTCTAAAATGTGTTCATGTTTTTCTAGTAACTCATTTTTAGAGTGACACTCTCTTCTGTGATTGAGGGTAATATTCTCTTTCTATTGTGTCCCAGTACTTCTTCCTGGGTACCATGTTGTATGTCTTCAATTTACTCATTCTGAAATAATCCATCCAGGCCTTGGGATCGCCAATAGATGGTGTAGATGCCACTTTTTGGCCATCTGCATTTGTAGAAATCTTTCCTACAAGCTCTTCCAATATCCAGTGTTTTTCAGGCAGTTTAGGAGCTCTGTTACACTGAGATGGAATCTGGCCACAACCTTTCTTTCTGCCTGTGCCTTTTATACCTTGGGATATTAGAGTCCTTGTATGATAAGTGATATCAGTATTGCACTTTACACCCAGGTTCTTGTTATAAGTGCAGAAGCTACAGCATTGTACTTGCCGTGAATACAGTTCTGCTATACTGCTGCCATTATTTTCTTGGAGTTAATCTCCAAATGGATGGGTAAAATGGATCCCAAAAGATAATTCTATTTTGTCCTTACAGAATGGTAGGAATTTCTCATTAGTTAATAAAGTCCTCTAATTCAGGGGCTAGATGATAAATTTATGAGAGCACTGATGAAGTGCTCTAGGTAGGGAGAAGAGAGTATAGGAGGCATAAATAGTGATAGATGGAGACTTGGGATGGAGAACACACAATGCAATGTACAGATGTTGTGTTTTGGAATTGTGCATCTGAAACATGTAATTTTGTTAACCAGTGTCACCCCAATAAATTCAATAAAAAGGAAAAATAGTTCTAATTAAAAAATATTTTGTTTAACTAAAAATACATATAAGTATAATCTTTTTTTTCTCAATCCATTTCAGTTGGATGGAGAGGGGGTGGGGAGAAGGAGAGGAGAGGGGAGAGAGAGTGAGAGACAGAGAAAGAGAGAGAGAGAATGAATGAGAATGAATGAATTTTGGGAGAGTTTGGTGAGGTATGGACAATACCCAAATGAATATCCAACTAAAATATATTGGATATTAGAAGTAAGATTACCATGGAGAAAAGTAAAGATAAAAAGAAAGTGAAATTCATAATTCTTTTTTCCCATTGTTAAATGGTTTAAGGCTTGTCATCATAGTTATTTTTATGGGAAATTGGGTGAAGCTACTTTAAATGGAAACAGCTAGTATTGTTGTTCGAAATAGCTTTTAAACCAGAATCCAGCTATATTTACATTTAATGGTTGAAAAACTATTATTACTATTAATCTTTGGTGTGTGATATATTATGAAAAGGCTATGCTCACTGCTTGGCAGATACTGTGATATATGCTTACTTAAGCTATTTTATTTAATCCTTACAACACCTCTGTAAATTAAGTATTATTTATCCCTCTGAAGATGAAGACAATAAGGCTTAGAATGACTAAATAACTTGCCTGAGGGAACATAGCTAGCAAATACCCAAACTAGGATTTGAACCTAAGTTTCTTTGATCCAAAAATCATATTTGTAATCACCAAACCTTTTACCTTCAAGCTCTGACTAAACTAGCATAATGAACAAATGAACACATTAATTGGCTTTAATCCAAACTGTTTTCCAGAGCTTGCACATAATTTGGCCTCTGCCTACCTCTCCAGCTTCATTTTAGACTACATACCCCAGACTGTCTGCTCCCAGACCCATGGGCTTTCATACCACGTTTGAGAGACTTCACTATGCTGTTTCCTTAGTTGGCAGTGTCCTCTTTCTCTCCCCCTTTTCTCTATACGCTTGTCTCCTCCTCTTCCAGGTCCTCGCTCACATATCATTTGCTCTTCTTCTGACCACTGTATATGAAGAAGCTGCCCCTCCCCATTAAGTCTCCTGTCACCTGTTATTTCCTTCATAGTAACCAATGTGTAATCGATCTGTTCACCTATTTGTTATGTCTCTCTCTGCAGACTGTGAGCTCTTTGAGAGCAGGAGCCTCCTGTCTCTTGGTTATTACTGTATTTACTGAACTTACACATCAAGTACTGCTCTAACAGATGTGGGAAAGACAATTAAATGAAGAATGAATGAATGGCTTTGAAATGTATATATTTATCTGTACTTTGGGACAGTGACTTTAAAATTTTTTCAGAAAAATGCATTTGAAAATGTCTTTGATAATTTGGAGATGTATTCTAAATCATGTTTAAACTTTGACCAGGATACTTAACATAATCACAAACCATTACAAATTCCTACAGTAATAGATTTCTGCTTTGGTTTTGACATGCCCAATGGTCTTTTATAAATAAGCATATGCTATCACCCAATACAGGAAACAAATGAACAACACAAATAAATGAACAAAATTGAACAAGAAGCAGAGTAACAGTTATCAGTGGGGAGGGGGGAGGGAAAGAAGGGGCTAAGTAGGGGAAGGGTTTAGTAAAGGAACTAATATAAATAACCCATGAACATGGACAACAGGGTCGGAATGGACAGTGGGAGAAGGGGTGGGCTGGGTGGGGGGGGCGGGGTAGCAATGAGGGAAAAAGTGGGACAATTGTAACAGAAAAACAATAAAAATAAAAATTAAAAAAATTAACCTAAAAATGTATATTATGTAATAAGCATAAGACTCTTTAGCTAATTATCTGCAACAGAATGATAGTGTTATATAATCATAACAGTTTTTAGCGAGATAAGGACTTCGTACACTTTAAAGTTGAACTAAAATAATGTAGGAAGATAAGAAGCCTTCTTAAAAGCTACACAGGTAGATTCAGGTCCAGAAACATGGGACAGGACCCTTTCTATTATATTAGTGCTTCTTTCACCTGCCTTCTCCCACACCGTTATAGTGAATATTCCCACAGGAACAATGGATTATGTATAGCATTAAATCAAAATAAATAAATCTGTGTTTCAGAAAGAAAAGTATGAATATTAACCAAAGTTCCCAGGTTATCTCAGATCTATAAGAAATGAAATGAGCTTTCATGGGAACATTAACACTGGAATCATTGTACACAGTTCCATCTAAGGCGGCTGTAACAGAGACACAAGGTGCACAGGCTAGATCTTCAGATAGAAGGGAAAAGAAGTGTCAGGTTCAGGATGAAAAAAAGCATCAAGCTTTAGACATTGTATTTTGTTTCACAGTTAACAAAACTACTGCACTGAAACCTAATATTTAGCAATCTCAAATTTAAAAAATCAGATTTAATAACCTTTGAAATTTCATAAATCAGCCTTATATGACAAAGAAATTCCACATTCTCCAGAAATATTCCTTGAAAGTATGGTTTGATTTAGGAACATAAATTTACATGCATTTCTAAAAAATAAGGTATATCTTGCCTTTATATCATCTTAGAAGGCAAAGATTGATTTTCTAAGAGTCAAAGAAAACAAAAGCAAACTGAATTGTCTTGTTTCCATAAAGAGATGAAGGAAAATGGACACGTGCTGCATCAATGGAAATGATATGTCCAGTAAATGTGGGTAGTGAATATATAAAGCATTCTAAGAAGTTCGAAAGTACTGTTTTTTTCTAGAAAGTGACTCTTGTAAGACCAATATATCAAGACCTGTATTATCTTATTATTCTTCTAAGGTCAGCAGCAACATTGGCTCACTTATATTTATACAGCAAGACATAGACCCCAGTGTAGATGGCTATTAAATTTAGTTTTTTTTCCTGTAAAGAGGATTTTTATGATGACTTTGTAGAACTTCAGTTCTCTTCAGGGCTTTGTTTATAAAATTATCACAGGCTATAAAGAAAATACTATTCATCCCCAAATAACTATGCATGTAAGTCATCAAAACATCGACTCCTAGAGTCCAAGGGATTATTTTGTCAAAAATCTTCCTTGTAGAGATAAAGCTTGTCTTAGAATTCTGGTGACTGTTATAATGAGGACTTATTTGTCGTTGTGTGTCTGTCTGTGCAGGAATACATGGACTCCAATAAATACATTGAGCATCTGCTAACTGAACTCGAGGAGAAACACAAAAGTCTCTGGAGGTGAGTTGTCCTCACTTGTAGCATCCTCTATAGCTTTGATCTTTATCATGGAGGCAGGGAATTAGAAGATGGTTTCTTGTTCCATTTGGTGCCAAAAGCCTCACTGGAAACAAAAATCACCAGAGACTACCTAGAGAATATTATTTCTTTAATTAAAGTAAAGCAACAGTGCCAAAAGTTGTCTTTGAGTTGAGGACCTGCTCAGAGCTGGAAGGATGGTAGTAATTGTGACACACATTGGTCAAGGTAAGTGAATTAATTTGCCCAAGGCCATATGACAACCTTATATTGTAGTAACTGGAACCTAGATTCTCTGATCCTTGCCTGCTTAAAGATTAGTTAAGTTTTTCTGTAATTAAAAAGGTAGGATACTTCTGCTTAACTTTTCTGCTTCTCTTTATATTAAGGGGGAACATTTTAAGAATGTTGTTGAATAGGTCTCCAGTGTTTTTGTTCTACATGGTGGGTTCTCATTCTCAGCAAGGAAAGATATGTGAGAATATTTGTGCAGATAAGATGGAAAAAATTAGTATAATAGAAGTCATATTTTCAAGTTGTGTATTCCTTGGAGCCTCTTGAGAAGTGAGACTGGCTAAGGATGATTGTGATATTTTCTAGCTCTTTAGGGTCCATGTAGTCGTGCTTTTCATAGGTGCTGCTATGGGATTTGAATTTCTTTTTCTAAATTCTGATAGCTCTTGTTGTCTGGAATAAATGAATTAGTGCTCATTTATATGATGCCTCGCATTGCACTGGAACTGTTTCACATAATTTTCTTTGTCTCCCAATGGTCAATATGCCACCAATGTCCTTTATTTCTTATCTCCCCGAGACAGGAAGCAGAGCAGTCTCTCTGTTCACAGAGGTGTCATGCAAACATTTGCTAACCCTGTGGCTCTTTTCCCCAACTTCATCCACATCCATCACCACTGTTACCAGGATATGTTGCCTGCCCTTTCCTTATGCGCCCTGTAACAAATCCTAATAACTTTGAAATTCATCTTCCTGAGAAATTCTAGTTCTTGGGTAAAGTGACTGATGTTTTACTTTGTTGTCCTCTCATATTAATTTTCCTACTAGAGAATAAATCTGTGGTTATAATGATAGACAGTATTACATTTCTATATACAAAAAAATTGCTGGTAGGATACAACAGGAATATATAATTTTTTGTCTATTACGACTAATAGGTATACCAGTTAATTTTATATAACATTGCAGTATTTATTAGATTTATTTTTGAGAGCTATAACTTGGTGTTATAGTTTTCTTTTGTGAACTAGTGTATTGTATCAATAAAACTAACAACAATAATGTATTTATGGTCATGTGGCTTTTAAATTATATTTTTCATAGATCTACAAAGTATGCTTAAAATGTTATTTTACTGAATTGTAATGTTGTCTTTCACCTACTTTGAATGTTTTGTTATTTTCCAAGAGAAAAATACACAAAAATGATGAATACCATCTGACAAAAGAAACTTAGAGTTTAATTTGGTAAGTGTATCTTATGCAGTCATTGGGAAGGAGTAATGATTTCATGGTTCTTTGAACCAAATACCTGCACAGAAAGAATATTTTCCTGCTTTCTCAGAGTAGCTTATAAAAACCTTTTCGTCTTCTCCAATATGATTAAGTTAAAATCCCATTTCAGGCACAGAATTAAACTAACATAAGAGCTCAGAATTTTGTGTGCAGTCACTTCCATTCTCCTTCGGAAATGGAATTTATTGCTGGGGAAGAAGCATAGCCTCATATATAGTGTCAGTGGATCTAATAAAACTACATTTGAATGACAATAAAGGGCAATAATGACACTTGAATAGTCAGAATAACTACCAGTGAGAATATAGAAATGGGTGGTATTGAAAAGAAAATAAAACCACTAATAGCAGATTTATATACTATTTATTGAATCATGAAATTATACTTGATTATATTTTGCAAACAGCTCTTGACTGACTTAAAGTAATAGGCTTTATGATGATTATTACAGTGTTATAACTGCAACTGTAGCAGAACTGTTTTTGGTGAAGAATATGTTAAGTGACAGCAGTATGGAAAATTCTTTCTGGCTGTGTTTAAAATTTTTAAATGCTTTCTTCAGTTAGAGTAGAATCTATGATGTGCAGAAGATCACAGGAATAGCATGTGATGTACACAAGCATAACTGGATTGTCTGAAGTTAAACAACTGTTCTGATAACTCAGTATAAAAGGTTTTCTCTGACTTTATTATACCTTTGATTTATAGCTGGTGCAACCTTCATGGATGGGATTGCTTGTTATTGCTCCTGACACTAACTGGTGGCCTTCCCCTTATACTTAAAAGAAAGGACAGATTCTGAATACTTAGTTATTCCAATGATAATGGGGGGTCAGCATTCATTTATGGCCACAGTATTTGAGAATTGATCAAAATCATGGCAGACACATATGCTGTTATTGACATTTGCTGAATAATGATATAATTGGACAAATGGGAGAAGGTTGGGTGTGAAGATTAAAAGTCTTTCCTTATTTTTGTGGACAGGGCTACTTGTCTTTAATAGTTTTTAGTCATTTCTTATAGAATAACCAGTTGCTGTGACAGAAATATATTGTTGTAATCATACTCTCAAGATAACTAGTTTTTGGAGGTCCTGTTTAGTATTCTACTGAAATAAACCTATCATCCATTTCTGGGTTTTCATATTGCTAAGGAATTTGTGAAGTCCAAAGATAGCTGTCTAGCAATAACCAGTTATTTATCTCAACTGTCTTTTTTGACACCAACAGAAAACGTGTCAGTTAATCTGAATAAGGGGCTGGAGTCAGAATCTAGAACTTAGTCTAAGACTTAAGTACAAGTCTGGGTGTGTTTAATGTGCTTGACATCTCCCTGCTTATGATGAAGGAAACACACCCATGGCGCCTTATTTACTAGTTGATGTTGAAATGTGATAATACATGTCTGCATGTTTATCTGTTTTAATATGCAAAGTAAAGATTAGAAGAAAAAGGCTCATTTGGACTTAATGATTTGTATATTGTCTGTTACTGTTTCTGATTTGACTAAATATATCTGTGATTGACAAAGATTGTAATGAAACAATTGCTGAGAATGTCTTTCTCCTACATTTGAGAGCCTCAAATTAAGAGTTTAGAATAATGCAAACATTTGGAAAATACAAATAGATTTCATGAATATTATTGTATTAGTGACTCTTTCATGTCACATATGTGAAATTATATATAACAGTGGAAACAGCATAATAATATAGAAATGCAAAGAAGACTGAACTGGAGGTTTTGGAGACTTGGACTCTTGTCCTAGCCTGCCAAACTGGCTCTTAAAAGAACATCTGAGACTGAGTTTCCTTATCTATAAAAAGAAGGTATCAATATAGTTAGTATTTAAGATTTTGTAGCACAGCAATTATATGGAACATGGTGTCTAAGGTAGTATTTACATCTCTATAACATATCAGACATGTATAATCTCATTTTTCTGTAATATTTAAATATTACATTATGCTCAACCTATATGATATATATGTCATATAAATATTCAAGAAAACGAGGAGAAATGACTAATATAACAAAAATATCTAACAATTTGCCAGTAGTACAACCAGATAATGTCAAAGTGTTCATTTCAGATTTTTCTAGCTCAAATTGGAGACAGTATTAGCAATAGCCTGTAAATGAACAAAGTAGGTCTGCATGGCCAAAATTACATGACAAGATTTGGTAAATGTGGAGAGCCAACTACCTGCTGATAGAAACCAGATCACTAAAGGCCCATCTGAATAAGCGCTGTCTGGGCTGGGGTTTCTCAGAGGAGGCACTATTGACATTTGGGGCCACGTCATTATCATAGGGGCATGAGAGTGAGGTTGTGTTGTCCATTGTAAGTTGTTTACATAATCTCTGGCTTCAACCCACTACATGCCAGTAACATCTCCTCATTGTGACAACCAAAAAAAAGTACCCAGACATTTTCCACATGTTCCTTAGGGGTAAAAAATCACCTTTTCTCCTATTGAGAACCAGTGATCTAAATCAATGGTCAACAACTTTTTGGGTACCAGGAACAGTTTCATGGAAGACAGTTTTTCCAAAGACTGGAGTGAGGGGTGGGCAGAGACAGGAGCCAGAGCTCAGGCCTGGGAGGGTGTGGGAGACAGAAGGCAGAGCTCAGGTGGTAATGCAAGTGAAGTCCACCAATGGGGTGGAGAGAGGTTGGGGACCTCTGATATGAATCATTGACACAAGCATTTTTCGAAGTACATGCCAAAAAATACTAATACCCTGTGTCATGGTTATAGGTAGTTTAAGAAAAATAAAGGTATTCTGAATACCTTTGAATTTGAAATACACTAGGTAAAACCAAGTGTTAAAAATGTTTAACTGCAGAACTTTTCAGAGCCAGTTATATTACTAATGTGTTATACACATTAAATATAGGATATAAAATATAATTTTGGCTTATTAAAAAATCTGAATCATATCTCTCTTGAAGTATCTACTCTGACTAAGGTTCCAGGAAATATATTTTGGGAAGTGGTGACCAATCCAGTTTGATAGCCAAATATAAACAGGCTGTACCCCCTTCTTCCCCCACTTCACTGGTACTGGGGGATGGGTGACTTAGTGAAAGAACAGTTAGTACTATCAGGAGTCTGGGTTGTATGTACAGTATAGAAGCCAATCCCAAGTTCTTTATCATTTTCTTGAAGGGCAACCCAAACCTCAATTCGAAATTCCAAGAATCTGAAGAACTATTGATTACAAGCTATATTTGTCCTGGTGAAGCATTTAATTCCTTCTTCCCCAAGAGGAGAAATGATGGTTTCTATATGTACAAGGGGAGGAAAACACTTGATTGAAAAGCATGTATAGATCCTTGATTGAAATTAAGACTCCCTAAGGTCTATGCCTTCCAACAATAAAATAATGATTTTAATGTATCCAGAATTCTTAAAAATACACTTTTACTTTTGCTTTGTGGCTTATATATGATTTTCATTCTAAGTAAAAAGCGGGGGTGGGGGGGTAGGCAAAATTTGTTTTCATTTTCAAAATGTTGCTTATCTAAGTAGAGTGAACATTGAAATAAAATGATCTACATTCCAAATACTGATTCATGTACTCTATAATTTTGATATGTATATATATTTTTGGGGTGTAAATAATTGGCACCGCTGCCTACAGTTCATTTCAGCTCTAATCTTAATTTCCATAAAATGTGAGTGATATTAAAATTGCTTACTGAGCGGCTACATGCTATTCTATCCCTGGAAAAAGAAAATTTTTGCTAATGTGTTATCTAGAAATTGTCTTGCAGTTGTAAAAGAGAGATAAGAAGAAAAAACTCATATGCCCCAAGAAAAGTCAAGCCCAGAGCCTCTCGGAGATTTACTTTTTATGCATTTTGGGTCTCAATATTTTATGATCTAGGCATCTTCAGAATTAGCATTTCTCTATCCTCATGGGGTTAATTTATGTAAACTATGGAGATGCCAAGTATTAAACAGGTTGCCTTTGCTGTAATCATGAACTTCCACTGGGAGATCTTAATTGGCAACAAGTAAAATTGCTCTGCATGAATTCTTAATGGTGGATACCACATAAAATAAGAATTGTGATTTGTTTTTTAAATCCCTTCAAGAGAAAGAGTCTATCTCTGGGGGACAGAATGTATAGCAAGCGAAGAGAGAGCTCAGTGCAATGGCAATAAAGGCTCTGAAAGCAAAACCCATGCTGTGGCAGCTCACTAAAACGCACATGGTCTCCCAGCTCTGCGTCCCTGTCTCACTGTGCTGGGGTCAAAGGAGGCCAGGGCGAGCTAGCTTTACATTATCTTCCCCTCCTCTCAACCCTTTGGTGGGTTTCTAAATTATAGCTATATTCGTGGGCAAGTGTAAGCACTAGGGGGACCCTGGAAACCCATCAGTGTCACTTCTCAATTACCCACCAGGGGTTGTTTCAGAGCAGTCGCCAGTCCTAGACCCCTGCCAAGATAAGAGCCTTACCTCTAAGTCATGCTCTCTGCCCAGCACAAGGCGGCATAAATCAGGGCTCTGGAAACTGGGTATTACATTGCTTCAATGGTTATGTCATCCCTGGGCAGTGGTGGGGAGGGCTATGCACTGAGCTATTTCCCAGAGGACACTTACTATAGACTGATGGTGCTGCTTCGTAGGAGCAAAGCAGCATTGAGGCTTCTTATATCTTTGATAAACACTGGATGAAATAACATCACTGTCTTTAAGGTGACTTCTTCAGCAGGAGAAGGGGCTTCTAGAGCTAAGTCCAGAAAGACATCTGAATTGGTACCTTATACTTTAAGATTGATCAACATTATAATTTATTTATATGACCTATCTGATATTCATGTTTATCTACTTAGGTGTTGCCTAGTGTTTGAAACCAGGACTTCTGGGGAAAGGAGACACCAACAATGCCAGACTGAAACTCTACAAGAGCTTTATATACATGATTTCCCCTTCCTTATCAAATCTGCTCATGCTAATCCAGCAGAGAACATGTACCTAGATCCTAACCTAGTAACTGTACAAAATAGACTATTTTAAATCATGTGAGTTATATTTCTTCTTCACTCCAAATCTTGTTTTCAAAAAAATGAACATGAATTTAACTGTTAAACACAGTTTATGGAGACTGTCTTTCAACAGTCCAAAGGTTTCCTAAAAAAAGTTAGTTTTAATTTGAGTAGGAGCAACTCTGGTGGACTGAGGGCAGTTGAAGATTCAGTTATTCAATAAATTGAATTTAACTGCCTTTAAGGCTTTTAGTATATATACATAATATGATGAGAAATTCAGGTCTAGAGCTCTTTATAGTTCATATATAAGCCACAGTATAGATAGAGGCATTATGTTCCACTGCTGGGGATATGTCCTAAGAATCCCAAATCATCAATTCAAAAGAACTTATGCACCCCTATGTTCATAGCGGTGATATTAAAAGAACCAAGTGCTGGAAGCAGCCTAAGTGCCCATCAGTGGATGAGTGGATCAAAAAACTGGTACATTTATGCTATGATATACTACACAGCAGAAAGAATGAAGTAACTCCTCTCTTTTGCAACAGCATGGATGTAACTGGAGAATATTATGCTAAATGAAATAAGCCAGATGGTGAAAGACAAATCCCATATGATCTCACCTGTAAGAGGAATCTAATGAATAAAATAATGCACAAAATAGAACCACAGGCATGGAAACATGGGACAGACTAAAAGTGATCAGAGAGGAGGGGGATAACGGTGGAAAGTAAGGGAAGGAATTAGTCAAAAAACATGTATAAATGACCTATGGACATGGACGACAGCATGGGGATTGACTGTGGGGGGCGGGAGTAGGATGGGTGGAAGAGGACAAAGGGGGAAAATTTCAGACAACTGTAATAAAATAACAATAAAAATAATTTAAGAAAATGGTTAAGCTACGAAGGTATAAAATTGCCCTCTACTGTAAGTGGGGAAATATCCCCACTTTAAAATACGGATTTATTGCAGCCCAGGGAAGCGGGAGTTGAATGATGTTGTACAAGTGGGTTCATAGATAACCTGAAAGTCATTCTACTTGTAGTTTAAACAGGTTATATTCTTCAAGAAACACTCTCAAAGTACCAAAAATATTTCAACATCAATAGGATTTGGGGGTCACCCAGAGAAATTTACCACTATTTAACCTGAAAACATCTGGCTTGAAATATGTTTGTTATCTTTAGATCCATGCTTATCTTAATATGATAGCTAAGAATCTAATGTGATTTATTTATCTGAAATTAAAATAAAGAGCCTTAAGCAAAAGGCGCTTTGCAGATTTATTTGGGGTAATAAAGATCACAAATATTCCCTACAAAGTTAAAGAAAGGAAAACTCCAGCAGTCAACCATATAAATGACCCACTCAACAGAGATGCATGTGTTCAGGCTGACATGCACCCACCGTAGGAATGACTAAGTGCCTTTTTTTTCCTAGAAGGAGGAATGAAATGGATTATTTACTATGGCTTTCTATTTAATTTTAATTTTAATGGGAAAAAAATACCACTAACACGTTAGAGCATTAGAATATTTGTGATTTCCTTTGAAGGGATTGATTGTTAGGATTTAACTCTACATATATCTCTGCACAAGTAGCTCTGGAATTAAAAGGAGTAATTTGTCTTTTTTTTTTTTTTTTCTCACTTCCTCCCATTTATTTTAGCTTTCCAAATTCAGAGGCCTGGGAGGGAGTTCTGGTACTTCACTTTTACCCCTCACCTCAACTCTGGGGAGAAGTGTTTAAGTCTCTGAAAAGAGGAAATACAAAATTGAACTTTTTCTTCCTCAGAGGCTTTAATTATGGCACATTGTGTACTTTTGTATTACAAATTAGGCCTCATAAATAATCCCACAAAGAACTAAGGATCAAAGAATCAAAGAATCATGAATAGGTTGGTGAAACTATAAAGTAGTTGGTAGAAAGCACATGTTAGACATTTCAAGGCAGAGAAAACTTCTAAGCGTGTGAATGTCAGTTGCAGGATTGGTTGAGGTTGGCAACCTGTGGCTAATTTCATGGCCCAGAAAACCTCATGAACTTGCTTTACTGGAATCTTGCTTACTTACTGTTCAGGGTATGTGCCCTACTGAACACTCACTGATTCAGAATTACATATGTACTCCCTATGGAGATAATCATAGATTTTTTTACCAAATGTAAGTCTGCATGAGAGAGAAAGTAAAAGCCAGTGTAGCTCTTAACTCTGCACTGCTATGTTAATCAGCTTTTTACTAGTTGGTCTATTCACTTAAACCCTGGAGTTACTCTGGTTCTTGCCTCCTCTTACCTCTCCACTTATGAGGACAACACTTCAGCAAAATATTCCTAACGTACTTAACAGTGGTTCTATACTTACCCTCAATCTCACCCTGTCTTGTTTTCTAATTATCTGATGAGGGTCAATCTTGTTCTCATTCCTCATCTCTCTCATAAGGCTCAGCATAAGATGTGAAACTTGAAAATGAAGCTTTGCTTATCTTGAAAGCATAGAGACAATCGGGAGCATGCTTCAGTCACTTTTGTACCTAAGAGACTTGCCTCAGTGATGTGCAAATGCTTAATGGGATTCACAATTTCAAGATAGTTACTCTTAGGAAGTTAAAGATGGGACATTTAATGAAAGTGCGAATGTATTGTTAGTGTACGTAAAGCCAGAAAGAAAGCTTGCTTCACTAGACTTGTTTATGCTGCATGTCATGTTTGAACAATTGGTCATTGTGCATCCCAGGAAAGACTCTTACCAGCAACAATAAAAATCAAGTGTGACTCTCTGCCTCCAATTTTTTTCTACTTATCTACCAATTATATCTTAAGCTGAAAATAACCTTATCAATACAAGCAATGAAAGGATATCTCATAAGCCCTGACTGGTGTGGCTCAATTGGTTGGGCATCATCCCACAAATTAAAAAGTTGATGGAGACTTCCCGCCAAGATGGAGGCCTAGACAGACACACTGCCTCTCCCTCCACAACTAAGAATGAATATGACTACCTCAAAACTAGAGATAACCAGGAGTTCCAGAAAATCAAACTGCATGGAAGTCCAACAAATATATAAAGAAGAAATACTCATCCAGACAGACCCTTTTCCCACATACAGCACCATAAAGTGGTGAAACAGGTCCCTTAAGTAATACTGATGATTACTTAAGGCTCCACCCCTTACAACATAACAGGTGTGACAGTTCTACCTAAGACACAGAGGCAAACACAGGAGCCTGTCAAGATGAGGAGACAGAGAAGTAGAGCCCAAAAGAGGGAACGGATACAGGTTCCAGTGGGAGAACTGAGTGACAAGGAGATAACCAACATTTCAGATGTAGAGTTCAAAACACTGGTGATAAAGATGCTCACAGGCTTGACAGATATTCTTAAGTGTGGCAAACGCATAAGGGAGGAAGTGAAGGCTATGCTAAGTGAAACAGAGGAAAATTCACACAAAACCAGTGGTGAAGGGAAGGAAACCGAGGTTCAAATCAATGATTTGGAATATAAGGAGGAAAAAACCAATCAACCAGTACAGAATGAGGAAAGAAGAATTGAAAAAAAGTGAGGAGAGGCTTAGGAACCTCTGGGACAACTTTAAATATGCCAACATTTGAATCAAAGGGATGATAGAAGGAGAAGAAAAAGAGCAAGAAATTGAAAACTTATATCAGCGAGAGAAAAGCAGAGTTACCTACAAAGCGGTTCCTATAAGACTTTCAGCTGATTTCTCAAAAGAAACTTTGTAGGCAAGAAGGGACTGGCAGGAAGTATTAAATACGATGAAAAACAAGGACCAAGATTACTCTATCCATCAAAGCTATCATTTAGAATGGAAGGGCAGATAAAGTGCTTCCCAGACAAGGTAAAGTTAAAGGAGTTCATTGTCACCGAGCCATTATTATATGAAGTGTTAAAGGGACTTAAGAAAAAGAAGATAAAAACTATAAACATTAGAATGGCAGCAAACTCACAACTTTCAACAACTGAATCTAAAAAATAAAAACAAAATCCAATGAAGCAAAACAGAATAGGAACAGAATCATAGGTATGGGGAACATTTGGAGGGTTAATAGCTGGGAGGGGAGGGGGGAGAAATGGGGAAATGGTGCAGGAATTAAGAAGCATAATTGGTTGGTACAGAATAGACAGGGGGAAGTTAAGAACAATAAATGAAAGGGTGAAGACAAAGAACTTATATGCACGACCCATGGACATGAACTAAGGAGATGGGATTGCTGGATGGAAGGGGAGTACTGGGCAGAGGGAAGCAAAGGGGAAAAAACATTGGGACTACTTATGTAACCACATAATCAATAAAATATACTTTAAAAAAAAGAAAAAAAAAAGGTTGATGGATCAGTTCCCAGTCAGGGCACAGGCCTGGGTTGTGGGTTCTGTCCCTGGCTATGGCGCATGCGAGAGACAACTGATTGATATTTCTCTTTCACATTGATATTTCTCTTCCTGTGTTTCTTCCTCCCTTCCCTTCTCTCTAAAAATAAATAAAACCTTTAAAAAAAATAATACCTTATAATTTTGAAAGAAAGGAATTAAGAAGAGCCTGTGATAGGTGAAAATAAATAAATAAATAATCCGTGATAAAAATCAGAGCCTAAAATAGCACTTTTCCCCCCCTACTTTGGATAAAGTAAATTAGAGAAAATTTGTAGACACATAGATCATGTTACTTTTACAAACAGAATCAGGGCTTAATCTGAAAGGCTAAGTGGTACTTACAGAGGTCTTGAGAATTTTGGCAAGATAGACATCCACTCAAAGTTAGAAGGTAGTTCAAAGTAAATAATAAGCTGCCAAATGGAGGGCAAGTTTTCAAAGGATTAATAGCATGGAAGACAATGTGGGGAAATAAAGTAAAAAGTTATAAAAAGAGAATAACCAACAACTAAAAGTAAATTATCATCTTATTAGCTAAGTGCTTTTGATAACCTAATTACAAAAATGGGCACTTTCTATCTCCTGAAATACTACTGATATCCATTCTAGTCCAGGTGGGGCTGGTATTTGTTGGCATACCAGTACAGAGTCTCTGTTCTGGTTGTTTGCTGACTGTGTTGTAAT
The DNA here is from genome assembly GCF_987537825.1 of Furipterus horrens. Taxonomy (NCBI): domain Eukaryota; kingdom Metazoa; phylum Chordata; class Mammalia; order Chiroptera; family Furipteridae; genus Furipterus; species Furipterus horrens. Next base: position 129,892,608 of record NW_028327171.1, on the reverse strand, counting down.
GTTGGTAAGTCTAAAAAATATTACTGGTTTATTCTCTGCCATGTGGAGTTCAGGTCCTGATTCTGCCACTTACTGTGTAGTCCTGGGGAAGTCATTTAGGCATTCTGGACCTTCATTTCCCATTGGTAATGAGACTGGGTTGAAGCAAGTGATTTCAGAAGTCTTTTCTTTAGAGTTAACAGTCTCTAATTCTTACCAATATCTTGGTGGGACAGTTGAAAGGTTGGGTGATGAAGCCGGAAGAGAAGTCACAGATATATAGAGTTACTGAGATTTGGAAGTGACCATTTCCCTTCTTTAAAAAAGGCTGAAAGTTACTTTTATGAACCTAGTGTTCTTTAAGCTGTAACTCTTGGGCTGTGTCTTGGCACTGAACCTTCTAGAGGTAATAAAACAGCATACTGGCAGACCCGGGGCACCAGAGCGGAGTCAAAGACTGTGACCACTTTCAACAGGTTTTCCAGGAAACTGTTCTATTGAATAATGTTTAAGTTTCCACAGAAGCAATGAGCACAGCATGGTGCAAAAAGAAGTCAACTGCACAATATTCTTGGGGAAAAAAAGGCAGCTCTGGTGTTATGGTCTCTATTAAGGGAAATTGCATTGTCTTATGATGTTTCTTTAGTATTCCTTGGAGATTCATGGACTCAATGGCTGATTAAAAGTCAGAATGTGTATTTACCTAGATTCATTCATTCATTCATTCATTCATTCATTTAGTCTAATTGATTTTCTGCTCTGGAAGTAAAGATATGAATGGAATCAGTTACCGAAGGTTTAAAATAGAGATTCTTCAGATTAGACATACAATTTAGGATTTTGGCTTTTGGGACCATTTGTTATCAAGATGATATAATTTAAAATGTACCAAAAGTTGCATCTATCTAATAATACCTCTCCCACTGGTCTGCATAGCATTGTCAGGCTTAAAATAAAGGAAATTTGGTGCCCAGGAAGTCACCTGTGACATCCGTACTTGACATCTGAGGAGAGTCTTGGCATTACTCTCTTAGCTTCTTGTAGTATCTTATCAAGGGTTTGTTTACAAATTAGATACCTTTGGAAATCTGAATCCTGGAAAGTTTTTAACAAAGGCAAGCATGTTTAGAGTGGAAGAAATTAAGTCCTATTAGAAATGTTACAGTAAAAATATAAATATTTCTATTTCTAGCCACACATGTCCCTCCCAACCTTGATTTTTTTTCTTTTCTGTTTTTTTATTACTTGTTATTTTTACACATGCAACCCCTCATTGTTCAGGCCTCCATTCCAGGCAGGCCTACCCATCCTTCAAGGTAAAGTCTAGGTCCTCCTGATATACAACTCCTTAGCTTGATTCCTCAGCCCACATAGGCTCCATTGTGACCATTCCCCTCCCCTCTGAACTTGAGACTATACTACACATGTACTCATTATGACTTATATCTTGTGAAAGCTCCAAAATTATTCCATGTACCTTAATTTTGACTCTACAAGCACCCAGCCTTCCGTTTATATTCTATATAAAATGTTAATAAGCATAGAGTTGATCATAATAGATGTTCAGATAGCATTTGGACTGGTTTTCCTGAAGAGTTCTATGTGGTGCTCTTGCTGATAACACTGTATCAAGAGTATTTATTTCGTGTGTCAGATAAGGGCATTACAACCTAGGGAGTGTCCAGAGGGCCAGTGACTAAAGTGAAAGGAGTTGCACAATACTAAGTTACTAATGATGAGAGGAATTGAAGATATTTAGTTTGACAAACAGACAAATTAGGGATAGACTTGATATCTGTTTTTAAAATGCAATGAGTGAAGAGCCATTAGCAGTATCCTGGGATATTCATGAAGAAAGAATTGGTAAACCAGTTGTCTAAATTGGAACCTGAGAGATGGCAACTCAGCACTAGAGAGAAACACATTCTACCCTCTCATGTGGAAAAGGATGTTTTTGAGATAGTGAACTCTGTACCACTGCAAGTGTCAAAGCAAAATCTGTGTGACTGTCTTCCAGATGTCATGTAGAATGGATTGTTACAGCAGACAGGAAGAGTCCAGACACCCCTCATGTCTGGTGACTCATCATCCGTCTTTCACTCTCTAGCCCCGATGCTGCTCTACTTTTAATGCCCATTTTTTCTTCTGTGTACCATCCCTTTTAAATAATCGAAGACAGTTTTACAGTTTTGTTCTCAGTGTTCACTTTCTAATGGAAGTAATGTAGGTTCTTCCATTGTTCCTAATACAACTGTTCTTCAGACTCCACTTAGTAATGGCCACCTACTGGACTTATTCTGGTTTATCAGTTTTCCTTTTAACATGGGGGGCGCTAATATAAACATAATATATTTTATATGACCAGATTAAAAATCCAGTTTTAGTCATCCTTTGAGAGACAGTTGTTATTCTAACTTTATGATTTTCCCCTTGCGGTACTAATTGTTAATAACCTTTAGGCAAAATACCTAAAATTCCAGCATTGCATCATGCATATCTAGTTACTCTCTTGTGGACTCAAAGAATATAAATCATTATTTCAAGAAAGGGCAAAGAGTGTTTTAAATTTAGAATATCTGTTCTCTCTCTCTCTCTCTTTGCACTGCTTCTTTATTCCCTGATTTTTTCAAAATTGCCTCATCCTGTTTCATATCTTTTTTTTTTCCCAATGTCAAAGCTTTATTTATGGTTTAGAGGTCAGAGAAGAATTAATAATTATAAGTAAATTGGATCATTCCTAACCTTGGTAGAACTTTTATTGGAAAATTACTCTGGCCTTCAGAAGGAAGAAGGGAGCTGGCTTCAGATGATCACTGAAATGAACAATTACTAATTTAACATTTACAATATCAAAGTTAGGGAATATTAGGAAAGTTTAATGTTAGAAAGAAGAAACAGAGCTTGTAAGAAAATATTTACCTAGAGAACAACCAAAGTGAATGACACTATTGCATGTTCTGCTGAAGAGAGAGATTAAAATTGGGTTTTGTATATGTTTGGCATGATTCACATTTAAATTTTTCCAATTTCAGCTGTATTGTGACAGTGGTATGTATATTTTACAGAAGATACCACCTTTTAAACATATATTATGCTAAGAGTTTCAGATCTTTTCTTTTGGAAATCCAATCCATTGTCCCTTCTTTGTGATCCCTCCCTGAACCCATATCTCTGATAGGTTTATTTTGGATGCATTTATTACATTAGCAGGCAAGTTTATTTTTCTGGCTTGATGCTAAACCATTGTTATAGTAGTTCCACTTCCAGGGAGTTTTAAAGTAGAATCATTATTTTCCTCTTCATAATTTTAAAGTTAAATTTGAAAATCACTTTCAACGTTCACTTCCAACTTCGGATAACAGCTGAAAAATGATTACATGAAGTTTGCATTTATCTTTGTCACATTGGTGAAGGTCTTGCAATAAATACATTGTAGATTATTTTTCCTGTCAAATGCTGCTAGACATTGTGGTAAATTAATTATCTGGGAATGTTGTCGGATGGATGTCCAGATACTGTCAAAGAGAAGGCAAGAGTTGAGATTGGGTGAAAGGCAAAAGCTGATTCACTTATCAGCAGGAAACATTCCGTGGGGGTCAGTTAGAGTGGCTTGAGGAGATCACTTTGAAAACCAGAGAGGTATATGTGATAATGGGCTTCTGACATTTCTGAGCCTATGAGATCTTTTTTCCCAAGGGAATGTCCAGTTCAGCCCATATTCTACAGTGGGTTAAAATTGTAAGTGCTGTAAATATATGGATAGTATAGGCCATGCTATCATGAAGTGAGAAGGGACTTTTGAATTGCTGCATGACTGTTTGCATGTTTATGGAAAACCACATAAAGGTCAGAGATTTAGGATGTCTGGAAGGTTTCCTGCTTCTCATTTGAACAAACCAAAGAAGAAAGTGTGGATTAATCCTTACAAAAACTTACTCATGGGATTTCCAAGAGTTGACTTTTCATGTAAAGTTAGAATGTGGAAATATCCCTTATGCTTCTGTTTGGAAACAACATTTAGATACTCTTGTCTGGATTAATATAGAGTCAAAATGGGTTCCTTGAACATTCACCTTCTATTCACAATCCCAGCAGTCAAGCAGTTTTCTGTGGCATCAAAGTGTAGCATCTGGAGACCGTCACACATGGATGCAAGAATTGTCATGGCTCATCATGGCCCTGGGCCATCTCTGTCTTGGCAGAGTTGGCAAAGCAGGGCCTCTTTGATGTTATAACTTCAAACATTCATAACATGACCCAAACGTAGCATTTTTTCATATTAGCTGTGATTGCCTGTCATTAATTTATATAAGCCATTTAACATCTATTTGAATTTCTAACTTCTCCCACATCTTGTTGGATAATAAGTTCCATAAACATAATCCCTACTTTGTGGGATAGGATTTTGTTTTATTTCACCTAAACACACAACAGGCTTCAAGTAGTGACCCCTTCAGTTAGACATTTTAGGTTTCAATGAGGAAATCCATGTTTACTCATATTTTTTATAAGCTTTTGGATGCAAGACACTTGCATCTGACACAGAACACTCAGAGAGTAGCTCTGGACTCATTTTTATTGCTTTGATTATTTTATCTTTATTTAAAAAAATTTTTTTTCCTTTCATTCCTTCATCCCTTTCCCTTTGGCAACCATCCTCTTTGGCTTTTTCTCTATTTCTATGGATCTATTTCTGTTTTATTTACTTATTCCTTTGTTTTGTTTTGTGTTTTAGACTCCACATATAAATGAAATCATACAGTATTTGACTTTCTCTGTCTAATTTATTATTGGCACAGTATCCTCTAGTTCCATTTATGTTGTTGCAAATTCCAAGATTTCATTTGTTTTTTATTGCTGAGTAGTATTTCATTGCATATATATTCCACATCTTCTTCATCTACTCTTTTGATAGACACCTAGGTTCCATATCTTGGCTATTATAAAAAATGCTGCAGTGAACATAGGGGTGCATATATCTTCTTGAATTACTGATTTTGTTTTCTTTGAATAAATGCCTAGAAGTAGAATTGCTGGGTTGTATGATAGTTTTATTTTTAATTATTTGAGGAACATGCATACTGTTTTCTATAGTGGCTGTACCAGTGTACCGTCCCACCAACTATACATGAGAGTTCCATTTTCTCTATATCCTCACCAAGACTTGTTTGATTTATTGATGATAATAATTGGGACAGCTGTGAGGAGAGATTTTATTGTGGTTTTAATTTGTGTTTTTCTGTTAACTAGTGACATTGAACATCTTTTCTCATGTCTGTTGGCCAACTATATGTCCTCTTTATAGAAGTGTTTATTCATGTCTTCTGCCCATTTTTAAAACTTGGATTTATTAATTTTTTTGGTTGTATGAGTTCTTTATATATTTTGGATATTAATGTATTATAGGATATATCAGTTGCAAATATCTTCTCCCATTCAGTAGGTTGCCTTTTTGTTTTATTGTTGGTTTCCTTCACTGTATAAAAAAAACTTTTTATTTGATGCAGTCCCATTCATTTATTTTTCTTTTGTTGTCCTTGCCAGAGGAGATACCCAAAGAGATATTGCTAAGACCAATGTCAAAGAGTTTACTGTTTATGTTTTTGTCTAGAAATTATATGGTGTCAGGTCTTACACTTAAGTATTCACTCCATTTTGATTTAATTTTTCTGTACAGTGTAAGGAAATGGTCCTGTTTCATTTTTCTGCATATATCTGTCCAATTTTCCCAGCATTGCTTATTGAGGGCACTGTCTTTACTCCATTCTTGCCTTCTTTGTCATAGATTAGTTGACCATGTAAGTGACGGTTTATTTCTGGGTTCTATATTCTATTACATTGATCTACAAAGCTGTTTTTATGCCTCTACCATACCATTTTGATAATGTAAGCCTTGTAGTATAGCTAAACAAATCTTTAAAAAGAACAAATTGGGAAGTGTCACATTCCCTGATTTCAAATAGATTCTATCTTTTAGAACAACATAAACATAAAGGTTCTAGTCTTGAGTCTACTACTCTGTAACCCTGGGTAAGTCATTTGTACACTCAACCCTTCATGGGTAAAGGAGAAATTTGGGCTGAAATTTCTTTTCAGCACTAATGATCTTTTGAATTTGTGACCATCTAGGAAAATGTAGACTGTGGAACTTACATGGGAAGATTCTGAAATTAAATTGTTAATTTAAATTATAGTTAATATTTTGGAGGGGAAATAGCAAGGTGTTTTATAAATATAGACAGATTTTATAATGAGACCTTCTAAACTTTGCTGCTTAATTATTACTTGTGAGTGGAAACAAAGACAAAGCTCCTTTTTCTTTTTAAAGCTTCTTTCTTTCTTTTTTTTTTTTTAATATTTTATCGTTTATACTATTATAGTTGTCCAAATTTTCCCCTTTTACCCTCCTTTCTCCATTCTATCCCCAACTCCCACAGTCAATCCACACACTGTTACCCATGTCCATGGGTCATTCATATATGTTCTTCGACTAATTACTTCACCTTCTTTTAACCAGTTCCCACCTACCCTCTCCCCTCTTACAGCTGTCAGTCTGTCCCATGTTTCTATGACTCTGGTTCTCTTTTGCTCTTTAGTTCATTTTGTTCATTATATTCACTTATAAGTAAGATCATGTGGTATTTGTCATTCACTGACTGGCTTATTTCACTTAGCATAATAGTCTCCAGTTTCATCCATGCTGTTGCAAAAGTTAAGAATTCTTTTTTCACTGCTGTGTAGTATTCCGTTGTATAAATGTAGCACTTTTTTTTTTTTAATCTACTCATCCACTGATAGGCAGTTACTGTCTCCAGATCTTGGCTATTATAAATAGTGCTGCTATGAACATAGGGTTTCATATGTTCTTTTGAATTGGTGCTTGGGGATTCTTAGGATATATTACCAGCAGTGGAATCACTGAGTCAAAGGGCAGTTCCATTTTTAATTTTTTGAGGAAATCCCATATTGTTTTTCACAGTGGCTGCACCAGTCTGCATTTCCACAACAGTGCACTGGGGTTCCCTTTTCTCCACATCCTCACCAGCACTTTTTTAAAAAAAATTTAATAATGATAGCTATTTTGGCAGGTATGAGGTGATATCTCATTGTTGTTTTAATTTGCATCTCTCTGATGACTGGTGCTATTGAGCATTTTTTCATATGTCTATGGCCCATCTGTATGTCTTCCTTGGAGAAGTGTCTATTCAGGTCCTCTGCCCATTTTTTAAATAAAGCTTATTTCTTCTCTATCTTCTCCAAAAAGCATTCCCTTATTCTCTACTGAAAATTGAGCTCTCTACTTCTCTATGCCAATAAAATTTAGCATGTGTATGCAATACAGAACTTATTTCATTCTGACTTATAATATAGGTGAGTTCACAACTTCCCCATCTCCTTTGTTAACCAGTAAGCTAGAAAAGGAGATCATGTCTGCTTTTCTCTTCATCTGGTGTCTAACAAGCTAGACTTGATTGAACAAGTATAGATGTCTGTGTGGTCATGTGTGATCATGGATGGTCATGAGTGGTTGGTCATGGATTCAGAGCACTTGCATGGTCCCGTAGTGAGGCAACAGAGCTCTGATGGGAATGAACAATGCCATCAGCCCCACTACTTGTTGTGTTTCTCTGGGTCCTGGACTCTGGGTCATGGTTCGGGTTTTTTTTATTCTTATTCCTCTTCTTTCATTGTAGCCTTTTCCTTTCTAGCCAGAGTCTTCTACTTTAACTCTAATATTGAGCCTGGTGGAAGCCTTGGAGGCCACGTATTAGGAGGGATTCATTTATATATTGTATTACCCAAATGTATACACTATGTACTAGCCCTACCCAACACCCTCCACCCACTGTGTCTGTGTTATATGTTCACACCCTAAATCCATTTTCTGCCCTTCATATTTTATAAGACCTATTATCAATTTTTGTCTTTATCTCCCTGGTCCTCCATCTTCTGTTAAACCCAATTATTGCCCTACTAATGGCTGTCTTCAGTCTCCTGGATCAATGTTACTTAGAAGGAAGACCTGTCACTTTGATCTCTTTAATTTGGTCATAGGCATTTACTCAAGACTATTTCTCATCGACATTCCTCCAGGGCCCAAGTCAGCATTCCTATGAGTGTCCTTCTCTCTGTTATTATCTTTAAAAACAGTGTGGCAAATACAGAACTTTAAATGAGACAATAGTAATACTTGAATATATACCAGTATTCATCTAAGCACTTTACAAGTACTAACTCATTTAATCCTTACATTTCTATGAGGTTTTTTGCATTTAAAAATTTTTTTATAGTTGATGAAAGTGAAGCACAGACAATTAACTAGTCTGGCCTGAGGGTTTGATCCTTAATCCTTATCCTAAACATTTAGTAAGTTGCAAATAAATGTTCTCAGCTCCATCCCTTGTGAGCATATGATACGATTGCAACTCCTGCTCGCTTATGGTTGGGAGGGGTCATGTGACCTATTCTGACCAGTAACTTCTTAGGAAAAGTGACATTCAAGTTAAAGCATTTAATTGTGGATGTACATCCCTCCAATATGCTCTTTTGTCCTGGCATGGTAACCAGCAGTGCTCAAGAATCTGGTTTATCTAACTCTAGGGTCATAGAATGACTACTGTGAGCATAGGCCCCTGCCAACATGTAGTGCGAGGAAGAAATAAGCTTCAAGGGAAAACCACAGGTATCTAAGGGTGGTTTATTACCATAATATAACCTACTCCATCGTGACTCCATATACAGGCCAAAACAGTATAAAGGCAGAACAGATTCTCTGTGGTGCCTAGAACATGTCTCCTAAAACATTAATAATTTATTATGGTACCACCTTATTTTAATCCATTAAGTACCAATTTCAGTTTTAGTTTTTCCTTTATCTTATCTCCAGTATGTCTCCAGAATATGTCTCAGAATTCTATTCCTTTTATAAGAAACTCTGGGGGCTGTTCTTCTTAATATTGCTTTAAATTTGCTGTAATTTCCTAAATAGTAGCTTTGCAACTTTAAGATATTATAGGATATTCTAGAGATTTGATAACTGTTATATTCCTAATTCATAAAAATAGATTGAAAAAATCCATGTTTACAATTTGGGAAAATATAATAATCTTGAATGCTTATAGTATAAGATGAAACTATATAAGTAACTATTATTGTCTTTGTAAAGAAAGTTATAGTAGATACCCATTCATTAGGAGCACTATATTTTAATTATCTAGAAATAATCTAGCTGTAGTTATTGCTGGCTATAAAAAATTAATTTAGGTTTAATTTTTAAAAGTTAATTAGCTAAAATGACTCCTATTTTTATTACTAAAAATAGAATGTCTCTGACATATCACAGGAGTGTATAGGCTGTAGAACAACTTGTATCAGAAACTTGAGTGCTCATTAAAATTTATAACTTTATTTAATTACCGTAGTTGTTTTAAAGTGTAACTCAAAATTATAATCATTAGTAGTTTTTTAGAGTATATTTTATTCACATTTATAATAGCTTCTAAAAAGGCAATGTTTTCTAGATTGGGGGTTAGCAAGCTTTTTCTGTTAAGGGCCAGATAGTAAATGTTTTCAACTTTACTGGCTGTATCCTGACAGTTACTGTCACAACTACTCAACTGTGTAGCTGGAACTCAAAAGCAGCCACAGGAAATACATAAGTGATGAAGTGTCTGTGTTCTGATAAAATTTTATTTGGTAAAATAAGCAAGGTTTTGCCTTTGGGTGCTAATTCCTTATCTAGAGTGAGCTTGACAAAAATCTTTCTAGTATTGTTTTGCAACACTCTATATACCAACTCCTGAATAAATAAATAAAGATTGTGGGTCATCATATGTTTTATTTCCTGTTTCCATGTCCTTCTAAAGCATCCATTAGAGCTGCTCTGCTAAGCCCTGAGCACTAAAATCTCCCCAGTCTGGGGCTGGAGTACTGTAAAGCGGATGAGGAAACCTTGCCAACATCTCTGAGTTGTCTCTATGAATTTTTTTGTGTGCCCCTAAATATTATATAAACTCAATTTCTCCATATATAAAGCAAGAAGGTATAGTGTTACTAAGTCCCTTTCAGCAAACATATTCTTTCTATAATTCTATTTTTAGAAACATTAAAAAATTCAAACCCATAAACCATCAAGTGAAATTTATGAGGATTAATAGGTCCTCATAAAAGGCTCTCAGCATCTAGTGAGAAAGATACCACATTACTAACTTTTTGTTAGAGTTTCTAAAAATAATGTTTACATTTACTATTTTTATAAGACTGCATTCCATAGATGTTGGAAAACCATAGAAGCTATCCTCTTGTTAGGGTAGATGATACATAATGAATTTTCTAAATTTGAGTTTAGTTTAACTATATTCTACCTTCACCTTTGTTTAGCCATTTCAGGTATGTCTGGGTACTGATGTGAGACCTGATTTTGATGGATTTGGGGAAAGTTAAAATAAGCCTGTATGTACTTGAGGGACTTTTCCTCACTTTTTTGCATTTAAGTTATCACTTTGCTTATAGATTTCCAAATATAAAGAGGGTATTCTGTTAAAAGTAACATTTTGGCTCATGGAAATATATAAACCTACACTATATATAGGATTGGGCAAAAGTAGGTTTACAGTTGTGAGAAGGCAAAACTCAGAGCTTATTCTTGAATTATTATTTATTAATTATTGTCAATACAAACGACTGTAACCTACTTTTTCCCCACCCTGTAAATATACAGTTGACCCTTGAACAATTCTTGGGTTAGGAGTGCCAACCTGCACACATTAAAAATATGCATATAATTTTTGAGGCCCCCAAAACTTAGTTGTCCTTCAGTATCCTTGAGTGACTGGTTCTAAGACCCCCCACAGATACCAAAATCTGAGGGTGCTCAAATCCCCTGCATAAAATTGGGTAGACTGGCCTTTTGCATCCATGGACTCCCTGCTGCAGAGGAAAAACAATACAAGATAAAGAAGATCTGAAGATCAAAAATAGTACAGGGTAAAGATGTTTTATATATATATATATATATAATGGCCATAAAAAAGAATGAAATCTTACCATTTGTGACAACATGGATGGACTGAGAGGGTATTGTGCTGAGTGAAATAAATCAGATAGAGAAAAACAAATGCCATATGATTTCACTTATATGTATATGGAATTTAAAGAACAAAATAACAAACAACACAGAAACAGACTCATAGATACGGAGAACAAACTGATGGTTTGCCAGATGGGAGAGGGTTTGGGGAGCTAGGTAAAAAAGATAAAGGGATTAAGAAGTACAGACGGGTAGTTACAAAATAGTCACAGGGATATAAAGTACAGCACAGGGAATATAGTCAGTTATATTGTAATAATGTATGGTGCCAGGTGGGTGCCGGGGGGGGGTCACTTCAAAAATTATATAAACATCTAACCACTATGCTATATACCTGAAATTATTTTAAAATAATACTGATTATCAACTGTAATTGAAAAATAGTAAAGGTATTTATTGAAGAAACTACATGTAAGTTCAAACCTGTGTTGTTCAAGGATCAGCTGTATGCACACAAATTAATATGTGTGTGTGTGTGTGTGTGTGTGTATATATATATGTGTATATATATATATATACACATATATATATATACATATATATATGAGATCATACTAACATCTGTAGTATATACATACACTACTTTCAGGAATGAGTCTAAGGATAGAATATGAATACAAACAAAATATTTAGAAGATCACACTGTTAAAAATTGAGGTCATGAAACTTTTTCAGCTTAAGGACCACATAGACTTTTGATTTTAAAAACCTGACATGATATCTGATGTAATAGTTGCTTTAATGAATGATTGTTGGATGAATAACTACATTAATAAAAGGACATTAATCTTTACATTTCAAAAAATAGATGGTTTATAGAGCATGAGTATGTATTTATTGTTTTTTTAACAAGCATCAGAAGAATAGCCACGCACTATTTAAGTGCATTCCATATATAAGTTTCATTAATGATGATGATGCTCTCAGAGAACAATGGTCTGCTAAGGTGGGACTGAAAATGTATCGAAAAGTACTTTGAAAGCTTGCTCTAAGATGCTGAGCTGATTTCAGCCCTGGGCCCTAGTCACAGAGGTTTAATGACTGAAGAAACCAAATTTCTTAAACAAAGACCGGCTGTGATACAATGGAAACTTGGTAAGAACCATGAAAAAAGTATAGTAGACAACAAGCTGGAAAAAGTCCAAAACTAATAAGCCATATTGTATTATTTGAATAAGAGAGCTTTATTCTAAAATGATGTTTTTATGACAAAATGATTATATAGCCCTAATAATTTTCAAATTATCAACCATTTATTCAGTGCTACTAGGTAGAAACTAGTCTAGAAACTGCCTAATGAAGGATTACAAAGTTGAACAGTTTATATTCCAACCCCAGAAGATATAGCAAACCATAAAACAAGGATAAAATAAAATATGTGGAGAAAAAAGATGACCTATAAACATTTTAAGCAGCAATTTATAATTGCAAACAATGCAGCAGTGAAAAACCATGTGCCCAGTATTTTTGTATTGTTGGAAGTGCACTTTCAGGGTAAATTTCAAAGAGAAAATGTTCAGTCAAATAGAAAAGGCACAGGGAGTTTTGTTGGATGTTCCCCAATTTTTCTCCAGGAAGGGTGCACCAATTTATACTTCCACTAGCAATGTCTCAATATGAGGCTGTGTGACACAGTCTTATCAGTATAATGAGTCATTAAATGTTTAAATTTTCTCCAATCTGATAGATGAGAAATGGTATCTCAGTGTAATTTTAATTTGTATTTCTCTAGTTATAAGTAAGCTTGAACATCTTTTCAGCTGTTCAAAGGCCACTTTTATATTGTTTTGTACATTGTCCATGACTTTTGCCCATTTTTTAAATTAAAAGTTTGGCATTTTTCCTGATTTTAAGAGTTCTTTGAATATTAGGAATATTAGGCCTTATTTATGAAATATTACAAATATTTTCTCCAAGTTGGTCAGTATTTTAATTTTTTGTGTGTGTTTGATTGTTTTGCTCTCTGTGATCAGCATAGTAATTCATTCCCCCAAATATATTTATTTGTTAATTCCCCAAACCTGTAAATATATTACCTTACATGGCAAAAGGTACTTTATAGATGTGATTAAATTAAGGACCCTCAGATAGAGAGAGTATTCTGGATTATTCAGGTGGACCCAGTATTATTGCAAGTGTCCTAAAAGCTTATTCCTAGCTATGGTGAGAGAGAAATACATACAACTCTGGAAAAGAAGATCAGATAGCTGCCATGTTGAAGGGTTTCAGATGGCAGGAAGGCCATGAGCCAAGGGATGTAGGAATGTTCAAGAAGCTAGCTAGCGTAATACTGGCTTCATAGAAAGAGTTTGGGATTTTCCCCTCTTCTTGGAAAACATAGGCAAGAAAATATCAGATATCTCATGTAACAATTTCTTCATGGATACATCTCCTAAAGCAAGAGAAATAAAGGAAAAAATAAATAAATGGGATTACATCAAACTAAAGAGTTTCTGCTCAGCAAAAGAAAACATCAGCAAGATGAAAAGGAAACCAACCATATGGGAAAACATATTTGCCAATGACATCACAGACAGAGGACTGATTTCCAAAATATATAAAGAGCTGATACGACTCAACATCAAGAAAACAAACAACCCAATTAAAAAATGGGCAAAGGACCTGAACAAACACTTCTCCAAAGAGGACATACAGAAGGTCCATAGGCACATGAAAAAATGCTCAACATCATTAGCCATCAGGGAGATGCAAATAAAAACCACAATGAGATACCATTTTACACCAGTCAGAACGGCCATCATCAACAAATCAACAAACAACAAGTGCTGGCGAGGATGTGAAGAAACAGAAACCCTACTGCACTGTTGGTAGGAATGAAGACTGGTGCAGCCACTATGGAGAACAGTATAGAATTACCTCAAAAGATTAAAAATGGAACTGCCTTTTGAACCAGCGACTCCACTACTAGGATTATACCCGAAGAATCTTAAAACACCAATTCAAAAGAACCTATGCACCCCTTTGTTCATAGCAGCCCTGTTTACAATAGCTAAGTGCTGGAAACAGCCTAAGTCCCCACCTGTAGATGAGTGGATCAAAAAACTGTGGTACATTTACACAATGGAATACTATGTAGCAGAAAGAAAGAAGGAACTCCTGCCATTTGCAAAAACATGGATGGAACTAGAGAGAATTATGCTTAGTGAAATAAGCCAGGCAAAGAAAGAAAAATACCATATGATATCACCTAATACAGGAAACTGAAGAACAACACAAACAAAAGAACTAAATAGAACAAAGAGCAGAATAGCAGTCAATAGGGGGGAGGGGGGAGGGAGAGAAGGGGGATAAGTAAGGGAAGGGTTTAGTCAAAGAACCCGTATAAATGACTCATGGATATGGACAACGGGGAGGGATATGATTGCGGGAGAGGGGGTGGGTTGGGTAGGGGAGAGAAATTGGGAGAAAAGGGGACAACTGTAATTGAAAAACCAAAAAAAAAAAAAAAAAAAAAAACTAGCTAGCAAGGGAAGGAAACATTCTCCTCTACAGCCTCTGAAAGTAATACAGCCTTCCTGAATTCTGACCTATGAATTATAAGGTGGTAACTCTGTGCTGTTTTAAGTCACAGAATTTGTGATAATTTGTTATAGTTGTCATAGAGAACTAATATACCATGCTATTATATTTTTTAAATTTTTAGGGAGTGAAATTTATTAATCTTTTATTGCATCTGGACTATGAATCATTGTCATATAACCCAGGTTTTAAAGGAATTCACCTGTGTTTTTTTCGTTGGATTTGTATGGTTTCATTTTTTACATTTAGATTCCTAATGTATTTGGAGTTTACACTTGTGTGTGGTTTGAGGTATGAATGTAATGTTCTTTTTGGTCAAATGACCAACCAGTTGTTTCAGCATTGTTTATTAAAATACTCCATCATTGACCCAGTGATGTGAGACATCATCCTTATTGTATAGTGTATTTCCATATGTACTTGGGTCTGTTTCTGGACTTCATGATCTGTCCCTGGCCTATTTATTTATGCACCAGGCACCACACTATTTTTATTACAGGAGCATTACAATATGTTTGGAATTACTTTCCCCTTTGCAGCTTTTCTTTCTCAGTGTTTTCCTGACTATTCTTGCAAGATTTTTTATATGAACTTTAGTATTAACTCACCTAGCTCAAAAAAAAAGTCTTATTAGTATTTTTATTTAAATTATGTTAATTTTATATAGTAACTTTTAGAAAACTGATGTCTTTATAATATTGAATCATCTGTCAATGGCATTTTTTGAAGTCTATTTTTATGACTTTCAGGAGTTTTAAAGTTTCCCTCTGGTTTTGTACATTTCATCCTATGATTTTTCCTAAGTTTATTTTATCTTCTTTGGTTAATGAGGTTTTCTATAACAGTATAACCTCTAACAGGTTTTTATTAGTGCGTATGAAGATGACTGATTTCTGTATATTAGTTTTACTAAATCTGAATTTTTATTGATTGAGGTAACTTTATCCTTGATTCACATAATTTTTCAGGCATACTATCACATCATCAGCAAATATGGTTTTTACTTTGTCTTTTCCAATTCTTATAATTACACTTGATTTATCTTGTAATTTCATTGAATAGAATATACTATTGAATAAGTAGTGGAGACAGTGGGTATCATTGCCTTGCTCCTGATTTTACTAGAAATGCCTCAAATATTTCTCCATGGAGATACTAGTGTTAGGATTGAGAGAGAGAGAAAGAGAGAGAGACAGACAGACAAACATACAGACAGACAGAACTTTATCATGTTCAGAAAATATGCATCAATTTCTGTCTCTTGAGTTTTCATCAGGGATGGTGTTAAATTTTGTCAAACCTCTTTAAAGCATGCAATTTTTATCATTAGATTTATTGATGTGGTATATTAAAGAACTAATTAACACTGAGCCAAATACAAATGACCTTTGGTCATAGAATCTTTTTTAATGTGGTATTGCATTGTTTTGCTCTTATTTATTTAGTATTTTTGCATTATATATACAGGCATTGATATATATATATAATTAAGTTAATTTTTTTTCCTAATTCCCACTGCTATAACAAAATACCATCAAGTAGATGGCTTATCAACAACAGAAATTTATTTCTCACAGTTTCAGGCTGAAAGTTGGAGAACAGCGTGCAGCCTGATGGGGTTCTGGTACTAAAACCCTGTTGTAGACTGCTCACTGTATGCTCATGTGTTGGAGAGCAGAGGGAGGAAACAAGCTCTCTTATGGCTCTTAAAAGGGCCCTAATCCCGTTAATTGAGGGCTCACCCTCATGACCTATCTAATCCTGATTGCCTTCCAAAGGCCCCTCATTCTTACACAGCCACTTTTTGGGGTAGATTCAACATATGGATTTGTTGTGTGTTAAAAGATTCAGTCCATAACAACTTTCAGTGTTATCCTTGCTTCATAAAAGTAATTAGAAAGTTTTTCTTAATTTTTTCATATTTTTGAAAAATGTGAAAACATCAGGATGGTCTCATCTTGGGGATTTATTTGTTAGAATGCCTTATGAAACTATATTGGCCTATAATTTTTTTGTGGAATAATGTATTAATTATTTTTTAATTCTTTTTGAAAAGTTGGTCTGATTAAGCTTTCTATCCCTAATAGAGCCAATTTTTGGTAAATGTCTTTTCCAAAGAACTATTCCATTTTATCTGTTTTCAAATGTATTTGCATAGAGATGAGATCTACAAAGTACCCTCTTATTTTTTTTTTCCTGTTTCAGTGGTTATTTCTTATTTGTCATTTCTTATTTTATATATCTTTTCCTCTTACACCTTTTCTCCCTCCCTTCTTTTTTGATCAAGTTATATATTTGTTCATTTAAAAGAAACAAGCTGGGTTTTGATTTCTTAACTAAGTGTATTGCTTTTTTGTTTTCTACTTCATTAAAGTTTGCTCTAATCTTGTTTCTTGCTTTGTGCTTTCTTTGGTTATTTTTTCTTCTTTTGGCCTTTTAGGTAAGAATTAAGTTTCTTTATACTCTAATTTTTTATTGTTAAATGTGCTTAGGGCTATTTATTTATTTATTTTTGGTGACCACTGCCAGTTAAATGCAGCCAGTTTTTCTTATTATTTTTTAGAAACTTTTAAGTTTCAGTTTGACTTCTTTCATTCTAACTTGTAAGATGGAGAGCTTTTTCATTTTAATATTTTGTTGATAATTTATTGTTTGTACTGTTTGCATCTGTGAATGCTTATATTATTTCTACTTTATAGAACTTACCAATGTTTATTGCGAAGCATAACATATAATGAATTTTTATATATTCTATGTGGGTGTGTCTATATGAATGAGACTTTCCCTTGAGCACATACATATGGGGCTGCTGCATCTTAGAGTATGAGCACCTTCAACTTTACTGCACAGGCCCAAATTGTTCCCACCTGAAATGTGTGAGTGCTGTCTACATGCATCCTCACCAAATGTATACTGTAATCAAAATGATTAGTTTCTCTATTATGTAGATAGAAAGTTGTATGTCTTTGTTACTTTAATTTGTATTTTTCCAACAATGAGATTGCACTCTTTAATATAGTTATTGCCATTTAATTATCTTCTTCTGTGAACTATGTATTTACTGTATTTTTCGCACTATAGGACACACCTGACAATAAGACGCACCTAGATTCAGAGGAAAACAAGAAAAGAAATATTCTGAACCAAATGGTGTACTAAAATATTTAATAAAATATAACAGAATAATATTTCAACCATGTAAAGTGGACAGCAGTCAACAGCGGTATTAAGAACCATCATCCCTGTCATTAACAAATGAGGAGAGACTTTAAGGTTCAAGTACTCTTCTAGTTTTCTGGGAACCCTAAGAACTCATCATCGCTAGTGTCAGTTTATGAAGCTCAGTTTCTTATAATCACTGATATCACTCTCTTCGCTATCTTCATACTGACCAGACAGCCTGAGATTCAACAGTAAAATGGGACATTTAAGCGTCCCCAGGGGTTTTGCGTGGGCCCACCGCTTCCTCTTCTAACAGCTGTCACCACCGCTGACAGGTCAGGTAATACACATCATGGTCTGTGATGCAATATTTGCTCCATAAGTCACACAGACATTTTCCCCCACTTTGGGGGGGAAAAAAGTGCATCTTATGGAGCGAAAAATACTGTATATATTTTCCCTTTTTATAAAAATTTCCTACGTATTTACAATTCTTTATAAATTTGGAATAGTGATTTTTATTAGGATATGTTTCAAAAAGATTCTTCTAGTCTGTGCCTTGAACTTTAATTTTCTTTATGTAATTTTTTTCTCACAGAGATTAAAAAATGAAACGTAGTTAAATACTTCAATATACTTCCCAACCTGGTGATGTAAGAGTTCTCCAAAGAAGTCTTCAAAAAGTTGAATAGATTTGCTTTTCACATTTAGTGTTTTTTTTAATTTATTTTTTTTTAAGAGCAGCTTTGGGTTTACAAGAAAATTGAGAGGAAGGTAGAGGTTTCCCATATACTCATTGCCTCCACAAATGCATAACTTCCCAAATTATCATCATCATTTGTCAGAGTGGTACATTTTTGCCAAGGACAAACCTACACTGACACATTGTACTCACCCAAAGCCCATAGTTTATACCTCAGGCTTTCCTCTGGGTGGCTGAATTTTCTATGGGACAAATTTATGACATATAACCATCATTATAATACATGAGGAGTATTTTCACTGACCTAAAAATTCTTTGTGCTTTGTCTATTCATCTCTTCCTCTGCCCCAACCCCTGGGAACCACAGATCTTTTAATTGTCTCCATAGTTTTGCTTTTTCCATGATGTCATATAGTTGGAATCATACAGTATATAGCCTTCTCCAATTGGCTTCTTCCACTTAGGAATATGCATTGATGGTTCCTTCATATTCTTCTCATGTCTTGATAGTTCATTTCTTCTTAATGCTAAATAATATTTCATTGTCTGAATATACCATAGTTTATTTATTCATTCACCTGCCAAAGGGCATCTTTGTTACTTTGAAGTTTTGGCAATTATGAACAAAGCTGCTATAAATATCCGGTGCAAGTTTTAAATATGTTTTTTAATCTTTACTGGTGGATATGCTTATTGATTTGAGAGAGAAAGAAAGGGAGAGAGACAGAGAGGGAGAGAGGGAGACAGAGAGAGAGAGGGGGAGAGACAAAGAGAGAGGGAAGGAGAGAGAGAGAAAGAGGAGAGAGAGAGAGAGAGAGAGAGAGAAGTCGATGTAAGAAAGAAACATCAAACAGTTGCCTCCTGTATGCGTCCCAACTGGGGTCTGAATCTGCAAAGTAGGTATGTGCTCTCACTGAGAACTGAACCCGCAACCTTTCGGTGTATGGGTTGATGCTCCAACCAGTGGAGCCACCCAGCCAGGGCTAATACAGGTTTTTATGCAGACATCAGTTCTTAACTTCTTAACTTCTTTGGGTAAAATACCAAAGAACACAATTGCTGGATCGCATGGTAAGAATGTATTTAGTTTTGTAAGAAACTGTTAACTGTCTTCCAAAATGGCCACTACCATTCTGCATTTCCAGTGATGTATGCGAGATTCTGTTGCTTCACATCCTTGCCACTATTTGGTGTTGTCACTAGATTTTGACCATCATAGCAGGTATGTAGTGGAATTTTATTATTGTTTTAATTTGCATTTTCTTGATGACATGACGTGTATTGTCTTTCATATGCCTATTTGCCATTTGTATATCTTCTTCTGTGAGGTGTCTTTTAAGGTTTTTGGCCCATTTTTAACCAGATTGTTTTCTTATTGTTAAATTTTAAGAGTTGTTGTATACTCAAATAATTATATATTTTTAAAATCAGATGTTTCTTTTGCAATTTTTTTTACAGTCGATGGCTTGTCTTCTCATTTTCTTGATATCGTATTTCACAGGGCAGAAGTTTTAATTTTAATTAAGTCCAGATCATCAATTATTTCTTTCATGGATTATGTCTTTGGCATTTTATTGAAAAAGGTATCACTGTACCCAAGGTCATATAGTTTTTTTTTGTAGGTTATTATCTAGGGAGTTCATAGTTTTACATTTTACATTTAGGTCTATGATTCATTTTGAGTTAATGTTTGTGAAGAACATAAAGTCTGTGACTACATTCTTTTTTTTTTTTTGCATGTGGATGTTCAGTTGTTCAGGCACCATTTGTTGAAGAAACTTTGCTCCATTTTACTGCTTTTGCTCATTTGTCAAAAATCGACTGTATTTATGGCAGTCTATTTCTGGTCTTTCTATTGTGTTCCATTGATTTGTTTGTCTATTTTTTTGCCAACACCACACTGTCTTGCTTACTGTAGATTTATAATAAGTCTTGTAATTGGTTAGTGCCATACATTTAAATTATTACCCAAGTTGTTTTTTTGTTTGTTTGTTTGTTTTTTTAGAGTGACATTAGGTAAAGTTCTAACTTTGTCTTTATTCAGATAGAAAATTTACCTGATGCTGTTGTTTCAATAGTCAATCCTTCTCCCACTAATTAATGATGTCATTTCTGTGATTACCTCTATTTCTTATATCTGGGTCTATTTCTAGTCTCATTTTCTATTCCATTGATGCAATTATCTATTTCACTTACCTATTTCATTATGTATCTTTATAATATAGTTCCTGACCCTTTTTTGAATGTTAGTGGAGTTACCCTTCTTAAAGATTAGTTCGTTATTTTTAGCCTTTTTCTGTTTTATAAGAATTTGAAGATCATTTTACAGAAGAAGCCACATTGAGACTGATAGGAAGGGTAGGAATAAGAAAAGGGCTGGTCACACTCAATTGGTGGCAGATGAGGTTCCAGAGGGATTATCTCAGCTGCAGGGGTGTACCCCCTGAGAAGCATAGGGTTTCAATCTGAAGACAGGCTCCCCAGCCCAGTGCACCAGAGTCAGGAAGAGGCACCCACATAACATCTGGTAGAAAGCAATGGGGTTTATGTCCATCAGGGAGAGAGAGATGTTTATTAGAGACACAGGCTCCCTGTAAAAGGGTCAATGCACAAAACCTCATTCACAGCCACTCACCCTGGGCTCTGGCAGAGGGAGGGTGGAGCAGACTAGAATTGAATGAGGAAAACCTGGGGATTGTGACTCTGTACAGAGAGCTGAAGGAAGAGCTTTCAGGATCCCTGTGCTGAGTTACCCTCCCATACCTCAGATACCATCATTCTTGGATGGAGCACCCCTCTCCTATGATATCAGCCTGGGGAAATAAAATAGTTCTTTATTCCGGACTGTCTCTTGCCCCACCCTTTGGAGCTTATGATCTGCTGAAGAGTCAGCTGCTTTAGCTGGGATGTAGAAGTCTGGGCAGAATCAGGGGTGTCAGTGACTGAGATTTATGACTTTGAGACAGTCATGAACTTTCCCATGAACCTGATGGTGCTTCTCCTTCAAGGGAGATCTGCTAGAATGACCCTCTGGGCTGTGGTGGCTCCATCAGCCAGACTTCTAGTGGCTCTGCCCTGTTGAAGTCTGGCCAAAATCTGGAAAAGACTCAGTGGTGTAGCTCTGGGGCTGAGGCCACACACCCCACCTTCCCCAAAGCCTGAGAGGCACCTTTCCCTCACAGAAATCCACTAGGTTCATCCTCCTGTACCCTTGATGTCCCAACCTGCTGAACTCTGCCTTCTCCTGGTAGAAACTTGGACAGATTGAGTTGTGTGGCTCTAGGACAGGGGCCATATTTTCTTTGTACACCTGATTGGAGTGGAGTCCTTTCCTCACACAGCCAAATCTTGGTCTATTTGGGCCTGAGAAACTCTGCTGACCTCACCCTGATGACTCCCTGAGTCCCCACCCCACTCCAATGTTTGCAAGCACCCTGCTAGAGACAGCTAGACTTGGTATACCTGGGAACATTTTCTCAGTGGCCTCAGACCCAGCACTGGCACCGAGTTTGAACCTGTATCAATCTGGTGAACACCACTCACCCCTACCTGGTGACTCACTGAGGACCTACCTCATGCAATTAAAATATATCCAGAAACTCTTTCAGTGAATAAACCTAATTAATGGGCAGCTAGCAGTTAGAGGCAGGTGGATTTTAGGGTGCCTTGAGACTTTTGCTGATCTGCGCCCAGGCCAAGTGCTGGTAAAAGCCTGCCATGGTGTACATCTTGGTCCTTCCCATGTTCATCCAAGTCCAGTAAAGGCAGTCACAAATGGTGCATTGCTTGTAGCTCAAAACAGGTTGCCCAGAGCCAGACACAGGCAGCATCTGACATTGCTTGACCGGGCTCCCTCCATAGAGTCCTAGAACCAACACACCCAGTGGCTGGTTTCAGATGACAATAGAGCAGGATCCAATAAGCTTCAAAAGTAGCATATTTAAAGCAAGATCTCAGCAGGCACCAGGCCTGCTGAAGTGAATTCTGCTTTATAGCAGCTCACATGCTGTGGTCAGGGTATAGCCTCACAGTCAGGCAGCCTGAGGGCTTATCCAACGCATGAATAAGCAAATAGCAATAATGATTCAGTTACAACACAGGAGGCCCACATAACCCACACAAGGAACACTCCTGAAACACCCCGCTTAGGAGATCAAGAAGACTATACCATTGGGGCCCAGAGGATACTTACTGCATAAGACCACCTCATGAAACTGGGAGTCATAGCAGATCTATCTAATATGCAGAAATAAACCCAAAGAAGCAGCCAAATGGGGAGGGAAAGAAACATGTCCCAAATGAAAGAACAGGAGAAATCTCCAGAAAAAGAGATAAATGAGTGGAGGTAAGCAATTTATCAGATGTAGAACTCAAAGAAGTGGTTATATGGATGCTCAACAACACAAAAGAAGGACCTAAAAACCATAAAAAAGGATTAGTCAGAAATGAAGAATACAATATCTGAAATGAAGAATACAGTGAAAAGAATAAACAATAGGTCAGATGAAGCAGAGGATTGAATCAGTGATTTGTAAGACAAGAGAGTAGAATAAAGCCCAAGCAGAACAGTGAAAAGGAAAAAAAAATTTTTTTTAATGAGGATGGTTTAAGGGGCCTTTGGTATAACATGAAGCATAACAATATCCATATCATAGTGGTACCAGGATGAGAGAGATCCAGAAATTGAGAATCTATTTGTAGAAATAATGGCTGCAAATGTCCCTAATCTGGTGAAGGAAAAAGACACACAGTGCAGGAAATGCAGAGTCTCAAGAAAATGAATCCAAAGAGGCCCACACCAAATGACATCACCATTAAAATGGCAAAGGTAATGACAGAATTTTTAAAGCTGCAAGAGAAAAACAGTTAGTTACCTATAAGGGAACTCTCGTAAGACTGTCAGCTGATTTCTCAACAGAAACAACAGAATCCCAGAAGGGATTAGTATAAAATATTCAAAAGTGATGAAAAGCAAGGACATATAAGCAAGTGCATTCTATCCAGCAAGACTATCATTTAAAATTAAAGAAGAAACAAAGAGCTTCCCAGACAAGAAAAAGCTAAAGGAGTTTGTTAAGACCAAACCAGTAGTACAAGAAATGTTAAAAGACCTCTTGAATAAGAATAAGGATAAAAAGTAAGAATAAGAATAAGAGGAGGAGGAAGAGATCGAGATGGAGGAAGAAGAAGAATGAGGAGAAGATGGTGATGACAGAGGAACATAGATTAAAAAAGCAATAAATTCATACCTATCAGTAGTCACTTAGTATGTGAATGGCTTAAATGCTCCAATCAAAAGACATAGGGTAGCTGAATGGATAAGAAAACAAGACCCATATATATGCTGTCTAGAAAAGACTCACCTCAGAAAGATATACACAAACCAAAAGTAAGAAGATAAAAGGATACTTTATGCAAATAGAAATGAAAAGAAAGCTAGGGTAGCAATACTTATATCTGGCAAAATAGATTTTAAAACTAATGCTATAGTAAAAGATAAAGAAGGATTCTATATAATGTTAAAGGGAACAATCCATCAAGAGAATATGACCCTTGTAAACATTTATACATTCAACATAGGAGCAACTAAATATGTAAAGCATATCTTAATAGATGTAAAAGGAGAGATTAACAGTAAGTAATACAGTCCTAGTAGGGGATTTTAACACCTTATTGACATAAGTGGATAGATATTCCAGACAGAAAAGCAACAAAGAAACATTGGCCTTAAATGACACACTACATGAGAGGGGTTTAGTTGATACCTTCAGAGCATTCTTCCCCAAAGAATCAGCATATACATTGTATTCAAGTGTACTTGGAATATTTTCTAGAATAGGCCACATATTAGGACACAAGCAAGTATCAATAAATTAAAGAAAGTTGAAATCACATCAAGCATCTTGTCTGACTATAATGATATGAGATTAGAAAGCAATCACAGGGAAAGAAAAATTAAAACCACACAAAGATATGGAGGCTAAATAACTTGTTACTAAACAATGAATGGGTTAATAATAAGGTCAAGGAAGAAATCAAAAGATACCTGAAACAAATGAAAAGGAGCACATAACAACTCCAAATCCATAGGACACGGTGAAAGCTGGCCTAAGAGAGAAATTCATATTACTGATCTACCTCAAGAAACAAGAAAAACTCAAATAATCAATCTAACTTTACATTTAAAGAAACACTCAAAGTGAGCAGAAGAAGATAATAAAGATCAGAGCAAATATAAACAAAATAGAATCTAAAAAAACAGTGCAGACATCAATGAAACCAAGAACTGGTTCTTTGAAAAGATAAACATGATTGAAAAACCATTATCTAGACTCATAAAAATTTTAAAAAGGAGGAAGAACCCAAATAAATAAAATTAGAAATGAAAGAGAAGTAAAAATTGACACCAAGGAAATAAAGAGGATTGTAAGAAAATATTATGAACAATTGTATGCCAACAAATTGGACAATCTAGACAAGTAGATAAATTCCTAGAAACATACAACATTCTGAAATTGAATCATGAAGAATTAGAGAATCTGGACACAGAAGATTATAAATATTGAAGTTGATGCAGCAATTAAAAAAAAAAAAACAACAAAGTTCTAGACTGGAAGGCTTTACATGTGAATTTTACCAAACATTTGAATAACACCTATCCTTCCCAAACTATTGCAAAAAATTCAAGGGGAGGGAAGACCCCCAAACTCATTTTATGAGGCCTGCATTATCTTAATTCCAAAACCAGATAAAGACACTAGAAAGAAATGAAATTATAGGACAGTATCCATGATGAACATAGATGCTAAAATCCTGAACAACCTATTAGCAAATCAGATCCATAAATACATTAAAAAGATTATACACCAAGGCCCTGGCCTGTGTAACTCAGTTGGTTGGAGTGTTGTCCAATTGGCCAGAATGTCACAGGTTCAGTTCTCAGTTAGGACATGTACCCAGGTTACAGGTTATTTCCCTCATTGGGACCCATATGAGAAAGCAACCAGTTGATGTTTCTCTCTCATATTGGTGTTTCTCTCTTTGTCTCCCTTCCCTCTGTCTCTAAAAGCAATGAAAAAAAAAATGTACTTAGGTGAGGATAAAACAAAATTTTTAAAAAGAATCAAACACCATGATCAAGTAGGATTTATTCCAGGGATGCAAAGTTAGTACAGTATTCGCAAATCAATCAACATGATACAACACATAAACAAAATGAAGGATAAAAACCACATGATCATATCAATAGATGCAGAAGAACATTTGATAAAAATCCTGCACACACTTATGATAAAAAACTCTCAGCAAAGTGGGACTAGAGGGCACATACCTCAGTATAATTAAAGCCATGTATAACAAGCCCACTACAAGTATTTCCCTTAAGATTGGGAACAAGACAGGGATGTCCACTTTCACTACTCCTATTCAAAACAGTACTAGAAGTGCTAGCCACAGAAATCAGATAAGAAGAAAAAGTAAAAGGGATCCAAATTGGAAAGGAAGAAGTAAAACTGTCATTATTTGCAGATGACATGATTCTATGTATAGAGAACCCTAAAGATTCCACCAAGAAACTACTAGAAATGATAATTGAATTTAGTAAAGTAGCAGGATACAAAAGAAGTATCCAGAAGGCAGTTGCATTTTTATACACCAATAATGAGCTATCAGAAAGGGAAACTAAGAAAACAATCCCATTCATAATTGCTTCAAAAAGAATAAAATACCTAGGAATAAATATAACCAAGGGTGTAAAAGACCTATACTCAGAATATTATAAGACACTGAAGACAGAATTTGAAGAAGGTACAAATATACCATGTTCGTAGATAGGAATCATTAAAATGTCTATACCACCCAAAGCAATCCTGTCTCAACACAATCCTATCAAGATACATATGGTGTATTTCGCAGAACTAGAACACATATTCCAAAAATGTGTGTGGAACCACGTAAGACTCCAAATAGCCACAGCAACTTGAGAAAGAACAAAGTTGTAGTAATCATGCTACCTGATATCAAACTATAACTGCAATACCATAGTTATCAAACAGCATGGTATTGGCATAAAAACATACATATAAATCAATGGAACAGAATAGAGAGCCCAGAAATAAACCCACACCTTCGTAGTTAATATTTGACAAAGGTTGCAAAGACATACAATTGGGTAAAGATAGTTTGTTAATAAATTGTGTTGGGAATATTGGACAGATACATGCAAAAAATAAAATTAGACCACATTCTTACAATATACATAAGAATAAGCTAAAAATAGGTTAAGATTCAAATGTGAGACTCAAATGTGTAAAAATCCTAGAAGAAAACATAGCAGTAAAACCTCAGATATTGCTCATATTATCCGATCTATCTCCTCAAGCAAGCAAAACAAAAGAAAAAATTAAGCAGGGCTACATCAAACTAAAAAGTTTCTGCACAGCAAAAGGAAACATTAACAAAATAAAAAGACAATCCACCGAATAGGGGGACATATTCAGCAATGACACATCTAATAAGGAGTTAATATCCAAAATGTATAAAGAACTTATACAACTCAACACCAAAAAACAAAAACAAAAAACAAAAAACAAAAACAATCCAATTAAAAACTGGACAAAGGACCTGAATAGACATTTCTCCAAAGAGGACATACAGATGGCCAATATACACATGAAAAAATGCTCAATGTCACTAGTCATCAGAACGTATATGCATGATCTGTGGACATGAACTAACGGGGGTGGGATTGCTGGAGGGAAGGCGGGTACTGGGGAGAGGGGAGCAAAGGGGAAAAAGTTTGAAATTACTGTTAATCAATAAAATATATTTTTTTAAAAGTGAGTCAATGAAATGCACATGGGTGTAGGTTCAAATCCTCAGTTCAAATCCTGACTCTACCACCTGTTAGTTAGAAAAGTAATTCAACTTCACTGAGCCTCAATTCCCCAGCTGTAAAATAGCCATCTGTTGAGAAGGAAATGAGGTAAGACACACAAAGCACCTGACACATGGTAAACACTAGACTCCAAAAAACCTCCGCTGCCTTGCGGCATACCTCTTCAGGGGAAAGGCTAAGGGAGTAAACCCCGACAGAAAATCCGGAGCCGGAGTCCCTAAGGCGGTTTGACGTTGTAGTCAACACCGGCAACTCCTGCGGCGCACCTGAAGCCAAGCTGTATTGACTCCGTCTTTCCCTTGGACCCTTCAGCTGCGAAGAGAGGGGGGGGTCTGCTGCATGGGCAACAGCAGACCCTCCATATTACCCTGCCCAGGCTCTGTAGCTTCAGCTTCACTGGAGAGGACACTCCAGCGTCATCGCAAGATGTCGATTCAACACGGGAGGAGACAGATACAGTGTCACTCCCGAGTCGGACTGCACAGCCATTCTCGGCGGTGCAGATAGACTCTTAAGAAGCTACACCATCGTCTCTCGAGACGGACGGCTGCCGACGACGACTAGTCATCAGAGAAATGCAAATTAAAACCACAATGAGATATGGCCTCATACCTGTCAGAATGGCTACCATCAATAAATCAATAAAAAAGTTTTGGCAAGATTCTCAAAAGAGAACCCTACTGCTCTTTTGGTTGGAATGCAGATTGGTGCACTCACAGGAAAGTAGTATGGAGTTACTAAAAAATTAAAAATGAAATTACCTTATGACCCAGTGATTCCATTTCTGGGAATATATCTGAAAAAACCCAAAACACTAATTCGAAAGAATATATACACCCCATGCTCACTGCAGCATTATTTACAATAATCAAGATTTGGAAGCATCCCAAATCCCTAGACAAGTATGTAGATTAAAAAGCTGTGGTACATTTACACAATGGAATACTACTCATCTGTAAAAAGAAGGAAATACTACTCTTTGCAATAAAATGGATGGACCTGGAAAGCATATGCTATATGAAATATGCCAGTCATAGAAAGACAAGTATTATATGATTTCACTCATGAAGAATCTAATGAACAAAATAAATTAACAAAATTGAATCAGCCCCATAGAGACAGAGAACAGACTGGCAGCTGTCAGAGGGGAGGGTTGCAGGGCTAGATGAAGGGATTAACCCCTTACCCCCTTTGCCCAAAGAGAGCCAAACCTCATAGACACAGAAAATAGCATAGTGATTGCCAGAGGGAAAGCGAGTGTGAGGTGGAAGAGCATGTAGGCAGCACAAATGGTGACAGAGGGTGACTTGACTCAGGGTGGTAAACACACAACACAATATACAGATGATTTACTACAGAATTGTACACCTGAAACCTATATAATTTTATTAACCAATGTTACCTTAATAAATTCAATTAAAAAGTTTAAAAAAGAATTAGAAGATCAGCTGGTAAAGTTCCATGTATAAACCTGTTTGAATTTGATTGATAATGTTTCGCATTTAAAGGTGAAGTCAAGATAGTACTCCATTGTGTAAATGTACCACAGTTTTTTGATCCACTCACCTACAGATGGGCACTTAGGCTGTTTCCCGCACTTAGCTATTGTAAACGGTGCTGCTATGAACATAGGGGTGCATAAGTTCTTTTGAATTAGGATTTTAAGATTTTTCAGGTATAATCCTAGCAGTGGAATTGTTGGTTCAAAGGGCAGTTCCATTTTTAGTTTTTTGAGGAAATTCCATACTGTTTTCCATAGCGGCTGCACCAGTCTGCATTCCCACCAACAGTGCAGTAGGGTTCCCGTTTCTCCACATCCTCGCCAGCATTTGTTGTTTGTTGATTTGTTGATGATGGCCATTCTGACAGGTGTAAAGTGGTATCTCATTGTGGTTTTTATTTGCATCTCTCTGATGCCTAGTGAATACTATGCAGCAGAAAGAAAGAAGGAACTCCTGCCATTTGAGACAACATGGATAGAACTAGAGAGAATTATGCTTAGTGAAATAAGCCAGGCAAAGAAAGAAAAATACCATATGATATCACCTAATACAGGAAACTAAAGAACAACATAAACAAATGAACTAAATAGAACAAGGAGCAGAATAACAGTTACTAGGAGGGAGGGGGGAAGGAGAGAAGGGGGATAAGTAAGGAAAGGGTTTAGTCAAGGAACGTGTATATATGACTCATGGATATGGACAACAGGGAGGGATATGACTGTGGGAGAAGGGGTGGGCTGGGGGGGGGGGAGCAGTGGGGAAAAAATGGGACAACTGTAATTGAAAACCAAAAAATAAAATTAAAAAATATATACTAAGAAAAATAATTAAAGGTGAAGTCAAGAAGTTGCATTTTTTAATTTATCACTCATCTTTCCACAACTTCGCATCAATAACCATTAACATTTTTGTTTCTTTTCTTTTCCAGAGTAGCAAACACCATGATACTTCAATTCTAAGTACTTTAGTATATGTCTTTTAAAAATAAGAACCACTTCTTTTATAAGCACAATGTTATATTTACCCTTAGCAAAATTAATAAGAAATCCCATATCCAATATCATCCTTACTTAATTTTCTATTTCCAAAATGTTTTTTATAACTGTTTACTTTGGACCATGATCCAATCCTAATAGTTTTATTTTATTTTGTTTTGTCTCTTTTTTCTCTATCTGTTTTAGTCCTTCTATTTTCTTCCCTTCATAGACATTGACTTTTAGAAGAGCTTTAGAGCATTGTGTTCAGCATAAGGCTCATTGTTTTCTTTGGGTGTCATTTATCTGATCCTCTATCTTACATACTTCTTGTAAGCTGGAATTCATGTCAAAGGTCTTCCTTAGATTATAATTAGACTTTTGTTTTCAAGAATACTTCAGTAGCAATATTATGCACTTCTCATGAAGCATAATATAATGAGGACTCAGTCAGGTAATCTCTCCCTTGTATAATATAAGATTTCTCCTCTGTAATCAGAAAATATCAGGAGCTGATACTTGGTACTGTATGAACATTTTGTTTCCCATCCATCTTTTACCCAATGGCTTTAGCATCTATTGGTAATTCTTATTTGGATCTGTTATTTCATTGGGGATTGCAAACTGGTATTATTTCTGAGGTAAGCTTCCTCTTCTCAAATAGGTAAGCACTATAATTCCACAACCAAAAAAAATCTTTAGTTTAAAAAAAATCTTTTATTAAGGGTTAATTTATATGCAATAAAATTCACCAGTTTTTATGTGTACAATTTGATGAGTTTGACAAAATATACACAGTTTGTGACCACCACCACAATCATGATATAGAATATTTCCCACATGCCAAGTACTTCTTTTCTGTCTCCTGTAGTCCATCCCCACTTTAGCCCCTTTGTAGCCTCAGACAACTGATCTGCCTCTGGTCTCTAGAGTTTTTCACAATCAAAAGAGATCAAACAAAAGCCAGCATGTTATTCTTTCACTTAGCATAGTGTCTTTGAGATTCATGCATGTTGTTACATTTATTAATAGTTGGTTCCTTATTGTTGCTGGGTAGTTTTCATGGTATGGATGGATCTACCACAGGTTGTTTTTCTGTTTACAAACTGATGGAAATTTAGGATATTTCCAGTTTGGGGATTTTATGAATAACACAGCTATAAACATTTGTGTGCAAGTCTTGGTGTCAATACGTTTTTACTTCTCTTGGGTAAATATCCAGGAGTTGGGTTACTGGCTGGTATTTTAAGTGTATTTTAACTTGACAAGAAACTGCCAATTGGTTTTCCAAATTTTCTGTGTCATTCAGCATTCCCACCTTCCATGTAAGAGAATTTAAGGGGCTCTATATAATTTTCAATGCTTGGTATTGTTAGTCTTTCCAACAAAGTTTGCAGCATGAGGCATTTAACCCCTTCATGATTCATTACTTGATTCAGTATACACTGAATACCTATTATGTGCCTGATCCTTACCTAGGTACTGGAACACCTTGGGTATTATATTGTAAACAGACAATAGACAATTTATCCAGTAACTGATAAACTCTATCATAGCTTTCCTATATGTTCTTTTAGATTTTCTATGGAGACAATCATATCAGGAAACTATGACTAACAAATCGTTCTCTTCTTCTGGAAATACCTTCTCTACTAGGTTCCTAGAGGATTTCACTCTCCTGCTTTGCCTTCTCTTCTACTGGCTGCCACTTGGGGTTCATCTTCAACTTCTTGACTTTTTACAGTTGGAATGCCTTTCAGGATTCAATCCTTGAACATTTTTTTTCCTAACTATACTCATAACCTTAATGACCTACCCCATCTGATGGGTTTAATTTAACAATCTATATGTTATATACCATATTTTTAGCACTATAAGATGCACCTGACCATAAGACACACCTAGAGGAGGAAAACAAGAAAAAAATATTCTGAACCAAATAGTATACTAAAATATTTAATAAAATATAACAGAATAATATTTCAACCATGTAAAGTGAACAGCAATCAACAGTGGTATTAAGAACCATCATCACTGTCATTAACAAATGAGGAGAGACTTTAAGGTTTAAGTACTCTTATAGTTTTCGGGGAACCCCAAGAACTCATCATCCCTAGTGTCAGAATTTATGGGGGCCTTTAAAACAGGCATTGAGGGGAGTTAAGAGGTATCACTAGTTGTAACAGTCACTGAGAGTTTCACTATCCTAGCTACAGGTTCTAGTGGACTACCCCCAGTACCTGTTATGGCTAGTGCTACCCTTAATCCCCTCAGTGCCTGTGTTACTACTAGAATAGTGACTCCACCATAACTCTCTTTATATACTACAAATTCAGCATTTATGGCTGCTCACCTAGTTACTGCTGGCCTCCTCATACAGAAATCTGGTGTGCACTGGAAACTTTATGGAGGTCGATGAGATAGCTGTAGCATCTAATGGAACCAGAAGCCAGTAGCCAGCTGAGAACATGTTACTTCAGCTCCACCCATCTGCCTCTCATGATTGGCAGAGCTTAAGACACAGTGATTGGTGATTGGAAGTGGTTCTACTGACACAGACCCCACCCAGTGTCAAAGACAATTGGCAATTGGCACTGTGCCTCATACCCATTATTAGCCTCAGCTAATTCGACAGGTCAGCGATTTTAGCTGGGAGTGTCAGGCGGCTCTCTGTACTCTCCCAGGTCCCAGGTGATGGGCAGAGGTGGATGGCAACTGACCAGATGCCCTGAGATTCAGCAGTAAATTGGGACATTTAAGCGTCCCCAGGGGTTTCGCGTGGGCCCACCGCTTCCTCTTCTAACAGCTGTCGCCACCGCTGACAGGTCAGGTAATACACATCATTGTCTGTGATGCCATATTTGCTCCATAAGACGCACAGAAATTTCCCCCCACTTTGGGGGGAAAAAAAGTGCGTCTTATGGAGAGAAAAATACGGTACCTACCAAATTTACGTCTTCACCCTGGACTGGTACCCTAACACGATACTTGATTATTTATTTGACTGCCTACTTAATATCTCATTTTGGTTGGTAAACATCAATAATGACAATAACAAACTCCAACACAAACCCCACTAACAATAAACTCACCATCACATGTATTTATATGGTGCTTAAGTTGGGGACTAATCTAAGATCTTTAAATAAATTAACTAGTTTTAAAATTTAACTTAATAGGCACCCCAGTCTTAACACATCCAAAACGGAGCCCTTGTTTCTTCCACCAAAATTTATTCTATCCCATTTAGTCTTCTTCATTTTAATTAATAGCATCTCCATCCTTTTGGCTGCTAAGGCTCAACACTTGTAGTTATTCTTTAATCCTTCCTTTTTTTCCCTCCCATGCCCCATTCTGAACAAATTTTATTGGTTCTAGATTCAAAACACTCCCAAATTTCAATCAGTTCTCATTATCCTTCTTGCTATGGCCCTGTCCACACCGTGCCTTCTCACAAAGATTCCTGCAATAGCCTAATAACAGATCTACCCCTTCCCTCATTTTCCTCCTGTAATTAATTCACAACGTGGTAGCCAAAGTGATTCATTAAATAAAAGTCAGATCATAAAACTTATTTGCTCACAATTCTCTGTGTCTGTGTCCTCCCATATAATTCAGAGTGAAAACCGGTTCTTAAGTTGGCCTTTTAGATCCCCCCCACAATGATATGTTCTTTAAGCCTCTCAGTTAAACCTCTTGCCTCACTGTGTTCCATTCTTTCTGCCTCATTGCTGTTTCTAGACCTCACCAAGCATATCTAAGTAGTTGTCCTAGACTTATATTCACTTACTGGGGAAAGTAACACTTGAACCTCAATTTACCTCACCTATCAAGTTACAGTGATGTATGTGATTTTAACCCTCAACTGTAAATGAAAACTTCACACCATCAGTATTCATGGAGTGCTCATTGTGCTGTTGTAAGCACCACTGGGCTATAAAATAAGTGGAAAACACAATTTCTGTCTAGATAAGTGGGTGCTTAATATGGCCTGGCCACATTTCTCAGCTACAGAATTAGCAAAAATAATGATTCAATTAGAATTTTAAATTAAACTCTATTCAGTTTCTACAGTAAAGTATACCTCTGACACCTATCTGAATAAATGGCTTATAATTTTTTCCCTTCAACTTTTAAACTGGTGATTTGTTTACCCAACAAATTATTTCCCTGACAAATATGTCCTGTGTCATTCAGGATAACTGAACATTCCCCAACACTTGAGGAAAATGTACAAAACCAGGAATAATTCAATTGGCTGTATTCTTTATGCTTTAAGACTTGCTTATGTATATGTAGGACTACTGTTACTTTTATTATTTAAATTTTTTGCCATAATCCTTATAAGCCTATCACTAGTAGAAACATGTGGTTATGCTAAACTGGTGTATAAAATATGTCGAAGTATAAGATTGAAAGGAGCACACTATTTCACCTACAGAGTAAGGCTATTTTAGTTTTAAAAGTATCAGTTTTAGAATTACTTTCTAATAAAAGAGCATTAATTTAAAAGGAATATTTCCATGAGAAAATGGAAAACAATATGATAATTCTTTAAATTAAAAATGAAGCTAACCTGAGTTCAGCATTTTCCTACCCAAAGCAGGTTTTCATTTTGTCTCCAAAATGCCAACAGGAGGCAAAGGGCCCAGCTTCTTTTCCAATTATAGGCCAGTTCTCCCTCCATAAGCTTTATTCCCAAAGGTACTTGGGAACCGACTTCTGACTCAGAAGGACTGTTAGTTCCAGCTCTTACCTGCCAATTACAATAATTTGGATATCTCTGCCAGTCTCCAGATCAACCTGATGATAAGATTACAGGACCTGTTTGTTTGGTTCATTAGCAGAAATTCGTTCCACCCAGACACAGCAATGGGGGGTTGGGGGTGGTGATGGGGTGGGCGTATACCGTGGGCCCACCAGGATGGATTGGTTTTTCTTACTAGGAAGTGGGGAAGGAAAATACTATTTCCTCTTTGGGATCCCCATTTCCCCTTTGAATTCCTCTGTTGGTGTAGACAACAGAAGCCTCTAGACTCCCCTCTCCACAATCCGGATACCGGTTCTTGTCACCCACTTGCCCCCTCCTCCCCTCGCCTTCTCCCCGCACCCACAGGCTTCCCAAACTCCAGCTCCAGTCAGAGATTTGTCAGAACCATTCGGTTGAGACTGATTATGATTGCAGCAGATGGGCTGTATTTGACAGCCTGATCCTAAGCAGCTTCTGATGGGAGGGGAGGTGGGTGGTGGCGGAGGGGCGGGGAGGGGAAGAAGGTGGGGGGGGGGGGGGCGGGAATCTATGGGCCGAGCCGCCTAGAATGAGCGCACCAGCGCAGCCTGTCCAGGAGCTCCTGGGCAGCTGTTTAACACGCGCCTCCAGGAGGAAAGTGGCACACAGACCCGCGGGGCTCCCAGAACGCCAGTGAAACGTCCCATTGCCTAGAGGGTGTGGAAACACCAGGAGGCAGGCGCAGGGGGGACCAGTGGAACACAAAGCGGAAGAAAGCGAGGGAGCGTGCTGTCCTGGCTACCCCGAGCTGTGGGCTGGCTGTGGAGCGCGCGTGACCCAGGCTACCTCTGCGCGCTCTGGGCATGGCAAGTTTGCCAACTCCGGCCTCTGCGGCCAGTGCCTTGCTGATCCCGAAGTGACAGCACTGCAGGCTCTGCCCCTAGGAGGGTGGCGCCCACCCAGACGCAGACCCACTGCAAAATGCTCCAGCACAGGCCAGGTAAGGAGACGTCAGTCCTCTCCCCTTCCGGACGCGACCCCAGCGCAAGGCTGCCCTGAGCCTCTCCCGGTTCCTTTGCTCCCACTAATCCCTGCTGTCTCCCTGCTTCTGTTACTCCCTCCGTGGTCTCCTCGGTCCATCTCTGCCCTCTACCGCCCTCTCTCACTGTTGCCCTTCTTTTCCAAAACCTTACCAACAGCAGGGGGAGAAGTTCGGAAGGTGGCGCGAGGTTATGGGCTCCCTTTCCTGCGCTTCAGCGCAACTGGACACCCCAGGCTGGAGGGCGGGTGGGTGGGAATGTGTGCTCTCATCCACCTTCCCGATTCCACGCAGTCCTTGCCTAGCACAACACATGCACCCTTCTTTGCACCTGTGGGACCTCTCTTTTGTGCTGCAAGTACAAATGAAAACACGTGCACGTGGAGACACAACTCCCTGTTGGCATCCTTCAGAGACTCCTGAAGGGTACGGGCGTGGAAGTTGTGGCAGGCAGTAGGCAGGTCTTGAGTACCCTGACCCTTCCAAACACAGAACCGGTGCCTCTCCTGCCCCTTGGCCTTGGCTTCAGCAGAGAGAGGTACTTCCAAGAGCCTGGGGAGGCTGCTATACTTGGCAGGGACATTGCTGTGCCACCAGAAACCCCCACCTCCCAACCTCTGTGCCACCAGAAACCCCATCCCCCACCCCAGGCGCCAGCAGCCTGGACCACTGCCTGGCCTGGCTCCAGCAGCATGTGCCTGCCTCCACTTGCCAAGGTAGCTACCTACCCTCTCTCACCCCCATCACCAGTGGTCCCTGACCTTGTCTACCCAACAGCTCAGGTCCTTCAGCTCTGGCCACCCCTCCCTTGCTGCTGCTGCTTCAGCTCCCCAGGAGCTATGAGCATGTGCCCTGTTGCTACTGGCAACTGCCTCTTCAGAAAGCTCAGCCCCCCAAAGAAGCTTAATGCTGATTGATGGGCAGAAATACAATATTTTCTGGAGCTTAGCAGGTGCTGGCGCAGGGGGCCTCCCTGCTGCTGGAGCCCTTTAGCCTTTAAACTGAAGGGTAGTTGGCAGTCTTCCTTCCCTCCTAGGCCCCGCCCTGTCATACCCCTTAGTAAAAAGGGGCCATTAAGATATCCTCATCACCTAGGGTGACATTCAGTGCCAGCGTTTGCTTTCTGGAGAAACCGGCAGCCGCCTCGGAGTTTCCCTTCCTACTCTCAGGCTTCTGTTGAGTCAGATAAATGAGGCCCTCATTCCTGGACACTATCATCTCTTTTCTGTTTTCATTGCACACGTCCTCACCTACCCCTTCCTACACATAGGTACTTAAAATGGATCAACTCTTTAATAATCAGAACTATTCCATCAAATACTCATGAAAGCGTTTTCAAAAATAATTCATTTCATACCAATACTTCTTCCTCAGCTTCTCTCCTCTCCCAGAACCTGCCATTTCCACCCCTAGGATGACCTGGTCAGGGATAAGCCTGCACTTGGAATGCTCAGTGTTGACACAACCTTTGCTGCTTCTCTGTATTTTCATTTTAGTCCCCTCAAACTCATTGCCCCTTCCTTTTTCAGGGATGACAGCCTCCTCCTTTAGGCCATCTGAATTAATACAAATGATCTGGGCTAATAGAAATACCTTCCCCAACCTGTACTCCTTTCCTCCCTCCTCAGTAGTGACTACAAAGGCACAGATTTCATTATCAAAGAAATTATCTCCAGGAGAACTTTTTGTTCCACCCTGTTTTTTTCTCAGCACCCCCATGTTTTTTGGCAGAGTTTTTTTTTCCATTATCTAAATTGTCATGCTTAGCTCTATTTTGCCTGTTGACATTAATTTGAAAAACTTTGTGATGTTTTAACATCGGTTATTTATTCATCCCAACAAAATTTGGAGAGGCCCTGCTGTGTTGGGTACCAGTGTAGGGTGGGAATGAAGTAAAAGCAAGGCCCAAATGGCTATGAACATTTTAAAACCCACATACCACTGGATTGTGGTTATTGCTATGAGAGTTAATATTATAACAGCACACTACATTTGATCAGGACTTTACAGTTTACAGAAGGCTTTCATAGGCATTATCTCCTTTAATCCTAGCAACAGGAAATTTAAATAGCAGGGATTCCACCAAAAGGCCCAGTAATGCTCATCAATCCTGCTTAACCAAAAAGAAAATGAACCTTGAAAATCATCCCAACAGCTGATGGAGCTTTAAAACACAGAATAAACAATTCAGAAGAAGCTTATGAAGCTTAGTTACAGGAATGTAGCTTGGAGAAGATAAGCGAAATGCATGTAACATGCACATTTCCAGGAAGACGTTATGGGAGGAAACTCCATCCTAAGACTGTGGTCCCCCTAGTGAGCCGCTGGCTGCTGAAGGTGGAGACTTTCCAAGGTTCTGGACTGTTGCCTTATGCTAGGATCTAAAATAGGATGAAGTGTTAGCACAGAGTTGCTGGGAGACTAGAAAATTAAGCAAAATGAGTAGGCATTGAAGTTATTTTCTTTAGCTACAAGGCATTCTTGAGATGTTTGCAGGTTCCTACTACATGTACTTTAGATATGGAACAGTTTTCTGTACTTAGAACATAAACAAAATGATTTTGCATACCTTGTCTGTGCCATATAAGGTTAATCAAGGTTGGATTATTTTTACCCATTACTTTGAAAACTGGAGATATCTCAGGTGAATAAGTGGCACTTTCTCTTTTTTATTACTTGTAGTCATTTACCACTTAATGACAGATTTGTTTTGTAAAACATGTCCTTAGGTGATTTCTTTGTTGTGTGAACATCATGGAATGAGTGCATTTACACAAAGCTGATGGCACAGCTGTACCTGCACTTGTATGTGCTATACTTTCATACAACAGGCAGTGCAGCAGTTTTGTCTGTGCCAGCATCACCACAAGCATGTTAGTAATGTGTTGAGCTACAATGCCACTACTGCTACCATGTCCCCAGGTGATAGGGATTTTTCATCTCCTTTATATTCTTATGACACCACTATCCTATATGCAGTTCATCAGTGACAAACACATTGTTATTTGGCATATGACTGTGTAGGGAAAATGTGCAGAAGGCATGGATGTACCTCTGTTCATTTTCTCATTTCCAACATGAAGGGTAGCCGTTTTTCACTTCTCAGCTGTGAGTATCTTTCATGAGTTCTCTCCAAAAAACTGATACTTATAAAATGTGGTTGGCATTTCAGATATGCTAATGCTCTTATTTATCATTTAGAAAAGTTTTATGAAAAGAAATTTTGCAAGCAAGGTGGTATATCATGCAGAGCTTATTATGGTGACAGGCTGCCTGTGGGTAAAACTAGGTAACAGACAAACCAAGATGTTAATAATAAATTAAGGTCTGTTTATTAGGGAAGAATAGAGATACTCAAGAAGCTCTTTATGTTGAGTACCATTAGGATTTGTAGACATACAGCAATTTATTTATTTATTTTTTTGGTGGAGAATTTGTTATTCATGCCTACTATAGCTGTCACTCAGTATCCACAGGACATTTTGGTTCCAGGACCCCAGCAGCTATCAAAGTCCATGATGTTCAAGTTCCTTATGTAAAGTGACATCATTTTGCATATACAATAACCTACGCACATTTTCCTGAATACTTTGTCAACTGAGGGTTTTTGGTGCTAATTCAACAAGAACCCCTACTTTGGGATATGGTGAGGAAGGAAACTTTATTCAATGCAGACAGCTCAATTGTGATACAGCAAGAGAACAGCACTGCTGTGGAACAGCTCGAGTGTTCCAGCTAAGTCATGAAAAAGTACAGCATGGCTCTGAAGTGGCCCT
The DNA here is from genome assembly GCF_987537825.1 of Furipterus horrens. NCBI lineage: Eukaryota > Metazoa > Chordata > Mammalia > Chiroptera > Furipteridae > Furipterus > Furipterus horrens. Next base: position 129,853,219 of record NW_028327171.1, on the reverse strand, counting down.
GGGGCCAGGCCCCTCTCCAGCCAGGCACTTGGTCTACTCTGGTCTGCTCCACCTGTTCTGGTCCAGTTCACTCCATTCTTCCCTGTGCCAGGCTGCTCCAGCCAGGGAAAGGCAGTTTTAGGTAGAAAGGGAAAGTGCACTTCCTGAACCAGAGGGGAGCTAACTTACATAGGCAGAAGTTCCCATCCAGGGTTGCTGACTGATCCCTCCTTATTCAGTTTAATTGGTTCAAAAGGCACTGTCCTGGTTGGTCAGAATGGAGCTGCTTTGATTAGTTGGTGAAGATGTGATGGGGATATAACTGTACAGCTCCAATTGGATGGGGAAAGCCTCAGTTCTATTGGCTGAAATAGGATTCCATGAACTCCTTTATAAAGGTTGGTTCAGATGGTAGGAACATACTGTAGGAAAGTCATTCAGTGCAGGAGGCAGGCAGCAAAGCAGAGGTTTCTCCCTGAAGTGCAGTCTGAGTGAGAGGCCCCTTATAGAAATGGCTGCTATGCTCTTTTATTGTTCTGTTTTGTTTGTTTGTTTGTTTGTTTGTTTTTAATTTGAGCCCAGTGAGCCACCAGAAGTGCGTCTTAGTAGGTATCTTCCTTCTTAGGACTTAGTAATCTCTAGATTACTTGCATACCTAATGCAATGTAAATAGTTAATATTGTATTGTTCAGGGAATAATGACAATAAAAAGGTCTGTACATGTTCAGTATAAATGCAAGCATCATAGGCCTAACTACATAATACTTAGCCATTGTAGTGCATAGTACATGTTAGCGACAATGTAACTTTTTTCATGTACTTTTCATCTGCCTTTGGTTGAATCTGGAATGGAAGGTTGAATGTATCCTGTATTTGGCTTTTCTGTGTATTATTGTCATTCTTAGACATCATAACATCTTACTTTAGAGCTCTTTAGAGCTGAACTTACATCATTAGGTTGGTTGAAAGTCAATGAAAGTCACATTTCATATATATATATTTGGGAAGTTATATTGGACCTAGTGAGCTCTCCTCTGACAGCAGACTTCATCATCTTCTGCTGGAGCCCCAAGGTTTTCAAATGAAGTTTAGAGAGAGGTGCAGTTGATTCCAACTTTAGGCATACTTTTCTGATTTTTCTATTTTATATGAGAGACTTGAGTGGAGAAAAGTTGTGGGTACTTTGATAATGGCTAATGTCACCCGATTCGAGGATGTCAGTCTTTCCTGTAACTCCCTAAGCTAGGGCTCCATTATTTGTGCATTTGTTCAGTGAATATTCGTTGAGAATTGTTAGAGAACAGGCTCTGTACTCCAAGTGTCCTTTCTTTCTCTGCAGAACTATGCTATTTAATGCTTAGCCAATAGGCATGTTCCTTTCAAATACCTGATAGTTTTGTCCTTTGAGGTTCCTGTAGGTATAGTTTAAAGAAGTAGAAGAGAACAGTTTAGAGGCTTTCTTGCTTCAGTGGAGTACTATGGTATTGCTTCTGCCTTCAACTGGTGTTGCTTCCTAGAAGTTACAATTTTCCACCTTCTTTTTCCCAGTGAAATCCATTTTTACATATGCCCTCCGGCTTAGATTTCTCAGATAGCAAGTGGCAATAGATTAAGTGAATAGTCCCTGTGAATCTGTTGGTCATCTGAGAGAACATAGCTGTTGCATATTGGCATGAGCATGACCTATGGAGGGTGATGCCAGGACCTAGATTCTCAAGTGGGAAGGGTTTAGAGAAAGGGAGGGAAAATAATCACGTTATGCTGTGCTGGCAGATGCTGGAAAGAAGTAATAGCACTTGATGCTCTCAGTGAGACTGTGGCCTCTAAGTGGGCTGTGAACTCAGAGTGTTCCTGCAACTGCAGGTTTCACAGCACTTGGGAGTCTTGGGGAGCTGGGCTCAAATCCTGATACTATCATTTACTACTGATTAGTCTCTTTAACTAACATCAGTTTCCTTATCTATAAAATAGAAAAAAAAATGTGTATGTTTATATGTTGTTAAGAGTAAAATCTGATACAGATCAAGGGCTTAATGCCCAAGAAGATGCTATTTGCTATGGTCTCAGTGTTATTTTCATATTTGTTGGTAACTAATAATACTGCCCTTTTCATATTTACCTCATCTCTGAGCTGTCTCTGAACACCCCACAGAAAACAACTATTATGGGAAAGTTACAGGTTAGCAATTACAGGCACCTTTAGAAGGAGCACTTGCTTCCCACAAGTATGATGGGAGATGATACCCAGTCTGTCTTTGAGGTGCAGAGAGACTAACCTACAAGATAAACCTAGAAAATTTCACTTAACATTAAATTCATCAAATGCCTGTGAGACACACTGTGTGGAGATGCAAGGGTTGTAGCGATGTCCTCAGCTTTCAAGCTGGAAAAGAGGAGGGGGTGACATGATAAGAAATAATAATAACAGCATAATAATAGCAAGCATCATTATAATAAAGACACTTGTTACATACCAAGCCCCAGTGTGTATCAGACAGATTCTTTATGAAAACAGCGGTCTTGATATCTATGAGACAGATGTCATTTTCTCTGTTATAAAGATACTATATAATAAGGTGAAGTTAAGAATTATAATGGTGTTATTAACAAAATACTGTGGTTGCAAAGGAGTGAGTTGTCTTTGCCAGATAAGCCTACCTTGGGTGGTTTTTGCTGGTGCTTTGAATGAATTATTTGGAAATATTGAATATACATTATCCCTGGTTGTATTTGGGTTCAGCACTCTCTTGAGCCCTTGCACTCTGTTCAAAACATTGTAAAAATGAGAGAAAGAAAAAACTGAGCTTTGTTCATTGGCCAGCAAGGAATTTATTCTCTACCCTTTCTCAGATTTTTGTTCATTTTCATTGCAATTCTCCAGGGATAATTTCTTATTCGCTTCCCTTGGAAGGTTCTTTCACAGTCTAAAGACCACATTATCATCAATAACTTTTCTGAGTTATTTGTTTGTTTCTATGAATATGATTTAGGCTACCAAAATTTTCTCTAATTTTATTCATATCAAGCCTTATGCACATGCGTACGTGTGCAGGTATCAAAGAGTAAATGTGGCATTGTGAACAACACAGATTAGTTCAGCCCACAGGCATCTTAGTTAAATGTAGTTCACAACACACATTTTACCTGGTGCAAATTTAGATCAAGTTGACTTCCTCCAGGCTATTCCTCTCTTTCTTTCTTTCTTCCTTTTTCTTTCTTTCTCTTTCTTTCTCTTTCCTTCTTTCTCTCTTTCTTTTCCTTCCTTCCTTCCTTCCTTCCTTCCTTCCTTCCTTCCTTCCTTCCTTCCTTCCTTCCTTCCTTCCTTCCTTCCTTCCTTCCTTCCTCTCTCTCTCTTTCTTTTACCTAAACACATTGATATTCTAATATTGTGGTGCAGTTTTCCCTACCTCTTCCTAAGTGAAATGTGTCCAACTCAGCTGACACTCTCCTTTTTTTTCTATTGAAATTATATAAGATGGGCTATATTCTTAAATTTCTGGAGTGGTGCTTTTATCTTTTGCCTGAATTACTGTAACATGAAAGGGGAATCACATAGGCTCTCTAAATATTTTGTGCATATGAATTTTAATCTTTAATAATGATATTTTTAAAGGAAACATGTTTAACTCAAGAAGGATAGATTGATTTTTACAACTCACCATCCACTGTGTTCCAGTTTAAAGGAATTACTACACGAAAAACTTTCAGCCAGACACGGAATTTCTATGCATAACCAGAAGACCTCCTTTTCTACCTTATTTCATTTACTTGTTCATTCATTAATTGACTCTAATGAAGATCGTTAAGTGTCTACCATGTGTCAGGAAATGCCTTACATTTAGAATAACTGTGACCAGTGTCCATTATTCTAATACTAGACAGTTAGCAACAAAAAGTCATTAATTCTTAAAAGAAATAAGTAAACAAAAGAAACATACAAGTTTGACACTGCATATTTCTGCACATTTCTGCTTTTGGCAGCTTTTAGGTATTACTTATTTTAGGGTATCTCATCCTCAGTACTTTAATATACTATTTTAAATTGTTATTTCATTTCTCTAACACTTCCTGAAGGTAGGAACCTTAGTTCCGCCATAATGCAGACTTTATCCTGATTTCCCCTGAGATGTTTCCAGTTGTTTTTGTTGCTCAGTACTCAATGCCTCATAGGTATTCAATAAATAGCTGTTGCATAGTGGTCAGGAAGAAAAGGAAAAAGTCACGATATTCAGGAACTTACTGTGTTAGGAATTAGAAAATCATCCGATTTAGGATTTACATACACACCAAAAGGTTTGTCCTTTTACTCTTCTTCCTGAAAATTATCATGTCCTCCTTAGATCTGATTAGCGAGTATTTTCTCTTTTCCTCTAGACAATCCATTTTAGGGTTTGGTGTACATGGCCTTGTGTCCATAGTTTCTCCTTAGACATTTAGCACTGGTGATTATTATACAGAAGTTCGGAATCCTGTGCTTCTTTGTGAATGTCCCTTATCCACTTTGCTGAATTATGATTACTCTGAGAATTTTATTCTGCCTTAATGTGATCTTCCCCTTCCTCTTCCTACACTGACATATTTGGAGAAATCCACCTTATTTTCATGAAAATATATCATTTATTTAACACTTGCACTGCACAAGACCTTATCCCAGATTTCATGAATTCATGAAATCATTATGAAATGTTATTAGTTATGTTAGTCATAAAATTAGTTATAAAGTACAAATGCCTTTAAGGAGTTTATAATGCATTTGGAGAAAAGGGACATAGACCTATAAGGTACCAAAAACACTTAGTGTGGAGCTGGTGAAGTAGAAAGAGGAAATCAGTGTAACAGGTTGGAAGATGAAGTGATGCATGAGGGGCCTCCCAGGGTAAGGAGAACATGAGCTGACCTCAGTTGGACTTAGACATGAGGAGAGAGAGGCAAGAGATGGCTTGCACTCAGGCCCTGACATGTGCACTTGAGCAGCCCTAGAAGAGGAGTGGGGACTAATGATGGGGAGTTAGTGGGGACCCATTAATATGGGTCAGCTCATGCACACTGGACAACCTGGATTTTATCCTTTGTGCTAGAATTTCCCAAGACTTCCCTCCTTGGAAGAGCAGTTCTGCTGAGTGTTGTAGGTGTGTTAGTCAAAACAAGTTCCCATAGTTGAAAACTAAGAAAGCTGAGAGGATGTTTTAAAAACAGTTCTCTCTTGAAAAAGCTCTCAGAGGCTTTAATATGCTGATATGCATTGTTAATCTCTAAAACTATCCCCAAGTATTTTTGATCACTCAATCCATTTTTTATTGGAGCATCTTGGGAGAGTAGTTTTCTGTGGTGCCTATTTTGGGAAATGCTATTGGAGGCCATTGATGATTTTGATTCAGAGACTATATGGGTGAAAGGTATTAGGAATGTGAATCTGCAGTGGGGCAAAGTGGGATCTAAGGAGGGAGCACAGGATGATTAGGAGACTGGCTCTGTCCAGCAGGACATAATAATGGCCTGGATTGGGGCAGCCTGAGAATGGAAAGAAAAGGAAAGGATAGATTTGATGAGTTTTAGGGTACATGAGCCCCACTTTTTTAATGATCAAATTAAAAAGTGTTGCCAAAATGGGGGAATCAAGCATGGCTCTAAATTTTTAGATTCTTTTGCATTAGGAGCCTCATGTAGCAAACTCTCTATAGATGTGTGAACTTCTGTATCTTCTACCTGCCAGTCAAAAGCAATGAAGTACTCCAACTGTACTCCAAACTTGAGACAGAGGTGTATTTGAAGACACACACTATTCTGGGTGGTTCTCTGTAGCCAAAATGCTTCCTCAGTAAAGATGCACTAAAACATTGCCCCAGTATTTCTAGCCACATGTCATGCACAATGCTGCCATAAGTGACTGTGCAGTCATTGGAGCTCCCTGCACTGGTGTGTGGCCTATGTATGCCAAGGGAGTGTCTGCAACACAGAGAAGAAAGAGACCCCACTGTTGAGAATCTGATTCCTTGTCTGGCTAAGGACATTTTTTCCCCCTCATCATGGGGAGCTTTATTAAAAACTACAGTGAACACAGTGTAAAAGTCACATAGATTTTGCTGCCAGTTCCCTTGAGTTTATTCATCCCTAGAGATGCCAAGATTTCAGCATATGATGTTGAGTCCCATCATTTGTTTGGTCTCTAAGGACTGGACTATAGGTCTGTTCTCAGTCTTCACATTCTGTTTAATCTGTGTGCAGGAAGTTATGTATCTGGCTTTTGGTATTCTCATGAGATCACACAGAACAATGATTTTCCTTTTCCTATGATTATTTTATATTTTTGAGAAATGTTCTTAACACATCTTTCTAAAATAGGCAGTGGCATAAGCCAATGGTATAAAATGAAAAACTTTGCTGCTTTTAATCTAGAATCATTCATCAGAGTAATCAGTTAATTATAATAAGCTTCCCAGTTTTCTTACATGTTTATGAATATATGTGCATTAAGCTCTTAATTAATAACTGATCTATTGTTTACATTTACTTCTTTCCATTTCTATACCTATTGCACCTCTGTTCATGTATTTGGGAGATTGTAAATTATTCAACATAGTAGTAATCATTCGTGTGAATATTTCTAAATATTTTTCTTTCTGGTTTGGAATTCCATAAAGTGCCTTAATCCTTTTGATTCTCCAGATATGTTGCTTATTTGCACTTCCCATGGCCTTGCAAACCCTGAGTTATGTTTCTATGTCCTTCTTGCTCGACAGATCTCTGCCCATTGGTGTCTTGTTGTTAAATTAACTGTATTATGTAGGCATACCAGTATCCCATACCAGTGTCAGGCTATAGAAGTTTACATCAATGCCTGAATTCTTCTTTTGGCTGTCTGTGTTGGCTAAATTTACTGTGTACTAGCAAACTTCCTCCCTTCCTTTTGTGAGTAGAGATTATGTGTGCTCCATGAGTCTGTTATAGACTGATGGCTATTCAGGGGAAAGATGGGACAGATATGAGGTATCCAGCCTAGTTGCCCAGCTATCATCATTGTTTGGTTAGTTGCAGTAAAATGGACTTCTGTTGCTACGTGAATCTAGGCGAGAAGCCATGGAGGATGAGGGATACAGAGAGAGGGAACAGCCCAGGAGAGACCATGCTGGACACAGGTGTGAGAGAATGGTTTCTGGTGTGCTGCGTTTGAACAGGAGCATTGGCTTTGTCTTAAACTACAGAATATGTTTTTGTTTCAGTTTATTAACTGTAAAATGATCACCAATGCATGTGAAATAATGATATTTCATCTACATATATGTTCACATTCATTTTCTAATTACCTGGTTACAATACACTAAGGATTTTCATATTTATCTTTCTTTTTTAAAACCACAATTGAACATACTTTTGAGAATGTTACTTTGACTTTTTACATATGGATTTAAGAGTATTTTTCAGAGTCTCACACATATTACTTGATAAAAAAAAACATGAACAATATGTTATTAATATTCATAACAATATATTCATAATAATAAAATAATTGTAACAGCATTTTAAAAAGGTTGAAACAAAGACATGCCAAATCAAACATTATCACTCTACAGTAGTTATTTTATGGACACCGCTTTCCCTAATGGGGTTCTTAATTGTAATACAGGATTTAACTGGCTTCCTACTTATAGTTTCAGTTTTTATATGATTAGTTTAAGAAAAGTGGGTAAGGTTCCCCTTTTCTTCAGTGAACAAATAAGAATGTCACCTAAGTATAACCATACACATGTATTATACACATTATATATTAGCATAAAGATGAGGATCATTACCTAGAAACTAAATCACATGTTGAAAACTTATATTATATTTTTAACTTGGTTTATTTAAAACATTTATTATGGTGTTAAACAGATTGCTTCATAAATCCTAATTTATCTGTTGTTCCTTCCACTTTGATATAGCAATCACAATATTTGGTTTATTGTATTTCCCTCTTTTTTCTCACTATAATACACATAGGTTTATCCTCTGTCCCCATTTTACAGATAAAGAAACTGAAAGTAAGAGTGTAAATGACCATTCCAATGGCACAAAGTTTGAATAGGCAAAAATAGAATTCTAACCCAGGGCTTCTGCATCTGAGACATTGGCTCCCCATCTTGGCTCCATTCTGGGGATGAAATGGAATGAAGGTGAGGGTGACAGGTGGGAGTGGCAAGGAAGTATAATGAGTGGAAGTGTTGAAAAGTAGAGTGGAGAAGTAGATAAGGTGTGGACTCTCAGAATGTTTCCCAATTCTGCCACTTCTACTTCGTGAATTCTAGCCTTTAACTTCACTGTTCTATTGCTTTCTTTTGGAGGGGGGAGCGCAGGATATACTGTCTATTCCATGGAATAGGGAAGAGTAATAAATGCCTTAACACTTTGTAGGCTTGCCATCACTGTTAAATGAAATAAATTATGTAAAGGGTCCAGCAGAGTAGTTGATTGTTAAGACAGGGTAATTCTTTTTTCCTCTTTCCCTATATATCTTAAGAATGTGCTTTCTCAGGCCCAGGGCTGAGTATGGGCTGTGTTGTGAAATGCATTGAGCACTGTCCGTGTGCTTGTGTCCTCATGAGTGTAGAAGGGTGAGGGGTGCTTGCCAGGTTTCCCACCAGGACGTCTGTGATGGTTGCTCACTTCACAGAGAGGCACCTTTGGGAAGGTGAGCCTCTTTACCCTGAAACACAAACCTGATTATTCTGCTAGAGGGCCAGTGATACGAATGAACCTCTCTGTCCAAAATGCAGCCAGCCAGGTCTTGTTCTCACATGCCACAGAGGTCACAGCCTGTACACTCACGCCAGCTCACCACCTTCTTGAGGAGGATGGTGGCTTGCTGTTGTAAAAGGCTGCACCAGCAGATTATTCTGGACATTGGAATGAATTCCTCTAGCAGCATGTCAGTCCCAAATTTAAACTGGCAGGCATCATGTAGTAGGACTTGAGACATCTTCCAGCCCCTCTTTTTGGCTGGCATGGAAAGGGAGCTTTCTCCATTCATGTCTGGTGATGATTCCAGGCACCCTGGCTCTGGCTTAGCCCATTCCCACCAGGGTGTAGGGAAATGGTACTGCATCTTCCTTTACCTCAGTCAATGTCAGGGCTGAAGAAATGTGTCCTGGAGTTTAAAAGTGACTGGTTCATGGCAGCAAGCTATGTTCACAGGTCTCTGGTGTTCTGATCAGGTGGCATCTGGCAACACTGAGAGGGGCCCAGCTTCAGCCAGTGACAGGACATCTGTGAGTTCTGATGTTGTTGGGCGGTTGCGTTTTTGTGTGTCTGCTCGGCTGTAACTAGAACTGAACCCTGTGGTGAGAATGGAAGCTTAAAGAATCTTTTTCTTCCACTTCTAGGCATGGTTATATCAAAACCCAAATGAGCAGAAGGAAAAGTGATTTTATAACTTTACTGCTAGGGTCTCTCCCCTCATTGCTAATACACATCTGTCATGTCTGAAAACCAAGCTTGTGTTCTGCTGTTTGTTTAATCAGATGTGGGGATTAGGCTGTCATCATTCTCTGAATAATGACACTTCAGGTATTAGAAGGACATGATTAACTCACTGCACCTATCTTCCTTCTACATTCTGCAGTTCCAATTTTGAACTCAAGGTCTGTGAAGTAAGTTTTTCCTAAAGAAATTAAAATAATATTTTAGCAGGTTATGGCCAAGGCCAAACAGGAGGAGACTTCTTTATAGTTTCAGGGTCTAAGACTTCCATTTCACAGAACCACTCAAATCAACCAAATGGAGTTGATTATTCATGGGGCAGAAATATACATCTTATCATATCTGGTCTTCATTGCTATTAAAAGGACTAAGCTTTTAAAAATAAATATTAAGAGTTCATGTTTCTCTATATACACTGATTTCATTTGCATTTTCTAAACTTTACATCAAAATTCTTATTGGATAGAAAATTTCTGTTTTAAGGTAAAGTGCCTTGCATAGTAATAATGAATAATTTTGTATACTTTTTATTTTCTTACATCTGCTTTGTGTTGTTTACTCTGCTCAGTGTTATTGTTTCCTTTAAAACCCTGTGCCTGGCAAATTCACCAAATGAGGACCAACACATTTATGCAAGGCCTAACCTGTCCTGGGAAGGTCTGACCTGTCCTTGGGGGAGCTCAATGGCAGTTATGGTCTCAGTCAAAATATATACATTTGTCTGTTTTCTGTTCAACTGCTCTGACTATGACTTGCAGCAGATATTTGCTTTCAAGGCTAAAAATAAATAAATCTGAGAGAATTTGTTTTCAGTGTGGGTTCTTTTCCACTGGGGAATTAGCAGGAAGCAAGATGCCCAGGAGGGCAGAGGCTGCCTAAGAAGCAGATGGCCTTGTCCTCTGCTTCCCTCTGAAGTCTCAGGAGGCGTGCCTGGCGTGGTCTCTTAGCACCCCTTACATGTAGCATGTGCCCAGATGCATCTTTGCTCTGAGACTCTGAACTCAGCCAAGGAAAACATCATGTCCATCCCCATGGTAGATGCCAAGGGGAAGACCGAGGGCTCAGCCATGCAAAGTTTCCCCTAGAAATGAACTGTGAAGTGGGTCATCACGCTCTGCCTGGCCCCACTAGCTTGGGGCCTGGGCTGCTTAGTAGCCTGCCCACCGGCAGGCCGTGGGGCTCCGCCTCCTTGGGGCTGTCCTGACAGCCCATGTCCTCCATTCCCAACGGCCCGTTTCTCTTCATTGACCTGCTTCATTGAGGCAGTGTTCAGTGTCAACTCAATGAGAGAAGAGTAGTTTCTAATAAAGGTTTATCACATAGCAGTGAATTAATATATACTCTGCCTGGCAAGCATTTGCACATTTCATCGAAACCTCAAAGCTCAAATCCATCTTTTCCTTGTGCTGGAGAGCCCATTCCTGCCATTTTCTCCAGAACCTGATGTCTTCAGATATCCTGCCTTTCCCTGTTGAAAACCTTTGCCCTGGGACTGAAGTAAAACCAAACCAAACCAAACAAACAAACAAATTCTTTGCTGTAACCTATGAGTTGGGCCTGATGGGGCCCACCTTCTCCTCTAATTTTTTTATACAACCTCTTTCTCTGCTTACAAAGCACTCTGTTGGCTGCCTGCATCCTTTCTCCAGGTATTAGTTTACGCCGCCCGCCTGCACAGACACACATGCTTCCATGGGCGCTGTCACAGTCAGCCCTGGCTGCCGTAGCAAACACCAGACTGGTGGTTCGAAAAACAGACATTTACTTCTGATAGTTCTGGACTCTGAAAGTCCCAAATGAAGGTGCCAGCCATTTCCGTGTCTGGTGAGATATCTCTGCCTGGCTGCCAGACTGCTGACTTCTCTCTGTGTCCTCTCTCATGTCTCTTTCTATAGGATGCTAATTGCATTCATGAGGGCTCCACCCCCATGTCTTCATTACCTCCCACAGGTGTCACTTCCACATACCTTCACACTGGGGATTAGAAGTTTAACATATGAACTGTTGGGGGAGGGGTAGGGTACACACAAACATTCATTCCATAGAAGGCATCATATGCCTCCTTCATAACTCATAACTGGCTGTTTCAAATATGTAGTCTGTGACTGTGTTGTTCTTTAGTTAGTATTGAGCTCAAAGCTGGCCCATAGGAGGTGCTTAGTAAACATGTACTAGGAAGAAGCAAGACAAAAAGGAAGAAGCAAGACAAAAAGGAAGGAGGATGCTGGAATTGGGTCCGACTGGGGAGAGTGGTACCCCGAGCAATCTAGGAGAACTTATTAGTTTCCTATTGCTGCTGTATCAAATTAGTGCAACTTTAGTGTCGTATAATACAAATTGATTGTCTTACAGTTCTGGAGGTCAGCAGCCTGAACTAAGTTTTGCAGTTCTAAGGTCAAGGTGTTGGCAGGTCTGCATTCCTTCTGTAGGCTCTTGAGAAAAATTAATTTCTGTGTCTTTTCCAGCTTCTAGAGGCAACCCGTTCTCCTTGGCTCATGCCCTCACTTCCTGCAATTGGATCACTCTGTCCTCTGCTTCCACTGTCACATCTCTTCCTTTGACACTGACCTTCCTTGCCTCCCTCTTACAAGGACCCTTGTGATAAAACTGGAACCACCCAGACAGCCCAGATCACCTCCCCATCTCCAGATCCTTAATTACACGTTTCACACCTTTTTGCCATGTAAGGCAATGTTTTCACATGCTTCAGGGACAAGGCTCTGGACATGTTAATTGTGATAGGGGACATAGGTGACCTGTTCCAGAGAGTATTTGAGACATGGAGAGATGCTGTCAGACAGCACCTCTAAATTAGAGCCAGGAGAGTCAGGAATGTGCTCTAAGCACAGCATAATGCCTACTAGAAAAGTCATGAAAAATAAAAGGAGGGACACATTTATAATAGTTTTAGCTGTTCTGGGATAAAGTAAGAGGTATGAGCTAGCAGGACTTTCTAATGTGGGCTCCATATAGCCAAATTTATGCCAGGCTAAAGGCTCACTGGCAGCATTGGGGAGAGATCATTATTTTGTCAACCACAACTACCTAAATGGGGATAGCAAACCATCAGGGATATGACACAGATTTTGGGCTGGGGAAGCAGAATGACTACAGGGACATCCATAGCCCAGGTTGAATAGATTTAGAAGCATCTTCCTTGACAGAATCTGATGAAGGGAAAACATGAGAAAGTAAGATATTGAGAAACATGCGAGGGTAGTACCACTCTAAAACTCAGCAGTGAGGAGATTATTTCTCTTTGAAGTGAGAATTTATGAATTGCAATTTAGGAAGGAAGAAGTGGGTTTTCTCAATGACCAGCATTGGCTTTATTGACCTGATGAAGAAAAGAACAGGAACAGTCAGGGATTCAATGTGTGCTCCACGCTGTGTCAGTCTGAGCAAACCTAAAATCTATTTACATGGATACTGAAGAGGATTTTCAAGCTGAAGTGCAGTTCTACATTATCCAGTGTTGCCCCTACTTTTTATAAATTAGATATCTAAAGCCTACAATGTTCAGATGTGTTGACCAAAGGTTCATGGCAAGTTATTGTCAGAATTCAGACTAGAAGCCAGGGCTGTTGGCTCCAGTACTGCTTTTTTCCAGTGTACCAGAGTTCCTCACTGAAATGATCTCACATGGTACTGTGTTACATACTGTCCAGTGTCTGATGTAGAGGAAGAGCATGGGACAGGAGCCTGGGGAGAGGACACATGCTCACTGTCCTCATGCAAAAACCACAGGTGGCCTTTGGTTTGATGGATCCCTGAGTGGTTTTGTTTGAGGAAGATATGGACAAGAAGAAGTGCCTTTTGAGGAACTTGTGGCAGGAGGGGGGCATGCATAGCCCCCATGTGATTCGGTGGAGACTTAGGAATAGGTGGTCTCCAACAAAAGCAATGCATGTAAACTCACCCACTTAACCACTGTAGAATTATGATTCTACCATTTTCTAAAAATGACTTAATGAAGTCACAGGAGGTCATGTGACTGGCTGATATGAAAATAACTGCACCATGACAAGTTCATTACTGTTTCCCTTTTTAGCATGGAGCCCATTTTCTTCCCTGACAGTAAGAGAGTAGTTTATCCAGAGTATTCATGGAGTTTTTGGGGATGAATTCCTAAACTGCTTTGAACACTTCCTCAGTAACGTGATGGGTCAATTCCTATGCAATCAACACATGGCCTGATTGGCAGAGAAACCAATGATACCCTGGCAGGACTTGAAAAGGTTCAATCCCTTTTCCTAATATAGTAACATATTTGAAAGTATTTTAGAGTAATTCTGAAACAAGTAACATGAGCAAAACATGACTTAGTAGCCTCAGCAGAAAATAGGATATGAGGAGGGGAAAAGAATTACAAAACATGGGTATGGGGAAAGGCAGATCTGTGCAAACGAGGAAATGAATATACACTTGCGATATCCTGTGCCTGTCTACTTCTAAGTCACCAGGTTTCAGAATGAAGTTCTTCTCCACTCCCATTATAAGCTTCTATAAAGAAAACATATATTCCTATACTTAGTGAGTCTTTAACTCTTCATGGATATTATCCCACAATAATAGCTTTGTATAGCTGATTGAAATGCTTTTCTGCATAAGACCTTGGCCTCCTATTGAGTTTTCTTTTTAATATAAAGTGAGGGTGTGGGTGCATGAGTAGAGGCTGCTTATGGAATTTTAATCATACTGCAAAAGTTGGAGGGATTGGGAAATTTTTATGTTATTTTAATTAAATGCTGCAAAATTTTAAGGGGTAGGAAGTTAACAGAATAAAATCCCTCTATGTAAAAATTATTTTTAACATTCGTCACAGATTTTATATCAACATCATTAATGGCACTATCATAAAACAGCCATTAGCCTCACTGAAACTAGATTTGTATAGTGAAAATGATATAGAAACATAACTATCAAGATCATTTAAAGAAAAGACAACTCACAGTTACACCCCAAATTGCCAGTTATTTGGTCCTTCTGAAGAAGGGCTATGCATATTGGGTATTTCCAAATCAGTTTAAAAATATGAAGTAATATCACTTGCAATAGTACATGTGATTTAAATGGTTCTGTTTTTAAGGTCTCAATATTTGCTGGGTAGATCAGGTAGGGAGAATTGGAGGTAGAAAATGGTGAAATTCCAGCCTCACATCATGTTATCAAAAGGATTGAGGAGCCCCTGCAATACAGGACTTTTAGGAGGAGTAAACGACCCAAGACTTCAGCAGGAACTGGGAGGGTCTGATTGTCTTTACTTTAGGCTTTTACTCTAGCAAGCCTTTCCTCATCCAAAATGCATTCTAAAGAACTCCACTTCTAGGGAGTGTTTTTACAACTTTTTTGACTGTAAATCACGGTAAGAAATACATTTTATATTTTAATTCAGTGTACATATACAGTTGGCTCATGAACAATGTGGGGGTTCGGGGGCTCCAACCCCTGGTAGTGTCTAAAATCTGCATATTGCTTTTGACTCCCTCCAAAACTACTAGTAGCCTACTGTTGATTGGGAAGCCTTGCCAATAACACAAAGTCTATTAGCATGTATTTTGTATGCTATGTATATTATATACTGTATTCTTACAGTAAAGCCATCTAGAGAAAAGAAAATATTATTAAGAAATTCATAGGGAAGGGAAAATACATTTATAGTACTATATATATTTATTGAAAAAAATGTATATGTGTTTAAGTGGACTTGCATAGTTCAAACTTTGGTGTTCAAGGGTCAGCTGTACATGTAAACATGCACACACACATACACACATGTACAGTGGGAACAGAAGTTTTATGAAGCAATGCTATAGACCAAAATGAACTGAAGGAAAGCTTGATGAGTCAGCCATCGCATATTCCTCACATTACCTACCCCCATTGAATCTCATCCACTGATCCTGGTTGCAGGATCCATTGCAATATGTATGTTCTTGCTAAGGATCTGTGTAGTGCACTGTAATGTTTTCTAGTCTGTCCTGTTCTTAAGGAATATTGGTTGTGTTACAGAGCGGGTCCCCAAGAAGATGGAAGGGGTTTTGACCATAGAATGTTGAGGAAAGAGCTTACAGGACCTGTGTGAGGTTCTGCAAACGGTCACCACGCCCAGTTACCAAGCCCACTGAGTCACAGGCCACAGTCAGGGATTTAAAAGTAAGGCAGCAGCCATTTGCAGAGGATGAAAGGGTGTGGGGTCATGCAGTCTGAAAGAAGGAAAGGGAGGCCATGTGGCCTAGGCTAGTAAGAAAGCCAGCCTACTGCTGCTTTAATCCTGCTGACTTCAGTGGACTTCAAAGCCTGGACTTTTGGGCTCTTGGAACACGGGACAGGCAGAAAGGACTCTGTTAAAACTTAGACTTCACCATTATCCAATGCAACACGGCACATGTGTCCCTGGACTATTATACAGAGGCTGATGACATCATACCCCAGACCTGAAGGAGAGAACCAACAGATAAGGAATGGGGAATTTCTGGTCATGGTTTTGGCTTCTGGCCTTTTGGGGAGCAAGGGAAGTGCTGGGTCCTGTGGGAGAACAGGGCGCTGAGCAGGAGTGCTCACAGCCCTCCCCAGGATGGAATATTGTAAATAAAGACCTGTTTTCCTCAACACTAGTTGTTGGGTTTTACACCAAGGCACCACATGAATGAACCCCCTTTTGCTCGGTAATAGTTGCAGCAAAATGGTTGCAGAAGATTAGTTACAGTAAAATGATTTCACCCCTCACTAATATATATTATCACTACTCACAATTTAAAAATTATTTAGAAAATTACAATTCATGTAGTTGAATGATAAATCCATCTCTTTAAAGAAGCCATTATTCTATTTTTCTACTAGAATACAGCTTGGCATTCAGTGTTTTCTTGGCCAATGGTTGCTCTTTAACTACCTCACCTCAAAGTTTGTCTCTTTACTACTCATTTCCCCCACATTCTCCCTCCCTGGAATTATTCTTATTGCTCTCCCTTTGGAGAGACTAGTTTGTCTCCACTCCATGCTCACTTCTGCCTCTTCCATGAGGCCTTCAATCACCATTCTTTCTCAACCCTTCCAGCACAGCTGCTGTAAAGTTTGGGCCCAATATTATTTCATGTAATGTCTGCGATCATTCTCTCTTTTTTATTTTGACAAAACTAAATCTTAGTTTTTCTTTTTCTATAAGTTATAAACTCTTGAAGAGCAGGGGAAATTTTTCTATTTGTAAATTTTTCCATCATTCCTAAAATATTGACCACAATATGTACTGATCAAAACTCGTTGTCAGGCATCTCTCCTCTATATGTTCTGACTTCAGAATTCTGTGTGTGTTAAAAATGGTTCTTTTTAAAACATTTTGAAAACCTTTTATTGAAGTACAACATACATATAGAAAATATACAAATCAAAAGTGTTAGTGAATTGATTTTTTTATAAAATGAAAATTACTGTATAACTAATCAAGGAAAAGAACCCATGAATCTGCCTTATGCCCAGTTTTAGTTATGGGTAAATATTATCCTGATTTCTATAAGCATATATTGATTTTCCTATATTTGAACTTTATACAAGTGGAGTCATTTAATATGTACTTTTTGTTTTTTCTGACTTCTCTCACTCAATGTACTATTTATATTTGCCTTTATATAGGAAGTAGTTTTAAATTGATCATCCCAGTTTTTGTGCAGTATTCTGTTAACTTCACACATCATAATTTATACAGTCAATGCTGATGGCTATTTGGGTATTTACTGGTTTGGGGCTTTCCTAGAATGTTGCTATGAACACTTCTATGCCTATTTTTAATGAACATTGTTACATATTTCTGATTATATTCATAAGAATGCAATTGTTGGGTCTAGAGATATATATGTACAACTGTAGTAGATACTGTCAAACAGTTTACCAAAAAGGTTGTACCAATTTACACACCCACCAAGAGTATATGAGAGCTCCATGCTCTTCATATCTCTGCCAACCGACATGTGGTATTTCTCTTTTTCTTTTATCTTAGCCACTCTGGTGGGTAGCAGCAGTGTCGAATTTTGGGTTCATTTGCATTTCCCTGATGACCAATGAAGCAGAGCCCCTTTTCATATGTTTATTTACCATTTAGATACTTTCTTTTGTAATATGATCTGTTCCCTTCATGTGTCCATTTTTGCAATGGGTTAATTAATTTTTTTCTTATTAATTTGTAGTGGACTCAAATTATGGACTCAGATCCTGGATTGGATATAAGTACTGCAAATATATTTTCCCATTCTGAGGCTTACTCTTTCATTTTGTTATGTGTCTTTTGAAGAAGAGAAGTTCTTAATATAGTAAAGCTGATTTAGCAATTTTCCCCCTTTATGCTTAGTACCTTCTATGTCATCTTTAAAAATCCTTTGCCTATTCCAAAATCTTAAAGATTTATGTTTGTATGTGTTTTATATAGATGCTTCATTGTTTTGCTTTTTATATTATAGTCCTTCAGGAATTGATTTTTGTTTATGTTTTTAATAAAGGATCAAGAGTCACTTTCCCTCTATGGATATTCAACTGGCCACAAATCACATAGTGAAAAGACCATTTTTTCCCAAGTACTTTCCCTTTTTATCTTTGTCATATATAGAACAACTCTGTGTGAATCTGTTTCTGAATTCATTTTGTTCCATGGGTCTATTTGCTTATTTTTTTTCCTTCAAGTACATTCTCAGTTCTCTAACTTTGTAATAGTTCTTATTGTAGTGTAAGTCTTCTAGCTTTATTGTTATTATTTAAGATCATCTTGGGTACCATAGTCTTTCATTTTAAAGTATCATGCTAATTGTGTACAAAACAGGATTTTACAAATAGGTTGTGAATAAATTTTGTGAGAGTGATTGGAGGTTAAAGAGAAAGATGACATTTAAAAAAATCAATGAGAGAAATTCACATATGTTATAAGGTTATATATATTCTATTTCAATTTTTCAAATTTCAAAATTGGGGTTGTTGATAAGAGAAGGTCATATATAGAGAAATAGATTCTGAGTGGATTTGACTGAGAAAATAAGAGACAGTAAAGATGAATTAAAGTAATATTTAGAGTAGGAAAATGAGCTTAAAGAATATCTACCTTTATCAAGTTGTGTACCAAAATAAGAATTACAGTATAATTAAGGATATAAAATGGTAAACCTAAATAAATTGGAGTTACTATCTCTAGAAATAGATTTTTGAGAGTTCCACTTTGAATAGATTATTATTAAAATCTGTGTAGATTTTTAAAAAGACCACAAACTTTTTAAATTATTAGCTTGTTTACTATTTTCCTACTGACAGAGCCACGAAAGAAAATTCTTAAATAAAATGAAATTCTTGGAACCTGAATTGCCACTTATAGCCTATGGAATACATATAGTCACAGAAAAGAAAACATGTGGGCCAATGACATTACAAGTGATGGGAATTTTCATACATTCTTACTTCAGAGAAGAAAAATAGAGCAATATAAAGAAGCAAGCATTATATTTCTTGAAACATATCAAGCATATTTAATAAATGATTACTCATTGTTAGGGCATTATGACGCCTTGAAGCCTTATTTAGAAATGCTTTTGTGGGTCTTCTAATTTAATTCCATGGTATCAATCAAATATGATAGCTTCAGCTTGTAAGTACCTGAGCTAAAGTGAGAGAGGGCATAGATAAGTTGAAGTTGTTGAAAAATGAGGCCTCCAACTATGGAATTGGGAGGGCAAGAAATAGTTTTATTTTATATGGTTTGTAGGGAAGAGGACCAAATGGCCTTTAAAAGATTGTTTCCATAGTTACTGGGCTGAATCAAAAGAAAATGCTATCACAGCATTTTTCCCTTGCCACCTTTACTGTTTTATGGTAGCTTCCAAAGCAAGTATTTTTCAGAAGCCTAGTTATTCCAAAGATGAAATGCTATGAAATGCTTCACTCTAGTGTCTGTTAGAAGCTGACCTGCTTTGTTCTGAGAATCTCGTCACAAAACCCAGATTTCACTAGAGCTGCCTTTCTGTTCAAAAAAGACTCCTAGGAAACGTTCTCTCCAGGTACAACTCTATTGAGTGGTTCCCTACCAATTGAAATTTTACTTCGTGGTTTAAAAAATAGGGGCTCCACTTAAGTTATAAAATAACCCAGGCTGTACTGCTCCTCACTTCTCTTTAAAAGGTGAGTATAAAGAATGATTTATCCAAGGACCGTAAAGTGATCGCTTTTGACTTTTCATTATGATAAGTTCCCCTAAAACAATATTTGTTTAAAATGTAAAACAAACATTATTATGACATAGCTTTTTTTAAAATTTGGGACAAACTATTGAGAAATATTATATATATATTTTTTATTTTTGGTTTTTCAATTACAGTTGTCCCCTTTTCTCCCCATTTCTCTCCCCCACCCAACCCACCCCCTCTCCCACAATCATATCCCTCCCCGTTGTCCATGTCCATGAGTCATTTATATATGTTCTTTGACTAAACCCTTCCCTTACTTATCCCCATTCTCTCCCTCCCCCCTCCCCCCTCCCCCCTATTGTCTGCTATTCTGCTCTTTGTTCTATTTAGTTCCTTTGTTTGTGTTGTTCTTTAGTTTCCTGTATTAGGTGATATCATATGGTATTTTTCTTTCTTTGCCTGGCTTATTTCACTAAGCATAATTCTCTCTAGTTCCATCCATGTTGTTGCAAATGGCAGGAGTTCCTTCTTTCTTTCTGCTGCATAGTATTCCATTGTGTAAATGTACCACAGTTTTTTGATCCACTCATCTACAGATGGGCACTTAGGTTGTTTCCAGCACTTAGCTATTGTAAACAGTGCTGCAATGAACATAGGGGTGCATAAGTTCTTTTGAATTGGTGTTTTAAGATTCTTCGGGTATAATCCTAGTAGTGGAATCGCTGGTTCAAAAGGCAGTTCCATTTTTAATCTTTTGAGGTAATTCCATACTGTTCTCCATAGTGGCTGCATCAGTCTGCATTCCCACCAACAGTGCAGTAGGGTTCCCTTTTCTCCACATCCTCGCCAGCACTTGTTGTTTGTTGATTTGTTGATGATGGCCATTCTGACTGGTGTAAAATGGTATCTCATTGTGGTTTTTATTTGTATCTCCCTGATGGCTAATGATGTTGAGCATTTTTTCATGTGTCTATGGACCTTCTGTATGTCCTCTTCGGAGAAGTGTTTGTTCAGGTCCTTTGCCCATTTTTTAATTGGGTTGTTTGTTTTCTTGATGTTGAGTCGTATCAGCTCTTTATATATTTTGGAAATCAGTCCCCTGTCTGTGATGTCATTGGCAAATATGTTTTCCCATATGGTTGGTTTCCTTTTCATCTTGCTGATGTTTTCTTTTGCTGAGCAAAAACTCTTTAGTTTGATGTAATCCCATTTATTTATTTTTTCCTTTATTTCTCTTGCTTTAGGAGATGTTGAGTAATATTATATTACTCTAATTTTTTAGTCATCTAACATTTGTGCGTATGCTGCTCTGATATTTTCGTACAAAGCACTCTATCCTATAGGCCTTCTGTGAAAAACTCCTTCCCAATAATAACCTGCAAAGTACAAGAGGAGAAGGAATAGACATTCACTTTTGCTTTAATATTTACATGTCTCTCAATTTTTTAATTGTGCAATTTTTAAATGTTTTTATTTTTCAAAAATGTTTTTCCAGTCATTTATATTTCTTTTTAAAGCTGATGGATAAAAACTGACTTCTAAGAAGGGCCTGGTTGATATTGCATTCAGTAGCTGTATTATTTTCAGGAATCCACAAAGTTTGCGTTGAAATGGTTAACAGTGTCATCTCCATTAGCCATCCAGTCCAGCCACCCTTGGAAACTCACAGCCCCAAATTCAGAAGTGTGAGCTGACTCAGCAAATACAACTTCAAGACAGATTTTCTGCTTCCTCATTCCAACCAGGTTGCTCCTTTGAAGCCCCTTCTAGAAATTCTGGAATCACCACTGTTTGTCTCAGGATGTCACCACCATACTAGAGCCTGTTTCTTATTTTAAAGCACATTTGGTTTTTTGGACACAAAGTCATCACCCTTTCTTTATAGTAGATTGTGATTCCAGGAACAAATCTGAGTTGACATTTCTGAATATACTATCAGTTATTTTTATTGTGTAAAGAAAACAGGGTATCTACCAAGTCAATTCTGACAGCATAGGTTATTTTGAGAAATTGCATAACTCAAAATAGAGGTGAAGCTCTGTTTATTTTTAATGTCCAAAATGTCACTATAATCCATATCACTCATCTCATCCTAAAGTTCAGTTATCTAAGAACATGCCTAGGGAGAGCCAGTTGGACATAACCACATTCCTGGGATATCTGAAAGAAGGAGGGTGATTAGCCCCCTGCAGATGTGGGGGAGGAACAGAGAGCTATGTAGCAGGGGAGATAAAAGTAGACGAGGAGAAAAAAACAAAAAAACATTATTACTCAGAATAAGAGGAGAAAGAATCACTATAGGCAAGTATACCTCATATCTCTGGGAACTTCTGTTGGAAATGACTTGTACCCATTGCTGAGTACTAGATAAGTGCCTGTATTTATAAATACAAATTATATTTTAAAACATGATGTAAATATATCTTCTGGGCCTGGAAATCACCAGTGATTTTGAAAATGTTTGTAAAATACTTTGAGCTCCACTTCTTGTCAAGATGGAGGCATAGGTAGACACACTTTGCCTCATTGCACAAGCATAAGGATCACAACTAACCTCAAAACAAAAACACCAAGAACTGCCAAAAAATCTAACTGTATGGAAGTCCGACAACTGAGGATTTAAAGAAGCCATATTCACCCAGGTGGGGAGATGGGCTGAGAGGATGCATAGTGGCAGAGAGGTGTGGCAGTTGCTGGAGGAACTGGTGGTCCCACATTCACATGTGGTGGGTAAAAATTAGGAGGGATGCCCTGGGAGCAAGCGATCCCAGCCCCAGGCCAGACCGTGCAGCCCAGGGTTCCAGTGCTGAGAAAATAAAGCCTCATAGCTTCTAGCGGTAAAAACAAGTGGGGGTTAGGGGGTGGTGGAAGAAACTACTGGACTCTCAGGAGAGTCCATTAAAAGGGCCCATGTGGTCCTAGAACATACACAAACCCACCCACTCTGGGAACTACCACCAGAGTAACAGCTAGAAGGGCAGCAGTCACATATGGGAAGAGGGTGAAGTAACTGGAAATGGGGTGTACTCTGAGCAAGTCTCCATAAGCCAGGCAGTAGCATTGTCCCCTCTCCAAACCCTTCCCCACATACAGGGCCACAAATTGGTTCTCCTTCCCTGGTGAATACCTAAGGCTCCTCCCCATGTAACTTAACAGGTGCTCTAAGACAAGGAGTCAAAGCAGCTCTACCTAATACACAGTAACAAACACAAAAAGGCTGGGAAATTGAGGAGACAAATAAATATGATCAAAATGAAAAAAATAGAACAAAACCCCAGAAAAAGAACTAAATGAAACAGCAATAGGCAACCTATCAGATGCCAAGTTCAAAATACTGGTGGTAGGATGCTCAGTGAACTCATTTAGAAGGGCAAACACATAAAGGAAGAAATAAGGAAGAAACACATAAAGGAAGTGAAATAAAGAAAACTCCATGGGAAACCAATAGTGAAGGGAAGGAAGTCAGAGTTCAAACCAATAATCTGGATCATCAGGAAGACATAAACATTCAACCAGAACAGAACAAACAAACAAGAATTAAAAAAAAAAAAAAAAAGTACAGAATAAGAAGACTCTGAGACATCATCAAAAGTGCCAACATCCAAATCATAAGGATACCAGAAGGAGAAGATAAAGAGAAACAAATTGAAAACTTATTTGAAAAAATAACTAAAGGAAACTTCCCTAATTTGGTGAAGGAAATAGACATATAATTCTAGGAAGCACAGAGAGTCCCAAACAAGTTGTACCCAAAGAGGACCACACCAAGACACATCATAATTAAAATGCCAAAGGTTAAAGACAAAGAGAGAATATTAAAAGCAGCAAGAGAAAAGCAGAGAGTTAGCTACAAAGGAGTTCCCATAAGATGTCAACTGATTTCTTAAAAGAAACTTACCAGGCATGGAGAGGCTGGCAAGAAGTACTCAAAATGATGAAAAGCAAGGACCTACAGCTAAGATTACTCTATCCAGCAAAGTTATCATTTAGAATGGAAGGGCAGATAAAGTGCTTCCCAGACGAGATAAAGCTAAAGTAGTTCATCATCACCAAGCCATTATTATATGAAATGTTAAAGGGACTTATTTAAGAAAAAGAAGATCAAAACTATGAACAGTAAAATGACAAAAAAACTCAAAAAAGTATCGACAACTGAATCTAAAACAGCAAAAACAAACTAAGCAAACAACCAGAACAGGCACAGAATCATAGGTATGGGGATCATTTGGAGAGTTATCAGTGGGGAGGAGGAAGGGGGAAAATGAGGGGAAAGGTTCAGGGGTTCAGAAACATAATTGGTAGATACAAAATAGACAGGGGGATCTTAAGAATGGTATAGGAAATGGAGAAGGCAAAGAACTTATATGCATGACCTGTGGACATGAGCTAAATGGGGGGATTGCTGGAGGAAGGGGGGTACCAGGTGGAGGGGGGAAAAGGGGGAAAAATTGGGACAACTGTAATAGCATAATCAGTAAAATATACTTTATTTTTTTTTCAGATTTAATGTGTTTTATTGATTAAAATATTACATTTGTGCCAATTTCCCTTCCCTCTGCTCCCCTCCACCCGGTGGCCCCCCTCCCTCCAGTTGTCCCCCCCTTTTAGATTATGTCCATTAGTTGTGCATACAGTTCCTCCCAACCTCTCTCCGTCTATTCCATTCCCTCCTACCATGATCCCCAATTCCTATATCATCTCCCTCCCTCTCCCCACTCCCCCTCCCTGTTGACCTCCCCCCAATATGCTTCCCGTACCCACAGTTCCTTTTCCACTCTCGTTGCCTGTTTAGTTTGCCTTTGTTTCATCTCCCTAGCTTCTGTTTTTTAAACCAGTCCCTTTAACATCTCATATAACAGTGGTTTGGATCTAATGAACTCTTTCAGTTTTATTTTGTCCTGGAAACACTTTCTCTGTCCTTCTATTCTGAATGACAATTTCGCTGGATAGAGTATTCGTGGTTGTAGGTTTTGGATTTTCATTACTTTGAATATTTCTTGCCAGTCCCTTCTTGCCTGTAGGGTCTCCCTTGAGAAGTCAGCTGATAGTCTAATTAGGACCCCTTTGTACATAATTCTTTTCTTCTCTCTTGCAGCTTTTAAGATTATCTCTTTATCTTTACTTTTTGACATTTTGATTATAATGTGTCTTGGAGTGGTTCTCCCTGGGTCCAGTCTCTTGGGAACTCTCCTTGCTTCCTGGACCTGCAAGTCTATTCCCTTCCCCAAGTCTGGGAAGTTCTCCTTTATTATATTTTCACTCAATTTTTCAAGTTCTAGTTCATCTTCCTCACTCTCTGGCAAACCAATGATTCTTATGTTGGGCCTTTTATAGCTGTCCCAGAGGTTTCTGATCCTCTGATTGTTGCTTCCCATTTCCTCTCTCTGCATTGGTTGACTGCTTGTTCCTTCTCCATATTCCAGTTTGTTGAAATGAACTCTGGATTTTATTTCCTTTCTTTCTGTCTCGTATGCGGTTTTGTTCCTTTCGTTATGAATGTTTTTCGCTTCTTTCTTATCTTTTTCCTGCTCTTTTGTGAATTCTGTAAGCCACCTGATAACAATGGCCCAGAACTGAGCCTCTGACAGGTTTCTTATCTGTTCATCTGTCAGGTTCTCTATCTGCTGCCTGGTGAGTTGTGTCACCGGTATTTCTAAAGTTGCCTGCCTCATTTTGACAGATGCTTTTTGTTTTCTTGGGCTGGCTGTCGGGGGCAGTGCCTGTGTACGCGTCACAAATTAGCGACCGGCGCCTGCTTGTCCGCGACCTATTTCGCAGCCCTGTGGTGCTTTCTTTGGGGGTGGGGGTCCAAGATGGATTCACACAGTTATTCAGCTAGGAGACCGGGATCCGTCCTCCCGCCCCCCTGGGCCTCACTGTTCAAGGCGATGCGGTGGCTGCTCTCCCCAGCGCTGGGGTCGCGCACTGCCAGGGGCTTGACTGCAGCCAGGATTTTTCACCGCCCCGCCGCTGTCCCAGGTGCAACCGCAAACAGCACTGCCCTCTTTAACTCTTACCTGCCCAAATGGCACCGCTGGTTTATAACTTCATATGTTGGGCTTCCGTGTAGCTTTATTTTCTGGAATTTCTAGTTATCCTTTGTTTTGAAGTAGTTGTATTCCTCTCTAGTTGTAGAGGGAGACCTAGCGTGTCCGTCTAAGCCTCCATCTTGGCTGGAAGTCAGTAAAATATACTTTAAAAATACTTTGAGCTCCTCAACTACAATATGAAGTGTTAATGTATATCTACATGAAATTTTTATTTATTACTTCTGAGTAGCATCACTGTTAATGAAATAAAATCCCAAAAAATGGATGGGGAGAGAGTTCTTTGACATTTGAAAGCAGACAATTTATGTAATGAAATTCCAGAAAATATCAATAGTTGTTTATAAGCACAGCGTGGGAATGTTGCACAAAAGCAAAGTGCATGAGCTTCACTAAACCCTTTTAACTTGCTCTCCAAAAGCCAGTTTTCTTTGCCTGCTAGTTCCAGACTTGAAACAGAAAGTGAAGCCTGTATTGAGGATTACATTATACAATAAGGAAATGGTAAAGTAAGAAAGCTTAGAAACTCATGGTTACTTCTAGATATACCAAAATTTTAGCAGCCAATAATGTGGGGAGAGTGGATACAAGGGAGTAGAATATAGTCAAATGCTTTTATTTGAAGTAAGATTAATCTTCTATCCTGAATGATAATAGAGGCCAACAGCAGCCGTCCAGTGTGTGCTTTGTAAATCACATTATTAGGGATTGCTTAAAGCATTCACCTAGCATTTTACATGTAGGTGTTTCATGGGACTGCCATATGCTGGCTTGGGTGGGAGCCAGGGGAGTGCACAGCACAGGAAGGCTTTTGCATTCCAGCCATTCACTCCTGCCTGGCAGAAAAAGCACTTTTTGTAAGTGGCCAAGTTATTTGTACACAATGGGAAGCTGAAATTTCATTTCCACATGAAATTAGTGAATAATAGCTTTCAAGACTCACTGAATAAGCATGCCCAAGACGCAGTCAGCATTTTAAGTCTGTCTACATGACGCCAGCCATCTGGATGAAACTAAATCAGTTATGTAGCTACTTTGGGGATGTCAGATGTGAGGCATGGGGAAGGCAAAGTGTGCGAATGTTGTAGCAAAGCTTTTGCTTATTTCCAGCATTTGGTATGGTTAGGATTTGTTGTATCCATGGTTCCATGCTACTTGTACTGGCCGGATTTACTAAGCCACAGACGCATATGACTTGACATCTAATTGAAATGTTGTCTACTGTGTATCTATATGTTTAATACTTTATTTTACTTTTGTATTAATTTTTATCTCTTCAAAATATACCTACATGTTAATTTTGGATTTTAGGATCTAAGACAGCAGATTTTTTTCTGCATGACTAAGTTCATAACTACGGAGTGTCCAACTCTAGAATTAATACTTTTAATTATGGTGAATTGTATATTTTCCCCAAGTGTAATAGATCTCCTTTTCTGCTAAGTTAAAGATTTGTTGTTAAAATATGATTTGAGGAAACCTGATTTCATTTTTGATGGAGTGTACTTTGAAAAAATAAGGCCAAGTTTACTTACTTACAGATAGTAAGATGTTGGTAGTTCGTGTATAATAATTAGTTAAAACATGGAAACCAAATGAGAGAAGCAGATGGAAACATCCCCTAGGTGAGTGTGAACATTTGTTCTAAAAAATAGAACAACTGCTAGCAAAGTGTATAATCATTTTCCTTCAATTACACCTGATTTTGATTTTTTAAAAATGTTGGCAAATGGTTTCAGCTTTATTTATCTTGCTTTGATATTCTTCAAAAAATGCTTTGGAATTTCACATATGAATGAGGTATTAATGAAAAGTAGCAGAGTTTGAAGGTAATCAGTTAATGGGCTATAAAATAATTCCTTGGTGTTTTGAGAATTTCATGGGTGTAGGAAAAATCAGAATCTAACTGATACAATAACACCCCTTGATTTTCATATAGACTGGTTCTATATGGCAAAGGGAAGAAATGAAGTACAAATAAGCTTCCTTAATTGCTAGAATTCTGTGGGATAATATTTCACAGAATGCATTATTTTAAAATGTACATCAGGAAGAGAACTATTTGTTTCATGCTTCTGTAAATTTGTTGATTTACATATTACTCTAAATAAGTGGGCTGTCAGCTGGAGTTTTACTATCCTTTGCAATTTGAGCTATACACTGAAAATGTATTAGTTATAATGGGATTTAGCTTGTAACTTTATAGTGTGAGCTATACACATTAATTAATTTTGAGGCAGCTGCTCATTAAAAATTATTTCTGGTAAACATAATAAGTGAACATATTTTGGAAGATGCCAGCACATAATGTATTAAATGGATGAAGATAAGTACATTTGGTTGATTTTATTGGCAGGTATGAAAAACTCATATTTATGGGAATCCAGCATGATTGACTATAAAATGGTATTTTAACAGTAGTTTTTACATTACTGGTTTTATGGGTAACATAATGACCTAATAAACGAAGTGGGGTTGGTTATTCACCTGTAGAATATATATTCCATAGACTTACAGATCTGGAAGGGGATTCCTCTTTTATCCATTCCTCTTGCTTTGTAATGAGAAAGCTTAAACCAGAGAGGCTGTGATTTATCTGGAATCCCAGCTGCATGGAAGACGAACTAAAACCAACAAGCCGAGTCTTCGATGCTTTACATGCTCTTCCAGCCCTACCTGTCATTAAGCAGGACTTTACGGAGCCTTGTCTAGGGAAGAACAAGATAAGGTGATAAGTTACCACAGAACCCATTCATTTGGAAATAAGAAAGAATGCTTTGCTTTGGAGGATACTCAGTACGGGCTGCTAGCTGTATTTTTATTTTTTTAATTTTAATTTGTTGATTTTATAGAAAGGGATAGGTGGGAGGGGTGAGAGAGAGAGAGATTGAGATTTGTTGTCCTGCTTATTCATGCATTCATTGGTTGATTCTTGTATGGGCCCTGGCCAGAGATAGAACTTGCAACCTAGGCGTACCGGGACCATACTATAGGGTCAGTGCCAGCTTTGTTTTAAATCTATCCTGGGAGTGAATTAGTGTTTTTTGGAAATTATATCAATGCAGTTTATGTTTGAATTCTTGATCCATTTTGCTTTCTCCCTAAGGTCATCCTTAATGTCATTCTGAATTATTTTGTCATGTGACATATACCCAGAATCCTTACAGGTGTCTGAGCCCTCACCTTCTTTGTGGTTGCCGTCAGCATCTTCCTAGTGCCTCGGGTGGGGACACTAAGCAGGCAGAGGGCTCTAAGGAAAGAAACCTGATTAGAAATCAACTGTCAAGGTCACTTGAAACACGGTCCTGTCAGTCAGAGCAGGTAGAGAGGAGCCTCATGCTCAACAGCAAGGCCTCCTCATTCCTCAGCTCTCCACAGCCTTTTAGCACAAGGGGCCTCCTTGGCAGTGACTACTGGGTGGGTGAGTTCTGCAACTAACCCTATTTCTCTCCAGCAGCCTCAAACTGATGAACTTCAAATACTAAGCCTGGGAAAGAACATACAATCACATACATATTGTATTAAAAGCAGAGGGAAATGAGAAAGAGTTAAAACAGGTGCTAATAATATTGTGTCACTTCTGAGAGGGAAACTAAAGTGAGTAAACTTGCCATCACTTGACTAAGCCAACTAACCTCAAAATAATGGAAACCATGTTCTCTCTCACATGAGAGCCCCAGACAAGTTTTCATTGTCAAGAGTGGGAGCACTCTCCTTCTAATGCCTCTGCCAGCCAGAAACACCACAGGTGGGAGCCAGTACCTGCACCTCTGGTGGGCTTACTTACTTTTGCTTAGCACTGGTTTGGAAAGCAAAAGTGCCTGACAGGGAAGGTGAGAGGTGCTGCTTCAAACTAGTCTGAGTTAGTGAGTCTCCCTCTCACATTTATGGAATTGTAGCTGGATTATGTTTAAACATTCCCGTTAAGTAAAGCTGAGCTGATAAAGTGGTCCCTGGAGACGCCTTACTTGAATGTGGCAACAGGCACCCTTTTAAGGGTTATTTTGAAACCACCAGTCTCATTTCAGTAATATTTTTCTTCCTTTACAGTTACATCTTCCATTGTAGTTATCACGTTGCAATGCATTTGCTGACAAGTCTATCACACCTACTGGATGGTAAGCTTCAGAAAGGCTATTCTGCATTGTGTTCTCCTGGGACTCTCCAATGGCTGGCCCAGAGCAGAACTCAGTAAATATGTGTGGAATTAATTAACACTGAATGGATAGATAAATAAGTTGTATGTAAATAGATGCTTTCAAAATCTTGAAAAGCTTTTAAAAAATATTATTAATATGGTGTTCAAAAACTCTAGTGTCCCTTAATATTATCTTATCATTCTTTTACCCATCTAATACTTTTATTAAAGCACCTGCATAGGCCTTGGCTGGCATGGCTCAGTTGGATGGAGCATCAAACTGCCAAGTGCTGAGGGCTCGTCCCCCAGTTGGAGTGCACATGGCAGGCCACCGGTCAGTGCTCCTCTTGCATCTGTGTTTCTCTCTCTTTAAAAGCAATGAAAAAAAATGTCTTCCAGTGTGGCTAATAAACACATACATACATACATACATACATATACACACATACCTGCCTAGGCTCCTGATTGAGTTAGTGAAATCTGAATTGAAGTGGTCTTATCTCTACCATGAAAGAGTTACTATATTACCCTTTTAAATACACAATCTGTCTCTGCTTAGGAGTATCATAATTTGTCATAACCAATCAAAGTACACCTTTTTTATTTTTCTATGCAATACCATCCATTTGTTTTCTAAAGTAAATTACCTAAATTCATGGACTGGGAGTGTTTCTTGTTGGTGAATTTCTGCTCCTGTATGTGCTTTATGTTGAAACCCTGTATTTGTTATTAACAGGACAACTGTGTAATTAAAACCTATAGCGGTAATTGATTTGTCACTAACATGCTCAAGTTTGAATTGTCATTTTAATTGGGTTTGTTTGAAGATTTATGCATAAAAGACTGTGATTTTCTAATTAGCAGAGTTGATAACATATCCTCTGACAATATTAACCTGACCTGGGACTTGGGTGCCTTCTGACTAATTATAAATATCTTATATTCCTTGTGGATAGTAATATTGTATTTATATCCTCTTCTAGGAAATATAGTAAATCTGAGTTTGCTATTTTTAGTTGTATTGTTTGTTGTCATCTAAGAGGACACTAGTTTTAGGTAGGTAAAATTCCTTGAGTGCCTACTTGTGCTTGTCACTTAGCCAAATTTTTAACCTACATTTTCTCAGATGTAAAAACAATTGGCAGAGCAAGTACTGTTGATCTCATAATTCATTGTAGTTATGTTCTATAAAGTTGCTGCAAATACTGAATTAATGAACAATGAATCATTCCTCCTAGGAGAAATACACAGATTCCTGCGAATCTCTGATTGTAACATCTTCCTCAAGTTATCAGTATATAACCTTCATGTGTGTTCTGTGCGTGTTTCTCTTTAAAGACACCTAATTAAATATATACTGTTGATTTATTAACCTTGAACTCATGGCAAACAGCACTGCAACTCATACCTGAATGAAGCTTATCTAACACATACATTTTATCTGTAAGAGACATTACACCCTTTTTGTGCTTAAGACTTCGCCAGAGATGAGCAATATGTTAAAGTATACACAATGGTCAGGACTGGAATTACTGATCCTAAAGCTAGCTTATTCTTCTTGGAGGATCAGTACTATAGAGATCTAGACTGGCCATTTTTCAAAACAGACCTATCAAAGTCCAGAAAACTAATAGCCCTGTAGTTTGAAAATAATTGTGAATTAATACATTTTATTTATTGACTGAGTTGTATTGAGAAGTAACATTAAAATCACCTAGAAGCTGGTTCAAATTGTTCTTATTGCTGGTTTGTTCCATCCTGTGTGAATGGCTTGAAATTCCCCCATGTGCTTCAGTTTATCTAAGGATTATTCATTGTCATCATACCTTGCAGAAATTGCAGTTCTGTCCTTGAATATTATACCTCAGCTGACCATCAGCCTTTAAATTCCCTTCATAGAACCCCTGCCTTTTCTGACATTCTGGGCTTCTACAAATCTGGACCTTTATCCACACACTGTCACAATGTGCTTCTCTAACTATGTACCTGAATATCCTTCTTTGAACTCTAGGAGGCATGCTTCTGAGTATCGGCCATGCCTTAGGGTGTGGTCTGTTTACAGGCCCCAGCTTTGCTGTCTGGCCTTTTACCCCAGATCCTGCTGGAGGACCATTCATTGCTGGAATCATTCTTTTTTTTTTTTAAAGTATATTTTGTTGATTATGTTGTTACAGTTGTCCCAATTTCTTTTCCCTTTGCTCCCTTCTTCCCAGTACCCCCCTTCCCTCCAGCAATCCCACTCCCCTTATTCCATGTCCATGGGTCATCCATATAAGTTCTTTGGCTTCACCCTTTCCTATATTATTAACTCCCCCCTGTCTATTTTGTACCAACCAATTATGCTTCTTAGTCCCTGTACCATTTCTCCATTTCTCCCCCTTTCCCTCCCAGCTGATAACCCTGCAAGTGATCCCCACACCTTTGATTCTGTTTCTGTTCTGGTTGTTTCCTTAGTTCATTTTTGTTTTTATTTTTTAGATTCAGTTATTGATAGTTGTGAGTTTGTTGTCATTTTAATGTTTATAGCGTTGATCTTCTTTTACTTAAATAAGTCTCTTTAACATTTCATATAATAATGGCTTGGTGATGATGAACTCCTTTAGCGTTACCTTGTCTGGGAAGCACTTTCTCTGCCCTTCCATTCTAAATTATAGTTTTACTGGATAGAATAGTTTTGGTTGCAGGTTCTTACTTTTCATCACATTGAATACTTCTTGCCAGTCCCTTCTTCCTGCAGATTTTCTTTTGAGAAAATAGCTGATAGTCTTATAGGCACCCCTTTGTAGGTAACTCTCTGCTTTTCTTTTGTTACTTTTAAGATTCTCTCTTTATCTAGAACCTTTGGCATTTTAATTATGATGTGTCTTGGTGTCATCCTCTTTGGGTCTAGTTTCTTTGGTACTCTCTGTGCTTCCTGGACTTGTATGTCTATTTTCTTCACCAAATTAGGGAAGTTTTCCTTCATTATTTTTTCACATAAGCTTTAGCTTTCTTGCTCTTCTTCTCCTTCTGGCACCCCTATGATTCAGATGT
Source organism: Furipterus horrens (assembly GCF_987537825.1). Lineage (NCBI taxonomy): Eukaryota > Metazoa > Chordata > Mammalia > Chiroptera > Furipteridae > Furipterus > Furipterus horrens. The sequence goes on along the minus strand of NW_028327171.1, from coordinate 129,820,409 downwards.
TGGCATGTTTAAAGTTGTCTCAGAAGTTCCTAAGCCTCTCCTATTTTTTCAATTCTCGTTTCCTTATTTTGAACTAGTTGACTGTTTTTTTCCTTCTAATATTCCAAATCATTGATTTGAACTCTGGCTTCCTTCTCTTCACCATTGGTTTTGTGTGATTTTTTTTCATTTCATTTAGCATAGCCTTTACTTCTTCTCTTATGTGTTTGCCATACTTTAGCATATCTATCAAGTCTGTGAACATCTTTATCACCAATATTTTAAACTCTGCATCTGTTAGGTTAGCTATCTCCTCATCGCTTAGTTCTCCCACTGGAACCTTGATCCTTTCCCTCTTTTGGGCCATACTTATCTGTCTCCTCATCTTGACAGGCTCCTGTGTTTGTTTGCTTTTGTGTCTTAGGCAGGGCTATTGCACCTGTTATGTTGTAAGGGGCGGAGCCTTAAGTATTCGTCAGGACAGGGCGACCCATTTCACCACGTTGTGGCACTGCATATGGAGGAGGGGTCTGAGGGGGAACATTGCTGGTTGCTCAGCACTTGCCCCCTTTCCAGGTACTTCTCCCACTTCCATATGGGCCTGGTGCCTCTCTCGCTGTTGCCCTGGCCATCGTTACCAGGGTGGGTGGGTCTGTGGAATATATAGGACTGTGGGGGCCCTTTAAACAAGTGGACTCTGCTGAGAGACTGGCAGTTTCTGCCTCCACCCCAACCCCCACTGCTTTGCACAGTCAGAAGCAATGAGGCTTTATTGTCCCCAGCGCTGGAACTGTGAGCTGTTCAGTCTGGTCTGGTGTTGGGAGCACTCCCCAGATGTCCCTCTTGACTTTTTAAAATGTTTGGCTGTGCTTTCTGCCGGCCTGCCCCTGCTTCTGCTGCTGCCACCACCACACCGTGTCCTCTCCTCCCCAACTCCTCCATTCCTACCTGTCTGGATAAGTATTTCTTCTTCATACCTTTGTTTGTTGGACTTCCATGCAGCTCGATTTTCTGAAACTTATGGTTGTCTAGTTTTGAGCTAATTGTATTCCTTCTTAGGTGTGGAGGGAGATGCAGCGTGTCTGTCTAGGCCTCCATCTTGGCCAGAAGTCCTGGAATCATTCTTAGTTTGATCATATTTCAAAGGCAGAGTAAATTCTACCAAAAGCCAAAAACTAACTAGGTTCCACATACATCTCTTCTATAGTAAGTGGTTAGAAGGAGTATAGTGCAGTGGTTTGGAAGGTTTGATCTGTAAATAGGAGGGATATATTAGGATTCAATAAAATAATACTTGCAGGAGCTTACAAAACAGTAACTGCCACATACTGAGGGCTCAGTAAGTACTAGCTAATTATATTATAAATTTTATTTTTTTACTCTTTCCCAAGTCTAACAAATTACCAACTTAGTCTTTGAAATATCTGATCAGATTGCACTTAGTGTGTAAAATTATTGGCATTTAAATGTAGTTATGTGTACATATTATGTATGTAGAGTTATGAATAGGAAACATCTATATTCAATAGATTGTTTATAAATTTGAATTTGTGAAAATATTCACTCTATTTTGATTTTTTATGTCAATGTAATTTACTGTGCTGTATTAGCAAAATAATATTAATATGGGAATGCTGGCCAGAATATGGAAATAACTTCATTTACAGAGCTGAAAACTCTACTTATACTTGCCAGATATGAACATTGGTACGATCATGAACCAAAGTAGTATTTTACAAGTTCTAGCTTTTGGAAGGCAGGGGCCATTTTATGTGTACTTTGCAAAAACCCTCTGTCTTCTATATTGACTTACATGTAATAGGTGAATGACTATGATGTCGAATGAAAAATTAAAAGGAATTTTACTGCCATCCTTTCCTCTGTTTCTCTCTAAACTTTCCTCTTCCCTTTAACATTGTTCTCCCCACAAGAACATGCTGCCACTGGCTGATTTTTTCCGCTCTGCAGTTTTCCCAGGGAGCAGCAGTTATCCATTCGTGGACACACAGAAAAGAAAGCTGGTCAGTTGAATAGATTCAGTGTGGCTCCTCTTGCAAGTGCTTATCTTGTTCACTGGCTGCTTTGTAATTGTTATTACTTTGAAAAAACATTTCTTTTTCATCTCTACAATCAGATTATATAGAAGGAGACTTTTTCCTATTGAGGTATATTCTTATCAGGATGTTTTTCTTCCATTTTATAAATACTGGTATTATTCAACATGGGATGAAGCTCTCTTGCAGTCAGTGCCAAAGGAAACAATACAATAGGCATGTGCAGTGGGGGGTTAGCTAGATAGAGCAGCTATCTTGTTTTTCTTGCTTGCTGTTAATCAATGTGCATATTCTTTTAAAACTTTCTTATCCATCTTTTGTGAGCACTGTTTGTGAATTTCCTTCCTTTCTTCCTTTTCTTTTTGTGACAGTGTTTCTGTTTCTTTAATTTATCAAGGTGTCACATACAACAGTCTTATTGTATTGTACTAGAGACATTCTCCATGTGTAAGGGAGCCTGTTTGTTGCTGGGTTTGCTTTTCTTTTGGACTAACTAGGACATTACTGGTTATTTTGCCCTTGATCTTATAAATGTGTTTCAGCTCTGGACTTTGTCTATCAGTAAATTTTTTGTAATGGATTGAGCCTTTCTCCAAAGCAGATATATTGTCCTGCTTTAATGGAATTCCTCATCTATGACAATCTATTTTTATTGTGACTTTCCACAATTGTACCTTTCTTATATGGGTGCCTACAGAATCTATTTTTCTTTGTTTTGTTTTCTCTTTTGTCTTTTAGACAGAAGAACTTAGCCAAGGAGCAAATTAAAAACACAAAGCTCTTGTGATCAAGAATGTTTTCAGCTACAAATCTCAATTTTATCACTATCTACTAAGAAAGCACATTCTTTCTTTTCATATTTAGTTAGAAGGGAAATGATTTTGTTAAAAGCTTTAGGGAGCATCTTTCTTCTGGGCTTGGGAAAATAGCTAGAATAAAAGGAAAGGGAATAAACCCCTTAGCAATTTACACATTCTATTTGTTTTTGTGTGAAATTTATTTATATCCAGTATATTTCTTTTGGAGAAGCAAATTTAAAAATCATTAAAATAGTAAGTGCTACAAATAACTGTGTTTTGTTTGCCATTAACAACAGTAAAAAAGCAGCTATACCTATCTTCAGAATTTTTTATTTTCTGAAGATTGAGCCTACATATTACTTGTTTCCATTATTTTGTTGGATGTGATAGCCATTCTAATCATTATTATTTAAAAGAAAATAGCTAGTGAGTTATTTATATAGTAACTGCTAAATAAAACTTCTTGCTATAATGAATAACTTTGTTTCTGTTTTGTGTCTTAGTTTAGCTAAGCCCTAATGCTTTACCAAGTGAGCTTAGTAAAAGGGGGCTCTGGTCTTGGATCTTCCTCAGTAACCTCTTTGGCTCTTGTGAATAGGTCAAATTAAAACCCAGAAGGATGTTCAGTGGCATGGAATGAATGAATTTGTTGACTGGGTATTGGACATGTTTTTCAGTCTATCCAAATGTACTGAAAGTTTCCAAGCATTTTTCTTTTAGACTCAGTCAGCCCTGGAAAGAGCACTAGCTTGGCTCCCATGGACAGTGGCTCTGTTCTATTGGGTTTTGCTCTTTAACTGACTTATTTTTGTCATTGAGCTATTCAGCCTCTTTGATCCTCCATTTCCTCATCTCTAAAACAAGAGTCGTGTTGTCAAAGATCATTTTCGGCCCCTGCTTTAGTAACTTGTGATTTCTAAGATGAATTAGAGGGAGTCCAGAGTATGTTTTCCTTGGGCATGAGAGGTCTCAGTATTGGCTTATTAAACATCGAGAGTGGCTGGCAGCAGTGTCCCCTCACAGAAAGTTGTGTGGAACATTAATTAGCAAAAGCTTTTCCATCAAACTTTGCACATAGGCAAATTAAAGCTAATCAAAACTCATGAAATTAAGAAACTTGCCAAAATTATCTAATCCTTCACCCAAAGAAGCAAAGAGATAGCAGCTATGATTATCTCACTGAAATTGTGGTCCACAGGTTATGTGCAACTCTGCTTCCAAAAAAGTAGCTGAGAGGAATGGAAGAGGGATGTCGTCATGTCTCACATAACTAACTGACTACATTTTGTAGAAGGAAAACTGTCTGGATCCTTTGGGTCAGCCATACTAAATCCCTGAATTGTCAACGAGTAGATAAAATTACTGGGTTGATAAAGGAACTCTGAAGAGGAGTAGTTTGCAGAAAAGCCCAAAGGGCAACCCAGTTAACATTAGAACTGAGTTGAAAGGATCTGAGAACCAGGAAAGCATTTGATTTGATTAGTACTGGGAACATTATATTTAGAAGTCTTTTCTTTACTTGTATTTCTTTTCAGATGAGTATCTGTCTTACTAATACTCATGCCATTTATAGATAAAAATAACTCTAATAATTAAATACTACTGCAGAGCTTATCATGTGCCAGCCACCATTCTACATGCTTTACAAAAAGAACTCATTTGATTCCTGCAATAACCTTAGAAGCAGATTAGGATACTGAGTCACAGAGTGTGTGAGTCAAGAGGGGCAGTTATGTCTTTTAGTAACAAGCAGCCTCTTGAGTCCTAGTGAGTTATAACAGTAGAATATTTCTTGTGCCACTAGATATCTGAGGTGTCTGCTGCTCTGCTCCAAGACATCCTCAGTCCAGGACCCATGCCAGTCTTTTTCTCCAACATTGATAGTCATAGTGAAAGAAGAGAATATAGAAAATCTTTCCCTGACTCTTCAAGTTTCTGCCCAGAAGTTACACATGTTTTTCCACTCACATTTCATTGGCCAAAGCAAGTTCTGTGCCAAGCCTAGTATTAATGGAATGGGGAAGTAAAATATACCCACAAAAGGGTCAGTACATATTTGTAAATAATGATACATTCTAAGACAGAGAACAAGAAACTTTCTCTAGGTCAATGAGCTGGTAACTGGAAGAGCTGGGATTTGGACCCATGAAGTCTGGCTCTAGAGTCTATTTTATCAATCATTACTCTATTTTGCCTCTTTAACTACATGACTCCCAAGGGAAATTTCAATGGGTTTTGAGAGCTTCTAAAAAAATTCTTATAGAAGTTTTAGTGTCTGTATTTCTGACCAACTCTATACAAATCTAGCTAGAATCACATGGATAACACAGCATTAAGGTTAAGAATGGGGACTTTGGAGCCAAACATGTCTGTGCTCAAATCCTGGCATCTTTCCTACTAACTCTGAGACCTTGGGGAAGAGCCATTTGTGCCTTCTTTTCATTATCTGCAAAATGAGAATAAGATACCTCATGGTTAGAGTGAGGATTCACAATGAGTTAATAACAAACTGTAACGTACTTGGAATATAACACAGGGGACCAATTTTTAACACAATTCCTGTTGAGTTCAATTTTTCAACTGTTTTAGACTGAAATAGGCATGCTGATTTCAAAACTATAGTTAGTTTTCTTCTATCATGTCAAGTTTTTTCTGTATAGCTCATCTTTATGTGACTATTCTGGGCTGGATCGAGCCTGGATCAAGGAAAGCACTAGTGCTCTCCCATTGGTTGAGAGCACACCTCCCTCGAGTGGGGAGGGGTGGGGGATGACCTTGGAGACCAGTGACAGGCTGATACTTCTCTAGGCTATTCAGTTACACAGGAGACAGTGTGCCGCTCTATATAGTGAATTGTATTCCGAAGTGTAGTCCGAGTTCTTGTCTGTATACAAGAAGTTAGCAGAATTTATTTTTTTATTTACATACATACTTATTTCCTTTCCTTCAGATCATGTCTGCCTCTGCTATCTGTTGTCCTAAGTGCCTAAACAACCCTGATTTGTTCTGTTATATCTGTGGCAGTTTCACCATTCCCAGTCAAAGGACAAACATCAATAGATTCATCAGGCAAGCCTATTTTGCATATTTTAAAGTAAAACTTGGTGATCAAGATAAGTCTTGGGCCCCTCACAAGGTGTGCAAGCAATGTGTTAAGAGTTTACGGATGTGGATGAAGGGAACACATGATAAATTGCCATTTGATATACCTATGGATTGTCGAGAGCCCAGAGATCATTCAAGTGACTATTACTTTTGTATAGTGAAAACCTCAGGATATAACAAGAAAAATAAATGTAAAATAGAGTATTTTAGTCTACCATCAGCTATACGCCCAGTGCCTCATTCAGCTGAAATCCCAGTGCCAGTTTTCATTGAACTACCCTCTTTCGCAAAACAGGAGTATGGTGAAGAATTAAGTGACAGCAATGATGAAGATTTTGAAATTGAAGATGACTCAGTTCGTAAGGGATTTGATCAGCATGAGTTGAATGATTTGGCAGGAGATTTTAGACTATCCAAAAATGCTTTAGAACTCCTAGCATCAAGACTGCACAAGAAACACTTGCTTGAAAAAGGAGTGAAGGCATCTTACTTTCGATCAAGAGAAACTGCATTTCTGCAGTACTTTTGAAGTGACAGTGGCTTTGTGTATTGCCATAACATACATGGTTTAATGGAGGAATTTGGGAATTCCAATCTAATGCAACTGAATGGCAACTGTTCGTTGATAGCTCAAAGTGGAGCTTGAAGTGTGTCCCCCTCCACAATGGCAATTTATTTGGTGCAGTCCCAATTGGCCATTCAGTTTGTTTTCATGAAGAATATGAAGCCATAAAGAGAGTCATTGATCTGTTGCAATATCACAAGCACAATTGGATCATCTGTGTTGACCTTAAAATGGTCTGCTTCCTTCTTCGTCAGCAACGTGGATACACCCAATATCCCTGTTTTCTGTGTATGTGGAACAGCAGAGCTCATGAGAAGCATTGGGTGAAGTTGAATTGGCCTCCAAGATCTGAACTCAAACCTGGTGATCCAACCATTCTATATGAGCCACTTGTTGACAGAAAGAACATTCTATTCCCACCTCTGCACATAAAACTGGGTCTCATAAAGCAATTCGTTAAAGCTTTGCCAACTGAAGGAGATTGTTTCAAGTATCTCATTTTGGCATTTCCTAGCCTGTCATTTGAAAAGATAAAATACCTTAATGTGTATGTTTGGTAGCATAACTTTATTACTTGTACACAATTTGACTTACAGTAACAATACATAGACTTTATATGAATAAAATAACTCAAAATATATATTCAGGTAATTTTTGCTTTATTTTCCTTGTATGTACTTTTTCTATGATTTGGGGGCAAAGGGAGGGTATACTGTACCTTAAAAAGTTGACACGATAGAGAAAAATTGGGGTTATTTTTGGATGCAGATGCCAAAAGTTAGTCAAAAACAAGTGTCAGATCTAACTCAACAAAAATTGTGTTCCCCAGTGTAATCACTATATGAGTATTTAATTTTGTTATTATTACTCTTATTCTCTTTTATCTTAAATGTAACTAAAATTTGTTCAAAGACTAATGCTTGCCACTTCCACCATCACCTGCTATCTGGGGTGGTGGGTGTCTATCATTTTTCAGAAAGCGGCTTTTTATTGTCTCAGTTGCTGCTTGTCTTTCCCTTCTCTTGTTTTAAGATACAAAAGGTGCCTTTGGTTTTCTGTTTATTTTTCTCTCTCATTGTATCAATAAAACAGATGATAATTATAAGTGCTAAAGTTTATTTACATAAAAACAAAGTTTACAAAAACCTATTTTGACAGAATTATTTTTTCTGTCCAGTCATTGTACTGTTATTGTTCTTCAGAAACATCTGCTATTTTCTTTCCTGTTTTCTAAAACACCTTTACCTCTGTTGAGAGTATTCTAGGGTCATATACCTGAAAATATTTTTCCTTCCCATTAGGGTCTTACCTGGTATAATATAAATTAGTTCACAGATTGGTTTCCATTCATTTATCATCTCTTAGACATTGGGGTCTGTTTTCTCATTAGTGGCTTTCTTCCCTTTTTCCTCTGAAGTTCTCCATTGTTGAATTTTTTTGTTGTTCTTATTACTTTTTAGATACTTGTCAGCTCAGATACTAATTGAATATTATAGATAGATAGATAGCCACAATTAGATTGTTTTTACAAAAAATATAGAGAAACATGAGTTTCTCTTTTATTCTCTAGATTTTCTAAATTGGAATTTCTTTAAAAATGCTCATGTCTTTTTAAATCTTCTTGTTGGTATTTTTGAAAAGTCTTGCTGGTAAAGGTTTGACTGACAGGAAAGAGAAGAGTAAGATAGTTCCTGATTTGTTTGTGTCTTCTGAGAGTGTACTCCCTGGTTCCAATATTATACATGTTGTGTGAGCATCAATACAAAGTTTCATAGTTGATAATATTTCTAGGAGTATGTTCAATATAAATCAAGTCATGCTGACACTGGGAACAGTAAGACAATATACAGAAAGCAATATATTGACTACAGGCTAGTTATGTATTCTAGAAGGAAGAAATATGTGCTCAATATAAATTTTTAAGTCACAATGATAGTGGAGGGATCAAGAAAATATGAAGAAAGCAAGATATAGGCTCAATTCTAGCCAAGTACTTTAACAGGAAATAACTCAAATTCAGTTAGTTCAATAGAAATGAATGTAAAAATTATTGAGTTAAAAAAAAAGATCTGGTTGTATATCAGGTCCAAGTAAAAATTAATCAGGAAATATATATTAAGTATTTTCTAAGGAAAGGGCCACATATATGAAATGCAAATGACCAACCCATATGGTAGACATTACTTGTTGTTTAGTTCCCTGAGAACAATCCCTACCCCATAACAGGGAGGAGAATATCTAAGACTGAGCTACATGACTCTGACCCCCAGGCCAAAGCTGATCAGTCCAGAGTGTGTGCCTCACCCTAAGCTCTGCCAATCAGAATCTTATTCCATGGAATTCAAAATGTGAGATTGATGGTAAATGAAAAGCAGGAGTCCCCAATCCTGAGCCAGGGAATCATGAGAACATCTAGTGAAAAGGTAGATGAATTCTTGCTGCTGAGGCCCCAGAGGTGCCATGGCTCCTGTCCTTCCTAGGGTTTAGTGGTTCAGTTGCTCCTGAAATGTCATAAACTGTTTAATAGAATTCCTCATCTTTCTTATTTTAGCTGGAGTTTGTTTCTGTTACATGCAGCCAGGAGAAACCAAACTCCTACAACTCATATAGAAAGATTAGAAAAGAATCTAATCAAGTCACAAAACTCAACAGTGAAAACAATTCTGAGAGGAAAGTAGGTGAGCTCGATTCTGATAGGTAACGTACTCACCGAAGTGAATTGACAAATGATCAAAGCATCAAAAATTACTCTTTCAAATGATATAGGAAAAGTTATTAAGTTGAATGGTTTATAAAAACAGAAACTTTATTGTGCTTCTAAGGCTTTATAATCTTTCAGTTGCTCAGAGACGTGAGTTAACAAGGGCCTGGTTATGGGTTCTGTCTGCAGACAGACCAATTCTAGGACCACACTCACTGAACTCCTTATCTTGTGCAAGTGACCGGTGCACATCCCTGTAATGAGGGTGACAGCCACAGTAAGTGTATTTGCAAACTGTCCCCACTCTGGAGGACCAACTAAGTCAATATTTCTGTAATAGAGCATCAGGTCAGACCTTATCTTACACTTACCATCATGGCAGACTTCATAAAAATAATATGAAGATGAATATGGAAGTACTAAAGATGTCTTTCTTGCTAAGATAATGGGATCTGTGGAGTTTTAGATATGAAGTATGCCATTGAATCATATAGTTTTTTGAACTCTCTTGAGAAATGGAATGTAAAAGATGTGAGTTCCTTAGATTAAAAAAATAGCTTTGCAATAAATAGTTTATAGTTCTACAGTCATAAATTCCTGTGTTTGGCTTCTGACTTTTTATGGCTCTTACCTTGTGTGAAATGTGACTGCAATTTCCTCTATAAAGACTTCTTTGAGAAGTAAACACTCCTTCTGCTGAAAATATATTACACTTTGCTTAGGGCACCCATTATATTTTCCTAGGTATGTGTATATTTTTATATAGAGATGGATTATATTCAAACATATATAGTTGAGATTCTTTATATTAAAATATAAGCATATCTAAATGTGTCAGTTTCCTAGGGCTGCTGTAGCAAAGCACCATGGAATGGGTGGCTTAAACAACAGAAATTTATTGCCTCACAAGTTCTGGAGGCTGGAAGTCTAAGATCAAGATGTTGACAAGGTTGCTTCCTCCAGAGGTCTGAGTGTGTGTCTGGTCCATGCCTCTCACCTAACTTCTCTTTGTTTGCTGCCAATCTTCAGTGACCTTGGCTTATAGAAGCGTCACCTTATTCCCTACCTTCATTGTCACACAGTGCTCTCCCTTTGTGTATCTATCCTCAAATTTACCCCCTGCTGCCACTTTTAAGGATTCTAGTCCTAATGGATTAGGGCTCATTCTAATGACCTCGTTTTAACTTCATAACTTCTGTAAAGACCTTATATCCAAATAAGGTCACATTCTGAAATTCTGGGAGTTAGATTTCAACATGAATATCAGGGGTGTACAATTCAACCAACTATACTGTATATAGATACATTTATCTGTTTTCTGACAAAGAGTGCTCTGTGACTATAGGGATTAAGTCTTAGTTATCACTGTGTCTTCACAGAACCTAGCAAAGTGCCTCCAACATTGTAGGTAGTACATTTGTGGAATGAGATGATTACATTGCCAGTCTATCCTAAAAGCCACCTTTTTGCTGAGCAGAATTTACCCCAGGGGTGTGGCTTATTCTACAGATGAAGGAAGGAGCTTTTATAGTATAGGCTATACTATATTACAGTCCACTTTTAACTTCTTTTAGGAACTCATAAGCCTTATTTTTTCTGAGCCTAGACAGATGGCTTTAAATCAACTCAAAGACACTGTCTTGGGACCTTCAATGAAAATAGAGACAGAATGAGATTTCAGGGCCATTGATAACTGAAAGCCATGAAACTAAATTAATTGTCACATAAGGGCTATTGTTGCACACACCCAAAGGTATGTAATGCTCCTTAGAAGATAGTTTCCATGTGTTTGCTTAAGAATTCCCTTTCCATATAAAACTGCATATAGCCCACTACTTTTGAATGTTATCAGAACTGATGGAATAAAATAAAATATTAATAAAATTCTGTTGTTTTCCAAATTTTTCTTAATTTTCAGAAATAAGATAGACTTAGATGTGTCTTTTTAGAGGGATTTTAATATTAAGGGAATAAATATGAGGGCAGAGCATGAAAAAAGTTTCTTAGACAACATGGAAAATAAGGAACCCTCCCTCATTCAGCAATCTATTTTTTAGAAGTGAAAATTAAGTTTAAGAAATTAAGTGGTTCTTCAATGATTCATAAAAAGTATATCTCAATGAAATCTTTTCTGAAGTCCTTGAACTGACCTTGCACTCAAGGAAGAAGTTATTGCAAGAGTTAAGAATAGAATTTTCTATATTAAAGTTCAAGGAGTCTTTTGCCCTAATACGTATTTCAGAAACATATTAGGTATGAGACTTCCTGGGTTTCACTCTGCCTCAGACAAAGAGGAGAAGAAGAAAATGGGGTTACTTTAATTCTGTAGTGTTAGCTCAATTAGTAGAGTCTGCATTTACCAGAGACGTTGTGATAAAAGCATGCATTGTTTAAGTGAAAGCTAACAGTTTCAAATAGAAAAATAATAAAAAGGAGAAAACCCAGAAAGACAAGTTCATTTCTTCATTGGTTCACTTATTTACTAACATGTACCTCTGAAATGTTCAGAATGCTACATGTGTGACAGTAGTACTAAGGATTGCAGGTAGCTTGGCACACTTTGTTAAACTCAGGCATTGGCCTAACTTCCGATGCTAAGTAGGTGAAGGAAGCTTGTGATGTTGCCTCAAGTGGATGAGGCCATCTTTGCCCTGAAGCATGATCTTTCATTCACTGAGGATGTGTTTGTGCCTTGGACACATGCAGACCATAAATTTTCTAGCGCTCTGGGTCTTATAGTTCAGTAGTGAGGAGAAATAGGTAAGCAGGCAATTGTGATATAGTGGATGACACAAGTGACTGTATGAATGAATCAGTGAATCACTAAATGAAAATGTAGGTGCAAGCTGAGACTCCAGTGTTGAGAGGGGAAGACCATTCAGTATAGAACAATTTTGAGAATACTTACATGGGCATAAAATTTCAAGAATGTTTAGAAAATACTTTAGAAATGTAGAAAATTATAACAAAATTAGAAAGCTTCAGAAAGCTCAATAAGGACAAGCATGTGGATAAAAAAGACTTTCAGTAAAGCAGGCAACTAAAATTAGGGTATGTGTTTATTTTTACTAATGATCTCTGTGTGTGTATGAGGAGGGAGTTTGTTAACCAGCACAGCACAATGCTACGCAATTCCCACTCCATCCCAAAGTCAGTAGGGTGTGCATGTTGGCCCTTCTGAGTCCCATTGCTTCTTAGTTATGGTTGTACAAATAACTTAGTTACTGAACATACTCTCAACCTCCTGACTTGTATGCATCATGGTTGTGAAGAGATTCCCTAAAGTATATAATAAAATGGCAATTTTTGGTGTTTTAAAGTTTTGGGGCCAACACTGACATTATGTATTAGAAAAAGCATATGACAAAGCTTCTCTCATCTGAGTTGTAGCCCTAAAAGTTTCACAAACATACTCTCTCACCCTGAATATTTGAGTGGATGAGTAATTAAATAATCTGCTTTGGAAAGGCTAATTAATTTAGCCATTACTCAGGGACTGCTGCCACCGGTCTCTCCATCTGCCCACTTGACAGGCACACCTGGCACTTGGCATTGTCCTGCCTCCATGGTGGGCCCACTCCCCAGGATGCTTCTGTGTGTGCAGAGAATGGTCTCCAGCCTCCAAGGGAGCAGACCTGCTCTCTTCAAACATACACCAGGTCACCACCATGCTCTGATTCTTGGGGCCCACTCAGAAATGGGGAAGTCTGATGATTTATTGAAACTTTTCCCCAAGATATTAGAGTGTGACTCTGCCTCAAGGTATAAACGAGAGTAATCACCTATCTAATTTTCTCTGAGGCATTTGGTGAGATCTTTGTAGGAAAGAAATATGGAGGATGTTAACTGAAACAAAGCCTATGCCCAAACATAGGTTTACATTGGGATTTTCATTAGTATTTTTCTTCTATTTTGCCAGAAATGAAGGTTTATGGTACTTGGAATTCAATCTGAAAAGTCATATCAGTGGTTTTCCTACTGATGGGCATTAAAATGGTCATAAATGTGGTTCTTCATCCTTGGAGACCCCCATAGTTTCTTGCATTGCATGTGATTTTTTCTCTAATAGTAGAGGCACAGGTAACAGGTGATGGTAAATACAGAGGCACAAGTTCTAATAATTGAGATTTTAACTAAATATATGTTTATTGCTATTTTTCTATTTAAAGAAAGAACACGTATAGTTGTACCTAAACTTAAGAGCCATGGCATGATGGGCAGGTTTTCCAGCCTGCTTACACCTCGGTTTCCCCATGGAGGATAGGTATCACTGTACATCAGCAGCACTTACACTATGGACCAGGGGTTCTGTGAGTGTTTTTTGAGATATATAGGTCAAAACTACTTTTATCAGAATACTAAGACATTATTTGCATTTTCACTCTGATTCTCTTCTGGGAATACAGAGTTTTGCCAGGAGCTACTCAACATGTAACATTGCAATGTACTAAATATAGAAGCAGATATGAGAATCCAGATGTTGTTTGTGTTAGCCAGACATTAAAGACATTTGCAAAAGTATAAAATTGTGCTACTCTTTCTACTAATTTTTGTTTTGTAATCTATGTTGCATATATTTCATAACCATATATTGATTATATTAACCTGCAATGGAATTATTGTTGTAACTTCAAATATATTTAGGTATATTTTAAAGTCTCAGTTGTAATGTTTAGTATAGCAAATGCCAAAGGATATCACCCACATAAACATGTTGGAGTCCACAAAAGCATGTTGGAGTCTTCAGTGGTTTTTTTCAGAGTAAAGAGGTTCTGAATCCAAAAAGTCTGAGAATCATTGTTGTTTATGTATCAGAGAGTTAATTATAATATATGTCTCCCTCCTGAGATTATTTGAGGTTTAAATGTTTCATGTATTTAAGTATTTAGAAGTGCTCGACATAGTAACTGTTCAATAAGTATTAACCATTACTATATTTTTAAGTTGTGATATGATGTACTGGAATGGAAGAAGCTGAAGAAGTCAGTAGTGTCTCTGAAAAAAGTTACCTGGATCAAATATGATCCAGGGTGTAGAGATTGCAGCTGGACTGAAATCCAATACCATCACATTCAAAAGATAAAGAATTAGGGACTCATACACTCAAAACACATAATAGAGATTCTTTATAATTAAAATATTTGTGGGATCTTATCTGTTTTGCTATATGACCTTTTGCTAAAAAACATGAAGTTAAAAAAAATAACATTCTTAGAAATAGCAAAGGAAGTTAATTTTTAAAATAAAATTGCTATATGATATTTATTTTAAGACCCAGCTTTCAAGATAGCTCTGCGAAGCCAGAGCTTGTGTTGCTGTGCTGGTCGCATCTGACACTGGCTGGCCTGGGTGTGCTCTCCGTCTACGAGACCCTGAGCTCTCTGACTTTGGAAACGTTTTATTTACCTTTATTTCCCAGTGCCTAGGACTGAGCCAGGCCTAGAGTAAACTCACATTAAGTATTTGCTTAATTAATTAAAGAGTACATCATCATTGGATTATATAGACACAGCAGGATATTATGGGTAAATTCAAATATGTACCACACACACACACACACACACACACACACATGAAATAACAGAGGTTTAAATATTTTAGAACGAAGGAACTTAATCTAGCAACCAAAACTAACATGAAGTCACAGTTTTGGAGGTTATTATAGGATTCTCTAATATCACAATATATTTATTACAGTAAAGAAAATTGACTTTGAGTTCATAAGAGGTTTAGAACATTTTTAAATACATATGTGAGCATGTTATCCTTTATTTTTCTAGAAAAGTGAAGTAGAAGTTGCACAAATTAGTTGGCAGTTTCAACAGGACCCACAGGGTATTTGTTATATTGACAGCTTGCTTGATATGCCTTTAGAGCCACACCATTCAAATTAAACTATTTGTATAGAGTAGTTTGGGGCATGGGACTTAGAAAGCATATAAATAATTCTTCACACTTACACTTCCCTGGAGTGCTTGTGCTGCTCTTCCTTCAGGGCATCCTCTGGGGGCAGACCATCTGCCCGATGGCGGGCAGGGCTGCACAGTGGTTTTATTCTCACCCATTCAGGATGGGTGCTGGCTTCTTTTAATGGCAATAGAACATAGATTGCCTGTCTCCAGACGGGTCTGCCTTCCACACTCATGCAACAGATGGCTCTGCAGAACCCTTAAGTTTGAGGTCTCCACACATCACAAACTGAATATATTTCCTCTTTGCAAGCTGCTTTCTCTTGGGGAAAAGTTCTCTAAATATGCAAGTGTTTCAGGTCTTTTCTGGATTTTAAAAATGCCAACATCCTGTTGGCTTCATTGAGGACAATTGTTCCCATAGGCTTAACTTGCAGATATACCTGTGGTACTCTAAAGATTCATGGTTCACATTAATAATTTTGATGTTTATTATCATCTTTAGTTGAGATTGTTGGAGTCTATATTAAAGGACTTTAGAAACCTGGGACTAATTCACCATTTGGATATAAAATTAAATAAGTAGCTCTGTTTTATTTTTCTTGGAGAGAAAATTTCTCTTTGATTTTAACTGAAAGGGAAGTAAGTATTATGGTCTCTTTTGTTTTACTGTCTGTATATTCTTTATATCCTTCTTTTATTCCTATTCTGTAAGTAAGGGTCCACAGCACTCAATAAAATATCCTTGGACATTTGTTTCGCAGTCATGAAGTCAGTACGTATCCCCTTCATAATGAGCCACAGGCTTTGCTACAAACACAGAACAAAACAGTGATGCATTGCAAAAGCACAATTGTCAGTTTCTAGCAGATGAGCTAAGGCCTTCGAATAGGAGCAAGACTGTATGTGTATGTGAGTGTGTTTAATTTTCCTTGGGTTGCATGCAACTCAAGGATTCTTTATTTTTTACACAAAGCTGTTTTTAAGAACCCTGAATTTGCATGAAAAAGATGCTGGTCCCAGTCGGTTTCACACATATATTGGAATCATGGGGATTTGAAGATATAGTTTGCTAAGGGACTATTAAACCATAGGCAAATGAGATTACTTTACAAGAATAAAAAAAGACCCATTTATTTTTGATAATCAAAGTTGATAATTTGAGCCCAGCAATATAAACATCTAGAAATCCTGAGAATTTTATCAACTTGATCACTTCTTTAATTTTATTTTTTTTTCAGATTTAATGTGTTTTATTGATTAAAATATTACATTTGTGCCAATTTCCCTTCCCTCTGCTCCCCTCCACCCGGTGGCCCCCCTCCCTCCAGTTGTCCCCCCCTTTTAGATTATGTCCATTAGTTGTGCATACAGTTCCTCCCAACCTCTCTCCGTCTATTCCATTCCCTCCTACCATGATCCCCAATTCCTATATCATCTCCCTCCCTTTCCCCACTCCCCCTCCCTGTTGACCTCCCCCCAATATGCTTCCCGTACCCACAGTTCCTTTTCCACTCTCGTTGCCTGTTTAGTTTGCCTTTGTTTCATCTCCCTAGCTTCTGTTTTTTAAACCAGTCCCTTTAACATCTCATATAACAGTGGTTTGGATCTAATGAACTCTTTCAGTTTTATTTTGTCCTGGAAACACTTTCTCTGTCCTTCTATTCTGAATGACAATTTCGCTGGATAGAGTATTCGTGGTTGTAGGTTTTGGATTTTCATTACTTTGAATATTTCTTGCCAGTCCCTTCTTGCCTGTAGGGTCTCCCTTGAGAAGTCAGCTGATAGTCTAATTGGGACCCCTTTGTACATAATTCTTTTCTTCTCTCTTGCTGCTTTTAAGATTCTCTCTTTATCTTTAATTTTTGACATTTTGATTATAATGTGTCTTGGAGTGGTTCTCCCTGGGTCCAGTCTCTTGGGAACTCTCCTTGCTTCCTGGACCTGCAAGTCTATTCCCTTCCCCAAGTCTGGGAAGTTCTCCTTTATTATATTTTCACTCAATTTTTCAAGTTCTAGTTCATCTTCCTCACTCTCTGGCAAACCAATGATTCTTATGTTGGGCCTTTTATAGCTGTCCCAGAGGTTTCTGATCCTCTGATTGTTGCTTCCCATTTCCTCTCTCTGCATTGGTTGACTGCTTGTTCCTTCTCCATATTCCAGTTTGTTGAAATGAACTCTGGATTTTTTTTCCTCACCATCTGTCTCGTATGCGGTTTTGTTCCTTTCGTTATGAATGTTTTTCGCTTCTTTCTTATCTTTTTCCTGCTCTTTTGTGAATTCTGTAAGCCACCTGATAACAATGGCCCAGAACCGAGCCTCTGACAGGTTTCTTATCTGTTCATCTGTCAGGTTCTCTATCTGTTGCCTGGTGAGCTGTGTCACCAGGATTTCTATAGTTGTCTGCCTCATTTTGACAGATGCGTTTTGTTTTCTTGGGCCGGCTATAGGGGGCAGTGCCTGTGTACGCATCACAATTCAGCAACCGGCGCCTGTCTGCGACCTATTTCGCAGCCCTGTGGTGCTTTCTTTGGGGGCGGGGGTCCAAGATGGATTCACACAGTTATTCAGCTAGGAGACCGGGATCCGTCCTCCCGTCCCCCTGGGCCTCACTGTTCAAGGCGATGCGGTGGCTGCTCTCCCCAGCGCTGGGGTCGCGCACTGCCAGGGGCCCGACCGCAGCCGGGATTTCTTGCCGCCCCGCCGCGGTCTCAGGTGCGATCGCAAACAGCACTGCCCTCTTTAACTCTTACCTGCCCAAATGGCACCGCTGGTTTATAACTTCATATGTTGGGCTTCCGTGTAGTTTTATTTTCTGGAATTTCTAGTTATCCTTTGTTTTGAAGTAGTTGTATTCCTCTCTAGTTGTAGAGGGAGACCTAGCGTGTCCATCTAAGCCTCCATCTTGGCCGGAAGCTCCACTTCTTTAATTTTAATAAAAAATAAAACTACTCTTTCATAGGAAAAAAAATACAATTCCACTGACAAGAACTAGTGAGATAAAATGCACACACATGAAATTTCAAGGACCTGAAAAATTTGGGAGATAGAAAGTATTGAATCTCAAAAAAGAAACTTTTTTCTTTTTTAGCCTTAAAACCCTCTTTTCAAAGGAACTATCTTTAGAAGCCTAGTACATAAAATAGCTCAAGCTTGGGGTGACCTTGCTGTGGTGGGACTTAGCTGCCACTGCTCTTGCCTCTCACCCCATAAGAAGACCCTGGGCTGTTGGAACCCTTAGGAGCTCTTTGCTCTGTGGCATTGTATGCATTACACTTCCTGAATAAATGATTTAAAACAGTGACAGAGCATGGTCCCAAAGAGACACTTGTATTTGCTGTTCTCATGAAGTTTGCTCATTTACAACCTAACTAGTTGGCATCAAATAACTGGACTTAAGCAAATTTCCACCTTGTAAATGAGGAGGACTGGGGTGCAGGGCTAGGATCGGAGAATGTCTTTCCTGTGACACAGTCTACTCTGAGCTTTTCTGTGTTTACATCATACATTTCCACCTGACAGTTTGAAATTGGGCACATCTCTGTTCACATGGTGGTAGGTGTGGTCAAAGCTACAGTTGATGTTTCTAGCTTCTTAATATTTTAATCTCTGTTCCTCCAAATCAAATGGCTAACATGCTGCCACTTTAGAGAGGATCTTTTTATGTTGGTTCATTCATTCACACTCTCCTTCTTTATTGAATGCCAATAAAATATGATTTGTGGGAACATCACAAACTTTAATGATTTATTAATATTTTTCCTCTTAAAAACTATGTAATGGCTAAAACCATTGAATTTTTCTTGAACTGAATAAATTTGACAAGCACCTGAATTGTGTAATAATCCCTAATAGTATTATAAAGGCAGTCTCTTTTAAGTATAAAATAGTGATGTTTGTAACCTTTAAACTATATTAGAACTCATCATTTAGAAGGATGATTGTGCTAACATTAGATTCTTGCTGTTTCTAGAAGGGTCTTCTTTATGCTTAACTGCTCTTGTAAAAAATTAACATACTATTAGCATATATATTAAATCTTCCTCTGGAGATTAAGCAATCAGGAACGATGATTCCAACAAAATTTCCAGAACATCTTTTCATTTCTAGTTCTGTATCTTCTGGGCAGAGTTCTCAAAATGTGGTCATGGGATTGTGGGTGCTCCCAAGACACTTTGAAGGAATCTACAATGTAAAAACTACTTTTGTAATGACATTAAGGTGTTATTTACCTTTTTTACTCACATTCTTACTTGAGAGTACATGGAGTTTCCCACAAACTACATGATGTGCTATCTCAACAGGTTGAATGCAGAAGCAGATATGAGAACCCAACTGTATTATTTTTAAGCCAGACATTAAAAATATTTGCAAAATTTTAAAGCAGTGTCTCTCTTCTCATAAATTTATTTTTGTTTTGGAATATAGGCTTATTATTCCATAAAAATGCTTCATTTGTGTTAACATGGGTTTATTATTATTTTTAATGAGTTAGTAAGTAAATATTTTTAAGTTATCTGTTTTCATTTACATGCGGTAAATGTCAGTTGATATAACCCATGTAAACTTAAGCTCTTTTGGGGCCTCAGTAATTTTTCAGAGTGCAGAGGGGTGCTCTGACTCAAATATTTGACAGCTGCTATTCTACTATCCCTTCATTCACATCCTTATATAGAAATTCACTTTGTTGAAACATCCTCACTATTTACATGGTAGCCAGGGGAAGCTATGCTTTCCATAATTTCAAATATATGTGAACAAGCTTTTGTGGCCACCAGAACCAGAAGGTGCCCTGTGGGAATCATTTTGTGTGTAAGTATATGTGTTGTATAACATGTCAGTGCAAAATGGTAGTATTATTGAACTTTTATTATACTAGGCAATTGGTATTAGATTGCATGACTGATTCAGCAAATCACAAACATTTATTTTGTTTCTACTAAATGGCCCTTAGTAGGTGTTATAGAGATGAACTAAAGATGATCTCAACATTCAAGCAAGCAGTTGTTACAGTGAGATATTAACTGCACCACAACTGACCACGTGCAAAAGTATATTAATCAATGTTAGGTTGGCTGCCATTGTTATGGCTGAGGAAGAATTTAAGGGCTTATTTAGAGGAAAACGTATACTGAATAAACAATTGGGGAAAAATATAAGACTGTACAATATAGTTTAGACTAGAAGTTAAATGTGTCTGTATTCACTATATGAAGGAAGCCTTGGGGCAAATGATTTTGAGTATTGTTATATTAACTTAATCATGATCATTGGCATCATAGTAGCTTCTGGGGTTCTGGTAATGTTCTAGTTATGTATTTATGTGGTAGCAGCAAGGATATGTTCACCTCATGATTACTAGTAAAGTTGTGCACTTGTGATTTCTTAATTTCTATATGTATTTTGTATCTTAATGAAAAAGTACAAAACTTAAAAATCTTAAATTTAAAATATCACTATATAGTGTTAAAATGCTTATATATATACCTTAAAATATTTATCTGAAGGGTCCTTGGTGCTTCTAGTTAGTCCTTATTTTTCTTCCATCTATGAAATCTTTTTGGTAGATTTGTTCTTCTTTTCAGGATCATGATGGTGAATCACATGGTACTGAGTCTTCAGTGTGTAAATAATCTGTTGAGGTCTCTCTGTCTCTGTCTCTCTGTCTCTCTGTCCCTCGCTCTCATCTCCATCTCTCACCTCTATCTCTACCTTTATATCTCTCAATGTATCATCATAATGTTTTCAGTAAAAACAAAGGGAAGTGAGTCAACCAGTTTCAAAATACATATTTTTGAGAAGTTTTTAATCAAAGTATTACATGTACATAATTTAGAAATCAAATATAGTGATAAAATTTATAAGATGTTCATGCCTTCCTCCTTACCTCCACATCTTTGTCCTGCAAACCACTTTTGTTTTTTAGCTCTATCTTCTGATTTTTTCATCCTTGTATCTATAAAACAATACTTTTAGTTTTAGGTTTATCATTTTTGGACATTATAAATTGTCTTACTATTATACAAGATAAAGACTTATTGTTTGTATACTATCTATCTCTTTATACTTACCCCTTCTCCCTAATTTTCACTGTTAAAATTAATTAAGTTAATTATAATAATAAAATGAAGTAAGTAGTATTTATAACTGAGTCTAGTAGAATTCTGCAATTGCATTCATAGAATAACTTCACTCTTTCCAAGAGTTAATAATCGCCATTGGCTTCGGTTTTCATAACCAATCCCTGGTTCTTAACAGACTTTTCCCCTAAAACTCTAAAAGTCCTCTCAATATTTACAACACATAGATTAATAGATTAATTTATTTTTGATCCACTTTTTTTTTTTTTTTCTGGGAGTTATCCATTGGAGACTCACCATCCTCTTGCTGAAAACAGGATTGGTTGTTCTCTAGATTGCTTCATAGCTGTTTGTCCTGGGTCATCTTTGTACCAAAAAAAAATATATATATATATATTTTTTCCCTCTTCTATATAGTAATTCTTGTTTCTTGCTATTCATGTCTTTCTTTTTATTAAGTTGGGTGAAGGCATACATCCCAGTGAGAAAGAATTTATAGATTAATTTGACATGTCAATAGGAGGGATTTACCCCCCATGCTGATTGGCTGCAAAGATTGGCTCTGACCACTGTGGAGAATTAGCTGTGCCAGGGCCTGCCCCAAAGAGCAAGACTTACTTCAGTGGCTCTGATTCCCTCTGAGTGTGACACTTGTGGAGGTGGCTCTGGGGCTTCCCAGGAGGTGCATGCCAAGGGCAATCACCACCTGTGTCCTACCCAGGGCCACCCAGCATGAGCTACAGAGTGATTTGCAGATGGCTGCTGCTTGTGCTGGGGTTGGATGTGCCAAGGTGAGGCCAAGCTGTGAACCAAGGCTGGCTGCCACTAGTGCTGGGCATGGGGCCATTTAGTGAGAGGTACAGGGCATGCTGAGGACAGATGCTACTTGTTGGAGAAATTTTAGGAAAGTCTGAAGTATGAGCCAAGATAGGTTGTTGGCATAAAAAGCTAATGGAAACAGCTTAGGTGGGCCTGCAGGCTGGTTGGGGCAGCATCTCAGGGAATAACCAGGGTGGGACAGACAGTGGTAGCCAGATTGTTGGAGACTCAAATATGACACCTTTGGAGGCAGGGCACTCTCAGCTAAGGAACAATAACCTCTGCCAGCACATCTGTCTGGGAAAAAGCTGCCCCTCCAGCTCTGATGCCAAACAATTAATATATTCCCTGTATTACCCTGGTCCCTTTTAGAACTGCCGCCCCAGTGCTGGAGCGCAGAGGGAGGGAGTGATTAAGTCCATGCACAGGGCCTTTAAGGGGAATGCCTGGGAATCCAGAGCCCTCTGTCTCTCTCAGCCACACTTCCCACTGATTTTTATAGCCAGAAGTTATGGGGACTTCTCTTCCCTACACTGGAATGCTGAGCTGGGGGTGTGATGTGGAGCTGGGTTCCCTTGATTCTCAGGAGGGACCTCTGTAGCTGAGATATCCCTCCCAACTTTACCACCACAGGTGGGTGTGGGACCAGCCCATTTTGCATCTCCGCCTCCCCTCAGTCTCTATGTGGCTTCTTCTTTATATCCTTAGTTATAGGACTTCTTTCTGTTCAGCTAGATTTTAGGCAGTTCTGAATGATGGTTGTGTGTAGGTTTGATGTGGTTGTGGGAGGATGTGAGCACTGCACTTACCTATGCTGCCATCTTGACTGAGGTGGCGCACATGCCTTCTTGGCTGTCACAGGCGTTTCAGAGGCCCAAGCAGTCAGTCCAGAGGGGAAAGCCTCTCACTCTCAGGGAACTGAGTTGCCTCCTTGCTGTTTGCAGATAGCTGATCCTGTGTAGAGGGAAGGCTGAGGGATGAAATATCTTTCAAATAGTTTCAGATCTTCTTAGCAGTAGAAACATTTCAGGGAAAATCCCTGCTAAAACTAAGATTTGAGAATTGCTGGAAGAGTTTACCTACCCTTACTTTATCTATGAACCGTTCAAAGAATAATTGAAAAGCTCTCTAAAATGCAGATATCTATCACTTTAAAAACTGTTCTTAAAATCTTGGTGGATATTATTTTTTTTGGAAGTGAAATTAGAATTACAATGATAAAAGATACAACATAAACTCCACTGTAAAATAAAGAATACTGAAATAAATAATCTGATTTTTAATTCTATATATTTCCTAGATCCTAAAAAATGATATGCAGAATTTTTATTTAGTCTTCGAAGTAAGGCAAACCTAATTTTGATTCTAATATACTATATACCAGCTGGGGGCTTGGCTTGTTCCTTAGCCTTTCTGTGCTCCTATTTTTATATCTATAAAATGGGGATAATAAAACCTATTATTGTTGGGCTCATATAAGATCAGGTAAAATGCCCAGCACTGTGCCTGTTACATAGGAAGCCTACAAGTGATTTTCTCTTTATCATTTCAAGAATGATATAGTTATGTTTTCTTTTTTTTTTTAAATTCAGTATCAACACAGACCAACAAAGAAATAAAAATAATTAAAATATATATGAGGAAAGCTGATACAGAAAGGACACAGAAAATTTATTTACAAATGATATTCGTTAATGAATTTAAAGTAAAGCTTTCATTCAACATTCAGCATTTATTTGGCTATTTTAAAATCCAAGGCAAAAAAAAACCTCTTTCATGACACTCAATGAAAACAATGCAGTGATGACCATTCACTTTAAATATTTATAGAAAGTTTAGCGGAGGAAGTGAGCTAAACCAAGGAAGGAGTTCCTCTAGAGACCTCAAAAGAATGTTTCCAAGCCATGCCCGTGCCCCCTGTGCCCGAGAGGAATGGCTAAGTAATCATGCTCCTTTGTTTCTCCAGGGAGAAGCTGGCTGTGGCCCGCCTGCAGCGAGAAGTTGCCCAAAGGAGAAGTGAGGGGGCAATGGTAAGTCCTGGTTACTCTGTCCTGGCTCTGAACATCCCTTCCAAAGGTGTCTGGCTTGAAAGGGATTTTTCTCATTAAGGACAATTAAGGAAAATGCTTGTAGCAAACTGAATGCTATATCTGTAAGTGGTGTGCTTATAATGTAGTGCAGACAGCTCTGTCATTTGCAGAGAGAGAGAGGGAGAGAGAGAGATGAAGAAAAATAACTATTTGGGCTTTGAAGAGGATGTTCAGATGTTCAAAGGGTAATAGGCTTTATTTTATTAAGGTCTACTGGATGCCCAGGCTTCAGGATGTGAGCACAATATCCATAAATGAGCAATCTTAGGTTTTCAGATAAGGACAGTTCAGCATAAGTCAAGCTTCTCAGTTCTTCAAACTTAAAAAACAAACAATGTAAAAACACTAAGATGTTTGCTACTGTCATTGTCTTTATCCTTTTCCTGCTCTTGACTATCTGCAGTGCATCTCTCCCTATCCTCTTCGCGTGTGCCATTTAGAAAACTGTGTTTTGAATTGTACTCAAAATCAATATGGTTGTTTTGGTCCATTTCAACTTCATTTTATAGACTGTGTGCGCCAAAGTGTCTGCCTGGATGTTACTCTAACATCCGAGATGACTGTCTGGGGATATGGGGGATGAACACTGGTGGATTAACTGCTGCTGCTGCTACCTCTGGAAAAAAAATATCATGCCAGGTTTTTTCCCCACTTATGACAAAACAATGGCATGTGTGCAATTTTGCAGCAAAAGAATTTGCTTTTTGAAAAAAAAGTGATGCATTTTTAGATCATGAAGGCTGCTTCCATTTGATTTTATGAGAGTTAAATAATCTAGCCAGTGAAAAGAGTAAGAAATTGTGAAAATATGCTGGCCTCACAATTCTTTGAACAGGGAAAGCAAAGGGCTGGAGGAGGAGGCTGAGTGTTGAGTG
The DNA here is from genome assembly GCF_987537825.1 of Furipterus horrens. Taxonomy (NCBI): domain Eukaryota; kingdom Metazoa; phylum Chordata; class Mammalia; order Chiroptera; family Furipteridae; genus Furipterus; species Furipterus horrens. The sequence goes on along the minus strand of NW_028327171.1, from coordinate 129,795,432 downwards.
GGTCCTGGAAGGTGCAGCGGCATGCTAAAACACTTAAATGTTGATCACATTGTTTGCTCTGCTAGTGATCTTCATGCAAAGAGAATCTTGAACGTTCAAATATTATACAGCAACTGCTCACATGCATTTTTCAGCAGTGACTAGGAAATAAGGTGGAGAAAATGAAGGTTTAGTCAAATGGTGAACTGAAATTTTTCAATCTGGAATGTTACTACATTGCAAAATGTTTAGGGCTAGGCCATTCCTCAGTGTTTCAGTCTTTTGTTTAGGGCTTGCCCCGGTTCCTCAGTTGTGTTCCAGCTGACTGTGAGGAAATAACTTTTCTAGGTCTTAATTTCTTTATTTTTAAAATGAGGGGGTTGGAATTACATGATTTCGTTAGCTTAGTGGGCCATGCTACTGAACATTGGTTCATATAATGCTTTTATGATGAGGAGCTCTTTCTGGTAATAACTAAATGTTATCTAAGCTCATAAAAAAAGAACAGGCCTCTAAAGAATGTGTCTTTCTAACTCTGATAGTGAATGGGCGTGAGAAGAAATCATCACAGACAGATAAGTCTCTTGAATTTTACAAAACAAAACCCTCTTTTAAAACAGTATTGAAGTAACTGTTCAGTGCAGAAAATACCCAGAAAACACAGACAGACAAAAAGATGACTCCGGTTGCTTAAAAAATAACATTGGAAAAGTTTCCAGTGTTTTATTATACGTATTGTGAAAATGGTAATAAAAAAATATCACATTTATGCATTGATTGAGTTAACAAATATTTACTGAGCACACACTATGTGCCCAGTACCATTCTAGGCACCGGGGGAACATCAGTGGGGGAAAAAAAACATGCAAAAATCTGAGCCCTTAAATTGTAGTGGTTATGGAAACAGATATTCAATGCAATTATGAGCGTTAGATGGTGGGAGCAGCTATGAGAAAATACTATCAAAGTGGAGAGATTGGGACTTCTAGGGGATCAGTATTTTAAATGGAGTGTTTATAGTATTATGTCACTGAGAAGTTAGTATTTGAGCAAAACTTGAAGGGGGAAGGAGTGAACCATGGTGGTATCTGGAGGAGGAGCCTTCGAGGCAGAGATGAGCAAGTGCCTGAGAAGCGTTGGAGACAGGAGGGCTGGCGGGCAGTGCGGGGTGTGAAGGGTAGAGGGTGAACCAGAGAAGTGATGGGGGGCAGGGAGGACGTCATCCGGTCACCAGGGGTCTCTGGGTCATGTGCTGAGTGGAGCCATTGGAAGGCTCTGAGTGAGGCAGTGATATGACCTGATGTACTACTATTCATGTTACTGTTGTTTCCCCCATTCTATGATTTATCACATTTCAGTTCCTTAGAGACACCATCAGCCCTGACATTTATTAATGCCCTTTGTTTTTCCTCCCCCCTTCTTCAATATTTTTTCTCTTTCCTTACCTAATCAACCCCCCGCCCTGAGTTTTCTACTTAATTGTAAGCTTCAGCTTTTCAGCTTCTAGGATTCATTTATTCCTGAAATCCTGACTCTTTCTTCTGACAGCTTTGTAAATCAGGTAGTTCCACTAATCCTCTAAGTTTTATTCTTGCTGTCACAAACCCAGAACTTTGGTCATGTCTGTAGCAGAAATGGAGACTTCATCACAACAAGATCACCTTATGTTTTAAAAGACTACTATTTATAGTATTCTATATTTTTATCCACATGAAAAGAAAAATGATATGCAAAGTTATTCAAGAAATTTTTCAAAAAAGCTATATAATTGAGGCAGATATTTATTTTTAAAATCATTGAACCTATTATAATCAATGAACCTATTATAATCAAAGTCTTTAATACAAAGCATGCCCTTATTAAAATTTGACTTCATATAATAAATCTCTTTACTTATAAGTTTTAAGAACAGCACCCAAGGCACCATTTGGGGAATATTTGTTTTATTTTTAACAGACTTTTTATTTTGGAATAATTTTAGACTTACAGTAAAATTGCACACCTGCATACCCTTTAACCAGTTTTGTAGTGTTAACATCTCAACATAATTATGGCATAATTATCAAAACTATGAGGTTATTAACATAGGTGTGTTTCTGTTAACTAAACTCCAGATTTTATTACAATTTCACCAGGTTTTCAAATAATGTTCCTTTTTCTGCTCTAGGATTCCATCCAGGGTACCATACTGCATGTAGAGAGATTCCTTTTTAATGGCTTGTTGACTCATATGTGGGAGGAAGAAAAGCTGAGCTTGAGAATGAGACAGGTCTGGATTCAGAGTCCAGCTCTACCAGTTGTTAGCTGTGTGACCTTCGACACGTTATTTCACTGGTTTTTATCAATTTTGCATGCTCTATTGTTCTGTGAACTTGTCTTTGGAAATGCTTTCTTTCAATATATTAAATGTTTTATATTTGTTTCCTTTGTTCTTAACTATATATAGGAATAACACACACCAAATTTAGGACAATGAATACTTCTGGGGAGGGGAAAGGGCTTAGTTATATTTATTTACTTAATTTTTTAATGAAGCAAATATCATAAAATCTTAAAAATCTGTCAAATTTGCGTGGAGTTAAATGATATCTGATATTTCTAAATACCTTTTTTATGAATTTTAAAGATATTTCATCTTAACAATATTGTTAATTTAAATAAAAATGTTGAAATTAAAAAAAGAAAACCTATAATACCGTCAGAAGATAAGATAAGAGAAATTAGAAGAAAATATTAGATCACCAGAGGAATATATTAGAAAATCTGTTATCTTAATGGTTTGGACACAGTGATGGAGTGACTCAGCATGACACCAGGGTCATAAACTGTGGAGGTAAAACATGGAGATTAGACATGGCAAAAAGTATTTACTTCTGTTGAGTGAAAGGTTACAAAAACTGTTAATAAATTACACACTCCGTTTTTACTTTATTCATTTATTATTTTTTAACATTCTCACCAGAGGAGGATATATTCATTGGTTCCAGAGAGGAAAGGAAGGGAGAGAGAGGGAGAAAGGGAGAGAGAGAAAAACATCGATCAAATGTGCCCCAACCAGGGACTGAACCTGCAACCTAGACATGTGCCCTGACCAGGAATCGAACCCACAACCTTTCTTTCAGTTTACAGGACAATGGTCTAATCAAGGTGCCACACCAGCTTTTAAGTTGTAACAGATACAACAGTTATAAAGACATAAAATTCTAGGAATTTTCAGAGACATCCTCAGACTAAAGCTGTGAGTTACACAGCCGAGTTTGATCTTAAACTATGTTTGAAAAGCTGGATTAATCTACAGCCTCTTAGTTTTCCTTTAGGACTTTTTCAAGGAAATATGGTATTTCTGAAGAAAGTATGCTTATTTACCATGTGGCACTCTCCATATCAGCTAACATCTGCTAACCCCGGGACTGGCTGACAGTAAGATTTAGGCTAAATGCCCATCTTCCTTTTATTTTGGGTCAGATATTGGATGGTATTATACCAGGAATCTTGGAAACTATGCAGAATTTGTTCCATTTCTAACAAGGCAGGCATTTCAAAGACTACTTAAAGCAAAAAGAGTCTTATAGTCCCTCCGGTGGCTGAAATGTCTTTGCATGCATCTGTGTTTTGTGTTTGAAAAGGGGATGGGAGGAGTAGGACATCATCTGCATGGTGCTTCCCCTTCTTGTACTTTAAAAAGGGGAAGTGAAATTGACATACAGTTAAATGCGCATACCTTAAGTGTCCAATTTGATAAGTTTAGATAGCAGAGAAGGAAAACTCTGACTCCAAAAAACCTCCGCTGCCTTGCGGCATACCTCTTCAGGGGAAAGGCTAAGGGAGTAAACCCCGACAGAAAATCCGGAGCCGGAGTCCCTAAGGCGGTTTGACGTTGTAGTCAACACCGGCAACTCCTGCGGCGCACCTGAAGCCAAGCTGTATTGACTCCGTCTTTCCCTTGGACCCTTCAGCTGCGAAGAGAGGGGGGGTCTGCTGCATGGGCAACAGCAGACCCTCCATATCACCCTGCCCAGGCTCTGTAGCTTCAGCGTCATCGCAAGATGTCGATTCAACACAGGAGGAGACAGATACCATGTCACTCCCGAGTCGGACTGCACAGCCATTCTCGGCGGTGCAGATAGACTCTTAAGAAGCTACACCATCGTCTCTCGAGACGGACGGCTGCCGACGACGACGACGAGATAGAGGTATTGACTTGTGAAACCAACACCTCAGTTGAAGTATAGGAAAATTTTATTACCACAGGAAGTTCCTTCTTAACCCTTCTTGGTCCTGCATAGCAACCACTGATACGCTTTATATAATTCATGTATTAGATTTGCCAGTTCTTGAATTTTCATATAAATATATGTATATAATATATAACATACTATGAGATTTTTTTGTGTTTGGCTTCTTTCCTTTAACGTAATGTTTTTCAGGTTCATCATGTATTGTGGGTTTTTTAATAGCCAAATAATAATTTACTTTGTGAATATATCCCAATCTGTTCATCCAGTTTCCTTTTGACAGATAACTTGGGTTGTTTCCAATTTGATCTATTTTAAATAAGGCAATTATGAAATTTTTCTAAAACACTTTTTGTGGACATATTAGTTTATGATCATATATATGGTTTGCGAGTTCTTTATCCCATTGTGTAGGCTTTCTTTTTACTTTCTTGATGGTGGCCTTTAAAACACAAAAGTTTTTAATTTTGAAGAACTCCTAATTACCTATTTTTCTTTTCTCATATCTTTTGGTATCACACTGAAGAAAGCCTGCCTCACCCAAGGTCACAAAGATTTTCCTCGAAGAGTTTTCTAGTTCTAGCTCTTACATTTAGGTCTGTGGTACACCTTGAGTTGTTGTTTGTGTGTTTGAGGAAGGTGTCCAACTTCATCCTTTTGCACGTGGCTATCCAGCTGTCCTAGCACCATTTGTTGAAAAGACTGTCCTGTCCCCCATTGAGTTGTCTCGGCCCACAGTTGAAATAAGTTGACATGAATGTGAAGGCTTGTTATTGGACTTTCAGTTCTATTCTGTTGCCCTCTAGGTCTATCCTTACGCCTGGTGGGGAGAGGTGGGAAGGGAGGCTGATTACTCCTGGGCAGAGGTGGAAGTCTAGACCTCCCGGGTGGCCTCCACTTACATTGCAGGGGTTCGGGAGTTTATTACCACCTGACAAGGGTGAGAATCCTGGCTTCCTATCTGGCCTTCTCTGACACCCCCTATGGGTGTTTTGGGGTACCTCATTATAGCCTCACAGGGATAGAAATATAGACTAGAAATTGCCAAGAATAGAAGTGCAAACCTCAAATATAGACCACTCTTTCATAAACTTGTAGTATGAAAGCAGCTGGAGAGAGGTATGGGATGGAAGGAAGTTTTTTTTTGTGTTTGCTTGTGTGTATTTTTTTTGAAATGGCTGGCACAGTGCATGTTTCCACTCTGAGAGCATCTGTGTGGTTGAAGAGGGCAGAATGAGGGTGAGGGCGGCTGCACAGGCTTGGGAAGGGCATTCTGGACCCCACTTCCTCACATTCCTCTTCACAGTGTAATGGTGGTGATAGGGATGGGGCTAGAATAGGGACTGTGATTAAATGGGGACAGTGTTGGGCACACAGTGTTCCTTCCTTTTTTTTGTTTTTCTTTCATTGATGGCCATTGCAATCAACTCTGCAGGGCCTGAATCATTGTAAGCCTAACCAAATGCTATGATCATGGATAGATAGAAAACACGCCCTGCATCGTATCATACGTACAAGGGAAAACACCTCCCGTCTCACTAAAATTCTTAGAGTAGTATTGACTCCATTATTTCCAAACCAAAATCCTCTGCAACCTGGATTATTTAATTTAAACCCACAGTAGCTTTTGAGATGTTTTATTTATATTGGGGCTTTTTAGTTTTGTATTTTTAATATACTGGTCTTTTAACACCGTGGGGTGGGGCATTGGATGTAATAACAAAGGTTTTAACTTAAAGGGGTTAATTAATGAGAGAATATTATTTATATAGGCCTAAAAGCATTTGCTTGTAGCATGTAGGTCGGACACCTGTGGTTGGGAAGGTGAGAGGGGTCTGAACACTGGACAAAGAAATACTGCAGAGAGCTATTGCATAGAGACTGTAAATTGACATTTAAACTAGATTTTTAAAATAGATTTGTTAATTGTTTTTTCATGTACACACACTCAAGATTTTCATATTGATATAGATAATATCATAACAAATGAAATACAAAATTATTTAAAAGTGAATCCATGGTTATTTTTTTGTTTTGATCAGGTGTTTTCTAATCAAAGAATACAAAAGAAACAAAGCTACTATCACATGGAAATGTTTAAGGTCAGAAATAATTGTTATGCACTTTTAAAGTTGTAGCAAAAGTACAAATGTTGTATTTAACTAAAGGAATATGAGTAACATTCTATCCAAAGAACACAACACAAGTGTAAACCTTAAAACAAGTGTATTTAATAAAAGGCACTAGCAATTTCAAAAGTCCTTAAAGTGATGTTTGGCACATTACAAAAAAAAAGTGGTTCCATCTGTTACTTTTTATTTATAACAAAAGGGGGGGAAAGGAGATCATTTTGATCAATGTCCTTTTAATTCTTGAACTTGGTATAAAATAAATCACAGTGTTATGGCAATTCATTTATAGAGGTTAAAGTGATATGTTGTGGCTTTTCATGGTAACATGGGTTTCGCTTGCTGAGCGACTGGGACTTTGATTTGCCACATTACCTGCTGTGGTTTAAGTGATGCAAAATAATTATTGGGCCTTTCTTGTCATGGAGGCCTATTCCACACCTGCACCCTTTTGTTGGGAGCCCGACAGGGATGCTGGATTTGAGGTCTCCACTGAATAGGCATCCTCCCTGCGTAGAACTCCTACACCGGATTGATTTATGGATGCATCAAGGTCTTTGTTAGCATGTAAACCCCTAATTAATTTAAAGCCCTCTGTTGAGAAATTAAACTTCTAGTTAAGATTTTTAACAGACTCAGATGGTGCTAATAATGGGAAGCAAGTCCTATTAATGGATTTTCCATGGTCACTGGCATCCATACTCCACAATGAGGGCTAGTATATGGAGCTTGGGTTGTGCCCTCGCATAAAGGATGGACTGTCAGGAAATGATTCCGTTGTTGCCCCTAACCCAATCAGGCTCATCATTTGAGTGCTAGCTTCCCATCTGTAGGGTGTCAGAGGGAGAGACAGACAGAGGCAGACATGAGCAGAAGAGGCAAAATAGGGGAAAGAAGAAAACATGTTTGGATTACATAAAGCTTCAATCAGATGTTTCTTTTCAACTAATGACTCCAAGTTTCTACTACTGGAATTAGCCTTGGTCTAGGTCAAAGTAGGAAAATCAAGGAAATTCTCATAATGTTGTGAGAATAAATGGATAAAAGGTCTTAAATGACCACCATAAAAATTCTGTGTCTTTAAGTTATTGTGAACAACAATGAATTCTAAATGGATTAGGTCTGTAAATGTAACAGATGAAATGATTTACATACTTGAAGAAAGCGGATGAATTTTTCTTTAACTCTGGTGATAGAAAGGCTTTCTCTGACTCAAGCTCCAGGTGCAATAAAAGTCTTAAACATTTCACATGAAAATTCAAAAATCTTTCATGACCAAATGCTGTAAACAAAGTCAAAGGAAAGCTGACTTTGGAGCACAATATTAGCAACATACATCACAACAAAGGGCTAATATACCTAGCATATAAGAACCTTTACAATTGAGAGTCAAGGGACCAAAAATTCAATAGAAAAAAATGGGAAAGGGACATGCACATATTGCTGGCATAAATATGACCCACAGGCATTTGAGAAATACGTTCAAGCTCAGTCATAATTAGAGAAGTGCAAAATGAAACAGTACGAGCTATCATTTTTCACCTATCAGAAAGCAAAAACCAGATAATATTACAACACATTCTGTTGGTGAGGTCATGGAGAAACATGCTCGTACATTACAAATTGTTGCAATCCTTCTGAAGGGAAATTTGATAATAGCTAAAAAAAAATTACATACACACTTACCTTTAGACCTAGCAATCCTACTTCTAGGAGTCTATTCTTATGATACACCTGCAACAATATAAAAGCACACATGCCCAAAGGTTATTCATTTCAGCCTTTTTTGTGTGATCGCAAAATACAGGTTGGTTGAACAACCTATAGTACAGATACAATGGGGTCTATGCAACTGTTAGGGGTGGAGCAGGTATCTCTACAAATTGATGTGGAATAATTTCCAGGGCATTTTTGTGTAGCTCTGACTCCTAGTGTGATGTTAATGTTTCACATACCCTCTGTATACCCCAAGATGAATACATAATTAAAATCAATCAGCATATCAAGGAAATTCAAAATGCAATACAAACAGTAACATATTATAGATTATTAATAAAGTGAAGTGGATAAATGACCCATGGACATGGACAATGGGGTGGGAATGGACTCTGGGAGAAGGGGTGGGCAAGTTGGGAGGAAGCAGTGGGGGAAAATGTGTGACAACAGTAAGAGAAAAACAATTTTTAAAAAAGTGAAGTGGCTGAAGAAAATAATCAACCTAAGTATCTGAAAAACAATATTTTGGTACCTGAAAAACAATATTTTGATTGGGAACTGTAAGGTGAAAGATAGAGAATTGTACATAAATGCTGTTATCTAGTGGCTAAGGTGATTCTCACAAGAGTATGTGCTGGAAATTCTGAAACTACTTTATTTGCTTACTAGAATTAAACAAATAATTATATCATAAATAAATGTAGGTAAAGAAAAGGAGAATGCTAAGACAAACCCTGTGGTGTTAAGGATCAGAAGTTATCAGTAAAAACTCATGGCTATGCATATGTGCGTATCTTTTTCACATATACACACATAGTTTGTACTCTCAACTCACACACACACACACACACACACACACATATACACAGATGTAGATATATATGTATGTGTAGGCTACTATATATACATATGTTTCCTAGCTCTGTCCACTGAAAGGGCTTAAAGTGGTGGTATTTCAGAGACAGTGATGCAACTAGAGCCCAGATCATGGTTTCTAAACACCATTCTCTGATAAAATGATGCTCTTTGGAGCAGTGATTGATTCCAGACCTGAAGTGGGAAAATATACAAGATGAACTTGAAATAGTCTGTTGTGTTAAAAAGTAAGGAAATGCCCCCAGATAGAAGGGATTTTCTTAAAAGAACACAGTACCCAACCTGAAGGCACTCTTTATAACCAAAGGTAGAACAGTCTGAGCCACAAAATAATCTAAATAACCTCAGATTGAATTTTCAGCTATAGAATAAATCATATTTCCATGAGTCTACACTGATGGATGCTAAAAATTAGTGGGCAGAAATCTGAGGAAAAATAGAATTTTCAGCCTGTAAGTATCTCATCCAAGGTATATATTAAATACAAAGGGCAAATAACAACTTTACAGTAGAGAAAGCTGGTAGGTACTACATCAGCCAACTGATCGAGATAAACATCCACCAGTATTAATATATAGTGCATCATGAGCCTGTTGAAAAGGTGCACTGACAAGAACACATTCTCTGTGTGTGTATGTGGTATACTTGCCTAAAATACAGTGATGAAAAAATACCCAAGAAACCTAAATTGAGGGGCATTTACAAAGTAATTGACCAGAACTCTTTATGATTTTTAAAGCTAACAAAGTCAATGAGAGACTGACAGTTATAAACTGAAAGGGATCCTAAATAGAATCCTGCAAAAGTAAAAGGATATCAGTAGAAATGCTGATGAAATTCAAATAACTTCTCTTTAATTTACTTAATGGTATTATAGCAGTGTTAATTGCATGCATACATTTTTTATCACTGAAAAATATATACTGCATATTTGCCTATCTTCAGTCTCTTTATTCCCTTTACTGGTTTCCAAATTTCTGGTAAATCTATCATATGTGGATATGAATGATGCTTGATATTTCCATATTCATTTCCTTTCTTCCAGCTCCCCCCGGAGTTGCAATATGTGTCTTTATAAGAATGAACAGAACATATGATACCTACCCAAGTTATCTTCAGAAATATTCCACCCCAACTTCCTGTCATCCCCAAATCTAGAATTTACCTAACTTCATTGAGGGTGGAAGGGAGCTCTCCTCAGAGACAAAACAAAATGTCACGTGGATCTTCCCTGGTTGCCTTTGACATGAGGACGGGCCCTGGCACTCTGTCTTCTTGAACTTCAGCTTTCTGCACAGGACCGCAGTACATTGCTTCCAGCACCAAAACACTTTCTTTCTTTCTTCTCTTTTCTTTTTTTCTTTTTTTTTTTTTTGATTTTCTTTTATAAGTATTTGTTTTCTTCTAATTTTTTCTTTTTTTTATTGTTGTTCTATTACAGTTATCCCATTTTCCCCCATTGCTCTCCCCTGCATAAAGATATGACAAATCTGGTTGTAACCCCCAGCAAATAGCAGTATTTGTGGCCCAGAAACATTGGGATCATTAGGGAGTGAATGTAATTTACCAGTCAAAGAAGTATAAAGACAAAATGTGGTGGCTTAATCAGGCTCCTCTATTTGGAGTGTTAGGATCATTTTTGTTTTGTTCCATATTTAACCATTTCTTAGGTTTCTTTAGTGCTCAAACAATTAAGATTTATTTAGGAAGTGGCTTATCTATGCATCATCAATATATCATTTTGTGTTACTATTGAAATTCATGTTATTGTAGATATTTGCTACCACTCTTATGGTTGTTTACATTTTTGGATTAATGATAAAGAATTATATCCTTGGGGCTCAAGTCTTTATTTCTAATTTAAAAAACGTGCTTTCTCAAAGTGTCTCTTTATAAGACTTAATTGTAGATATGTGATAAAAGATACTTTTAATATTGTAGGTTTGACCTTATTAAAAATTAAGATGTCAAACAGACATTTTGACATACCACTTACTTGGTCTCAGAAGAATGCTCTTAAAGGTAGCTTTTCAAAGCAGTATTCAGTATATGTACTTTTGTAGGAATGGCTTCTTTTTAAGAGACCCAAGGATAAAAAGATTGTTTTTTTTTTTTTTATTATTTAAAGAAAAACTTAGTTATTTTAACCCTGAATATCTTATTTAAGAATTCCTTGGTTAGTGTCTCATTTTTCTCCATCCCAAAGCTGGACTCCCCCACCCCGTCCCCGCTTCTTGTTAGTGCACTTCATAGGAGCACTAGTTTCAGCATACAAGAACCATGGAGGGCATGTCATTGTCTGGTTCATTTGTTAGAGTTGTTGTGTTGACAAATATTTCTGGGCTGGGAGTGCAAGCCCCTGCTCTCCTTTTCAGAGAATTTTGTTATTGATTCTGACTTTCTACCAGAAGAGGGAGCCACATTCATTTAAAATCCAAGTTCAGTTCTTTTCTCACCAAGTTCCGGATGGAAAGCATGTGGCGTGGTCCTCTTGGTATGATGGAACCAGACCTCACCTTTGTGGTGGGAGGAGGACACTCTCAGAGACCAGCACCAGAAGCTGAAGGCCTGAGGATGCTTTCAGTCCTATAATGAATACATATGTTCTTATGCTTTTCTCTCTTAAAACACAGCAAACTCAAATAAACAAAGAAACAACAAAAAAATTTTAAAGTATGCTTATCTCTAAAGCCCACGTTTCATCTCAGTCGGAGGATTACATCTCTGTTGGATTAAAAGGACTGGCTCTTTAATTAAACATGTAATAACCTACTTTTCCTTATCATTCAATAAAAACAGTTGTCTCTTTTGTAGGGTTGATATCACAGCATGAAAAATTGAGTGTAGCCTTTATATTGTAATTTGACAGATAACTTCAAAAACATCCTGTCTCCAAATTCCTCCCTTACCTCTCTACCTACCTGCCCAAGTGTTTAAAATTAAAGTGTGAAAAGTTAATTCATTTGGGATATTATAGTTTCCTTTAAAGAGCCTTAAAATTATAAATATTTCCTACCTGGTAATATATTAATCTATCAAGAGCCATTTAACAGTACATACTAGATTAATTCATTAACTGTAGGAAACTTGTCATCTTAGCAATTAAATTAGGAGTTCATTATGTAGTTTTTATTTTTAATTTATTTTTTGCTAAGAATGCATGAGATCTCCCCTCTTAAAAGATTTTGAAGTGACAATACAGTACTGTTGCCTACAGGCAGAGTGTTGTACAGCAGATCTTGAGAACTTATTTGTCTTACTTAAGCAGGACTTTGTCCTAACAATTAGTAACTCACCATTCTACCCCCAACCCCAAGCCCCTGGAAACTACCATTTTATTCTTTGATTCTATGAAGTTGCCTATTTTTAAAACATTTAATTGAATTTATTGGGGGTAACGTTGGTTAACAAAATTATATAGGTTTCAAATGTATAATTCTATAATACCTCATCTGTATATTGTACTGTGTGTTCACCACTCAAAGTCAGGTCTCTTTCTGTCACCATTTATGCCTCCCTTACCCTCTTCTACCTCCCACCACCTCCTTTGCCTTTTTTTTTCCCTTAATCCCTTCACCTTTTTCATCCAGCCCTCCAACCCCTCTCCTCTCAGTCTGTTTTCTGTATGTATGAGTCTATTTGTATTTTGTTTGTTCATTTACTTTGTTCATTAGATTCCACATACAAGTGAAATAATATGGTATATTTCTTTCTCTGACTAGCTTATTTCATTTAGCATAATGTTCTCCAGGTCCATCCATGCTGTCACAAAGGGTAAGATTTTTTTTCTTTTTTATGGCCGAGTAGTATTCCACTGGGTAAGTGTCCTGTAGTTGTTTTACCTACTCATCTACTGATAGACACATGGGCTGCTTCCGTATGTTGGTGATGGTAAATAATGCTGCAATGAACATAGGGGTGCATATAGTCTTTCAAATTAGTATTTCATGTTTTTTTGTAATTAATTCCAGAAGTGGAATCGCTGAGTCATAAGGCAGTTCCATTTTTAATTTTTTGAGGAAATGCCATGCTGTTTTCCACAGTGGCTGCACCAGCCTGCATTCCCACCAGCAATGCATGAGGATTTGCTTTTCTCTGACATTTTCACTGATGCTTGTTTGTTGATTTATTGATGATAGCCATTCTGACAGGAGTGAGGTGTCATTGTGGCTTTAATTTGCATCTCTCTGATGATTAGTGACATTGAGCATCTTGGCATATGTCTAGAGGCCATCTCTATGTCCTCTTTGGAGAAGTGTCTATTCATATCTTTTGCCCAATTTTTAATTGGATTATTTGGGCTTTTCTTTGTTAAGTAAGTTCTGTATGAATTTTGGATATTAACCCCATATCAGATGTATCACTGCTGAATATGTTCTCCCATTAAGTGGGTTTTTTTTTTTTTAATTGATGGTTTCCTTTGCTGTGCAAAAACCTTCTAGTTACATGTAGCCTTGTTTATTTTTTGTTTGTTTGTTTCTCTTGCCCTAGGAAATATATCATACCAGAAAAATATTGCTGTAAGAAATGTCTGAGGTTTTACTGCTTATGATTTCTTCTAGAGTTTTTATGGTTTTGAGTCCTGCATTTAAGTCATTGGTCCATTTTTAATTTATCCTCATGTATGGTGTAAGAAGGTGATCTACTTTTTTTTTTTTTTTTCAGGTATCTGTCTATTTTCCCCCATCATTGTTGACTCTCTTTACCTCATTGTATATTCGTGCCTCCTTTGTCAAATAGTAATTGATTATAAAGATGTGGGTTTATTTCTGGGCTCTCTAGTCCGTTACATGGATATATGTGTCGTTTTCATGCCAGTATCATGCTGTTTTGATTACTATGGTCTTTAATATAGTTGTATATCAGGTAGCATAGACCCTGGCTGGTTTAGCTCAGTGGATTGAGCGTCGGCCTGCGAGCTAAGTGTCGCTGGTTCGATCTTCCAGTCAGGGTACATCAGAGAAGGAAAACTCTGACTCCAAAAAACCTCCGCTGCCTTGCGGCATACCTCTTCAGGGGAAAGGCTAAGGGAGTAAACCCCGACAGAAAATCCGGAGCCGGAGTCCCTAAGGCGGTTTGACGTTGTAGTCAACACCGGCAACTCCTGCGGCGCACCTGAACCCAAGCTGTATCGACTCCGTCTTTCCCTTGGACCCTTCAGCTGCGAAGAGAGGGGGGGTCTGCTGCATGGGCAACAGCAGACCCTCCATATTACCCTGCCCAGGCTCTGTAGCTTCAGCGTCATCACAAGATGTCGATTCAACATGGGAGGAGACAGATACCATGTCACTCCCGAGTCGGACTGCACAGCCATTCTCGGCGGTGCAGATAGACTCTTAAGAAGCTACACCATCGTCTCTCGAGACGGACGGCTGCCGACCATATCAGGTAGCATGATTCCTCCAAATTTGTTCTTCCTTCTCCAGATTCCTGTAGCTACTCAGGAAGATTCTATGAATTTGACTATTTAAGATACTGCATATAAGTGGAATCGTACAGTGTTTCTTTTTCTGTGTCTGGCTTATTTCACTTAGCATAATGTCCTTGAGTTTTATCCATATTGCAGTACCTTCTTTTTTAAGGCTGAATAATGTTCCATTTTATGTATACACATCATATGCCAGATGTTCTTTATCAATAGTTGGACATTTATGATCTTTCTACATCCTGGATATTGTGAATAGTGCTGGAATGAACATGGCAGTCAGTACGAATGTAATTGTTTTGGATAGAGGTTATTTCTGTGTTGTGTCTCAGTGCCAGAATGAAAGCATACCTCAACAAAGACAATATAAAAAGGAAGCTTAGAAAAGAAGAGAAGAATGTGGTTGTCTTCAGATTATTCATCCACTGCACAATTTCCCTGAGTGGAGTCTTGTTAACAGCCTTCACACAATAGGCTGTCCACATTCCTATTGTTACCAGGACATGGACAGAATTTTTCACTGGTTTAGGGAATTAGGCATTTCTTCTCCATTTCCCACCTATCACAATAATAGGCACATAGTGTGAATTAGAAAGTCATAAATGTTGGGAAGCCACTGGGCAGAATTCTTTGTTGTAATTATTACAGAGTTCTTTGAGAGCCCACAGTGATAGCAACCGTAATATACTGTGGATAATGGTGACAAGGGCTAATATTTGTGGAGCATTGTTTCTGCACAGGCTCTACACAAACTCTTTACAACAACCCATGCAGGTAGCTATTATTATTAATACACTACTTGCCCAAATCCCATAGCTAGTAAAATGCATAGCTTGTTTTTGAACTCCATCTGACCCTAAAATCTGAGTTTTCAAGAAGCCCCCAAAGGCAATGAAATGATACACTTCTCCCAATATTTTCCCCTTTTAAAATACCTGTGTCTTTCTTGTATTTAAAAGAGAATCACTTTTGCATAAATCACGAACACATATAAAATATAATATTAGGCCCATACTAAAATTATTTAAAAGAAGTCATCCAAGGGAAAATACTTTCTAAACGTTAATGTCTGATTATTTCAGGTTCCTTATACTTTAAGTTGAAAATATCGTGCATCTTTTGCTATCTATTGGTTTCTTTGTTGTTTTACAAACAACTGTAAGTTGTACAGCGATACCTTATACTTGATGACTCCTTTAATGTCTTACTATGGCAACCACATTAGGTATTTGCTATTGCTTCTACACTCAACCAGGTCCATTTCATATCAGATTAGTTTTTCAACTGCACAAACAGGGTTCTCTTTTCTAACTGGAAGCAGATGGATTTCCACTGCTCTAGGTAGCACTCTTGTGGGGAGGTGGCTTGATGTGCAAGCAGGTGTGGACTTCTCACACCTAGACACTAATTACCTGTGAGTGGGAGCCACTTCACTGTAAAGATGTTGGGTTCAGCAGTGCTGCTAAACTTTCATCAGAAGTTCCTGTAGGCAACAAGCAGATTCGGGATGCTTACAGCAGCAGTCATAGGTTAATATTGTCACAAAAAGAAAGCTGTGTATAACTGCTGATAAAAGATGGCAAAAACACTATGCAAGAGGAAGAGCTAAATGACAAACCATCTTCTTATTATGTCAGTAGTGTTCCACAGTCCCCTTGGTGTGAGCCTTCTTGAAAGGCAAACAGATGTGCTCTTTCATCTGTGCAATTGAATCTAATTGGGAAAGAAAAGATTTCTGTCCTGATTAGCAGAAGTAAGATTAAATGTAGCACATCTCATTGGAGGTTTCAAGATCTGGGTGGTGGTGGAATTCTAGAAAAAGAACAGCAGTCAGAGCATTTGATATGTCACTCTTCAATTTATTGTAGTGAACTTTGGCATTTCAAGGTCAGAGTGGTTAGACAAGATTGCTCGGAGTTGTTTGGAAGTCTTGGTCCTGACTTTATGATGTTCCTTATATGTACCTGCTGCTACTGACAACTGCTGATATGTTCTTCTTGTATAGTCACCCTGATGCTGGGATGCTGGGTTCAGGGCAAGAGTCTACAACTTTACAAGGATTGATGAAGAATAGATAGAAGAATGATTAGCATTGCCCCATAGTGCCAGGGCTGTCAGGAGAAAGGGGCTGCCTTTCTATTTGCTGGACTGTGTTTAGACACAAGGATACTGTCCATGGTGCAAAGAGGAGGTACTGTGGCTGGGAAAATTCTTAGCATACACATCGAGATATACACTTTTTATCTGAGTGGTAGTTTCAGTTTCTTTGCTATGAAAACTACCATTAACATAAGCAACAAATGTGACCTTACAAAAATGCAAGAAAATTACTCAGTGAGTATTAAACTTGGATAGGAAAAATATGTTCATTATATATATATTTTTTCTTACTGAAGTCAAGGAAAAGAAAACTGTTTTTAGTTATAGCTTCTAATCCAAAATTTCTCTATGAATGGATGACTTTACATCAAACTGATGCCCTGGCTGGTTTAGCTCAGTGGATTGAGCGTCGGCCTGCGAGCTAAGTGTCGCTGGTTCGATCTTCCAGTCAGGGTACATCAGAGAAGGAAAACTCTGACTCCAAAAAACCTCTGCTGCCTTGCGGCATACCTCTTCAGGGGAAAGGCTAAGGGAGTAAACCCCGACAGAAAATCCAGAGCCGGAGTCCCTAAGGCGGTTTGACGTTGTAGTCAACACCGGCAACTCCTGCGGCGCACCTGAAGCCAAGCTGTATTGACTCCGTCTTTCCCTTGGACCCTTCAGCTGCGAAGAGAGGGGGGGTCTGCTGCATGGGCAACAGCAGACCCTCCATATTACCCTGCCCAGGCTCTGTAGCTTCAGCGTCATCGCAAGATGTCGATTCAACACGGGAGGAGACAGATACCATGTCACTCCCGAGTCGGACTGCACAGCCATTCTCGGCGATGCAGATAGACTCTTAAGAAGCTACACCATCGTCTCTCGAGACGGACGGCTGCCGACGACGACATCAAACTGAATTCAATGACACTCTAGGGACTCAAAAAAGGAAGTAAGTTCTGCCAGAAGTCCAATAGGAGAGGCAGAGGAAGGGCGCCAGGCACTGGGGAGGACCCATTCTGATGACTCCACACTGCAATAGCTCTCTTCTGTTGAACTATTGCCCAGAAAATGCCATTGGTTTGGGGAGGGCCTGTAATGGGAGGGACCCCACAAATGGTGCAGATATTTGTCAATAATGTACAGAATTAATCTACTTGGAAAAAAATTGTTGTGTGTTTTTCATATGGAAATAGGGTACTATTCTGGACAAAGTAGTTTGAGACAAAATCTGTGGTCAAAAAATTTTATCAGTTGAAATTAACTCTTCATCGAAGATGGCAGTGGAGTAGGTGGAAGCTACACTAACCTCTTCCAAGGACCAAACTAGAATTACAGCTAAATTGTAGAGAAATCATCCTGAATAACCAACTGAACATGAGCTGGAGAGAAACCTTATTATAACCCAGGACTTATGGAAAAAACCACTTCACCACAATAAGACAGGTAAGGAATACAGAGGCAGTACAAGGGAGCTGTTTGGGCACCCAGAGGCAGCAGCTGAAGTTCTGTAGGGATATTTCAGCAGCTGGGGGTTCAACCTGAGAAGTGTGGGGTCTAAACCCCAAACTGGGTTTCCCAGTCTAGAGCATGAACACTGGGAAAGGAACCCAAATAACATCTGGCTGTAAAAAGCAGTGGGGTTTCTATCCTCCAGGGAGATATTGCTAGAGATGCAGAGAGCCACTTAAAAGGCCGACACAGAGAATTTTGTTTGTAGTCACTTACCTTGGCTCTGGCAGAGAGAGGGAAGAGTGGACTAGAGTTGCATAAGGAGAGTCACGTTTGTTGACTCTGGGGAGAGAGCTGAAGGATCAGCTGCCAGGGTCTTTGTGCTGAGTCATTCCCAATACTGCAGAGGCCATCTTTCTCAGGCAGAGCACCCTTCCCCACTCTGTGCTGGGGATAAGCAATAGCCTCACCTGCAGGAATTCTCACCCCACCCTGAGGATCTTAAGTAGGGCTGCTGAGGAGAACAGCTGGAGGCAATTTCAGTGATTAAGCCTAGCAGAAAGCCTGCAGGCAAAGGCAGATCTCTGGGAGCTTTGAGATATTAGCTGATTCTCCTCTGGACCTGGCACTGGTAGAAACTGGCTGTGGTGCACAGCCTGGTTCTTTCTGCACAAAAACAGGCACAGCAGAGGGAGCCACAAGGTGTGTGTTGCTGATAGTTTCAAACAAGTTGCTCAGGGTCAATAACAGCCAGCATATGACATAGGCCTACACCAGAGTCTCAGTAGATCTACCTAGTACGTAGAAACAAACACAGAGAGACAGCTAAAATGGGAAAATAAATAAACAGGCTCCAACTAAAAAAACAAGAGAATTCTTAAGAAGATGAACTAGATGAAATGGAGGCAAGCAATTTATCAGGTAGTTTATAGAGTAATAATTACAAGGACACTCAACTGCATGAAAAAAGACATAGAGACCATTAAAAAGTACCAGTCAGAAATAAAGAATGTGATATCTGAAAAAAGTTATACATTGGAAGAAATAAATAGTAGGTTAGATGAAGCAAAGACTCAAATCAGTGATTTGGAATACAAGATAGAAAAATACACCCAAACGGAGCACTAAAAGAAAAAAAACAAAAAGCAAAAACAAAAAAGAGGAGACTTTAAGAAACCTTTGGGACAACATAAAGTATAACAACATATGCATCGTGGGATTACCAGAAGGAGAAGAGAGTGAGCAAGGGATTGAGAACTTATTTGAAGAAATAATGACCAAAACCTTCTTTAACTAGGTGAAGGAAAAAGACAAGTCCAAGAAGCACAAAAAGTCTCAAACAAGATGGACCCAAAAAGGCCCACAACCAGACACAAGGAGATAATCTTAAAAGCTTCAAGAGAAAAGCAGTTACTTACAGCGGAACACCAATTACACTGTCATCTGGTTTCTCTACAGAAACATTTCAGACCAGAAGGGATTGGCAAGAAGATTCAAGGTGATGAAAAGTAAGGACCTACAAACAAGGCTACTTTGTCCAGCAAGGCCATTATTTAAAACTGAAGAAGTAAAGAGCTTCCCAGACAAGAAAACGCTAAACGAGTTGGTGAGCACCAAACCAGTACTACAACAAATGTTAAAGGGGTTATTTTAAAAAGAGGAAAAAGAAAAAGAGAAAAAATAGAGGAAACTAGTTAAAAAATAAAATAGGAATATATGTGAACTTATCAATAACCACTTTAATGTAAGTGCCTTAAATGCTCCATACAAAAGACATAGGGCAGCTGAATGGATAAGAAAACAAGACCCACATATATGTGATCTCCAAGAGACCACTCTCAGAATAAAGATACACACAGACTAAAAGTAAAGGGATAGAAAACAATATTTCATGCAAATGGAAAGGATAATAAGCTGGGGGAGCAATATGTATATCTGATAAAATTGACTTCAAAACCAAGGCTATTGTAAGAAATAAAGAAGGACACTACATAATGATAAAGGGAACAATTCAACAACAGGTTATAACCCTAGTAAATATTTATGCAGCCAACAAAGGAGCACCTAAATGGGTAAAGCAAATCTTGATTGACATAAAGGGAGAGACTGAAAGAAATACAGTCTTAAGGGGATTTTAATACCACATTGTCTTCAATGGATAGATCTTACAGACAGAAAATCAAGGAAAGAGAGGCCTTAAATGACACACTAGATCAAATGGATTTAATTGATGTCTCCAGAGCATATCACCCCAAAGCAGCAGAATATACACTTTTTCAAGTTTCCATGGAATATTTTCTAGGATATACCACATGTTAGGACACAAAACAAGTCTCAATAAATTTAAGAAGATTGAAATCATATCAAGCATCTTTTCTGATCACAGTGCTACAAAACTAGAAATCAATCACAAGAAGAAAACTGAAAAATACACAAAGACATGGAAGCTAAATAACATGCTTTTTAACAATGAACAGGTCAACAACAAGATTAAGGAAGTAATAAAAAGGTACTTTGAAACAAATGAAAATAAGAACACAACAATCCCAAATATGTGGGACACAGGGAAAGCAGTCCTAAGAGGAAAATTCATAACAGTACAGGCTTACCTTAAGAAACAGGAAAAAGCTCAAATAATTAATTTAACTGTACACTTAAGGGAACTTGAAAAAGAACAACAAACAAAGCCGAAAGTGAGTAGAAGGAATGATATAATAAAGATCAGAGCATAAATAAACAATATACAGTCTAAAAAACAATACAAATTATCAATGAATCCAAGAGATGGTTCTTTTAAAAAATAAACTTGCTTGAAAAACCTTTAATCAGATTCATCAAGAAAAAAAGAGAGTATCCAAGTAAATAAATTCAGAAATGAAAGAGGAGCAATGACAACTGACACCAAAGAAATACAAAGGACAGTAAGAAAATATTATGAATAACTATATGCCAACAAATTAGACAATTCAGACAAAGTAGATAAATTCCTAGAAACATACAATCTTCCAAATATAAATCAGGAAGAAATAGAGAATCTGAATATACAGATTACACCTAGTGAATTCGAAGCAGTAATCAAAAACTCCCAACAAACAAAAGCCCTGGACCGGATGGTTTCACAGGTGAATTTTACCAAACATTCTGAGAGGAACTAAAACCTCTCTTCCTCAAACTATTTCAAAAAAGTCAAGCTTCTCCCTGAGGAACAAAGGGTTCCAACCCACATCAGGTACTCTAATATTTAAGATATGCACCTGAGAGACAAGTCCCCAAGACATCTAACTTTGAAAAACAACAGGGTTCTCATCCCAAGACCCATAAGTCTGTAATGATCTGAGAAAGGTCCTTCTTTGAATATATATTTTTATTTTAGTTGACATACAATATTATATTCATTTCAGGTGCACAACATAGTGATTCAGTAATTATATAGTGTATGAAGTGAGCACCACAATAACTGTAGTACCCATCTAGTAACAGAGATTGTTATTATAATGACATTGACTACCTACCCTGTGCTGTACTTTACTTTCCCATTGACCATTTTTGTAACTGGCAATTTGTACTTAACCATTTTCACCTTTTTTACTCATTCTCCAAACTTCTCCCATATGACAACCATCAATTTATTCTCTATATCTATTAATTTGTTTCTGTTTTGTTTATTTATTTTGTTTTTTAGAGCCCATGTAAAAGTAAAAGCATATAGTTTTTGTTTTTCTCTGTCGGACTGACTTACCTTATTAGTAAAATGCCCTCTAGGTCCATCCATGTTGTCACACAGCAAGACCTCATTCTTTGTTTATGGCTGAGTAATATTATATCATAAATGCATAGCACATTTTTGTTACCCAGTTGTCTGTAGAAGGACACATATACTGCATCCATAAATTGGCTGTTGTAAATTATGCTGCAATGAACATAGGGGGCATATATATTTTTAAATTAGTGTTTTATATTTATTCAAATAAATATCCAAAAGTAGAAGTGCTTGGTAATATGCTAGTTCTATTTTTAATTTTTTGAGGAACTTCCATACTGTTTTCCAGAGTGGCTGCACCAGTCTGCATTCCCACCAACAGTGCATGAGGGTTCCTCTTTCTCCACATCCTTGCCAACAATTGTTCATTGATTTACTAATGACAGCCATCCTGATAGGTGTGAGGTGATATCTCCTTGTGGTTTTAATTTGCATTTCTCTAATGATTAGTGATATTGAGTATCTTTCATATGTCTATTGTCCATCTGTATGTTCTCTTTGAAGAAGTGTCTGTTCCGGTCTTCTACTCACTTTCCAATCAGATTTTTTTTTCAGTGTTACATTGTATCACTTCCTTATATATTTTGATATTAACTCCTTATCAGGTATATCATTTGCAAATATCTTCTATTTATGAGCTTGTCTTTTCATTATTTTAATAGCTTTTTTTCTTTGCCATGCGAATACTTTTTAGTGTGATCTACATCCAATTGTATATGTTTTTATTTTTCTTGCCTTGGGAGACATATCCAAAAATATATTTCCAGAAGTGATGTCAAAGAGTTAACTGCCTATGTTTTCTTCTAGGAGTTTTATAGTTTCAGGTCTTAAAATTTAAGTCTTCCATCCATTTTGAGTTTATTTTAGTATATGGTATAAGAAAGTGATCTAGTTTCATTTTAAGAGGAATGGCTCTGAAAGGGTTTAGGTACTAATTTGCTTGCCCCAGAGCCCAGCTTGAGGCAGCAGGTGGTGCCCAGACTTTAAGTAAAGGAGGCTCCCGAGCTTTTATTAAAGCATGGCCCTTAGGAGCAGGCATCTAATTTAACAAACACATCTAGGAGCCTGCTGGAATACTGCAGGATGGAGACTGGTGGGTGCCTTCTTTGCATTTTTCCTTAACTGTATTTCACATCACTGGTATCTCCTAGACGGGAGCTTTTATGTGCATCTGGATCCTTGATTTTTGCAGCTGCTGCCCAGAAGATACCTCTTGATCACCCGGCTCTGGAGGCCATAGTACTTCTTATTCCCATGGGACTGGAATAATTGGTGTCCCACAGAATGAATTTCATACTCCTCTCTGGTATCCCAATTTTTACAGTTGCTGCCAGGGAACACCCCTGGGTCTGGTGGCCATTGAGACTTACATTATTGAGTCTCATAGGACTGTAACCAACTGAGAAAGAGTTTTTTAATAGCTACCAACATCAGGAAACAACAAGCAACAGACCCAGGAGCTAGATCATTCTGTGGGAGAGTTCTATTAACTATTCATCATGGCTGTGACCTGCGGGTAAGGCTTCTTATTAAACATTAAAAATACATGTCTGTCTAGGGCCTGACTCTAATCCTTTCCAGAGAGCTAGGAGGGTTGGTGCTATCATTTCACTCACCTTCTGCTGTGCTCTACAGTTCCAGGGTCCTTGGAGGGTAGTTTTATACATGTCTGCTGCCCTGGGTTTTTATGTCTGGTATTCTAGTTTTTATGACTGCTACCCAGGAAATGCTCCTTGATAGCCTGGCTCTGGTGGCCAAGGGGGTTGCATTCCTGGGTCTCACAGGACTCTGGATATTATACAAATTGTTCTTGACAAGTTACCAGCACCAGGTCAGGTCATAGACAGAAGAATGACCCCCAGTCTTTTTGTAAAGGGGGTTTCTTTGTCCTGGAACTTTGGCTTGAGGAGTAGGCTTCAGGATTGGCACACATATAGAAATCTAAAGAGCTACTCTCAAGGAACTTATACTGTGGACTCCGTCTTGGTACTCACCCTCTGCCTTGCTCCACTCACCAACATCTCCCCCAGAAGAGCTTATACTCTTTAGTCTAGAGCCCTGATTTTGGACAGCTGCCCAGGGAACACCTCCAGATCCCCTGGCTCTGGTAGATAGTGGAGCTTATGGTTGTAATCTTATAAGACTGTGTACACTTGCACAGTTTTAAATGCTGCTGTGTCCAGTTAGCCAGTATCTAGGTGCTGAGGTCCTCCCCTTTGAAACAGTGGCAGGTCCTCAACTCCTGGGAGCTATTGCAAATATAATAGACTGCTTAGAAAAACAGAAAAGTTTGAGAGACAACCAAGACCTGGGGTAGAGTTAGACAACAAGGTTCACCTCTTAAACATGGCCACTCCTTCAAGATTGTGAGAGGTGGTTATTTTATGTACTGAATAGAAAACAAACAGAGAGTCAAGCAAAATTAAGAAACAAAGGAAGATGTTTTAAATAAAAAGATAAAAACCTCAGTAAAAAACTTAATAAAACAGATAAGTAATTTCCCTCAAAAAGAGTTCAAAGTAATGATCATAAACTTGTTCACTGAACTGGGAAGAAGAATTGGTAACAAAGTGAGAACTTCAACAAAGATGTGAAAAATATAAGAAAGTACAAAATTGAATTCACAGTGTTGAAGAATACAACAACTGAACTGAAAAATACATTAGCAAGGGCTCAATAGGAAACTGCATAAAACAGAAGAAAAGATCAGTCAACCTGAAGACAGGGCAGTGGAAATCACCCAATCAAAGCAATAAAAAGGAAAAAAGAATGAAAAAAAATGTCAAGGGAGCTTAAGGGACTTTGGGGACAACATAAATGGACTAACATGTACATTATAGAGCTCCCAGAAGGACAGGACAGAGAAAAGAAGACAGGAATATTATCTTCAGAAATACCAACTGAAAATTTCTCTAACCTGGGGAAGGAAACAGATATGCAGATACAGGAAGCCCAGAGATTACAAAGGTGATGAACACAAAGAGACACAAACCAAGACACATTGTAATTCAAATGTCAATAGTTAAATACAAGAAGAGAGTCTTAAAAGCAACAAGAGAAAAATAACTTGGTACATACAAGGGAACCCCCATAAGATTATCAGCAGATTTTTTAGTGAAAGTTTTGCATGCCAGAAGGGTGTGACAGGATATATTCAATGTATTGTAAGAAAAAAACAACTTTCAACCAAGAATGCTCTATCTGGCTAAGTTAGTATTTAGACTTGAAGGAGTCATAAAATGTTTCCAGATAAATAAAAGCTAAAAGAGTTTATTAACGCTTACAATAAGTGTTAAAGGAACTTCTTTACCCTGAAAAGACAGGGTGTTGATTAGTAACAAGAACACATGAAAGAATAAGCCACACTTGTGAATGTAAACATATTCTAAAGGGAGTGAATTAATCACATATAAAGCTAGTATGAATGTTAAGAAATGAAAATAGTAGATATAACCATGATTACAATAATTAGTTAAGGGAGACATAAGACAAAAACATGTAAAATGTGATATTAAAAACATAAAAGGTGCGGGATAAGTAAAAATATTGAAGTATAGAATGGGATAAAACGTAAGTTGTTACAACTTAAAATAGACTACTGTTTATATAAGTTGTTATATGTAAGACTCATGGTAATCACAAAGCAATAATCTATTAATAAATACAAAAAAGATAAACAGAGGAATATAAGCATACAACTAAAGAAAGTTATCAAACCACAAAGAAATAGAGAAAGAGAAGAAAGCAGAACTACAAAAAGAGATGAGAAAAAAAAAATAAAATGGCATTAAGCATATACCTACAATAATTAATTTAAATAAAAATGACCTAATTTTTTCAATCAAAAGGCATGGAGTCATTGAGTGGATGGGAAAAACAGGACCCATTTATATGCTGCCTATGAAAAACTTAATTTAGAGGTAAGGACACACACAGACTAAAAATGAAGAGTTGGAAAATGTTATTCCATGCAAATGGAAACCAAAAGAAAGCTGAAGTAGCTATACTTATATCAGACTGAATAGACTTTAAAACAAATACTGTAATAAGAGACAAAGAGGGGCATTCATTACATGATGAATAAGGGCATCAATTCAACAAGAAGATTTAATATTGCAAATTGTTTTGCACCCAATATAGGAGAACCTAAATATATAAAGCAAATATTAACAGCCCTACAGGGAGAAATAGACAGTAATAAAATAATATTAGGGGACTTTAATACTCTATTATTATGGAGTATAACATAATGCCTTATGTCAGCTGCAAATGACACATTAGAACAGATGGGTTTACCATATATTTGCAAACTATTTTATCCAAATTCAACAAAATGGGTATTATTCTCAAATGCCCATGGAATATTTTCCAAGATAGATCATATGTTAGGCCACAAAATAAGTCAATAAATTTAAGAGGATTGAAGTCATATCAAGTATCTTTTTCCACCACAATGGTATGACACTAGAAATTAATTACATGAAGCCCTGGCTGCTGTGGCTCAGTGGATTGAGCATCGGCTTGCGAGCCAAGTGTTGCTGGTTTGATTCCCAGTCAGGGCACATTATTAGGTTGCATGTCAGATCCCCAGTTAGGGGCGTGAGTGAGAGACAACCACACAGCGATGAAAAAAAAAAAATTAATTACATGAAATAAATTGGAAAATTCACAAATATGTGAAGATTAAACTACATGCTACTGAACAACCAGTGTGTCAAATAAAAAAATCAAGAGAAATTGAAAAATATCTTGAGACCAATGAAAATGGAAATATAACTTCTGAGATGCAGCAACAGCAGTTCTAAGAGGAAAGTTTCTAACAAAATGCCTTCTTCCAGAAACAAGAGTCTCAAATAAACAACCTACTCTATACTTTAAGAAACTAGAAAGAGAAGAAAAATGAAAACCAAAATTAGTAGAATGAAGAAAATAAAGATTAGAGCAGAAATTATGAAATAAAGTACTAAAAAACAAAAAAAATCGATGAAACCAAGAGATGATTCCTTGAATATATAAACAGAATTGACAAGTGTTAACTAGACTGATTAAGAAAAAAAGAGAGAAGACTCAAAATCAGAAATAAAAGGAGAGACTTTACAACTGATACCACAGAACTACAGAGGATCATAAGAGGCTGCTGTGTTCCCACCAACAGTTCACGAGGGTTCCCTTTTCTCCACATCCTTGCCAGCACTTTTGTTAATGATGGCCATTCTGACAGGTGGTATCTCAGTGTGGTTTTAATTTGTATCTCTCTGATGGCTAGTGATGTTGGGCATTCTTTCATATGCCTATGGGCCCTCTGTATGTCCTCCTTGGAGAAATGTCTGTTCAGGTCCTTTGCCCATTTTTTATTTGGATTGTCTGTCTTCCTGGTGTTGAGTTGTATAATTTCTTTATGTATTTTGGAGATCAAACTATTGTCTAAGGGAACATTGGCAAATATGTTTTCCCATATGGTTGGATTCCTTTTCATTTTGCTGATGTCTTCTTTAGCTGAGGAGAAACTTAGGCAGCCACTGTGGCAAACAGTTTGGAATTTCCACAAAAAAAACAAAAACTAAAATTGGAACTGCCTTTTGATCCAGTGATTTCATTGCTAGGATTATACCCAAAGAATCTCAAAACACCAATTCAAAAGAACTTATGCACCCCTATGTTCATTGCAGCGCTGTTTACAATAGCCAAGTGCTGCAAGCAGCCTAAGTGCCCATCTGTAGGTGAGTGGATCAAAAAACTATGGTACATTTACACAATGGAATACTATGCAGCAGAAAGAAAGAAGGAACTCCTACCTTTTGCAACAGCATGGATGGAACTGGAGAGTATTATGCTTAGTGAAATAAGCCAGGCAGCAAAAGACAAATACCATATGATCTCACCTAATACAGGAACCTAATGAGCAAAACAAACAAACAAGCGAAATAGAACCAAAGGCATGGAAACAGGGAACAGACTGACAGTGACCAGAGGGAAAGGGAAAGGGGGAAAAGGGAGAAAGAAGGGAAAAGGTTTAGTCAAGGAACTAGTATAAATGACTCATGGACATAGACAACAGGGTGGGGATTGACTGTGGGAGAGGGGGTGGGGTAGGTGGGGTGAGGGAGAGAAATGTGGAGAAGACGAGACAACTATAACAAAACAACAATAAATAAATTTAAAAAAAGAGACTACTGTGAACACTTAAATGCCAACAAATTGGACAGCACAGAAGAAATGGAAAAATGCTGAGAAGCATACAACCTACTATGAAGTATGATGAAAGTATGATGAAAAAGAAAATCTGAACAGACTGATTATTAGTATGGAGACTAAATTAGTAATCAAAAACCTTCAAAAAAAAAAAAAAAAAAAAGTCCAGAACTAGATAGATAGCTTCATTGGTGAATTCTGCCAAACATTCAAAGAAGACTTAATTTACATCCTTCTCAAACTCTTCCAAAAAAATAGAAGAGGGTATTCTTCCAAAGTTATTTTATGAAGCCTGCATTACCATGATATCAAAATCAGACAAGGATGCCACAAGGAAACAAAATGTAAGCTAATATCCCTGATGAACATGGATGGAAAAATCCTGAATAAAGTATTAGCAAACTGAATTCGACAATGCATTAAAATGATCATATGCCATAATCAAGTGACATTTAGTCCAGAGATGCAAGGAAGGTTCACCATCCACAAATCAATCAATGTGATACACCAAATTAACAACATGAAGGATAAATATTATATTATCACTTCAATAGATATAGAAAAAAGCATTTGACAAAATTCAACATCTGTTTATGATAAAGGTGTCAAAAAAGCGGATATAGAAAGAATATACCTAAACATAATGAAAAAACCATATATGACAAGCCCATAGCTATCATCATAGTCAGTGTTGCAAAGCTGAAATCTTTTTCTCTAATATCAACCACATGACAAGAATATCCATTCTCATCAATTTTATTCTAGATAGTATTGGAAGTACTAGACAGAGCAATTAGGCAAGGAAAAGGCCATCTAAATGGGAAGGGAATAAGTAAAACTATCACTTTTTTTAGATCACAAATAATATATGCAGAAAAACCATAAAGACTCCATCAAAAAACTGTTAAAACTAAAAAACAAATTGGGTAAAGTTGCAGGATACAAAATCAATATACTAAAATCTGTTGTTCCTACACATTAATAATGAAATATCAGAAAGAGAAATTAAGGAAACAATTCCATTTACAATAATATCAAAAAGGATAAAATGCCTATGAATATATTTAACCAAGAAAGGGAAAGGCCTCTATGTTGAAAACTATAAGACATTAATGAAAGAAACTGAAGAAGACACACATAAATGGAGAGGTATTTTGTAATCACAGATTGAAAGAATTCATATTATTAATGCTTCTATACTTCCTAAAGCAATCTACAGATTCATGCAATCCCTATCAAAATTTTAATGATATTTTTCACAGAAAAAAGAACAATCCTAAAATTTTTATGGAACCACAAAAGACCCTGAATAGCCAAAGCCATCTTGAGAAAGAAGAACAAAGCCAGAGGCATCATGGACCCTAATTTCAAACTATATTACAAAACTACAGTAATCAAAACAGTATGGTATTGGCATAAAAACTGGCACATGGATTAATGGAATACAATAGACATTCCAGAAGTAAAACCATGTGTATATAGTCAATTAATTTATAAGAAGGGATCAAAGAATATACAATGGGAAAAGGATGGTCTTTTCAATAAATTGTGCTGAGAAAATTGGACAGCCACATGCTAAAGCATTACAGTTGAGCACTTTTACATCATACACAAAAGTTAAATTAACATGGATTAAAGACTTGAATGCAATACTTGAAATCACAAAACTCCTAGAAGAAGATAGGTATAGTCTTATTGGAAGAAATGGGTGATTTTCTTAGTTTAAATAAATTGAATAATTCATAATTTTAAAATATCAAAAATAGAATTTTTAACCTGTAGAGCTCCTGTGAGCCAATATTATTTTACAAATAAACAAAGGCCAAACATTACTGGACTTATACAGGGTAATATGGTTAGTTGATGCCAAATATGGAACTAGAAGCTAATCCCTTTTCAGTATGTTTTAATCCTGGGTATCATGGTGCAGAACAGTTGATTTGGAATCATGAGATCACAGTTCATTACCTCCCTTCAATATACACTACTACAAGCATATCCCTTAACCTCTAAAACAATTATTTTCTCATCTGTTAAATAACAAGGCTTTCTGTCCTACCTACCCATCAGGGTGGGGGTGTCAAATATATGAAAATGATTATGAATCTTAAAGAACTCTGAAAATGTCGTCGTCGTCGTCGTCGTCGGCAGCCGTCCGTCTCGAGAGACGATGGTGTAGCTTCTTAAGAGTCTATCTGCACCGCCGAGAATGGCTGTGCAGTCCGACTCGGGAGTGACATGGTATCTGTCTCCTCCCGTGTTGAATCGACATCTTGTGATGACGCTGAAGCTACAGAGCCTGGGCAGGGTAATATGGAGGGTCTGCTGTTGCCCATGCAGCAGACCCCCCCTCTCTTCGCAGCTGAAGGGTCCAAGGGAAAGACGGAGTCAATACAGCTTGGGTTCAGGTGCGCCGCAGGAGTTGCCGGTGTTGACTACAACGTCAAACTGCCTTAGGGACTCCGGCTCCGGATTTTCTGTCGGGGTTTACTCCCTTAGCCTTTCCCCTGAAGAGGTATGCCGCAAGGCAGCGGAGGTTTTTTGGAGTCAGAGTTTTCCTTCTCTGATGTACCCTGACTGGAAGATCGAACCAGCGACACTTAGCTCGCAGGCCGACGCTCAATCCACTGAGCTAAACCAGCCAGGGCAATCTGAAAATGTAAGCTTTGATTATTGTTGCAACATCCATTATGAAGTAGTTTAGATATGATCCACACAGGGATTGTTCTTAAATATGATTAATTCTAATGATTTACATTAGATCATTCAATGATAGGTAAGTCATTTCACTGCCTTTAACTTCCTCAGTTATATTCATATTAATGAGTCAATCAGGTTATGTGACAATTTTTTTCAGGTTATCATCTGTAATGCCAATACTGAATATTGTAAGCTAAAATTTTTATCATCACAAAAAGTTTTTGAATTTTTCACACAACTCTATTGTGTTTATGTAAGTGGATTTCTGAGAGAGAGGCCCGAGTTTGGGGGGATTTCTTTAATGACCACAATCTGTTTGCTTCAATATCCAAAAGGTGCTAGGGCCACAGGAAAGCATTTGAACTGAAATTTTGTATTTGCTCGTAATTCAGGTTAGTGGTGCTTAATTCAGAGACAGTCCAGGTAATCTTGTCATATATAATATGGCTGGGTGATCATAAACCATCTCAAAGGTGAAATATATATGGTTGACTGCCAGAGACTACAGAGAGGAAAAACATGTTTTAAATTACAAGCTGGAGAAATGTCAACTTCCTCAAACCAGATTTCAGGTTTTGAACTCTTTTTGTTAGCTGTTGTTCAGCTTTTAGTTTACACATATGATGGATTTTGAAGAGATTCAAGACTATGCCAGAATGAAAGACATTTTACAGCTTGGATAATAAGAGCTATTCTTGAAACTTACAGATTTTAAATATGAAAATGATTAAGATGAATCAGTGATGAAACATTCTTCATTATCCTATTGTGTATATACGTGTGTTTGAATTTAAGATGGGGTTGGAGGGAGTAGCCTCGGGCAATAATACAAAAGACGAAGGGAAAATTAAGTAAAGGAAGACCTTCATTTCAGCACTATTCAAAAGGGCAAAAAGTGATAAGTAATATAAATGACTGGAAACCATAACAGTGGTTAAATAGAATATGTACAGTAGTTCCCCCTCCCCCCACCATCCACATTTTTGCTTTTCATAGTTTCAATTACCTGTAGTCAGCTGGGGTCCAGAAATATTAAATGGAACATTCTAGAAATAAACAATTTGTAAGTTTTAAATTGTGCTGTCCTGGGTAGAATGATGAAATCTCGTGCCATCCTGCGTTTTCTTGCTTGAGACATGAATCATCCCTTTGTCTAGCATATCTTCACTATATATACTCTACGTGTGCATTAGTCACTTAGTAATGTCTAGGTAATCAGATCAACTGTCGAGGTATTGCAGTGCTTGTGTTTAAGGGAGGTGAATGTCGCATTCACCTCACTTCATCTCATCACATAGGCATTTTATCATCTTGCATCATCACGAGAAGAATGGTAAGTGCACTATAATAAGATATTTTGAAAGAAAGCAAAAGAGAAAGACCACATTCACATAACTTTTATTACAGTATATTGTTATGATTGTCTTGTCTTATTATTATTTATTGTTTTTAATCTTTTATTGTACCATTTATAAATTAAACTTTATCACAGGTCCATACATACGGGAAAAAACAGAATGTATAGGGTTCAGTACTATCTGTGATTTCAGGCATCCATTAGGGATCTTGGAATTCCCCCATGGATAAGGAGCGACTACTGTATAGCCAATCTAAAGAATATAATGCAGCCATTTACATTTTTATGAAGACTATGTGGCAACATGAAAAAAATTATTCATGACATAATGTTAAACAAAATACAAAACTGTATATATATATATATATATATATATATATATATATATATTATGAACCAGGTAAAATGGCTATACTACATTAATGTACACTTTATTAAATGATGGTTTTATTGTTTTCATCTCAAATTTCAGAGTTTCTTATCCCTGGGATATGCCTCTCCCAATTCTTTGCATGACCTACTCTTCATCCTTATATTCTCGGTGTGGATGTTGCCTCCTCAGACAGGCTTTCCCTGTTGCACCCACCCCATTGCTTCCTCCATAGAGCCCCATTTGGTGCTGCGAGAGCATGTTCCTCCATTTGTCTGGCATCCCTAGAGGACAAAGACCACATCTGCTTCATTCCTGATGCTTCTACAGCACTAAACACAGCACCCACCACAGAGTAGGCACTTGAATATTTGTTAACATATAAATGCTAATGTAATTAATGAAAAGTAATCAGTCTTGGGCATAAACTGATCTGAAACAACAATGACTAAATGAGAGCCCATATTAGTAATTTTTGTAATGAAAAATCATTCTTTTATGAGAACAAAAGACGGGATTCCCACCATGGCTCTGTCTTTTCAGGTACCAGCGTAGCTAAGGAGCTGATTAATAATCAGAAGGGGACTGTGGAGAGTGGTATCTGGTGCCAGGAAAGGCAGGTGATCTTGAAGGCATGACCTCTGGATCTTGGTGACACCAGATGAGCATTTTTAACAGCCTAAAGCTTAGACCCAATAGAACTGAGTGCTTCTCTTGGTTGCAGCCCTGGACTCCTGCCTATTCTGTCTCCCCAGCTTTTTTTTTTTTTTTTGCACTTCTTTTCTGCTGGGAGTCAGTTCAGTTCTCTCTCAAGACATGTGGCTGTACTTCATTCATGTTTACAGCTATATACACTGCATGGGTGCACCACATTTTATCTATTCTGCTACTGAGAGAAATTTGGGCTGCTCCTACAAACCAGTACTAAACATGACACTGGTAAGAGTTTCTTGAAGGCACTCTCTAGTAGAATCACTGGGTCATAGGCTCTGAGCATCTTGAATGTTACCATATAATGCAATTGTTTTCCAAGGGGCTCGTACAATTTGCAGTCCCACAGCAGTGTATAAGAGTTACTGCTCCTCTACATCAGAGTTTATCGCTCTTCATACTGACATTTTGGGCCAGATGATTCTTTGTTAGAGCTGGGGTTGGTGCTGTCTATGGATGGTAGAATGTTTATCAACACCCCTAACCTCTACTTGCCAGATGCCCATTGTACCCTTCCCCCAGTGTGAAAACCCAAAATGTCTTCAGATATGATCAAACGTCCCCTGAAGGAAGAGAGACAAAACAAGCCTCCTTTGAGAACTACTGTTCTGTGTCTTTGCCAACATTTAGTATTACCAAGTTTCTCATCGTACCCTGTTAACACCACAAATTCAGGTGTGTTGATATGGACAGATTATGCTTCAGAAGAGGGATGTCTTCAGGCTTCCAAACACAGCTCATTGCTTCATGCTCAGGTGTTTTTCCATAACTGTCTTCTAAAACAAGTTATTTCATTTCCAATATTAAGGGCTATCCTGATAAACCAATCCACGTTCTTTACATTTTAATTAGGGCAGATCCACAAAAGAGAGGATTCCAAGGAGACTA